>NW_022900915.1:11458981-11523066 GCF_012274545.1 Fukomys damarensis
ATAAAAAAAAAAAAAAAAAAAAAAAAAAAAAAAAAAGAAAAATAACCCAGGCTGGAAAAAGTAGGACAGAGTGAAGAAAGCAACAGCTCTTCCTGGGAGCACAGATTCCCGCACTCCTCGCTCGCACCTTACTCACCTCTACGAAAAGTCACTCACGTGTTGAGAGCGTCTGTCCCCCTCCACACCTGTAAAATACAGATCTGAGCCAAGCCAAAAGGATTCCTTCCTCATCTGACAGTCTCACTTTTCGGAGGCAGGGTTCAGTCTCCTCGATCCCAGTCCCTGGATCTTACAGACAGGTCCATCAAATTTGCAAGATACAGGGTTTTCATCAATCTGGAAACATAAGCAAATATGTAAGAAATGGCTTCTTGTGTAACATGATGAAATCCAGACTTGATGACCATCTTGTAACTAAGGGCACAATCAGTTTCTCCCATCACCTTCCCCACAGTGGGATGCAAGAGCTACCTAAACCAACAGCCTAAACCAGAGAGGCCTCCGATAGGAGCGGCCACCCCGACCCACCATACTGCTCACTTCCCTTAGAGCTGGATTACTGTTCTAATGATGCCCTGGGACACCACACACTAAATACACAATAGTCCTCTCACTCAGGAGGGCCTCGGAGCACAAGCTACTCCGTAAAAGCTAGGGAACTGCAGTCAAAAAAGAGTACAAGCAGAGGGCTAGAGCCAGGAAACCTCAACAACGTACAGTAGTCAGCAAAGGAAGAAACACCGACCATCCACAACAGCCTTTTTTGTCGATGGCAGGGTGGCAGGGAAGCGATGGTAAGAGCTGAGTGTGGTTTGCAGATCGCCACCCAGACAGCAAACTGCCACTGGCCAGCAAGGCCCAGCACGAGGCCCCCTTCCACGCACACCTTTACCTGTAGCGCTCAAAGCCTGGACACCTGTAGGAAGAGGAGGGTGGGTAACTCATACAGGTGGAAGCAACCAGGGTTAAGTTCTCTGAGAAGCAGTAGCAGTTGTTTCCTGGTAAGTCAAATGCAGAAGTACTGAAAACACAGCAACGGTGAGCTCCAAAGGGAGTTCTGGCAGAAATGAGCGAGCCGGTGCACTATTCCAAGAAGCTTTTGCTGGACCCTCCTTCAACCCCCTCCACTCCAGGCATCCGCAGCACCCAGGAGTCTCCAAGGACATTGTCACTGAGATTTGTCTGTCTCTCCCACTAGACTATAGCGCCAAAAGCAAAGGCATCCACTTGGGTTTAGCATCATACCTGGCCCAGAGAAGCGCTCAGGAAATATTCACCAAAATTGCACGTTTTATTTTTCCAGTGCCAAAATGCTCAATAAATGCCCTTGAACTGAACTATCTAAATGGGAGAACTTCATTGCTTAAAGAAGAGCACCCCACAACTTCTTTGGTGGTCAAGGGAGCATAATTTACAAACAGCTCTGGACCCCAAGTCTGAAGTCAGGCTCCCTGGGGGCTCCCACCCAAACCCTAGCATGTATTGTGTATGGTCTACAGACCCACAGACAGGTTATTACATTTCTCTTTCTCAGGGTCGTTATCTGTAAGTTGGGATTGGTATTTCTATTCTTCTCCAGTTGTCATGAGGATTCAAGGGTCTGGAACACATGGCTCACACACTGGCACTTGGGGCACACTCGCTAAATGAATGTCATGACACATTTATTAGCCATACTCTGGAGCTGAGGTACGAGGCTTTCATCCCCTGTCACTGTCAGTAAGAGGTCAGACTTAGCTGAGCTTTATCAGAAGCTGGTTACAAGGGTGGCCACTAATTTTCTTGGTCTGGATTCTTTTGAAGATTAAGCTAGCTGAGGTCCCTTGCAATTTATATATAAATTCCACTTTGACTATAAAAAATTGTTTTTGAATGTGTATAGCTCAAAATGCATTTTACTACTGCTTCTCATTTCCAAAGGTTACCTCTTGGCAGTGGCCCTGTGGGTGGTGTCCCTGTCAAGAAAAGCAATGTCAGGCCCAGCTGTGGCATTTGGAAGTGGCAGCCGCTCGCCAGGGCTGTGGCAATGCTTGTGGAAGCAAAGCCATGAAAGAAAGCAGGCCTCAGAGGCTGCAAACTCCCTGCATTCTGGGTCTCCCTTCTCGGCTGCCCTCAGATCTCTTCCCACCTAGCACCATCTTTTGCTTTGGCCCCTCTAGGTCCCAACTGCTTTCTCAATAAAACTTTTCAGTTTCAGAAGAGGATGTCTCCTCCGCCAGAGGAAATTCAGCATCCTAAGAGCAGGGAAGTCTGTTCTTTAACCTTACTTCTATCCCAAATAATCTTTTCTTGAAAAAATATATTGAAGTAGTATTTATGTACCGCAAAATTCAGTCCGAGTACAATTTAAGATTTTAGTGAAATTGCTGTCGTACAGATACCCCAACAGTCCCACTTAAAAAATGTCTCTCTCCAAAATAGATCCTTTATGCCTATCAGCAGCCACTGCCTTTTCCCACTCCTACTTCTGAGGACTCACTGTTCTACCTCCCAGAGGAAAAGGGAGGAGACAATCTGAAACTAACCAAGTAGTACTGACAGTTTTCCCCAGGAGCACATGGTTAGCACTTACTGAGTTCTCAGTCTGTGAGGAATTTCAAATGTCAGCCGTGTCCTTTCCCCCAGAAACGGGGGAAGCTGGATTAGTTCCAGAATCCAGAGGCCTGACTTCTAGCCCAGCTCACTCTCTGCACAAATCATTGAGTCAGCCACACTCGGGGTAGAACAGGGTAGAACGCATCTTCATTTCACCTCCACAAACCTGTTTTTCTAGCTTCTCTAATCCCCTGCAGAGTATCCACTGCCTTGTAACATTTTTCAACTTCAGGCAGGTTGTAGAATTTTATCCGAGGATGTTTTTCATTTCCAAACTTTACAATGCCATTTTATTTAAAAGCTCTTATATGCCTTCAATATAGAAATTGGTGATTTCCCTTTTATTTCTCCTGTCTTGGTGAATCCTTTAGGAATTTTCTCCGAATAGCAGTTAAATCCATCATTTGGGTGCCTTCATCACCATCACTTGTTGGAAAATGTGATTAGTATGTAAACCAGTTCTAATCCAGAGCTCCAAAATCACTTCTAAAAACTCACAAGGACTAAAACTTAAGTGGTCCATGATTAGATTTAATAGGACTTCTTCCTGTTTCTCATTATCCAGCTGAGCTTGCTATCAGCCAGCTGTTGAAGGAAGCGCTGAGGTGGTGGAGAAGGTTGGATAAAAGCAGCAGCTTGTCTCTGCCAAGTGGGGTGGGGAACAGCAGTGTTGATTCTGGGTTGGTTCTCAAAGAGTGGACTCTCCACCACCATCATCTGCACCCCACAGGAATTTGTTAGAAATGTGCATGGGGGGGACCTAGTCCAAATTTGCCAGAGTAAACTATCCAGGTGATTCTGATGCATGCTTAAGTATAAAGAACAATGAACGAGTTACAACTGGCCTCGCATACGAACAACTTGGATTAATTAGTTTAATGAAAGACTAATCTGCTCTTGTTATCTATAGCATGAACCCAGGGAAACATCCAGATCTCAGCTGTATTATCTTATAACCAGCTTGTTACAACCAGCCCTCAGGAACTGATCGAGTTCCTAAGTCAAAGGTCCACTGTGCTTGGTTCGGATTTGCTGTAAATTTGCTGAACTACAGACCAGAGTAAAATTTTAGAAACAGCTGTTTGAAAAAATAATTGCCTTGACTGTAGCGATCCGCCCCTGCCACCCCCCAGGAACCTGTCCCACTTACATATAGGTGCTCTTCATTTATCATTTATGAGTGTTTTTATTCCTCTGTAGGGCTGGTGTTTGGAATCAGACTTGCTAATGAGCAGCAGCCCCGCGTTCCGCTGCTGGTTCAGTGCGCTCCGGGTATGCGCACATAGCAGAGATGAGCTTGGCAGTCAACCTTCCGGCAGCCCTCAGCCACCAGCGAGGAGGAGGGTCCAGAGCGACACTGACGACAGAGGGTTTCTTTTCCCCTCCCTATGGGATAAAGAGCCAAGGCAGAAAGACAACCCTAAAGAAGAGGCTAAGCTCTGTAAGAAAGAGCCAGATGGCAAAGGCGACCCCGGCAGCTGCCTTGGCCAACTCCAACTCCAGCACCATGAATGCTTCCTTTGCTCACCTCCATTTTGCTGGAGGGTATCTGCCGTCTGACTCCAAGGACTGGAGGACCGTCATCCCAGCTCTCCTGGTGGCTGTGTGCCTGGTAGGCTTCGTGGGGAACGTGTGCGTGATTGGCATCCTCCTGCACAATGCTTGGAAAGGAAAGACATCCATGATCCACTCCCTGATTCTCAATCTCAGTCTGGCTGACCTCTCTCTCCTGCTGTTTTCCGCACCTGTACGAGCTACAGCATACTTCAAAGGTGTTTGGGATCTAGGCTGGTTTGTCTGCAAGTCCTCTGACTGGTTCACCCACACGTGCATGGCAGCCAAGAGCCTGACAACAGTGGCAGTGGCCAAAGTATGCTTCATGTACACCAGTGACCCAGCCAGACAAGTAAGTATCCACAACTGCACCATCTGGGCAGTGCTGGTGGCTATCTGGGCTGTGGCCAGCCTGCTGCCTCTTCCAGAATGGATTTTTAGCACCACCAGACAGCATGCAGGTATGCGTATGTGCCTCGTGGATGTACCAGCCAGGGCCAAAGAGTTCATGTCAGTGTTCGGTAAGCTCTACCCTCTCCTGGTATTTTGTCTTCCGTTACTTCTGGCCAGCTTTTACTTTTGGAGAGCTTACAGCCAATGTAAGAAACGAGGAACAAAGACTCAAAATCTTAGAAATCAGATGCGTTCGAAGCAGCTCACAGTGATGCTGCTGAGCATTGCCACCACCTCGGCTCTTCTGTGTCTCCCCGAGTGGATTGCGTGGCTGTGGGTGTGGCACCTGAAGGCTGGAGGCCCGACCCCACCTCAGGGTTTCATAGCCCTGTCTCAAGTCCTAATATTTTCCAACTCTGCAGCAAATCCTCTCATTTTTCTGGTGATGTCAGAAGAGTTCAAGGAAGGCTTGAAAGCCTTGTGGAAGTGGATGGTAACCAAAAACACAAATGCTCTGGCGTCTCGGGAAACCCCGGCTGTTAAAACGGAGGTCCTTCCGGACAAGGTTCCATCCCGAGAGTCGCCACCATCCATTCCAGAGAGAGAGAAGCCTGGCTCTCCCAACTCTAGCAAAGAAAAAACCTGGAAGGCAGAGGTTCCCATCCTCCCGGATGTTGAGCAGTTTTGGCACGAGAGGGACACTGATCCTTCTGTACAAGACAGTGACCCTATCCCATGGGAACATGAAGATCAAGAGTCAGAGGGTCGCGGTAAATAGCTTTAAGTTGCAAAGAAAACTAGTGATTATTGTTATTTATTTACACTGCTTATTAATGTTGCTGACTTTGCCATATAAAATATAAAATTATTAAATTAGACATTATAAAATGCTTCACATTCTGCATTTTCAAAATGTACAATGTGGTAGGTAAAATACTATTTAATGATTATGCTTTGGAATTATAACCTAGCTGTCCAGTCGGCCTTCAGAGCTGTGGAAAGATGCTGCTGAGGTAGAGCGCCCAGCTGTTCTTGTCACTGGTTCACAGTGCATCTTCACTGGGTCATTTTGGGGCCATTCCTAACGCTGTACTGCGCTAGCCGGAGCCTTTGATTCTGTCCAAGGCTAAGCTTATCCACCTTCAGGTTCTTTAACTTGCTGCCCCTAATTTTATCTATTGGGTTTCCTCATAACCAAAGCTCAAACTGTACACCATATAAGAATTTAACACACTGAATACATTTTAATGGGTTATCCTCACTTGTTTAAGTGTCAATTTACTTGATGAAAACCCATACAGTTTTCCTGACCAAATCTTACAGGACAAGAAATGCCACCTTGCTCCAATTTTTGGACTAATTCCAAACTGGGGCTGTTTTGGGCCAAATTTAATTCAGACTTTGCCTTATATCATAAAGACTGCTTTAATCATCTTTTAAAGCCATCTAAATGAGTCTTCAGTTCCAAAGTCCGAGCATTTCAGCAACCTAAAATGACATCATCCTATACCTATATGGAAAAAAGAACTTAGAAACTGACTTTCCTTTTTTCTAAAACACAGGTTGACAGCTGCTCTTCAACAAGCAGAATTTTCCTCCCAGTATTTTTCTCCCAAGATCAGCCACAAAGTAGGGTTAATGAGATGGGCATTAACTGATCAAAGGCAAGACAAGATAAAGGTGATCACCTTTCTTGTTAAAAGATATTAAATTAATCCATAGCAATGAACTTACACTGTTCAACTTATTAAAACATTGCTATGCTTCTAAGTTATGAAAATAACTCGAGAACAAGCTTAAGAGAGCATAGGAAAGAGAGTAACACAACAAACATTAACACAGAAATTGGCAAATAGAAAATAAAAACCATAGAGCCAATGCAGAGTGAAAAGCATTAGAAACCAAATTTATATACTTAAATATGTGGTATATTTTGAGTAATAGACAATTACTTCATCTTATAGCAGGGTAAAGTATAGCTAATAAAGCACAGTAATTGATACATTTATCCCCTCCTCTCTTTAAAAAGGACCTTTTTATCCATGATTCTTCACTACCTTTCTTAGGAAATTCTGGTGTACTTTCACTGAGAGCGTCTTTAAAGTGGGGGAAAAAGCCTCTAAAGCAAGCAGTGGAGAATATGAAATATAAAGAATTTATACTGCAGCCAGGCAAGGAGCTACGTGGATGTAATTATATACACTGACAGAGTAACGCAGGTGAGTAACCAAGTCTGAGGCCAGCCTAGGCAACTTAGCAAAATAAAAAGTCTGAGGACAAGTGCAGCATTCCCTGGGTTCAACCCCCAGTAAAGCAAAAAAGGAAAAGCAGCAAAAACAATAGTCTGTGCAAAGAACTATTATTTTAAATGTTCTCCACTTTGTGTTCTTACAAGAAATCAATTCGTTTTTAAATACAGAAGGTAGAGCTGTTTTTTTTTAACTCATTATAAATCTTATTTGAAATCTGCATGTTCAAGTAAAGTGTAATTTAACCCAAGAATCCAAAATATTGTTTTGTGATACCATAGTATGCAAGGGATTACTGCAACTGTGATGAACCATTTGAATTAGTTTATTATATAGAGAGAAAATGTAAGATAAAAACTTCCAGTGTTTGACACTTTAACTTGTAAAAAAATAAAAAACAATTATGTATTACTTCAGATCATTTTTGAAGGCTTAAAGCTGTGTCTTGAGTTATTATTTCAAAATCGCCACTAGGACAATGAGGTTTAATGGGGTGGTATGATCTTAACAAAGGCACAAGTTTCAGACTATACTGATGTGCAAAGAGGCTAATCAATCAAGGTACAGATAGTGGAACACTGTAATTATAATGAATTTTTCACTGAGAACCTGCCCTGACTTGATCCCTTAAAAAAAAAAAAAAAAATCTCCACAGAAAGCTTAATTAAGATGCACCTTACTTTTAGGATAAGTAGAATTTAGGAACAGATCCCTCCAAGCCACTTTCTTCCTTCCACAGCATTACTGTGAGAAACAGAACACGGTGAGTGGGCACACAATGCCAAGGGGAATTCAGAAAACCTCTGCAGGGCACTCACACTTCTTTAATAGTTATGTTCCTTTTGACAAGCATTTCAATTTCATTCCTTATAAAACTTAAAAAATCACTTTACAAAAATAAATTTCAAGGGGAAAAAATACAAAGCCTGTTTTAAAGGTTGAGATCTTTGTCTGATCTAGCAAGGCCAAGTTTCTACATCGATTTCACATCTCCTACTATGGCCCTTAATACATTTAAACTAACTACTAAGTAATATGGGTGTCAATTTGTGTCTGTGAGTATAACATACAAAACACAAATACAAAGGTGTTAGTACTTCCTCTTTTCTAGGTTTTGTTGCAATCATAGTAGGTAGGAAATAACAGGGGAAATAAATTATCCTATTAACATATATAACTTCTTACACATTTGATTTATGTGACAATCTATAAGAGATGAAAAAGGAAGATTGTAAACTCAGCCTGGTCAATTCAGTGAGCTCAAAATAAAAAGGAGCTGGGGATATAGCCCAGTGTGAAGGCCTTATACCAATCCCTAGTATCCCCCCCAAAAAAGAAATTGAGAATCAAATTTCCTAGTATGTTGTTTTTAATATGCTGAAAGGATATACACCATCAATGTTAATATAAGATAAAAACAAGATCATGGAACACAAAAATCTGTGTCTTCTTGCTTTCAAGCAATAGATAGGTATTAAGAAATTTGAGCACCAAAAAGGGAGGAGGGGGCTCTTTACAAATTTCTTTTGATACTAGAAATACCATATTATACTCATGCCTTTAAAAACTAATACTGGGCTTGCATGCCTGTAATCCCAGCACTTGGGAGGCTGAGGCAGGAGGATCGCTATGAGTTCGAGACCAGCCTGGACGACATAGTGAGTTCCAGGTCAGTTGGGGAGTCTCAACTACAAAGTGAGACCCTGTCTCAAAAGCAAACAAACAAAAACATTAATATAAACTAATACTGCAGATTTACAGTTAACTTTGTGCCAAACTCAATCTGCTGCTTCTTTAAAACAAGTTTTTTTGGTACCAGGGATTGAATTTGGGATCTTTCTAAACCAAGTTTTTATAAATGATGTAACCATATACAATGCACATATATAAAAATGGTTGGTTTATTGTAGTTCAAATACATAAACTGAACATTCAAACATCTTAAAATTAAACTTTAGAAACAAAAGTTTAACATTCAAACAGGAGTATAGTTTACAGAGAACACCCAGAAAGGGAATTTTGTTGTCTAATCCAGAATATTGATAAAGGCAATTTAATTGAGAATAAAATGTTTAACCAGCAGTTCTATTCTGGCCAACATATTAGTTCTGAACATGGTTCCATACCTGAGAAGAAATTACTAAATAAATCTTCTCTTAGGCTAACAAGTCTTGGCCTATAATTCAGAGGGGACAATCAAAGCACGTAAGTGAACAAAAAGAACTAAACTGTTCTTAGAGACAAAGGTAAAAGTGTGTCCATTATAATAATCTTAGCCCCTGGAAGAATTCAATTTTCAGTGTTTTCTCTTTTACCCGCTTTAAAAAACAAAATCAAAACAATCCCCAGCTTAGGTTTTCTTGGAGTCTGTATTTGTGTCTTTCAAGTTCAAACCACAAATGCTCTATGTCTTGCATGTGTAACACTGCTAGAAAGAACGTCACCAAGTCACTGACTTCCACACCTCATAAAAGGATGATTTTTTAGCTTCAATATTTGATTTACTAGAGACAGCCTATATTTGAGTATGTATGTCTGTCATGCCACACAAAGAAAAGCATAAATACTTCCGAAGTGTTCTGTTCACAAACTGCTTCTCCTTCTGTTCGTCAGGTGGTTCTGCAATAGGTTGACTAATGCACATATATGTAAAAACCTGAAATTGGCTCATGCAAGCATTTTGAATAGATACTCCTGTGGAACAGTGCTCAGAGCTATTTTGTTGATCGTCTAGTGGGTTCTGATGCTGTGGGAGGTGGGGGTGGACCCCGGCGATCCAGGTCATCAACGTATGCCACAATGAGTTTGCGCCTCTCCTCTGGCACACAGTCCAGAACCAGATACCGTTTATCGTTCTGCAAAATTTTTTCAACATCTTTCAGGTGCTGATCAGATTCTTGGATTAGCTTTTTGGATCTGAAATAAGAAAAGAAGTGCAAGAATTACTGACTGCTGTTCACTGGTCTTTCAAATGAGTTGGAAATGTCCATCTAGTTCCTAATTGTGTTGCCATTTTTTTTTAAGAAAAATTTCACTGCAGTAGTCACCTTTGTAAGTCACCTCAGCAAAGACTCCAAGGAGTGAAAGGGCCTCAGAAGCTGAATTACCCTCCCACCCCTACTGGTGGTCCCTCCAGATCAGGGCTGAGGGTGGGTGGGTAAATCTTGCCCGTGCTGTACCTGTTCTGTGGATGAACAGAGGACTTCAGTCTGCAGGGCTGCCAATCCCAGCATCTCTCACAAGCTTTCACTTTCACATCTTTCACTAAATTAACTATAAAAATGTAGAAAGAAGTCTTACTTCACATCTAATTGAAAAGCCCAAGCTGATGCAAAACATTAAGGATCCTCATCAAAAAATCCAAATGACAAAATACCTAAAAACCACACCCTCAGCACTATCTATCCTCCCGTGTACATACCCTTAAGATGTTTCAGATTTTTCTTTTAAAGAAAGATTCTAAGCATTAAACAAAAATGGTTTCCTGAGTATTGATTGGTAAGCAATGCAAAATTGTTTTCCTGATGATAAATTACTGGGGTGAGGAACTACTGGGTATGTTACACAGAAATCTTATTTTAAAGGCTCTGATTCTATAAATTTAAAAATTGTTTACTTAAATGTATCCATCAAACTGCTTTTCTCTGAGAAAAAAGTTTTTCTGCTGAGCTTAAGTAGACAATTTCAGATATTAGAATGGTCTAGCCACACTGAACAGTCCTCAGAGGAAGCAAAGATAATTCACAGTGAAGGATTTTTCTAAAAGCCTCTTTGTGGAATACACCTTTTCTACAATTGAGAGTACTCTTAAAAAAGCAGTGAAGTAAAAACAAAAGTTATGTTTTAAAAACTGGATGGGTGGGTAACACAAAATAAGAATTGACATCTGGGCCCTTTCTTTAAAAAAGAAAAAAAACAGAAAAGAAAAAAAAATACAGTACATATGGGCTGTTTCTGGACTTAGATAAAAGCTGGTATCCTCTTAGTGCTAAAAATTAATAATGTCAACATGTGTGTGAATGAAAAGTATGCTCTGGCTGATAAGAGTAAAGTCTAGTAAAGATAATAACTGTTGATATGAAACATTTCTACTGTACACACCTATATGTTATAAATTTGGTCTCTTTCAAAAGCGTCCTGAAGTCAGCTTTGGCTGTGATGTATTTGTCTCTGATATATTCTTCAAACTCTCTTTGTTTTTTCTGTAAAAACAAACAAACAAACAAAAACCAGTAAACATTAGTGGAAGAAACCCCATTAATTCCAAAATAAACATTAATTATTTATTAAATTAGCAACTTGTCATATAATAAAATTTAAATACAAATTTAAAAGAAAAAAGTAATAGGATGTATTTTGTTCCTATAAAACTTAAAGTGTGCAACTTGCAAAACATTTTAGGGTAAAAAAATAAACAAAAAACCTCAAATGAGGAATCGTGCAGCTAAAACTCCAGGGCTTAGCTATACACTATATTGCTTAGCATTTTACAGTGGTCATCTCCTGCAATCTTCATTAACCTCAAAACGCAAGCACTAGACACTCTTAAAATAAGGGTTAAATCTTCATTTCCTGTAGACTATATTTAAATCTTTAAGCACAAAAGCACTAATGGCATATAATTTATGAATATACACAAGTATAAGATTAACACTCAGAACTTATACTGAGCATGTACCATTTAGTATAGAAACAAAAAAAGACAGATACTCTTAGGTCTAAAAATAAGACCTTACTATCAATTTTAAATACAAAAGTTAAAGACTAAAAGGTCTCCAAACTATCAGTCTACCACTCTTTGCCAACCATGTACATTTTTGCGGTCGGTCCACATATGAAAATCAAACTCACTATAGTTAAGGGGAAAGAATATTAGATCTATGTATGGGTTCTTGGGTGACAGACCTAGAGAAATCAATCAGACAAGGGGAATAATGAGAAGGAAAAAAAATCAGGACTGTAGTAAATAATACTTTTCTTTATATCATATACTACTTGAGATCTTAGGTGATTTATTTCCTACAAAGGAGTCATAGCGCATGAGAATAGGGCTAAACTTCATGTATCTGAGGTTCCTCTAACTACAAAGTCTCTGAACAGGAGAGTTCATGTGGTGGCGGTTTGCTGTATGGCTTTAAGGTCAGGTGTTTGATAGCTTGGTATCAACTACCAGCCTCAATATGTCTATCTAATGGGACCTCGCTGTAAAATAAAATAAAGTACAGATTCATTCAATCTCTAAGATCTCAAAATACAAGATTAAATGCAACAGTTAAAATTTTAAACTTAGATTATGGCTTCTTAATATACTGTGCAAAAGATACGAAACTTAAAATTCAGATTAATTTTGCATACACTTAAAAAGTAATCCACTTAAAACCATCAACTTCTTAACCAAGGTACTAGTGCTGCTGATACAACCAAGTAACATTTGCAAACTAAGAGCAAATTTCAGACACAAAATCCTCTTACCCTGTCACTGGAGGAAAACTTAATGCATCGAGGATCTTCCTTAATGATTTTTTTTACTTCTTTCCATGTAGATGTTAAGGTAATCTTTGAAAAAACAAGTGAATAAGAAACATAAATACAATTCACTTTTATTTAGGGGGTCAAACTGCAGCACATATGGTACATAATATTACACACTGACCTGCAATCTCTTGTAATGCCCAAGCGTAACTGGACTAGTTAGGGACAGGGAAGCAGCTTTAATGCAATTTCTTTTTGTTGGCTTGCCACAAGAGTTATTTTCATGGCCACACTTTCAAGGTGGCCTAAGAGAATCACCTGCAAACCCTGTATTTACATGGGCAAACATTATAACTTCTGAAGAAACCATCACCAAAAAGAGAGCAGAGAAACAGGAATAAAACCTGGATAACAAAGTGTACAAACTGCCAAACAAAGGGCCGTGGTACCAAATCGAAAATGAAGCAAAACAAGGAATTTCCTAAATCTATTATCAGGAGGGATTGCTGACCACACACAGCTAGGGACATTCTGAATTACCAGAGGATTATGCAGTTATGAATTTGAAAACTGCAAAAAGTTAATTTCTAAATAGTAAGAATACCACAACGTATTACAAAGAAAAAAATTAAGACAGTGCCATAAGAATCTATGAATTTTAGTAATGGATCTAAATACCATGACACTGAAAAAGTTTTACTTAAAAATCATAAATGAAGATTTATTCAGATGAAAAATAGGAAAAGTGAAAGACACTCACTGCAGAAGTTTCATCCAGAAGTTGCCGAAAGTGCTCTCTTTTCTTTTTGGTAAGTGCTTCAATGTGTTCATTAAAAAGCTTCTCTTTCTCTTCTCTTTCCAATAAGGACCCCGATTCCCAGCGGTGATCTTTACGGAGGGTCCTTCGAGTATCAGACCACGACACGTCTGAAGAACGTACCTAAAAAAACAAAACTATCTGTATCACCAAATGTAATTTTCATACTTTAACAATGGCAAGGTTCACTTATCTAGTTCAAGAATGATAAACCCTATTTCTATTTTTAAACAGTACAGTCACGTATATCTGAAAAATAAATATACTCCTTTGACTGCACCAGTAGTGGCACGCCACAGCAAGCTGTATCACTGAAAGCTCTAAAATGTTCACCATCACTGAAATAAATGTAAACAAATCTTGTGTTAAAAGGCTATTAAACAGAATTTTCTCCAAGTTAATTAGTTCAAGACACTAGATTGCTAGTCAATTAATAAGCAATAAGCATTTCCAATGATCTAGAAAAGAAGCTTCTGTTCTGGTAATTCCATCTTAATCAATAAGCTACTGAAAATCTATTTTACACCAGAGATTTTATCTCCTATTGTCTCACTAAGCTATAAAATATGTTTAGAGATGGGGAAAGATGAAAAGACGGTATCTCCAATCAACCACAATCCAAACACTATAGAATACTTAGGTATTTATTTAATACCTTGTTAATTATAGGTATTTTTATATTCTTAGAGCATTAAGTCTCTAGGAAAAAAAATGCTAACAAATCTTGACCTCAAATTTATACTTAGCATCTGCTGGAAGTTGACACCTTTAAGCATAGGTAATACAGCCAAAAGACCCAAAGACACAAAAAATATACCATGAAGGATAAAAACCACGCATCAGCTCAACAGATGCAGAAAAAAGTATTTGATAACATTTAATACCCTCTCATGACAAAAACTCTCGACAGATTAGGTATAAATGGAATGTACCTCAACACAATAAAGATATACATATGACAAACCCAGAGCTAACACTCTTAACAACAAAAAGTTGGAAGTCTTTCCTCTCAGATACAGGAAAAAAGTGCTCATTCTCCAAACTCCTTTTCAATGCAGTCCTCGAAGTCCTAGCTGTAACAATTAAGCAAGAGAAAAAAAAATGAAGAGAGAACCTAACAGGAAATGAAGAAGTGAAATTAAACTACTGCTGCTGACCACGTGATCTTCTTATATACAGAAGACTCTACCAAAACACTATTAGAACAGATAGATACATTCAGTAACGTTACAGGATACAAACCAACACACAAAAGTTAATAGTAGCCTTTCCTTAAGACTACTACCAAAAAGGAAATTAAGAAAATAATCATGTTTGCAATAGCAACCACAAAAATACTTAGTATACTGAAAACTATAAAACACTGAAGAAGGAAACTGAAAACACAAATAAATAGAATGATATCCTATGTTCATTCTAAAGACAGGACATTGTTAAAATATCCACATTACCCAAACTGACAGATTCGGTATGATCTTTATCAAAATTCCAAAGTCATTTTTCACAGGAATAGAAAAAAATATTTAAATTAATACAAAACCACAAAAGACCCTAAACAATCTGGGCAAAAAGAACAAAGCTGGAAGCATCAGACTCCCTGATTTCAAAATATACTATAAAGCAATTATAATCAAACACATGGTACTTGCATAAAAAGACTATTAAAACAAGAGACTGCCTCATACCTGCTAAGAATGGCTTTTATTGGGGTTGGGGACAGAGCTCAGCAGAATAGCACTTACAACTATAAGGCCCTCGATTCAATCCCCAGCACCACAAAACAAACAAAAAACATAAAAGGCTTTTATCAAAAGATGGAAAAGAATGACTAAGGATGGGAACTCTCAAACATTGTTGTGGTAGTACATAAGATTCCTCAGAAAGACTAAATACAGAGTCAGCATGGTGCCACATGCCTATAAAATTCCAGCTACTTGGGAGGCTGAGGCAGGAGGATTGTGACTCTGAAGCCTAAACCACGCAGCAAGACTTTGTCTCATAACAAAATATAAAAACGGTTGTGACTGTAGTTCAGTGGCAGAGCATCCTTGGATTCAATGCCCAGTATCAAAGAGAAACAAAACAAATAAATAAAACTTAAAAGCAGAACTACTCCTGCAATCCCATTTCTGGGTATATACCACAAAAGAAATTACATCAATATGAAATCATAAGCGAGATGTGCACTCCAAGATTCACTGCAGCATTATTCACTGTAGCCAAAATATGGAAGCGACTTAAGTACTTATCAACAATTAAAGAAAATGCAATGCCACACACACACGCACACGCACACACACACACGAATACTATTCAGCCTTAAAAAAGAAGAAAAGCCTGTCATTACAATATGAACCTGGAGGATATTAAGTTAGGCGAAATAAGCCAGGCAGAAAACAAAAACCGTATGATCTAACTTATATGTGAAATCTAAAAGCTGAAGTCACACAAAGTGGACAGCAGAATGATGGCCACAGAGGAAAGGGGTGAAAGGTAAGGAACATGGGACTTACTGGTCAAAGGGTACTGTGTTTCAGACAGACAGCAAGAATAAGTTCTGAAGTTTACTATATAGCAGGATGACTAGTTAATAATATTGTATTAAATACTGAAAATGAGTCAATTTCAAATTTCAAATGCTTTACCATAAAAAATGATAAGCAGGGCCAGGGATTTAGTTCAGTGGTTCTGCCACCTGCCTCACAAGCAAGTGCAAGGATCCGAGTTCGATCCCCAGTACCAAAAAAAAAAAAAAAAAAAAAAAAATAAAAAAAAAAAAAAAAAAAAAAAAAAAAAAAAAAAGCTAAGTATGTGAAGTGATGGTCCCACTAACTAGCTTCAGACTGGGCGTATAGCTCAGGTGCACAGGCCCTGGGTTCAATCTCTACGGGGGTTGGGGGAAGTAGGGCACTCTGTTGCCAATCCTAGAAAATATGGGAGACTGAAAAGTTAAAAATATTTATTTGACCAGCATTTATTAAAGTATGTGTCAGGTAAATATAATGCTTGACACTGAGACTACAAAATAAATAAGATGCTATCAATTTTTTTTAAGGCTAGAAAAGTAAGCAAACAATTGTACGTACATGCAGAAGTCTATGCTGAGCACAAGTGTGGTAAAAGGAAAAAAAGAGACCCAATCTGGCTCTAAGGGCAGGGAGCAGCCTCACAGAAATTTGCACACTATTGTTTTCTTTAAGTGTACCAATAAACTTAATGGGAAATAAAAAAGAATTTGCATACACTTGAATAAAGAGAAAATGTGCACTGCATTGGGAACAATTTCAAAGCATTCTATACAGAGGAATTGCCACAATGGTGGAAAGGTGCAGGTCATCAGAGCTAAGTTCAGCAAGGCTGAATGAAGCTTAAGGAGCAGGTGAGGAAAGCAAGATGATAAGGTAATATACAGGTAAAGGAGTACAGGGAGGATGGTCTTAATATATATTATGTCAAAAAGTAGAATCTGACCTACAGGCAAGTGCTTTGGGTATGGAGAACCTTCATTTCCTGCAAATAATCAGAAGAATGACAAAATCTGATGAATTTTGGGGGAAAATTAAGAGCCAGGAGAGAAATTTTAAACTAGAATTGTCCAGAATGCAAAAAAAAAAAAAAAAAAAAAAAAAAAAAAAACCAAAAATAACAGAAGAATCCCACTGAATGAAAGAAACAGTGCAGAGAAATGGTGACAAAGGTAAAAAATGTAATAAGTACTACAGCACAGCAGTGTAGAGGCATTCAGTGTAGGGATAGAAAACCCTACAACCTCGAGTTGTAAGGCAGAAAGATTTTCAAGAAAGTTTTAGGATATCTCCTGGAGTCAGTATACTTCCAGTCCTACATCTCAGACCATCTATCTGTACAATAAGTGATGATCACAATGATGACCCTAACAGAAGTCCGATTATGTTCAGCACATTTTATTACTATGGCAGGTAAGTAAGTAACCAATTAAGATGACTTTCATCAAGAATAAAAAAATTCTGAGGCTAAATGGTTATAAATTTTCATATATACAAAACACCTAATTTTAGGACAGTCCTAACAAAGCTAAAACCAAGTATCCAATTTTTAAATACTGTAAAACAACTTTAAATTATCTGTCCTAGTCAATTCAAAAAACATTAGAATGTTCATAATAAGATAACATTGATTTCTTATAATACCTTAAAGGACCCCCCCCAAAAAAAGATTATATTATACCATGTCAGAAAGAAGAGCCTTGAAATTCTGGATCGCTTCTTCCCGTTTGTGTTGCTCTCTCTCGCGATCTATTTCTTTTGTTTGTTCAGAACGAGCTTTCTGAACCTCCCTTTCCCGTTCTCGAAGGCTTGCCTCAATGCGCGCTTGCCTTTCAAGTTCCTTTTCTTTTTCTGAATCTAAGTTCTGTAAAAGTAAAATTATATTACACTTCTTACTAACTCCACCAAAATATGTTTTCACAAAATAACTACCTGGTCACATTAAGTATTTCAAACCTAGTTTTTACCAAGAATACATATATCTAAACATTGTACCCCATCTCCAAATCAACTACTAGAGAATTATACATTAAGAATACCAAGAAGAAAAATTCCAAACCCCACAAACTGCTAAAGTTAACAATTCCATGAGTCAGTAGCAGTGCAAGTAAACACAATGGTTACCTTGGCTATTTTTTCAATGTACTGTTTAAAAAGATCTTCTCTCATCGATGAACTGTCCACTGCTTTGTAACGTGGGTCACTTTCTACTTTGTCTTTTACTTTGCTCCATCGAGACTGACTGTCCAAGTGATGATTAGATAACAGCTCAAAGAAATCTGACTTGATCTACATTTAAAACAGGTAATGGATAGGGGAGAATGATGTACCATGAGAAATTCCTCATCTCTAAATATTTACAACAAGAAAAACAATGTACTTACTTTAAGTATGAGAAAACTTAACTTTCAAAATACATTCATGTACAGCAGAATAAATACTGGTGAAAAATAACTCCATTGGGGGAAAAAAAAGTATTTGGAATTCAATATTTTACACAGAAAAACTATATAGAAAAAACTTTCTTGGGTTGTTTTGATCTTACTACCACATATGCATAGGGAAAATGAATTTGCACTGACCTGCATTTATTTTTCACCAAGACTCAGATTTAAAAACTGACAGTGGAATGATTTGACATCAAGATGAACCACGGAGGACCTAATTGTTTTTAAATTTAATCTCACTTGAATTGTTCTGTACGTCTACCACCAAAGACACTCAAGGTAGTTAAAGTCTTTTTAACAAAGGATCCTGCTGATGTCAAGAATCTCTCCCACCGAGGAAAAAAATATGAGAAAATGAAAAAAATGGAAATAAAGTGTTTGTAAATGGGGAGGGAAGGAGGGGGTGAAGGGAGGGCAGGGACAAGGGGAAAAAATGAGAATCAAGACCTGTCAAGGTACAGGATCCCAATAATGAACGTAACTGTATTGTATACCTAGATTGTACCAATAAACTCAATAAAAAGAATCTCTCTCAACACAGGATTAAATATTCTGCCTTCCTGCTTGACTAAGGGAGCAAGAAATCAGGAACTGAGTCAGAATAGAAAACGTGTAGGTACACGACAAAAATGAAGTATTTCTTCAGCTATTCCCACACTATCAATTTCTCTCATGACTGTATTTCTCATATTCAAGGACTGATTAAAAAGGTGGCAAGGAAACTCATGTCCTTTTGGGGGAAAAAAAATATTTGTAAGGTTGTAAGAAACAATTTCTGCATCAGAAATACCTTTAAAGAGCTAATCAGCTATGGAATTCTCTAGTACTGCACTTGGCTCTTGACTTTTGTTTAGATTAATGAAGAAACTTATAAAAAGACAGTTATTAAGCCAGGCATGGTGATACATGCCTGTTATCCCAGCAGTTGGGAGGCTGAGGCAGGAGGATCGCTACAAGTTCAAGGCTTTTGTACCTGGGCTACACAGGGAGTTCAAAGACAGCCTGCACTATATAGGGAGACTCTGTCTCAAAACAACAAACCAAAAAAAAAAAAAGACGGTTATTAAGAAACCACTTGATGTAGTGATATAACAATTTCTCATCTTACCTACTTTATATCTAAAATTGATGAACATTAAATTCCTAGGTGTTTTTGGTAAAAGAAAAATATATATTAAATAAAATTATGCAACTTGTGGTTTTTCTAAACCATAGGAATTTATATTAACTTGTGCTCGCTGCGGCAGCACATATACTAAAATTGGAATTTATATTAATTTAAAACAATCTTCAAATATTAGACATGAAGCCTATAAAGTAGGGGTTATCATATAGTAGTTTTAAAATGTGTGATGCATAAATGAACTACACATAAAGTTAAATTTTAACTTTCACTGTAGATATTACAGCAGGCTATAAAAGGCTTCCTGAGGGGCCGGGGATTTAGCTCAGCGGTTCGGTAGCCTGCCTTGCAAGCGCAAGGACCCGAGTTCGATCGCCGGTACCAAAAAAATAAAAGGCTTTCTGAGGCTATTACCTATATGAGAACTGACAGTTGCATAAATGTCAAAAAAGTCATTTACCACTAGGCTCAATCCAAGGCCCTATTTTCCCTGTTTTCTTCTCTATAAAAATATTCAGCAAGCAGTTTAAAGAGAGAGCTTCATAACAGGACAACAGCTTCATAACTCCACTATGTACAACTTCAAAAGTGCTGTTTCAAAAGGTAAATTATTTGAACTACAATTTTACAAAAATTAGTTACAATAATAAAGAACAATAAAATTTTGAGGGTAAATGATTTGACAATATACGTAAAAAAACTTTTCAGGATATTTTTTAATAAAATGAAAAATGACTGGTAAAAACTACAATCAAAATGACTGTAGCTTTAACTAAAAATGTTACTTAAAAGAAGATTTCAAGGCCGCTTGCCTTGTAAGCGCAGCGACCCGAGTTCAATCCTCAGTACCAAAAAAAAAAAAAGATTTCATCAGAAGAAATGTTCTTCACTGGTTTTGACTCAGCAGTGATTATCTTAAAACCTGTACAATCAGCAATTAATTTCAGTACCTTATGTTACTGGTACTGATCTTATTCAATATAGCTATAATGTGATTTTTAAAAAATAGCACAAACAATATACTTCATAAGAATATCAATAACACAATGGAAGTCATAAAAGAGGCAACAAAATTCCATTAACCAAATACTTCTCAGAATGTGAACATAAATCTACTATACTTGAAAACCCTTACTTTGCAGACTTCTTTGATGGACTAGTGAGTGATTTGGCATTCTTTAACTGTCTGAAAAAACATCCTTTTAGCAATGTCCTAGCTCATTATTATTTTTTATTTAGTACTGGTATAAAGCCAAACCTATAATTTAGAGAATTAAAATTTTATAATCAAAAGAAAATAAAGCTGAGTATGTTAGATTTATTTAGATGTCATTTCTATTTAATATCTTTTTTAAGATTAACACATTCTGGGCACAAGAGTTAACAAAAACTGTGTTTACAAAATTAGCTACAAATGCAAAGAGAAATATATTAATCTGTATAAAAGCAATCAGACACTATCAAACATGTATTTACTTGGTCTTCTTTAATCAGGTTGGTTATTCTAAAAGTAACAATTTATTAACATGACTCCAATTCAACCTATAAAATGTTTATGAAGAATTTACACACTTCCTAAGAAGTATAATCTTTTTTATTTTTTAAGTTAACAGGAAAATAATCCTGGAAAGATTTACTTTAAAGCCCAATAAATCAGATAATCAAGAAGTTTCAGATCATTTCTGCCAAAAATTGTTTTACCTAATACTGTCACTATTTTAATGAGAGGCTTTTATCCAATAAAATTAGTATTAATTCTCTAACAACATCTCTCAATAGAATTTGTACTACTTTAGCTTTCTGAAATAAGCAGCAATTTTAAATGTCAAGAACGATTAGGCTACAGAGGCCTCTCCCTAACCACCCAGCGCTGCAGGACACAGCGGAGCGGGAGCACGTCTGGACGGCTCCACACCACTGCGCCGTCTTCTTCCCAGTCTGCCCCCCACTGGCGAGCTCCTCTTTACTCCTCACACCACTATGAAATGACATTTGGAGCACATTAATCTTTAATAGCTAACCTTTAATTCTGATAAGCAATAATTTATATGTAAGATATGTTTACTAAAAGATTAAAAAGTCACTAAAATGCTATTTTTTTACAGGGTTAAAAATGAAGAAGTTCTTTGAAATTCAAATGTTACCACCTATAAAGAATCTTGAAATCTTAACAGCCACTTAGCAAGTACCACTGATACCACAGCCCTAAAAAAACAGTTCTGGGCTACCAGACTTCTGAGTGTTAAATTTAAAGCAATCCATACAGTCTAGTGAAATTACTAAAATCAGCATTATGGACACAGAGTAACAGAATACGCACATATAAACCACTAAAGAAGTTAATTTAAAAGAACAAACAGTAAACACAAACCCAGTTTTATGCCCATGAATAAAATAAGAAATACAGCGCCAGATTAGTTCTTGCCCATTCACACCACTGGAACTGAAATCATCTTACCTTCTCACCTCTGGTCTTCGAATCTTCTTTCTCTTTTTTCCTCGCAGCGGCCACAAATTCATTAAATAATGCTTCTCGATCTTTCATCTTTTCAATTGCTTTAAACCTTGAATCTTTAGCATGTTTGGCTGCAAATTCACTAAAAGTAACTCTGCAACAAAATGACAGGTAAACTAACTTTTATTGGGCTATTTTTTACTATAAAAAAGTGTTAACAGAAGATACCATTTTCCTAGCACAAATATATGCCAGATATCTGGTCCCAAAATCTGCCGAAGCAGTGAATAATGAGTCACAGAAAGGAGTGAAAAAGGCTTAAGAATCAAAATGAGGTTAGTGATTGATATGCCATCAGCCTGGAACTAGAGGGACATTCATACATTCATGAAGGCAAGAGAAGCCTGATGTGGTGGCACACACCTAATAATCACAGCTTTTGGGAGGTTGAGGCAGGAAGATCACCACAAGTTGAGTACAAGGCCAGCCTAAGACATACAGTGAGTTTAAGGCCAGCCTGAACTACGAAGTGAGACCCTGTCTCAAAATCAAAAAGCACGGGGTAGAGATATTAGAGTTATAAACAAAATATACGAGGCAGTTAACAAGAATATTAAGACTGAGATGCCAGAAAAAAGGTAAGTTAATAACCTTTAGACAATTGCCCTAGGTACAAAGAGCTTGAGCACAAGCAGAGCACAGTTGGTGCTAAAACTGTGGGAGGCACAAAGATCAGAGTTTGAATACTACAGTAAGAAAAAACTACGAAGGGAGGGTGCCCCAAAAGAACCCAGCCTACAGTGATTCCCAAAAAGTCCACGGATGAGGCCAAGAACAGGGGCCTTTTCCATACCATGCTGTGACAGGGTTGAGAAAATAAAGTACGGAGACTCAATGCTGCTGGTAGTATCAACACGGAGATCTACACAGGAGATAGCTGGGAAGCAGAGAAAAACATTCTGTTTTCCCCTAAAAAATAAAGTCTAAAATTAAGGGGGTAGCCAATAACTGCCTGCTGAAACAAAAACCCCCATTCTTTAGTGAAAGATAATAGATTCTAGTCTTAGTTATCCGTAAGGTTAAAAATTTTTAAAAGAAACATGTAATTCATGGGAAACTATTTTTTAGATTTCAACAGAAACTGAATCTGAGATGTCAAGATGTTATCCTAAGTAGTCAATTTTTTTGTATGCTTTTTGAGACAAGGTCTCATCATGTAGTTCAGACTAGCCTTGAATTCACTAGCAATCCTCCTGCATGAAGCACCACACCCAACAATAATTAAATAACTACAAAAACATTGAGAGAATTAAAAAATTTGGGTAAAATGATTAAAAACATGGGCGTTAATGAATGAACAAATACTGAGTTTCAACAAATATAAGGAAAGCTTAAAAAAGAACATGAACTGCATTAGGTTAGGAACACTTAACTGGATAGGTTTAATATAAGAACAGACACAGTAGGATAGTCATTTACATGTAGTTTAATCAATAAAAATTATCTAATCAAGGGCCAGGGATTTAGCTCAGTGATGCCACTGTCTGCCTCTCAAGAGCAAGGTCCCAAGTTTGATCCCCAGTACAAAAAAAAAAAAAAAAAATATCCAATCAAAAGAAGAAACAAAAAAAGACTGAAGGAACTTGTAAGATAGCATCAAGTGATTTAATATGCATTAAATAAAAATCACATGTAATAAATTAAGGTTAAAAAAAAACTAACCAAAAACTTCACAACCTTGATGAAAAATACCAATATAGATCCCAAATCTCAGCAAATTCCAAATAGACTAAGTAAAAAGATGAGGCCTATATGGGCTTATGAGGATGGTACTGAAAATGGAAGCCTTTCCATAAATACAAAGCATTATAAGCTTTAATTATATTGGGTATTTTTTAATATTTCACGATTTCATTTTTTACAGTAAGAATTGACTGATAATAAAGTACCTCTTATTTAGCATGTTATTAAGAAGTGAAAAATTAACCTTATTTTCCCCTCAACTATTAGCATTTCTATGCAAAAATACCCTTGTATTAAAACAAAGACTTTTTAATTTTAAAGAAAAAAATAGCTGCTTAATTTTAGAATTCAGAATTTAAAATATTAACTGAAAAGTAAGAATAGCCACTCGCAGGTAACATGTTATTTCTAAATTGTTACTAGCCAAGGACAGATTAAAACAATCTTTTTTTTTTTGAGACAGGTCTCACTATGTAGTTGAGACTGACCTAGACCTCACTATGTAGCCCAGACTGGTCTTGAACTCACAGCTATCCTCCTGCCTCAGCCTCGCAAGTGCTGGGATTATAGACATATATGCCACCATGCCCAGCAAAACAATCTTTTCTGTACAATAAAATTACTCTATTTTTTTTTTTTTTTTTTTTTTTTTTTTTTTTTTTGGTACCGGGAATTGAACTCAGGACCTTGCGCTTGCAAGTCAGGCAGCAGAACCACTGAGCTAAATGCCCGGCAACTCATCAATTTTCATACAGTCAATATTTTGAACAGAAAATACTGCAAACTTGGCTTGAATAATAAATATGCAAGCAAAATAAAACTTTAAGGTAAAATAAAAATGCACATCCAGAACAGGGAGCATGCATAGTACATTAAATGTTTTCTCTTCATAATAAATTAAGCACTCTGCTTTATAAATTCTAATTTATAATTTTACTGTTTAAAAAGTATAAACTTTAAAAAATGCTAAATCAAAGTATAAAAATGAGAAATTATTTTAGACATTACTTATAATAGGTAAGATATTTAATCTTTTATTATAAGAGACTAAAATGAAAGCTTAGCATTAGATTCTTGTAGAAATATATTTATATAATTTAATGCTGAAAAGCACTATATTAAAACAGATCTGGTAAAAGAAAGAAATGCTTCTGAGGGAAAAAGAAAAAAAAAAGTATAGTGACCATGGCAGATATGCTTGAAATTTACACTAAAAAGAAAATGACACAGAAGAGATAGGCACAGATAAGTAATTCTCCCCAATCCCTATGTACTCCCTTGAACAAACCCTACTGTGTTAAGTTTACTAGTTCTGCCAAAGAGTTTTGTGATAGTAGTCTCTTCTCAATTTAATAAGAAAATGAGTTCAATGGATAGTACTTTCTCACTTTTAAGTTCTTCATTATACCTTCATTCTCTGTACTAAAAATGGTCCTAATCTACATGCCAGAGCTAAATGTACTAACGTAGTTGCTTGGTGACTTTACTTTCTAAAGCAACCTGCACCTTAGAGACCACTTCAATTTTATCTGCCCACTAAGAATACCACAGTATGGTACATAATACAGTAGGACTTAGATCTACAAAAGGGAAACTTCCTTGGAATTGCAGTTATTCTGAGAACCATAAGAAGTTTTAATAAATGTATTTCACTGACTTGCAAATAAACTAGACAACATAAGCATTCATCTAGAAGTACTTTAACATGAATTCCTAAAGCCTTTTTCTGTCATAACTACAGTAACTCAAGAAAATTAACAGTCCCCTAATATATAATATCCATATTCAAATTTCCTCAACTTCCCTTAAAAGGTCTTTCATAGCTCAGCCTTAACTAATGACCCATGAATTCACTCGTCCAACTTTTTAGGAAAAAAAATCCCAAGATCACCTGAAGAGTCTGAAATTCTATTATCCCCCGAGTGTTACAATCTTCTTAGCAACGAATAATTTAAGTTTCTCTTACTTTTTAGACTCTTATAATATTTCATTATAATACTAAACACACTAACTCAAACACCATCTGTTACAGCTTGTGTCTACGTGCCCCCGCCCATACCCCCAAAGCCTCATGGAGTCAAAGTGGGGCTTTTCAGAGGTGGCTCGATCTAGTGTGTGTAATGCTGTAATCAAGGGTGTGAGATTACTAAATAAGTATAGTGATTGGTTTGTCATCTTTCTGGATAGGACAAGGGTGCCCCACCCCAGGTGTGAGTGCTACCCACCCTAAATTCAGGTAGCCTGGATCAAATATAAAGGACAGAGAGCTAGTATCATTGCTTGTCACTTGCTACTTCACTGCTTTGCTGCCCTCTGCCCACCATGAACTGTTTCTCCCCTGTAATGCTAGCTAACCACGGACTGAAATCTCTAAAAACCATGAGCCAAATAAACCTTTCCTCCTTTAACTCTGGGTGTTGGGTATTTTGTCTCAGCAATGAGACACAATAACTAAGACACAATCACTCTTCCCTACCTCCATCTAAATAAGATGATTTTATTTAAAAGTACCACTTAACCCAGAGACTCCATGGTTCTACCCTATAGTTCTAGGAATTCTCTATGGAACTAGGAATGTGGATCAGTGATAGAGCACTTGCCTAGTATGCACAAGGCCCTAGGTCTGACTCCCAATACTATAATCCATCAATCAAGAGAGAGAGAGAGATAGAGAGACAGGGACAAAAATGGATGGATGGATGGATGGATGGATAGATGGGTGGGTGGATGAACAGAAATTCACAGAAGTCAGCAGCATACTTCCGTTAAGTCCTAGCACTTGGGAGGCTGAGCTAGAAGGATTGCCTGAACCCAGGAATTCAAGGCCAGCCTGGGAAAAATAGGAAAAACCAATTTCAAGTACTGAGTATTCACGGCAAGGTAATACCTCTACCTATCACAACTAAGCCATAAATAATAATTCTCTCTATTCATAGTATGATTATCTTACTTTCTTTATCTGTAAAATAGGATTGCTAATGAATACCTACATCATACTGAATGTTCTGAGATTCAACAACATATCCGAGTGCATTTAAAAATATATAGGCAAGGGCCGGGGATTTAGCTCAGCGGTTCAGTGGCCTGCCTTGCAAGCGCAAGGACCCGAGTTAAACCCCTGGTACCCCCCACCCCCCCCAAAACCCACACACTCCCAAACACCAGAAGTTAAAAAAAAAAAAAAAAAAAAAAAAAGGCACATAAAACTCAATACTTGTTGCCATTATTATTATAATGCTAGACACTTACAGATAAAATGTCTCTTTCTTCATGACCATTACACGTATTTAATACATATTAACAACTTGAATGAAAATGAGACATAAGATCACAATCTAAATGTTTATAAAACTTCAAAATGAAAAGTCCTTCACCACCTCAACTTGATCAAAATAATGTTTGATTGGCATAAAACTCTATGAAGACAGGTAGAGATGTTACATCATTAACGAGTTTCCAAAGAAGAATTTATTCTCCACTGGGAAACATTTAATTCAAAAGTACTCTTCTTAGGTATCTGAGGGGTTCTCTAAAGGAAAACGTTTACAAAAAGATTAGAAAGGCAAAAGCTAATAATCAAGTAAGGAGCGTTCATATTCAAATATTCGGAAATCCAGAAGATATCAATACATACACACAAATGGAGGTGGAGGCAACCAAAGAAGAATTTATTCTCCACTGGGAAACATTTAATTCAAAAGTACTCTTCTTAGGTATCTGAGGGGTTCTCTAAAGGAAAACGTTTACAAAAAGTATAGAAAGGCAAAAGCTAATAATCAAGTAAGGAGCGTTCATATTCAAATATTCGGAAATCCAGAAGATATCAATACATACACACAAATGGAGGTGGAGGCAATCTTTGCAGAAAATACACACATACTTTAGATTTTTTTTTTTTTTTTTTGAGACAGGGTCTCACTATGTAGTTCAGACTGGCCTTGAACTATGTAGCCTGTGTTGTCCTCAAATTCACAGTGATCCTCCTACCTCAGCCTCTGGAGTGCTAGGATTTACAGGCATGCACCACCATGCCTGGCATACTTTTCATTTTTTTTACAGTATTAAACCACTTACCTTGGATTAAACTTTGCTTCTTCCATCATTTTTTTGAAATCTTCCTTGGCTTGCATTATTTTGTTTTTCTTTTCCCTGCGTTCTTCCTCTGCCCTGGTCTTTACATACTGATCAAACACCTAATGCAAAATATACCAATTTGACAAGTCAATATTTCATATATGTAATTTATGTACCAAAAAGTCTGTCCAAGCTGTAATAGAAAAAATATATTAAGTACAGATAATTAAAAGATATGGTAAATCTTACTTTAAAGTTACCTTGAAGTATTACACAAGTAAAACATCTCTCTGCTTAAGCTTCCAGAACAAAAGAAAAATAATTAAAAGCCTCTTTAATTTGCAGTTTTCTCCTGATTACAAAGTAAGTATATATTATAACTATTTAAAAGAATTTAGAAATGTGTAAGAAATCATAGTCCCCCTAAAACACATGGAAAAAAACCTATCAACAGAAAGAAACCTACAGAATAATTTTACTTCAACACTTAAGGCAATTATTTTTACCAAAATGCTTTACATCTATTCTATAATATTTTCCACAACTTAATAATATACACTTATAATGCTACAATAAACAACTAATTCCTTCTTTCAAAAATGTCTCCGGGGGCAAAACTGCCACTGTTTGAGAATAAGTACCTTGCCAGAAAGTCCCAAGCCCTGGAGACCCACACAAAGGAAACGAATGTCCAGTCTTTCAGGGTTTGACTCCTGATTACAAGGCAAGGGCTATGAGACACTAAGAAAACTAACATGAAAAACAGACCCCCTAAACAGGAAAACCTTAGTGGAATTAAGAGACTGTGCCAGAAAACAAAAAAACCAAATCACCTCATACACTTAACATACTGCAACCAAAAACAGGAAAAATCTCCCCCTCAAAAAGTGGGAGAAAAACCCCACAAAACTTTTAGAAATTAAAAAAGGGAAAGAAGGAAAAATCTAATTGAACAGTTATTTGGCAAAGGTGAGAAAAATCATACAGTTTAAGTTTTTTTAAAAAGTAGAAAATAGGAAAAAAAGATCATAAACTTTGAGAACCAATCCAGGGAGGCAATTTCTTTCTCAGAACAATGAAACAGAAAACAATTACAGGTTTATAACAGAAAGATGAGATTTTACATGTTGAAAAGGTCACCAAGAACCCAGCAAAATGGACTCAACCCCCTACCAGGGTATAACTGTACAACACCATGATGCGGCAGAACTGAAGGAATAAGGAAGGATCTTTATAGGATCGTAGGAGGAAAAAATAAATGAACAGCAATAGAAAGGCTTCTAAAACAATAATGAAAACAAGCAGCAGAGCACTGCCTTCAAAATCCTGAAAAACGCTTCCAACTCCAAATTCCTCAGCTAGCCACATACTTCAAAAAAAGAATGGAATAAAAGGCCTTTCGTAAAGTGCAAGATAATATATATATATAACTTCCCTTCTATCTCAAGAAGCTAGAGGAAGGATGGAATGCATCAAAATGGGCAAAACAAAAAAAAAAAGAAGACGATGTAGGGAATAGAGAAATGAAAGAAATCCCAGTACGATAGTAAAGAGAGTGCAAAGATGACAGCTATTTTGTGAGTGTAGGAGGCACCCAGTCTACACTGAAGCAAATCAGAATGCTTTGTGAGAGATACAAAGACCAGGACAGCACGCCCCCTAACATTTAGTATAGAACTATTTGTCACTTTAAATATGAGTAATCAACACCTCTGCATGAAATAAACTGGGAAAAAACGGTTTTCTTTAAAAGACCTTAAGACATCTCTTCCACAAGTATATAATATATATCTAATCACCAGTCTTTAAAAACTATATAAAGTACACATACAATTACCTCACCAGTCTCTGCTACCAGACAAACAGGTCATTTTTAATACCCTGTAGATACAGCACTGCTGTAAATCATATCAAAGTGTCTAAGGGAATTTATTAACTTTCTATTAAGGTGCTAGAAAGAATTTCATGTCCCTTCCTCTGGGATAGCCCAGGTCAATACTTAGAAATCACTCTTTGAGATGAGATCAACATCTCATTGAAAGTTAGGGGTTTTGTTATGCTCCCATGATTCTCCTAATTATTTCATCATGCATCCCAAAATACTTCACTGCATTTTCCTAAAGAAGTTTAAGGCAATTATTTTGTTGATTTCCTTATGATTTTTAAACTTTTCTGTATTGTGGGTTTTTCTTCAAAATAAAAGTTTACTAAACATGTAAGTCTCCACTATTTAATTTTCATGTCAATAAAATTTGACTTATAATTTGACACTGATTCAGCAGTGGCACAGATTGATAATCTTGAGTCATACTAGTAAAGTCCGATAATGTCACCTCAGTATAACAGCCAACATTAAAAAGCTCTCAATAGCACGTATTATACTAAAATATTTACTTTGAAATAAAATAAGAGACAACTTATTGCCAGGAGTGGTGGCGCACGCCTGTAGGAGGCTGAGGTAGGAAGATCACTTTGAGTTGAGACCAGCCTGGGCTGCACAGTGAGTTCCAGGGTGGTCTGAACTACACAGTGAGACCCTGTCTTAAAAAAAAGGAAAGAAAGAATGAACGAACAAACTTATTTTAAGGTGTTAGTCTAAGTACTATCTATAACACACCTAAAATCCTACACGAAACAGTGTGGCTCTTTGAAACATGTTACTTATTTAAACGTTTATCATGACAAAAACAAATAAAAACATTTCTTAATCCCTTAAGTGACCTTTTATTCATAACAAGATTAAAGAAAAATAAGTTAAAATTTATGGCTACAATTATATAAAATACATCTTTAGGGGAGAGGGAAAAGGGGAAAAGTAAAAAGAATTAAGATGTGCTATGTATAGGTATCAACTCCCCATGATGAATGTAATCATGTACTGCAAACATGGACCAATCAAAATTAAAGAGAAAGTGTGTACCTTTTAAAATGATGTAAACTACATGTAAATCTACAAATAATTTAAAAAGAACTGAAAGATGTAATTTTAAAGCATTTCCAATGAAATTCTTTGTTTTTTAAAAGCAAAGCACACATTTCAGATTTTGAAATTGCAGAGTGCAAACATGTGACCTGGCACCTTTCTGGTTTCTCCTAATAAATTTGTCTGCAAATAATAAACACATATAATTCAATGCAAAAGTTAACTTCTTTTTCCTCTCAGTTCTAATCCCAATGGTTCTGAGAAAAGAATTCTAATTAAAAGGCATAAAACAATGAGGAAAAAAAAGGCATTCAAATTTCACAGACTTTCTGTTCAGACAGACTATAAAAACTTTTCTTTTTTTAAGCATGATTCTGTTAAGGTGATAATCACCAGCAGCTTGTAAAATGCTCCCAAAATTGGAAAGTATTTTAATTCTCAACATATAACTTCACTCAAACAGAAATGATAACACATGGTGCCATGAAAACTCAGTCACAAGTTTCTTCTGATCTAGGAGATTTAGATTAGGCACTGATCCACAACAATATGCACAGCAACAAAGCAAAGCTCCTACAACAGTAATGCAATTTATGTGATAAGAGACAGGAAATAACCAAGGTAAATTTCCATAATCAGAACTATGGATGCTATGTAGAAAATAAAGAAGGCAAAGAGATAATACATGTAGACTGATTAAAAAGCACTTTGAAAAGTACCTGAGTGAAATAATGGAGTCGACTATGTCAACACCTCAAGGAATAATATTCCAGACAAAGGGAAGAGCAAATACCAAAACACACCGAGCTTATTCACGGAACATCATGGCCAATATGGCTACAATGAACAAATAACAAAAGAGCTCCAAATCAGGCACCGTGGTGCACACTTGTGACCCCAGCACTTGGGAGGCTCAAGCAGGAGAAGCGCTGCAAATTCAAGGCCAGCCTGGGTTATGTAGTGAGTGAGTGTAAGGCCAGATGGAACTACATATTGAGATCGTGTTTCAAAAAATAAACAAATTAAAAGTCAAAGAAAAAGCAAAGAAAAGAGCTTCAATGGGTATACAGGATGACTATACGTAAAATGTTATACACCAAGAGCTTTAATTTTATCCTAAATCAGTGGTGGCACATGTGCCACAGTGATCTACTTGAATCATCTAAAGTCCTAAAAGGTTCACCATCACTGTCCTAAATAAAATGGGAAGCACCTAAACAGTTTTAGGCAAGAGAACACTAACTTAATTCAACCTCAAACTTTAAAACTAGTTTGGCTGCTTTGGGGAAAAAGAAAAACAAGATGACAGAGGAGGAAGGGAAGGGGAGGAAGAAGTGAGGGGAGGGGAGGGGAAAGAGGATGGAGGGAGTTTTGGGAAAAGATCTGTTAGGGGCTGGGTCGGGGATTTAGCTCAATGGTTCAACCACCTGCCCCGCAAGTACAAGGACCAAGTTCAAGCCCCAGGTCCCCCTCCTCAAAAAAGAACCACAAAATCACAGGCTACACAGACGGTGACAGTTAATGATAGTGTCTTAGATCAGAGTGTCAGTGAGGGAGATGATGAATAAAAGATTACATGTAGAAAATGTTTTATAAATAGATTTGCTAATATAGTGGGAGTAAAGAATCAGTATCGACTTGATAGGACCATCAACTGAGATACTAGAATGAAATGATCATATTAAACAAATAGCTTAAAAGAAAAAGCAGCTACAACACTTCAAATACAAATGTAAGGATATCTGAAAAGCCAGGCCTTTCTATTATGACTACTTAAGACACCTGCCTGGCACACTGTAAGTTTTCTCTCTACATTAAAGTCCATGATTAAGTCTACAAGCAAAATGGCACAGACTACGTGAAGAATTATTCAAATCATTAGGTTATAAATATTGAAGATGAACGCTAATGTTATGAAAAAAAATTTTACAGCTCAATAGCACTATACCCAGTGGCTCAAATACTCACCATTTTACAGAGATCAGTTTCAGGGTGGTTTAAGTAATTCAGTAATTTGTAAGTTGGTCGTGTACAATGCTTTAGAGAAAGAAGTCATCACCATGTGGTGATACATGTCGCTGAGTTACCATGGAAACCACTTCATGCAACTGTATTTCAGCAGACACTGCAGTGGCCACTTCTCTAAGGTTATAATGAAACCAGTTTAACAGATTATACCTAGACGTGGACTTTGTATGTGTTACGTATGAGACATAACTGTGTCTGAGCATCATCTATATATAACATGTACACATACTGATATTTACATCTTGTCATTTACTAGTCCAAAAGATTATAACCAACTGCTCAAGGGTGGTCTTATTTTTGGGCTGGATTATAGATTTGTATTTTTCCTCTTTACTCATCTGCACTTCACTATTTTTCTAAATCTGCACCATGTGCCAAATAAAAACCAAATAAATAAATGCATTTGAAATAGATTTTCAAATCACCTTACACATAACCTCAGTGTATGAGACATAAAGAAAAATGTCCACATGAAAACAGCCAAGACCAGCAGGATACAGGGGCACACATTTTTAACTGCAGCACTCTAAGAAGCCACGGCAAGAGGATTTTGAGTCTGAGTCCAGACCAGGCAATTTACCAAGACCCTTCTCAAAACAAAAACTAAAAAGGGGGGTCATTAGGGTGTAGCTCAGTGTGAAGGCCCTGGGTTCAATCCCTACTACTGCAATAAATTAATAAAAGTACTTTAAAAAGCCATGACTATGAAGGCCAAAATATCAAATTACTTCTGAGGCAGAATCCACACACAGATCCACAGACGACTATACACTAAGATGCAAGTACTGTACTCAGGAAGGAAAGAGAAAAACACAGCACTTTATTTCCTAAAAACCATGCAGTCAGGAATATACATTTTACATTTCTTACATTATTTTTTCTTTTACCTGTTTTCTTTCTTTAGGATTAAGAAGTAAGTACCGAGGATCAAAAACTATCTTGTGCAACTCCTTCTCCCATGTTGAAAAAGCAGATACCTTTAAAATAAAAAAAAGTATTGCCTCATAATTAAGTTTGGTCTAAAATCATAAAGGTCATAATTTTGCTTGAAATCTACAGGACATCTGTTTTTAAAGGAGACATAAAAACCATACTGAAGTTTCCATCACTAATAAATGACAAACAGTGGGAGGCTAGCAATAGCAAATTAGCTCTGAACATTTCGATATTATATAAGAATAACACACACTTAATTACTCATTAAAATACCACTACTGTGTGACATTTAAGAAATCACTACATCAGAAAAAGCCTTGAAGATCTGCATTTTGATTTCCCACACTAGCTCCACTCTTACAAACAATGCTGTAATTTAAAATTGAACAATTTTACTTATTCCAATGAATGTGCGACTATAACTCAAAGGTCAAACTTCTCTTAATAGCTTCTAATATATCATAAAGTATAAAGTTCTCTTTTAATCAAAAGCCATTCAAGATATTAAAGGAATTGTATATACCTTACCTATCTGAAGTAGTCCGCCATTCTGTAATGTTAATACTCATGTATATTACTTACCAAAATTATATGACTCAACAAATGTTAAATGTTATTTGTACTTAAAAGAATAGTAAAATTGCATTTAGTGAAACATGATCTGATTAGCCAAGGAAAAGGCTATCTCAAAATATGTACAGTAATTTGACAGGATTCCCTTACCCCCCCACAACATGAGCACTAACCTTAGATTTGACCTTTTAGCAAGACATATTTATATTACTTATACAAAACAGAAATATCTCCCCCAAAGATTGTTTTCTGACCCCTCTCTCTAGCAGCATGTCCTTGAACTGCTTCATTCGGGCCTCCAGAGGGACAATGGCCCTTTCTCGGGCAGCTTTAATTTCAGCTTCCATGGCAGCTTCTTTCTCTGAATCAATGTCTTTATTATCGTCTCTCCTATAAAAAATAAAATATAAGGCATCAGCCGACAAAATAGTAACAACAAATCTCACTAAAATCTTAAAATCTAAGGAATTTTCAAGACTCACTACTGAGCAGCATATTTTTGGCAAAAAGAAATTATACTGAGGGTTTCAAAAGGGATAAATAGCTTTCATTCTAATAATAATGAAATTACAGTGAGTTTCTAATGATGTTATAATGGCTACATTGTTAGGAAAAAATAAATGTATCTTTAATATGCTCTCTTGCTAACTACACAAAGTGAACAATTTTACCAAAAAAGAAAAAAAGCTTATCTAGCAGTGCATGTAATAACTATGTATTAGAACCGAACAGCACAAAATATAATTTAGTTCTTGAAATTATACAGGAAAAAGTGAATTTTCCAAAATGTTTTGTAATTTCATAAAATATTTTTAAAATGTAATAAAAAGTGGTATGTTACTAAGTCTTAGTAAACTCAAACATTTATTTGAAAATAAAATTAAAATATCTGCAAACTTGGTCAAGTGGACATGTGAGATATATACCTTACCTACCTGACATTTTTATTACTCACTTTGTGGGTGATAAGTTGAGATTTAAGTTGAAGGACAGGTCCCAGAGAGCAACATGGGCCCAGGAGTAGTTAGGTAGTAGTAGTAGGAATTAGAACTGTTCAGCAATGACTAAACTACTTCTTGGTCCTCCAAAAATGCACTCAAGGCTAAGATAGGCCGGTTGCTTGTGTGGTATTCAAGTGACATTGTAAATATGAAATCAAGTCACCTCTCAAAGCATATGCACTAGGAAAATGGCCTATTATTTATGTAGATAATCCAAAAAAGTAATTCAGTAATATTCAGGTATATATGAACAGATCTTCCTTAAATATGATTCACTAAATACACAGTATTAAAAATGAATATTATATTCCCTACACAAAATGTACTGGAATTGCAATATAGGGAACTATAGGTAGCCCGGGAGATTCAAACAGAACCAAGGCTAACCCATATATATGAGAGGTAATAGCAACTTAGGGAATGAGTCAAAAGAAACAGAAGAAACAGTCGGTGACCTGCAGGAACTTACGAGATAGTCTGTGACCTAAGATATGCACAAAACAAACAGGTAAAAGCAATTTGCCAAACAATATATCCTCTTTAAATAATTTATTTAAGAACTATTTAAATAGTTAAAGAGTTAAAAGATATCCAAGAAATATAAAAATGAAAACAAATAACCTTTATAGAATCATATTAAATGAAAATGTCACAATACAAACTATCACTATCTATCTCAATAAAAGAAATAAAAGAAAAACTAAGCCAGGAAAAATAGGCTTTTAGCTTTGTACCTAAATAGAGAAGCTCGGGCAATCCACATAAAGGACTTCTTTGACATTCTCCTGATAAAAGCAGTTAAAAACCTTACAGAGTTGTCTATAAGAACAAACAATTAAAAACAACCTAAAAGTTTATCATCATAGAAACATCCAAAATTATGGTAAACAGAATGAATACAGTCATTTATATTAACAAAACAAATGTTTTATTCTAAAATTTTAATAGAAGAACACAAAACTGTTTTATCACAACTAATAAAACACATTGGTCAAGAACTAAAATGTCAATTATAAAAAGGAGAATAGCTATGCCAAGTTGACACATTATGAGTGATTCTCTATAATTTACTGTTGCCAATAAAAATTTAAAAATAGAACCACCCTTGATAGGGGTTATTATACTTATTTCCTCACCATAATTTGGCTGCATTCAATCTGTTCTTTTCTGATTAAAATTATGATTAACCACTTCCTGATAACATCTTCAAACTTTCCTTTTTGCTGCTAAATAATGGTCCCATTCCCCCCACATCCCCCCTCCCACTCCAACCTTCCACCCCCCACAATAAGTAACATTCACATTTGCCCAATTCAGCTTTACAGTACTTGTCACACTACTGCTTCTACTACTCCTAACAGTCTTTCTCTCAAAGCACTTTCTAACCTCGTAGGTCCATTCCTCACCAGGTAGTAATGAGACTTATGATGACATTGTCAGAAGATAAATATATAAAAACAGAAATCTGTGACTTTTTGAGATCTCTGAAGAAGTGGTGGTTTTGGGGAGTCAATATTAAGGTGAAAATTTCATTTTTTAATAAAATTTAGACTTGGTGAGTTTCTGTAGAGTTAATCTACTAAAATGTCATTGGCTTCACAATAAACTGAGGTATCAACATACATACTTAAGCAATCCAATCTTCTCCAAGTCTAACAACAGAAGGGACACCATATCTATATACAAAGATATTTACTATACTGCCTAAGACAGCAATTAATGACTTCCATCTTCTAAAAACATACATATTATCTGTCCCTTCTGATCACAAACTGATGACCTAATCAACTTTAAAAGGTAAATCTATCTGAAATTACATAAACTGTATGCATTACTTACTTCCGTTTTTTTGCTTTAACAGGTTCATCTTCATTAAGTTCTTCCATTAATTCTTGTTCATCTTTAACTGTAAGACAAAATTTGATTAAAACTTCATCCGAAAATAAGCAAACAACCACTGAATCATGCAAGCATGAATCTTCCCGCTGATCCCTACCAGAAAACTTGCTTTAATACCATTAAAAAGAAGTTGCCGGGCAGGGGATTTAGCTCAGTGGTTCTGCTACCTGCCTTGCCAGTGCAAGGTCGCAAGTTTAATTCCCGGTACCAAAAAAAAGGGGAGAAGTTTCAATTTATAGTTATTTCACTCACTTGCACTCATAGATAACTGCCACTTTTGAATGGACAGCATGGTCGGGGTCGGATGTCCTGGCAAAAACATTTGAAATATCATTATGAACAGTTACATGCATATATTTCACAACTCTTTATTTTTAAAAATTGTTTATATAAAATAACCACCTCTTAGTACTTATTTTCATACTTATAAAACACTGAACAAAGTACAATTCTATACTTCTTATTTTCTATTTACACTAAATTTTCAATTCATTTTGAAATGTTTCTTGCCCAAGTCTTAATATTACAATCATAAAACTTCTGATTCAGGACTTAATGGTGGCTATGGTGCATGTTAATCTAGTCATCAAATCAAATATTTGAAAACAGACTCAGAAAACAGAAGCAAATCACATATTTTCATAGCCTCACTCAATACTACAATCATAAAATGTGATTATCCTAACTATAAAACAAATATTGTTAAAGGGGAAAAAATAGGTGCTTATTACCTTCGGTACCAGGTAAGTACTGAAGATGCATTAATTTGGATATCACTTATAAGCTGAAAATGTCAGTACCACAGAAATATAATGCATGAAAATTTCTCAATCACTATAAACATTAAGATTTGTTTCACTAGAAGTACTAATTATTTCTGACCATGCTTCTACACTACACAGAGGTAGAGTTTCTATAAAAACACCACCCTATCAACACAAGGGCAATTACCAGTAAACACAACAAAAATTATGTAAGATATTTGTACTCAACACATTGGAAAGCTGTCTGAATATAAAGTACACTGAGAAACAATCCCTTCAGATTAAGTGTCACTATATTCTCAGGAAAAAGCCTTATTTATTTCATGAGATAAACATATTTTTATAAAATTTTGCATTTTGTGTCTTATGAAACTTTAGCAAACAAAATAATAAAAAGTACTCTGTAGGGTTTTGACTACTGCAAAAAATGTATCACTCACTAGTCCCAAAAGCTGCAAGGCCTACTGAAGAGCATTTTAGCCACGGTTCCAACACAGCTGTCTTTGACAGACTAAAAATCTTGGCAAGGACAGTAAGTTAAAAACGTTTTCTGAAAGACAATCTTGTTCAGTCCTTTACATTTTCTTATATCTAAATGACTTCATTCAAACCAGAATAGCAGTCTATTTTTTAAAAATCAAATGTTTTTAAATAGCTTGGACGCTATCAAATATTAAAAGATTGTTAAAACTAGAGCATAAATTCCCAATTTAAAACTTACTTAGTTTCTTCATGTCTTCCAATCCTTTTTTATGAGGGGGCTCCTGAATAATTTTGTCAACATCTGCCCTTCCAATCAAATCATCAGGTCGATCCCACATAGAAAGACGAGTGGTGGGATTGTAAAAGAAGACTCGCTCATCACCAGTCCAAACAACACACCTAGGAGTTGATTCAAAAATACCATTTTCTAATGAACGTAATGTACTGTATACCTAAAATGTACCAATAAACTCAATGAGGGAAACAAACAAGCAAACAAACAAAAATACCATTTTCTTATGTTACAGAACCTATTTTATAGGTAGGTCTTTTAATGTTGACCTGTCAAAAGGAGGGAGGCACAGGTACTGCGGGAGGACGCGGTCTTCTTTGGAGCAGGTGTGTACAGAGAACCAAAAATGACTTTTGGAACAGAAGAACACTGACTAAAGACAGCAGCACAGCAGAAGGAAGGAAGGAAGGAAGGAAGGAAGGAAGGAAGGAAGGAAGGAAGGAAGGAAGGAAGGAAGGAAGGAAAGCAATCTGTAATCAGAACAAAGGGTGCTTAGGAATTAGCTTGGCACACTCCAATTGGAGAGTACTATATTTTAAACTCACAAAAGGAATGATTTTAGTGGCAACAATAACACTAGTAAGCAGTTCTAAATCTTAAATAGACCATAGCACCCCAGCTATTAGTCGTCCTTAATATCTCTTATTAGTGAATAATAAATAAAATTCACATATCAAATGCAATCTTCTAAGAAAACCTTAAGATCTGAATATATCTGATATAAAACATAATGAAACATACCAACTGTACTATGGCATCACAGCCTACTACAGTACACTGGTCCTGTTTTTAACAACTAGCGTACTCAGATAAATGCAAGTATATAAAAAGGTTCTATAAAGTTAAAAAGAAAAGAGAGAATAGTAAAAAAGAAAGTCAAAATTCTGAGCAGAATCAAGGAAGTAAATTTCCCACTTGTCAGCACTCATGCGCTCCAATGCTGATGGAGAGTCCCAAGCTGCAGTCAGAAGCTGAAAGTCCAAATAAAAGCCAGGTCTTTATAGCCATACAATAAAAGTTAGTCACAAGTGCCAAGCCCAAAGAGACCTAGATGATGAAATGACCACTGGCTGTATTTAAATAAAGCAACAATACAGAGTTCCTATCAGGTGTGGTAGTGCACACCTGTAATCCCAGCACTAGGGCAGAGGCAGGGGGAGGCCAGAGTGGGCTACATAGTGAGTTCAAGGCCATCCTTAACTACACAGTGAGAGCCTGTCATAAAAAACTTTTTAAAAAAGAAAGAAAAAAAATGAGAGTTCTTGAGATAAACACCTTTGGAGAGAAAGAAAAGAATTTTCAGTAGAGAAATAAAAATTCTAACAACAAAAACAAAAAAACAATTTTAGAAATCAAAAGTAAAAGAGCTGCTGACACCAGCAGCAGCCCTGCCACAGCACATTGCATGGGCTCTGCACTATCTGAATCTGTACTGCAGAGACATGGGGAGAAGGGGTGGGGGCATGAAGGCCATGGTTATGAGCAACAGAAAATTGAGCAGAAGTAAACAGAGAGGACCTCTCTGAGGCTCCTTAATGAAAACTGAAGCCCACTGGGAAAGTAAAGAAAATCTCTGCAGTAAAGGAACACAGGAACACTGTGGTTGGTAAGCTGGTGGGATCAGTACCTCCCATAGAAACCCAGACTCGCTTAGGGGAGAGGACAACTGGAACCACAGTAGAACCTTGCAAAGTTCAATCCTGTAGGAGTTCAGGGACCTCAACGTGGACCTTGCAGACAGAAATCAGCCTGAATCTCAGTGGACTACAGCTACCTTGATGACACTAATCAACTTAGACCTGCACACTGCTGGCCCATAGTGTCTACCAGAACAGCAGCGAGACATATTTGGAGGACACCGCCCTCTCTCTCTACACACACACACACACACCCATATACACATATATGTACACACATACATATATGTATATTTATACATATTATATTTACATATATATTACCCTATATCTCTCTCTACATATACATATATATATATATATATATACATTTCTTTTCTCTCTCCCTTCTTCTTTTGCATTTCTCTCCCTCTTTGTTCCTGTTCCTGTCACGTTTCAAATTGTTTTTCTCTCCCTGTGTTTCTCTAGACTGCCACTATTCTTACAGTAAAGTGAACACAGTTTCTAACTTCCCTACTGCTGTTAGTTTGTTCTGTTCTTGTCTCTACTATTTCACTCTGTCTTTTCCTCCTGTCAATAGTGTCCCACAATATGCATGATCTTCCCAGGTCCTCTAGCCTTACTTCTAACCTTTTCTCTCTTATTTCTCTATCCCTCCTTCCCAACCCCTTCTAAATCCTTATCCCAAGTGTAAATTTGACACACTGATCAGTTTATTTACTACAAACATATTTTGATGTGGCTCAAAGATTAACTGCTACTACAAACTGTCATTTTATAAGCTGTGTTTGACGCTATTGTTGATGCTGATTGTATCAGTTGGGCTCAGGTGTCATGACTGATCTAATCAGGTGTCCTCCCTGATATACTGAAATGAGGTTGCCTAAGAGTCATTAGAGATTCAAAGCCTAAAAAGACCAGCTATACCTGGAAGACACCTCTGAGAAGCAATCATTCCATAAAGTCTCTAAATACAAGTAATAAAGATACTCCAAACAAGCAATATTGAAGTATCATCCCACAAATTAAACCAAAAAAAAAAAAGAGGTGGAAAAATCTGATAACCACCTGGACACCCTGAACTGATAGCACAGGAAGTAACAAAACAGATGAATGAGACTCTAGAAAACTTCAAGCAAAAATAATTTCCCAGATAACTACAGAGAGTAGCACGAAAGACATGATTAGAAACTCTAGAACAAAACAGATTAAAAAAAAAAAGATGAGTTCAGGTCATGATAGAAGCCATGAATGTCGAGCATAGGAAAGAAATGAAAACCAAGAACACCCCAAATAAGAAAGAAAGGGAATTCATGAAATACATTCAGATATCCAGGAGATTAAATACCCCCCCTGCACTGAAAGTATTCACAGCAGAATGAGCCAAAGTTAAAACAGAATATCATATATAGAAGACAGGATTGTGGTTAGTAACCATGAAAAGAGAGATTTCTTAAAAATAGGGACAATGAAAAATCAATCCAGCAGCTGCTAGATGATGCAAAGAAGAATAACATAAGACTGATAGGAGTCCATGAAAAAGCAGGAGAAAGTAAAAATGACATGTTCAGAGAATAGCAAAAACAAAGAATAGCAGAAAATTTCCCAAAAGGAGAAAAAGAATTTGACATACACATAAGTGAGGCCTATAGAACTCCAATTAGCCATGATTAAAAAAAAAAAAATCTACACCTACACAATTAATAGTCAAGATCCTGGAAACCCAACAAAACAAAATAGTACAAGCAATTAGAGAAAAGAAACAAATCACATGCAAAGGAAAGCGCACCAGAATCATGGCAGACTTTTCAAAACCAACTCTGCAGTCAAGGAGAGCCTGGAGGGAGGTATTTCAAGTCCTAAAAGAAAACAACCTCCAACCTAGACTGATGTATCCTGCAAAACTATCATTCAGAATTGATGGGGAAATAAGATACTTTCACAACAAAGAACACCTGAGAAATTTCATAAATACCAAACCAGCACTCCAAACAATTCTAAACAATATCCTAGAAAAAGACAATGAGGGTCACAACTCCATGAGGTTCAACAAAGAGAAGCCATCAGTCAAGGCAAGAAATTATAAAGCGATGGGCTGGGGATTTAGCTCAGTGGTTCTGACACTTGAATCACAAGCACAAGGTCCTGAATTTGATCCCCAGTATCTAAAAAAAAAAAAAAAATTAAAGGGAAAGGGAAAAAAAATGAAATAGCCAACAATGCTAAAATATGACAAGGATGAGTCAATAAGTATCACTTATAACCATCAATGTTAATGGCCTCAATTCACCAATCAAAACAAATAGATGGGCAGAATAGATTAAGAAGCAAAATCCAACAATACGCTGTATACAAGAAACCTAACTAAAAAAGAATTAAGATGGAACACGAAAGGATGGCAAACAGTTCTCCATGCAACAGGAACCCAGAAAAGAGCAGGGGTAGCCATCTTATTTGCAAACAAAGTAAATTTCAAACCAAAACTAATTAAGAGAGACAACGAAGGCCACGCCATCCTTGTAAATGGAACAATCCAACAGGAAGAGATGACAAACATAAATATATATGCACCAAATACTAATACTCCCTAATATGCAAAACATATTACTAATGGATATGAAAAACCAAATAAGCACTAATACAACTGTAGTAGGGGACGCCAATATCAAATGTCACAAATAGATCACCTAGACAAAAAAACCAATGAGAAAATACTAGAACTGAAGCAAGCTTTTGAACAAATGGACTTAACAGAAGTCAACAGCGTTCCACCCCACAAAATTAGAATATACATTCTTTTTCGCTGCACACAGGTCATTCTCCAAATTAGACCACATGCTTGCTCACAGAACATGTTTAAGTAAATGCAAAGGACTTGAAGTTATCCCCTGTATATTATCAGACCATAGGCAAATTAAACTGGAGATCAATAGCATAAGAAACAGCATTAACTCCACAAACACATGTAAATTGAAAGACAACTTCCTGAACAACCAATGGGTCACAGAGGAAATCAAAGAAGAAAATAAGACATTTCTACAATTAAATGATAATGCCAATACAACATACAGGAATCTATGGGACGACACAAGGAAAGCAGTTCTACAAGGGAAATTCATAGCAGTGAACGCCCATACTAGGAAAAGAGAGCAGAAAAACCTAATGCTGAATTTCAAGCTCCTAGAAAAAGAAGAGCAAGACAAACCCAATGCTCATACAAAGAAGGAAATTATAAAGATCAGAACACAGGGCTGGAGATTTAGCTCAATGGTGCCGCCGCCTGCCTCACAAGTGCAAGGACCTGAGTTCAATCCAGAGTACCAATTAAAAAAAAAAAAAAAATCAGAGCAGAAATCAATGCAATGGAGAATAATAATTAAAAAAAAAAAAAAAAAAAAATCAACAAATTGAAGAGTTGGTTTTTCAAAAGAATAAATAAAATCAATAAGCTTAGCCAACTTTATAAAAAAAAGGAAAGGTTCAAATCCATGCAATTAGGAATGAAAAAGGTGAAGTCACAACAGATCCAGCAGAAATCCAGAGGATCATCAATACCTACTTCAAGAACCTATACTCTCATAAAATGGAAAACAGAAGAAATGGACAGAATCCTACATACATGACTTAGAAAAGTTGAACGGATATAAAAATTCTAAACACCCCAATTACAATCAGCGAAACTGAAAATGTAAATAAATATTTACCAACAAAGAAAAGCCCAGGTCCTCATGGCTTCACTGCTGAATTCTTTTATTTATTTGTTTGTTTATTTGTTTGTTTTGGGTGTTTTTTTTGTTCTTGTTTTTTGAGACAGGGTCTCGGCATGTAGTTGAGACTGACCTGGAACTCACTATATAGCCCAGGCTGGTCTCAAACTCAGTGATCCTCCTGCCTCAGCCTCCCAAGTGCTATGATTACAGGCTTGTACCTCCATGCCCAGCCTTTAATGTTGAATTCTACGAGACATTTAGAAAAGAAATATTGCCACTACTCTTTAAACTTTTCAATGAAATTAAAAGGGAAGCAATACTCCAAATTCATTCCTGGAAGCAAGCATTACTTTGATTCCAAAACCAGGGAAAGACCCAACCAAAAAAGAAAATTACCAGCCAATCTCACTAATGAACACAGATGCAAAAATCCTCAATAAGACACTGGCAAACAGAATACAGAGGGTCATCAAGATGATCACAGATCATGCACCCTGACCAAGTCGGATTTATCCCAGGGATGCAAGTATGGTTCAACATACATAAATCAATAAATGTAATACACTATATCTACAGAATTAAGGACAAAAACCATATGATCATCTCAATATAGGCAGAAAAAGCATTTGCCAAAGTTCAACACCCATTCATGATAAAAACCCTGCAGAAAATTGGAATAGATGGTTTTTATCTCAACTTGATAAAGGCTATCTATGAAAAACCAACAGCCAACATCCTACTAAATGGTCAAAAATTGAAAACCTCATGCTAAAATCAGGGACAAGAGAAGAATGTCCACTGTCATCACTTCTGTTCAATATAGTTTTTGAAACAGTAGCCACAGCAATTCGACATGAGAAACAAATTAAAGCACTAAAGATAGGAAAGGAAGAAGTTAAACTGTCATTATTTGCTGCTGATATGATACTCTACATAGAAGACCAAAAAAATTCCACCAAAAGAAGTCTAGACTTAACTGATAGATTCAGTAAAATAGTTGGATACAAGATCAACAGTCAAAAATCAATAGCCTTTTAGTACACAAATAACAGACTCACTCACTGTGAGTGAAATTAGAGACACAATTCCTTTCACAAATAGCACACACAAAAAAATGAATTATTTAGGAATCAATCTAACAAAAGAAGCAGAAGACCTCTATTCTTAAAACAGGGACCAAATATAAGGAAAGATATCCCTTGCTCCTGGGTAGGAAGAACCAATATAGTGAAAATGGCCACACTTCCAAAACTGCTATACAGATTTAATGCAATCCTGACTGAAATCCCAACAGTATACTTCACAAAACTAGAAAAAATAATATAAAAATTCATTTTGAACCAGAAGAGACCTAGTAGCAAAAGTCATTCTAGGCAACAGAGACATGGCAGGGGGTATCACAATCTCTAACTTGAAACTATACTACAAAGCCACTGTGATAAAAACCTCATGGTATTGACAAAGAAAGAGACCGTAGGATCAGTGGAACAGATTAGAAGATGTAGAAACAACTCCAGATATACTCAGCTACCTCATCTTTGACAAAGAAGCCAATCATCCTCAGTGGAGGAAAGATAGCCTCTTTAATAAATGGTGTTGGAATAACTGGATTTCAACCTGCCAAAGATTGAAACTAGAACCCTATCTTTCACCATGCACTAAACTAAAATCCAAGTGGATTAAAGATCTAAATATTAAACAGAAACACTAAACTTGCTAGAAGGTAAGCTAGGTAAACTCTTGAAGACATCAGCATAGGAAAAGACTTTATGAACAAATCCTCAGTAGCATGGGAGCTAGCACAAAGAATCAATAACTTGGGGCTGGGGATTTAGTTCAGTGGTCCTGCCGCCTGCCTCACAAGCGCAACATCCTGAGTTCAACTCCCGGTAGCAAAACAAACAAACAAAAAAAAGAATCAACAACAGGGATCTCATCTTATTAAACAGTGTCTGCAACAGAGCTAAGGAGGGAGAGCCTACAATGTGGGGAAAAAAATTTAGCAGTGGTTACCTCAGATAAAGGAGTATTATCTAGAATATACAAAGAACTTAAAAAATCAGACCCCCCCCAAATATAGACCTGATTCAAAAATGGGCATCTGAAATGAACAGACATTTCTCAAAGAAGTAAAAGCAGCAGATAAGCATATGAAAAAATGTTCAACATCACTGGTCATTTGAGAGATGTAGATGAAAAGAACACCGAGATTCCACTTTACCCCAGAAAGAATGGCTGCTCTCAAGAAAGGAACCAATATCAAATGTTGGCTGGGCTGTGGGGAGTAAAGAACCCTTTTCCATTGTTGGTGGGAATGCACACTGGTGCAACCACTGTGGAAATCAATATGGAGATACCTCAAGAAATTAGGATTAGAGGTCCCATTTGACCCAGTTATTCCTTTCCTGGGTATCTTTCCAAAGGAATTAAGAGAATCATACCACAGTGATATATGCACACCCATGTTTACTGCAGCACAGTTCATAACAGCTAAAACTTGGAAACAGCCCAAGTGCCAATCGCCTGGAGACTGGATAAAGATGTGGTTTCTTTATAAAATAGAGTACTACTCAAAAAGAATGAGAAGCAACGGTCATTTATAGCTAAATGGATGCACATTGAGGCGATAACCTTAAGTGAAATAAATAAGATACATACGTATAAATACCAAATAGTTCCTCTGGTGTGAAAAACTAAAGTTCAGGAAATGGGCTCTCTGGGGAGGAAGAGGCATTCTGCAGAGTGACTTTTAAAAATATTCCCTCCAGGGCCAGGGGTTTAGCTCAGTGGTTCTGGTGACTGCCTCACAAGCTCAAGGACCTGAGTTCAATCCCCGGTACCAAAAAAAAAAAAAAAACCCTCCAGACTCGTAGCTTCCATAACAGTTTTGGCCTCCAAAGCTTCCCTTTGATTTTATAAACTGACACAATTTCTTGTTCTGCTATGAATCCATGTTACTTGGTCCTTCCAGAAAACTACCTTACATTTGCACCATATTTGACACAATTCTTCCCTCTCAGTAATGCTGGGAACATTTGCAGTCTTTCTAACCTAACAGCAGATGGGGGAATATCATCTGCAGCTACTCAAGTTTAGAACTTGAAAGATGTTTCTAGAACTTGCCATCTAGCAAAAACATCCTTCTGAAACAAGGGCAAAAAAAAAAAAAAATTCTCAGATACATGGAAACGAAGAGATGTATGTCATCTCGAGAAGACCTACCTGTTCAACAAGGATTTTTCACGTTGAAAGGAAAAGTACAAGGGACAACCTGGATCTTTAAGAATAAAGGGGAAAATAACAGAAACGTAAATATCAAAGATATTTCCCCCCTTATGTTCTTTAAAATAAGTATGAAAAATTGTAGCATTGACTGGTGTGGTTTTAATGTATGTAGTAGTCACACATATGATAACTGTAACATAAAATCAGCAGGTATAGGTTTTTTAAAAATAAATATCTGAAAACAAGGTTTTCACATTTTACTTGAAGTGGGACAATTATTAACACTAAAGGGGCTGTGGAAGGTAGGTATTGTGTATTCTACACCTATAAAAAGAACTTTTTTAAAAAAAGCAAATATGATAAAACATAAGACAAATTACATGAAATGCTAAAAAATTCAACTAAAAGTAATAGAGAACAAAATGTAGAAGAGACAAAATAAATAATAATGTCCAACCATATAAAAAATTACATTAGTAGTCTCAATATTCCAGTTAAAAAGCAAGAAATGGGTCTGGGATGTAGCTCAGTGGCACTGCACCTGCCTGGCAGTACAAGGTCCTGAGTTCAATCCCCAGTACCACCCCCCAAAAAAAATTAAATTAAAAAAAAATAAAATAAAGGTAAGAAGCAACAAGGTATGCAAAACCTAAGATACTATTATAAGGTGGCCATAAGAAACAGTTTAAATATACCATTTTATAAGAAAAGGTGAAAGTAATGGAAAAAGACCGCAGAAAGTATGAATGGCTGCTTTGAATAACAGAAAAAACTTCAAAACAAAGACTACAATGAATAAAGAAGTTGATTTCATAAAGATAAAAAGGACAATTATAAAATGTGTATAAGCCTATTAACAGAAACTCAGAACAAGAATGGATTAAATTAAAAAAGAAAAGAATTCTACAATTATAATAGATTAACACCATTTCAACACCATTTTCTAAACAACTGACAAACCAAGACCCCTTAAAAAATACTAAAACAGCCAGGCGAGGTGGTACATGCCTGTAATCCCAGCACTCGGGAGGCTGAGGGAGGAGGATCCCGAGGCAGGAGGTTCAAGACCAGCCTGGGCTACATAGTGAGTTCCAGGTCAGTCTCAACTACATACTGAGACCCTGTCTCAAAAAACAAAAACAAAACAAAACAAAATAAAACAAATTAAAATAGAATATATGCTAACCAAAGGGAAAAATAAAATCCTAAATGAAACTTAAAAGAATCAAAGCCATACATGCATACAAAGTAAATTCTCTTCCTGTAAGGCAATTAAATCAGTAATATATTAGTAACCTAAATATCTGGAAATGAAAGACTTCTAAATCATGTGTCAGACAACATCAAAAAGGAAAACTTTATTTTAAATATGAACTGGATAACAACAAAATATACCAGATCAAAATCTGTGGGACATCTCTAGTGTTGCAAAATAAACTTAGGGGCTTTAAATGCATACATTAGAAGAGAGCTTTACTAATATCCTAAGAACTCACCATAAGAAAACAGAGAAAGAATAAAGTAACCCAAATTCAATAATACATAAAAAGGATAAGACACCATGACAAATAACATTTATCCCAGAAATGCAAAGACAGTTTAACATTCAAAGTCAATTAATCTCCACATTAAATGAAGGAGAAAAAACTAGTTTCACTAGATTCAGCTCAATAATAAACAAAACAAAACAAAAAACACTAGCAAACAAGAAGAGCAGAGAATTTCTTCAATCTAATCAAAGGGCTATGACGAACCTACAGCTAGTACTATGTCTGAAGGTAAAAGGATAAACTGAGGGCCTGATAATGAGAACAAGGCCATGACGTCTATTTTCACCTTTCACTTAGCATTACACTAAAGGTCTTGGCAAGAAAAGAAAAATGATAAAAAGCATAAAAGATCAGAAAAGAAAAATTTTCTTTTTGCAAATGAGAATAAGACAATGATGCCTATTTTCACCTCTTCCACTGAGCATTGTACTAAAGGTCTTATCAAGAAGAGAAAGAAAAACAATAAGAGGCATAATAGATCAGAAAAGAAATAAAAATGTTTCTTTTTGCAGATGATGACTGCTTAACAAAGAAAATCCCAGGAAATTTTAAAAACCACTAAAATAAGTACATTATCAAGGTTCTGGGATATGAAGTCAATAAACATAATATCTAGGACTAAACTCAATAAATTATATACAACTCTACAATGAATGAGCAATATTAAACTAAGCAACATTAAAGACCTAAGTAAATATACAAATAAATCATGTTTATGAATTGGAAGAGACAATATTATTAATATGCCAATTCTCTCCAACTCATTCTAGGGTCAATGCAATCTCAACTAAAGTTCTTTTGTCACAAAACTGCCCTAAACTAGTAATACATATGACAGGTTGTTTTTGGAAGATAGGGTCTTGCTATGTAGTTCAAGCCGGCCTTGAACTCACTATATAGCCTAGTCTGGCCTTGAACTAGTGGTGATCCTCCTGCCTCAGCCTCTCAAGTGCTGGGATTACAGGCAGCATACAAATTTTGTAAAGTAAAATATACTGATGTCTGCAACTTTTAACACATCAATAAAATAAGACTGACTCACAGATGAACTGTGGGATGGATTAAGTGATAAAGCAAAGTTAACAAAAAGTTAGCAAAAAGCTAACAACACATGTTCACTGAAGAACTGTCGAAATGTTTCTGTTTCAAATATTTCATAATAAAATACTAGGGGGTGGGGGGATCACTGCCGAAACAAAATTTACCAAAGTATGATAGGAAAGAAAACAATCCAATGCTATTCTTAATAAATATAAAATCAACTGAAGTTTAGAGATTAATCTTTTATAAGTGAAAACATAAAACAAACTAAAGACAAACATAGCAAAAAAGAGGCAGTTTAACACTACAGACAATTAGTTCATAACCATTGAAATAACAAGTTAAGGGCTGGGGTTCAGCTCAGTGATTTCACCGCCTGCCTTGCAAGAGCAAGGACCTGAATTTGATCCTCAGTACCACACACACACACACACACACACACACACACACACACAATAACAAAACTGACCACTGCTATCTTAACAGTGAAAAAAAAAAAAATCTATGACCTTTGCAAAAACTCTCAGAACCAGAAACCAAAGTTTTAATAGTCCTGAACAATACAAAATTCTTCTAGTTTTAATTTCTCTTCATTAATTTTTTTAATTGTCAAACTAAGTTCATGAAATATCAGAAAAAAATTCTAATTAGGTTTTTCATGAAATTTCATGTTTTACATTTAGGTTATCTGCAAAGAAACAATTTAAAGAGCAATATTTGAAGAAATCAAGAAGGATTTGTCTCTTGGCTTAAAGTTAATACATATTCTAAGAAATATAAAATTATAAAACAAGGAATTCAAGTTACACTGAGAATACCTTCCTTCATTGATAATTCAAAAGATAATCTGAACTGCTTATCTTTTCAAGCATTCAGATGGATTTCAAAACCATTAGAAGTATATTGGATTTGGAGCATGGTAGGGATGTTTCCTAAGACACCAAACCTGAAAGCTATTAAAAAATCCATTTGACCTCATCCAAATATACATTCATACATACATACACATATTTCTGCTGTGCTATAGTTTAAACTGAGGGTCTCCTGTATGCTAGACACAATATTTCAATCACTGAGCTATACCCCAGCCCAAAATATAAAATTTGTACATGATAAGATATCAAAACAAAAATCAAAAGACCAAGAGAAACTAACACATGTTAAGGGGGGAAAAAAAGCCACTAAGAAAGTGAGCAAAATGGGGCCAGAGATTTAGCTCAGTGGTGCTGGACCTGCCTCACAAGTGCAGAGTACTGAGTTTGATCCCCAGAACCAAAAAAAAAGTGAGCAAAAACTGTGCAAAAGCAATGCACAGCTAATAAACATGAAATAGGTTCAACCACACCAACAATCTACACAAAGGATTCCTTTCTTAACAGGGTATAAAGATTATATATATTACTACATTGGTGTGAGGAAAAACTGGTAATCTCAGGATGTTGGTGGGAAAAGCTCTTCATTAAAACCCTCTAAACTCTAATGACATCCACCGAAATTTTAAATAGTTATTATCACTAGACTCAGCAATTTTATATCTAGACATTAAACAGAAATACTTGAATCTGTTCACAAATAAATATGTACAAGTGTATCTCAAGCACTGTAATGGTAGGGGTAGAAAAATAAAAACAAACAAACATAAAACAAAACCAAACCTAACCGTCCATTTATAAGAAATTATGCATTTTATAACCGAAAACTACCACAAAGAACAGGTACTCCCTATGGGCTGGGCATACAGACAGCGGATACCCACAAGAAAAATAGGAGGATGTTTTAGGGGAAGGAAATGCTGACCACTTATGGGACCATCCACTTATGGACATATCAGGTGTCCTTAACCTATAAAAACTAATATAGCTGGATAGACACCAAGGAAGCTCCACACTTGGTACCTTAGCAGAGAAGTGACACCTTTTACAAGCCAGGCCTACAGAACAAGAATTGTGTTCCAGTGAGTTAAAAGGGGAAACACTCTACAGTTGTTACAACCGAAATTGTCTCCAGACATTGCCAAATGTCCATTGGGGAGCAAAATTACTCCTGGAAAAATCACAGCTGCAATGATCATCTTCAATGGCCACTGAGATCACAGAAAAAGACAACTAGAAGAATTCTGAGGGAATGTGTATTGTCCAAAAGATCAAACTTCAATATGATCATAGTTAGTGCTTGCTTCGGCAACACATATACTTAAAAAAAAAAAAAAAAGATCGTACTTAGAAATTTGTAGAATTAGTAGAAAATTCAAGAACAGAAGACTCTTTTATAGTACTATGAAACATAATTGAAACCAGACTTTGGAATGCTATCAAAAAAATTTTTTTCTCTTTAATAACAAAGACAGAAAATAAGCACGAGAAGAACATGGATGGGAATTTAGAAATCACAAGTCTTTAAAAACAATCCAAGTCATTATAAAATGTGTACGGTATCTGGATTGTAGGTAAATTGTCATATATATGCATGTCAGTATGTATGTGTGTATATATCACTAATTTAAAATATCTTAAACAATAAAAAGATCTTATATGGTTTAATTATGAATTTATGAACAATAAACATTACTGAAGGCTACCATGAAGGGAGGAAAACCATTGTAGCAACTGAATTTTATGTTTGAGCATCCCAAATACAACAAATAACTAAAAAAATCAGTAGATAAAAATATATTTGACAGGGAGGAGAAGGGGCTTAGGGGGGTGCGGAATGAGATAAAATAAATTTTAAAGAAACATATCTGACGTATATATGTTTTAAAAGTATGCTCTTCCTACAAAAAAAAAATAATTTTAAAAAATCAGTGTGGTAAAACACTTTTTAAATGGATGAGTTAAGCTAAGCACATACCATGGAGTACCGGGAATAGGCGTAGTAGCTACTGGCTTTGCCTTCTGGGCAGCCTTCTCTTCTTCGGTCATCTCCTCTTCTTTGGGCTCCTAAGGAAAACATATTATTCACACTTAACTAATAACACAAAACAAATACAAAGACAAATCACTACAAATGCAACCAATATAAGGTTTGTTCCTACAATAGGGAGAGGAGACTGAGTAATATTTCCAAGAAAATTCTAACTTCTCAAACCACAGAAAGAGCTGAATTATCCAACAAGAGAACTCAGCAGCAACAGCTGGCCCTGCCCTACAAACTCAGTAGCTATGTGCTTAGGAGTGGAAATGCAGAACTATAGTAACTTAGAGACTTCATTTAAGGTTGTTGTTTACTTCTGCCAACTTTCCTAGAACATAACTTCCATTTGGCCCTCTGCTGAATAAAGGAAGTTTCCAAAGAACAGAATTCTTCTAGTGTTACAAAGGGATTATTTCACACCAGAATGGGGAGGAGAGATAAAATAAATCCAACTTCCCCAACCATGAAGTTACACTTCCAATTTTAACATATAGCAATCTATAAGGCAGGAGAGTAAAAGTAAGGTTAAAGCTTTGGCCCTAAAACTTTACATGGACCTCAGTTTAATGTAAAAAATAATTTAATGAAAATTTCAAAGGAAAAATTTAATTAGAAACTTCAAGGAACTCTAAAATTTCAGAGATCAAATTTATAACAATCATTTAAAAATACATCAAAAAGACACTAAGTTACAAGAAAATTATACCAACCAATTAAGGCTGGCTCCCAGGTGAGCAAGTCATAGCGCTTTACCTCCTTTAACTCCTTCATAGGCTCTTCCTTAGGATCCTCCTCCTCTGTCTCCATTGGCAGAGGTTCTTCCGAGGGCTCTTTAATTGGCTCCTTAATCTTCTCTTCTAATTTTTCTGTTAAGAGATTAAGATACTGTCAAAGGTTTTGATGTAATTTCTTAAAGGACTTTCAGAAAAAAAGCAGTTGAGAAATTCTATTTCCAGTTGTAAACCACTGAAGATAAAATGCCCTTCTGTTATATCACTGATTTGAATTTGATGTAACAGGAAACTTTAAAGGCCTACTGATGTCAAAGGAATATAAATACTCAAAGCACATAATCATTTGAAACAATCACATTTTGCTGAAAGAATACTAAGATAGTTAGAAAGTGAAATAGAGGATTGTGATATAGAAAATTATGAATTTTGTACATCTAAGACTCCAAGGCCTAAAGCTTTCTTGTTTTTCTTGCACATGCTAGGCAAGCACTCTACCAGAGCTACATCCCCAGCAAAATACTCTCCTTTTTTCAAATGTTATTTCTAAGGTCTCACTAAGTTGCCCAGGTTGTGCTCAAACTTGCAATTCTCCTGCCTCAGCTTCCCAAGTAGCAGGGATTATACAAGCGTACCACCATACCTAGCCTAATCATAACACATACATTACCCATATCCCTTCTTCTTCAGTATTGTCAATCTCAGTAAAAACAACATATAGTTCCTGACAATAGAAATACGTATGTATATATAACACAGTTAACTTCAAATGGAAAAAATTACTGTAAACATGCATGTAAAATTGGTTTTTTATATAAAAACATATGTATCAATTTAACAGAAATAATTTCCCAATTAATGTAATTAGAAAATCCCTGAAACATATTATAAATTCACTCAGAATATGTAGTAGCTCACTATCCTACTTACAGTTCATACTATGTCCCAAGTTAGTCAAACAATTATACCTTTTTCCTTTAGCTCTTGTGGTTTTTCCCAGGTTGACTCTAATGTTCTATTATTATAATAATATGTCTTCCCATCTGCTGTTTTATATTCAGTCCATTCAGAAACTGCTGTTGCTCCAGCTAAGGTAGCAGGTGAAGCTGCAATAGCAACCTGGGGATGTATCATGGGTACAATAGGCGGAGCCATTCCTGGCAATACACCTAAAAAAAGGGTAATAATAAATTAGATCCAAACATTAAATTGCAATACAAAATAAAACTCTAAAGTATTAGCTAAATCTTCAAACATTGCTAATGACTGATCTCACTAAAACCAAGTCATATAAAGAGATGATTTAAATATTAATTAATTTTATTTCCCTAGCTTAGTTCTAGCACCTACATTTAATCAGATAACAGAAATTCAACCCAAGAAATACATTAAAAACAGTCAGAAATTTGGGTCTCCTTTATGACAAAGTCTGAACATATAACTATCATAGTATATTCTCTACTTAAAATAGAAAAATATTTTTATAAAGATATGGTCTCAAATTCTAATGAGGCAATCAACATATTTACTAAGCATACTTCCTGAGGCAAAATTATTGTCTAAAAAGTTCTAAATTACTTTAAATTCTCACTTTTAAAGTAAACAACTGTCTGATTTAAATTAAATCAGTTGTCCCTGTACAGTCAGCTTATTCTTTCCTAAAAGAAAGCAAAGCTTCTTCTGTTTTTTAAAAGACAGGCCAAGATTTGTTTTACAAGATAGTTAAATAAGCTAATACATACTATATAAAATAAAGTACTGTTAAAATGTTAACATGACTCAAAACTGAAAAAATTTTTGACTCAAAGTTCCAGTAGCTATTTCAATAACTTTAAAATATGTAAATATATACTATACACACAAATAGTCACACACATGTACTCACTAGCATGCAAGCATAATCACATCACTTTACACATGGAAATGATTTTTTTATATTTAACTTAACACACATCAAAATAAAATTAAATGTTATGAATATGAGAATGAAGTTGTTTACACTTATTACATAAATTAAGATATAAAGTGATCTGACCTTATTTGCTTTTGTGAACCAAAGAAGCTAGTGCTACAGGCAATTGGGAAAAATTAAGTGTTGGCCAAATATGACAACTGCATTTATACTGCTCATTAAAAAGAAAAATATAAAAAAATCCACTCACTTGGGCAAAATAAATTAATAAATAAAAGGATAAACAACAACATTCACTACCATGCCAACTTACAGACAAAACGAACTAAGATGGTTTTAAAATTACCGGTCTTGGTGGTAGCGACTGTCTTTACATACGGGCAGCTGACTATTTGCATCATTGCTACACCTGTAAAATGGATAAGCAAGCACAGGTTGGAAAGCTGCCACTGTATGTCAGCTACCACTGGGGTTCAGGAAAATAATTTACCACTATAATTTAGAGTGCTGTTTCCAATGAAAAAGACCAAGATGGAAGTAAAATTTCCTTCTGTTTGACATTTTGTGGGACGTGGTGTCAAACCCATAATACTAATTCTAAATTATAATATCAATTACATACCAGCCCTGATATCTAAAAGGATTCTGAGAGTTTAAAGTCAACAAAAGAAAGCCCCGGCATTACACGTATTACCAAATTCTCATATGGGACTTTTCCCACAGGACATCAAACCCTGCTGCCCTTGCTTAGGCACCACCACAAGGCAGATGGAGTAGCTCTACGCTGCTGCTTAGCTGAAAACTTTATACAAGACCTAAGGCACACAGCACAACTGTGCAGAAATAGGTAAGATATGACAAAGCAGGGTGGAAGGGACAGGAAGAAAATAAGGTATGAAATGGATCCACTGCAATTTTCCACTGCAAATACAGTGCAACAGATTAAACAAAAGAAGGCAAAGATGAAAGAGACCAGTATCCAACTAATGACAAAAGACCCACGTTTACAGCCTGCTTTATGGAGCACTATAGAGGCAGGCTGAAATTAAGAAACACCCAGCCCCTCTCATATCGTCCCTGACTTTATCAGCGGATGGTTGAAGAAACCTCAATCATCCAGGATAAGAAGTAGCAATGTATTAAAGAATAGAAATAATATGCAGTTCTAAGAATGAAGACTCAGCATGATGCATTACAATGGTGATAAGGAAATGAGAGGAAAACATGGAAACTAAGACTGAGGAAATTCAAATTAAATATGAATTTCAAATATTTTTTAAAGAAAAAAGGTAAAGGCAGAGGAGAGTATAGGGAAATAATTTTTATTTTTCAACTGGGAAAACTAAACTTAATTTGGTACTCACAAAAATTAAAAATAGCAGCAAGTAACTACTTTCCCCAAATAAAGGAAAGGAAAAGAAATCTCTCCTAATTCAGAGAAAGTTAAGACCTCTAAGTTTGTGAATAATATAACTATGTTCACACACACACACACACAAAAATATTGCCATTTGAAAAGCGCCTTTAATTTCTTTTTTTATATAAAAAAAACAAGAGCTAACCTATCAACTTAAACTAAAATAAAAGCACTGGATCATAAAAGTATGTTGAGTAGTTAGTTATGTGTATAGCTTTATTTTCCCTAATATTGAAAGAAAATAGAAAAATTCATTTGGCTAACAAAGTTATAGTATATACTTTGCTTAAATTTGTATAAATACTGCCATCTGCAGGACTCCCAAACTTTCAAAACCAGAACTAGAAATTCAATCTTTGAGATACATGAACTTTATTCTGAAAAACTGTTCTCCAAAGCCATCCTCCAAAAAAGTTTTAGCTACATAATGTAAACAGAAAAAAATCAAATATATTCGTATTTAGACTTCACTGCAACTGTTAAAAATCAACTAGGCCAACACAGAACTCTTATTTGATTATCGACATACAGACCATACAAAAAGGTCATATATATCTCTCTTCTCATGCTAATAAGATTAACTTAAGGCATTCTCTTACAGGCATATCCAAGTATCTAAATTCCTGACCACATTTTTTAAAAGGGAGCATTTGTCCTATTTCTTTATTCTGTCCTCATATTATGTTGTACTAGGAAATTAGAAAATTTCACTTAGCATTTTGAATAATTCTTATATCCAAGTGAGATTTTAGTTTTAAGAGTAGAAACCCTAGAATCCTAATGCAATTTATCAACCTAAAATTCTACCACTTATTCCTATGTTTCACCTAATTCTTCCACTCCCTGCTATCCCTTATTCATCCTCATAAGAGCCAAATACTGCCATTCAAAAAGAATTTAAAGCTTCAAGATAAACTACACAGAAATCCCTCCTGTCCACCTTCACGTTGAGTTGAAATGAAGACAGAAAAACAGAGATAAATATCATTGTACATAAAGCAAATGATTTGGAGAAGAGAAGTCTTGTCATTTTACTAAAACAGTCTGTAGGACTGAATTATAAGGGAAAAGGAGAAAAGTATTTGCATCAGAAATGGCATAATACAAAATATATCAATACAGTTATGTAAGACACTCACTCCCTCTTCAAAGAATCCTCATCTTGTGAAAATCTTTCAAACTACCCAATTCAAGTCCTCTCCAACTGATCTACAAAATGTCACTGGCAGCTGCCATTTATTAAATGCCTTTTACTGCCAAACTTCACACGCACCACCTCAATTTGATGACCCAAATGGTCACCACCATCTGTTTTAAATTTATTGATGGGGCATGTGTCCAGGAACATATGACATCAAAATGCAGCTATAGCTGGAGGAGTTTTATTGTGAAAGTTCCACTTGGCACAAAAATGAATTTCGCTAGTATACACCTTTTACCCTCTGGTCCTACTTAAGAACCTCTAGAGTCTAGAGCAAAGCAGAAGCCCTTTCAGATGACACCCTCTCAAAACACAACAGTATTGTCATGCTACCACTCAGTCTTCCCTTTATAGAACCAACCACCCAGCTCCTCATATCATTCAGAATTCAAACCCGGTCTTGACACTGTTCTTAACACTAAAGTAGACCAAGACATCAAGAAAAGGTTATAACTGTCAAGCTATTCTACATATATCATTCAGTTCACTACAAAAAAATTTTATCTAGAATGTATCCAGCTATTTCTCTTAAATGCAACAGAATTCCTAGTATTAGAGAAAACATTTTTAATTTTCTTATTTTTAAATAATGAGTTTATATAATGGGAAATTTACTTATATAATACATCGACAACATATAAAAGGTTATATATCAAATAAATTGCTGTATCACGATCCCATTTTAACACAAAAACTAGTACAATGTGGCAATAACAGAGAAATATGAAATCAAGATAACAGGCCTACATTGTATTCATCCTTCCTATGAACTAGCTTTACAAACTTGACCTATTTAAGGTTATCAATATTTTCAAGGACAACAACAATAAATAATGGGTCAAGAAATAAATGCATTTGACAACAACAAATATACCCAAATTAGAACGCCCAACACAATCACTACTGAATCCTTATTAAGAACTCTACTCCCCAATCTTTTAATTCTTTCTCTAGTCTTAATCATCTCTCATAAGACAATAAAACACAAGTTCACCATAACAATTTAAACCTTTAAATGATACATGTCACACTTTGCAAACGTTACTTCTGAATCCGTTCACAGTTCAGTGACTCACATTTTCTTTCCAGCACAACATAATGATGAAGAGCATGGTATCTGGATCTGGAGGGCAAAGGGTCCAATCCCAACACCATCACGTATTAGCTATGTGACCTTGAGCTAATAATTCAACCTGTCTGTGTACCTACCTCAGGATGGTTGTGAAAATTAAAGAAATTAATGCATGTAAAGTGCTTACAACAGTGTGCTGTCTATAAATCATGCAACTTGGGTTAGCTATTATGACTTGTGATTTCTCAACTTCATAGAATCACTCTAAAAATATTGCACTGAGAACATATTTACACAAAAAGATGGTCATTTTTAATTCACTGAGGCTATTATCCAAAATAAGTGTAGCTTTAAATGTGACCAAAGACATGTAAACAACAAAAAAAGGACATTTACCAAAACTTAAAGAGAAAATATTGCAGTTAGCCATGAATCTTTCAAAAACGTTTCAAACAGGTGAGATTCAAGGCAAATTTCAAATGCAACAGACACATGAGAACAAACTAACTGACAATATGAAAACAGAGCTGGAAAACTATTACAATCTGTTGGTTTACCTGGAAGTGGAATTGGCATGCCAGGAAGGGGAACACGAAACGGAGGTACCATTACGGGCGGAAAAGCAGGTATTGCTGCTGCGGGCTGAGGTACTGAATGAGGAACAGCAGGCGGTAACGTCTGGGGGTGCGGCTGGGGAACAGTTTGCACAGGTGTGGCTGTAGGAGCAGGAGCTGAAACACTAACTGTAGGCGTGGCAACTGAAACAGCAGAACTTGGGGTCTGATCTTGTGTTGTGGGTGCTGGTAAAAATAAAACAAAAACATGTATCACTCTTTCATTAATAATTCTACTTCATTCATCATTCACTCATTCAGCAAATATTCAAGGGCCCATTCCATGCACTGTACGTAATGTCAAAAAGTCTATCTTCAAGAAACCTGAAAAGTCAGTAAAATAAAACAGACAAAAATAACTGAAATACAAAGTGAAATGGGATAAATATATAGTTGTATAAATCAAGACCTAAAGACTACTTCTGACTGTGGAGAGGGCACAGAAAATTTTATAATGGAAGATGAACCTTAAAAGACTTAAGATTTCAACAAGAAAAAAGAGGTATGGAAGGAGAAAACAAAGGGAGTAGTGGGAAAAGTATAAATAAAAGCAAAGAATGGAGAGCAAAAAGGAACTACATGTATGGAAAACTGAAGGCAATTAACTAATGAAACATCAGGCACACCAACAAAACCGATGAGTCAGGGCCAGAACGGCAAGCCACAGGCAGAACGTAGAAGGCATTCAACAGAAGGTCAGGAAGTATGCACTTCACTGGGTAAGAAAGAGCAAATGTTGTTAAAAAAAGATCTAAAAGAATTCACAGAGATTTATATCAAAGGCAACTACCTCTGCACAGTATATAGCTTTTATTTTTTACTATGCATACAATCAATATATGCTGTTAGAGACTGGAAATTTTATAAGTGCATTCATATGTTTGTGTGTGACTTCATGAATGAGGAAGGCAGACTAAATGGTTCCATATGGAAGAAGAATAATCAGTGTTTACACAAATGAATCTAGCAGATGCACAGGAAGAAAAGAACAAAGGTGAGAAAATCAATTATAACATCAGAGCTGTGCAAGCAAGGAAGAAAAGAGCAAAGAAGATACATAAATAACATACTGACTGAAGAGAAATGAATGGAGTCAAAAACAATTCCCTTAAGTTCAAGTTTGGCTTGGGGCAGCAGTTCAGGGGCAGAGTGCTTGCCTTGCATAGATAGGCAAAGCCCTGGATTCAATTCTCAGAACAAAATAGAAGTTCAGGTTTCTACTGTGAGACTTAGAGAATGTTAAATGCAAGATAATATGGGTTCTTCTAACATATTATTTTTAAATTGTTAAAAATAACACATTTCATCCCTAATAATATTTAAAAGTCAAACAGATAAAAAAAAAGTCCATACTTCACTTTATAAAAAGTTGTCAGTTCTCATATATTTGTTATTTATTCCCAGCTCATCTAACTTCAAAATAAAATTTGTTGTGGTAATTCACTGAACTATATAATTCATCTTTTTCTTGATGTAAAGAAAAGCATTAAACTTTACCTATACTGATGTAACACCGAATTTATTAAATGAAATAGTTTTCCCAATCTTTATGCTACTTTAATTATAAGCAAAAGCACACTGTTTAATTCAAAACACCCAATAATCCAACTGACAACAAAATCTGCCAGTATTTTTTCTAGCTTCTAAAAATGAAAAACTCACTTAGGCTGGGAAGATGTGAGCAATTTCATACTTGTTAATGCGGGACTCACCTTGGCTAAATAGACAGCAGGGCCAAACAAGTATCTTCAGGGGCCCAGGAATGAATTGTTGGTCTAGCATAGACCTAGCCTTAGGGTACAGTATCATATTAATATAATTTTATAACAGTGTGAAAATACAAATTACATGCAACATTTGCCCAGTCCCATACATATACCACTAAGCATTTGTAATCTACTGTAATGGCTGAAAATATAGTTACTCCCAATTTTTCTGAAAAGTAGATTTAATGATCACTTTTCACAAATCTGCATTAAAAAACCAAAGGAGTTTTTGTGCGACTGGGATTAAAATACAAATATTCTTAATTTTTAGTCCCCCATCCCCATAAATCTATACTGTAGTTCATATAATTAAATATTAAAATATTACAAGAGTATCAGATAATTATTAAAACTTATGAGCGGAAGTACTACTGCTAGGACAATAAAATGTTTACAAGGGCATTAAATTTCAATTGGAAACATCAGCAGGGATAACAAAACTTTCCTTCAACTCATTCCTCCTCCTTCCTAGCACAAGATATTCTCAACTTGATTAGTGGCAATGAGTCAAGAGGGGAAAAGGATAAGAGCAATTAAAAAATCAAATGGGGCCAGGGATTTAGCTCAGTGGTTCTGGCGATTGCCTCATAAGCTCAAGGACCTGAGTTCGATCCCCAGTACCAAAAACAAAACCAAATGGGTAGGGCACAGTGGTACATGCCTATAATTCCAGTTACTTGGGAGGCTGAGGCAGGAGGACCCAAATTCAAGCCCAGCCTGAGCAAATTAGTGAAACGTGGTCTAAAAATGAAAACTAATTTTAAAAGGAATTAAATGGCAAACTACAAGAATAATATCAAAGCTTATGGGTAAATTCCTCCTTTCCATTTGTTAAAATAACTAGTAAGACCTCAGACCCCAAAATATAATAACCCAATCTCAGATTTTAATTTAAAAAACACAAATAAAAATAGAATAGATGGAAAAACATTAAAACTGGTATGATAACATTTTATAATATACTAAATGATATAGCAGTGAAATAAAAACACTGGGAGCTGAGTGAGACATCTTCAAAATTGATGCTTTAAAGCAGTGAAAAGTCCTCCCAATCATCAAAGGGCAGTGTAAAAACTATCACACACAGCAGTAAGTCACAATCACAAGATGTCTGCAAGCTTACTGTGTATTCTGACATGCAAATGGAATATATTTAGGATGATTAAAATATCTGTACCACCTCCTCACTTAAAACAAAATGAAGTTATTATTTCTCCTTCCTAAGAAGGCAGAGAAGAAAATTTAAGCAATAAAACGCCCCCATGTGGAACTACACTACTTTTATTAATACCCTTCTCTCATTACTACCACAGGTATTCCATAAATACTGGCAGTTTTCTGCCTTGCCACACAGGTTTTGGAAACATGAAGCTAATAAAAAGGTAAAGATCCTCATCTGGTTAGTTAGTTCAACTGTTATAATTCCACGTTCATCTTAGCCACAAAAGAAAACAAACTTGTAAAGCACTACTTACATTTTTGTTTGGTTCATTTCCCCCAAACTATCTAAAAATTAAGTAAGTCTTTAAAAACGGTCTACACATGACATGTACCTCATTCTTCAGTTATTTATGTCAGTAAAATTCAAATTTGAATCATCATAATTAAATACATACTGCTTATGCACTAATTAATTCCCAAGTTCCTGTAGCTATCTGACGGAAGCTTTTTAAATTTCTTATCTATCATCCAGATAATAAAATAATACAAACTATAATCCATTAGAAAAGCTATACATAGTTAGTGCATTATTACAAAAAATAATTAACTCAGTAAAATTATTAAATACTTTTGGACTTAAATCTCAGCCTGCATAAATAGGAACATCCACACAAACAAATACATCCCTGCAATCTGGTATTTACACTCACTTTGTTTTAGAACTATCTAATCTTTGGGCTTCTATGACTTTATACATAAAAATTCTCTTTTCTTTCTGACTTCTTTTCAACTTATTTCATCTGCCTACATCCTAGGATCTACCATTTCTAAGAGATTACTGACAAGTTCCTGAGAGGTCTCCTGACATGCAGTGCCAAAAAAGCTAGCACCAGAAAAATCTTCCAGAAGTCTGCATTTATACAAGCCCCTCAGTGTTTGTCTAACCCAACTGCCTACTTCTTAAGACCCTTAATCATCCGATCTTGCTTATTCCATCTACTAATATAAACCAACTCACCCTACAAACTACATTAATTGCTCTTTCCCCAACCTTTGTTCATGTTGTCCTTATCTTCAAGTCCTTTCCTTACTCGTGCACTTGGTCAAATCCTCTCCCATAGCCTCCATGATATTCTTCCATACTTATGCAGTTCACCTGCTTCTCACCTCTCCATTTCTCAAGTTCTTGTTTATTTTCAGTGTAATTTTGCACACTATTCGATCTTACATGTATTACTCTTGCCTCAAGTAGAGAAACTCAATCTCTTATTGGTCAAGATTTACATTTACTTTACAAACCCCACTACACCTGTCATTAGTGATGGCCAAGTTGATAGCTAACTCTCACTTCTGCAGTTCAATCTTATGAACTACAAATGAGCAAATAATTTGCTCTTCTACCATAGATCTGTTTTCTCTAATCTAAGTTTTAACATCAAAAATGTATTTTATAATATCAGGGATAATACCAAAAACACTACAGACATTTTAGGGTGCAATCCCTATTTGTTTATTTCTCTAACCCCTAAAGAAAAACACATGCCAGGCTGGTACTCACTTGATACTGTCTGCACAACCGAAGTAGCAGTTGTTGTGGTTGAAGTGGTAGAGGATGGGGTGGATGTCGGTGTTGAAGTAGACACTGCAGGTGCTGGGCTACTAGTCGTAGGGGTTGAAGCTCCTACTGCTTGTGCTTGCACTTGTGCCTGGGCCTGAGCCTGGGCCTGGGCCTGGGCCTGGGCCTGAGCTTGAGCCTGGGCCTGAGCCTGGGCCTGGGCCTGGGCCTGGG
>NW_022900915.1:11523298-11534125 GCF_012274545.1 Fukomys damarensis
CTCCTGGGCCTGGGCCTGGGCCTGGGCCTGGGCCTGGGCCTGCGCCTGGGCCTGTGCCTGTGCCTGGGCCTGTGCTTGGGCCTGAACCTGTGCTTGGGCTGCAAGCATAGGTGTCAGTTCTGACTGCTGAATAACCTTAACTCCATCTGGTTTGGTCCATGCAGATTCACGTGTCCGAGCATTGTAATAGTAAACCTGCAGAGAAGCAAAGTGGTAGTACAGAATCCATCAACCATTATTAAAAATAATGCAACTTGCCAGTGATTTAGCTCAGCAGTACTACATCTGTCTTATAAGCACAAGGTCCTGAGTTTGATCCCCCATACCAAAAAATAAAAAAACAATAATGATGATGATGATGATGCAAGTATATTATGTCTTTAAAAAGGTATTTAAAAATAACTTAGAAAAGAGAAAGTATCCAGAACAAGTGATTCATATATTATGAACTGCAGGTAATGCCACTCTGAATTTTTTAAGGTAAAAAAAATGCTGCATTTTTTCCCCATTAAGTTCATTGGTACATTTTAGATATATAATACAGTTACATTCATCATTGGGAGCTTGTACCTTTACATGATGTATCTTGGTTCTAAAATGCTGTATTTTTAACATATACAAAAAAGAAAAACATCTATTTTATACAGAAGGTTAACTTAGCAGGTATGACACTGCTATGCTTATAAAGTCCTGCTTACAAAGCTGGCCTTGGCTAGTCTGGAACTTGAATTTCTACAGGGTTGCCACCATTCCCTCACTACTAAGAATGATTTACCATGCCTAAAATATTTATGCAAAAAAAAATGCAGTTTATGTTGAACTTCTGCTCTCCTTCAAGGAGTGTTAAGCCTCGGTATGTGCTAACCAGATGGTACCTATGTGACCAGCCACAAGGAAAACCCTCCACAAAAACACCTAGGCTCAGGGGAACTTCCTTGTAGGAAACATTTCACATGTATTCTCATCATTCCGTCCTATGGAGTAAGTAAGACCATCCTGTGTGACTCCTCTGGGAGAGGACTCTTCGAAGACTGCCCATTTTCCTTCATACTTTCCCTCATGCACCTACTTCCCTTTGCTATTTTGCTCTACATCCTTTTCGGTGTAGTAAGTCTTACCTATGAGCCTACATGCCTTACCCTGTAGCAAATCACCAAACTTGGGAATAGTCTTGCAAACCAATGACATATCGTAAAACATAAGCTCCAGAGTCAAAGGTACATGAATGTACACTAGTACACAGGAAGCCTTGTAACTGCGAAGTCTAACCCAGTCAGCTTTCCTGAAGTCTCACCCTATCTGCTGCTTAACCCAGGCTCATTCTTAATTGACGAGGACAAACATTAATCTCAATCTGCCAGACCTCCAGTTTCACTGCTATCAGGAAAATAACAAGCTTTTTGTTTTATAATTTACCTTCCCATCTGGAGTTTTATTTTCAACCCATATCTCCTCAGTAGGAGGCAGTGCTGGAGTACCAGGAGCAGTCACAGGAGGCATTCCTGGTGGAAACATCATCCCTGGAGGTGGAGGCATGGTGCCCATGGGTGGAGGCATGAAAGGTGGTCTCTGTTAATTCACAAGAACGGTTACAGTCACTTGGAATTACTTTTTTATTTAAATTACTACTTAATTCTACCCGAAAGTAAAGTAGTTCTACAGCCTGTTCAAATATAGCATCTGTTGTATAAGTCAAGTTTCTCTGCAAAAAAAATGATTACAAAACCTTTTAATTTTTTTCCATTAAGTTTATTGGTACATTTTAGGTATACAATACAGTTACATTCATCATTGGGATCTTGTACCTTTACACGATATACCTTGGTTCTTATTTTTTCCCCATTCCCCTGACCTCCCTTCACCCCCCCACCCCCCTATTTACAAAGACTTTGTTTCCACTTTTTCCTTTTCTCATATTTTTTCTTTTCCCTTATTTCCTTTCCCCTACCCCTCCCACTTTCCCCACTCCTTTAGCCCTTCTCCTCCTATATCACACTTTTAGTATTTTTAGTTTTTCACGCCAGAGAAACTATCTGTACGTACACGTGTCCTACTTATTTCACTTGTGTATGGCCTCAATATGCATCCATTTAGTTATAAATGTCTCTAGTTTCTCATTCATTATGGCTGAGTAATATTTCATTTTGTAGAACAACCCCATCTTCTTTATCCAGTCTCCAGTTGATGGACAATGGGCTGTTTCCAAGTTTTAGCTATTGCAAACTGTGCCATTATAAACATTGGTGCACATATATTGCTGTGGTATGATTCTTTTCATTCTTTTGGAAAAATACCCAAGAGAGGGATAAGCTGGGTCAAATGGGACCACTAATAATAGTTTTTTGAGGTATCTCCACATTGTAAACATTTTAATTTTTAAAAAGAAATATATCAAAACCTAACTGAAGCAGAAAAGGGAAAGTTGTAACTTCTTAAAACAACATATATATCCAATCTATGGCTTGGTTTTTTGTTATTTTGGGGTTTTGTTTTGGGTTTTGGGGGTACTGGATATTAAACCCAGGGGCGCTCTACCGCAGAGCTATTCCAACACCTTGTTTATTTTGAGACACGGTCTCACTATGTAGTCCAGGTTGGCATTGAACTCACTATATAGTCCAGACTGGCCTCAAACATGTGGTGATCCTCCCGCCTCAGGCTCCCTAGTGCTAGGATTTACAAGCATGTGCTGCCACGCCCAGCTAAGCCTCTCCAATTCACAATCCTTCTGCCTTGGCCTCCAGAGTAGCTGGTATTATGGAATGTGTAACTGCACCAGGCTCCCAATTGCTTTAATATGAATTTCAAAATTAAAAATATAATAAATACTAGGCTTAATATTTTAAAAACAGGTCTAGAACAGTGATTAAAAAGATTTCTTCTACCATCTATAAGTAATTAAAATTCAATTACCCGGTGGCATACGCCTACAATCCCAGCACTTGGGAGGCTGAGGCAGGAGGATCATTGTAAATTGGAAACCAGCCTGGGCTACGTAGGTCAGTCTCAGCTACATAGTGAGACCCTGTCTCAAAAAAAAATTTTTTTTCAATTATCCAAAGCGCACTTAAACTGAATAAAGGAAACTAAACTGTTAAACTATACCCCATTTTCCTAAAAGTATTTTCTTTTCCATATTCATTTTTATAGGATTCAGTTTCATGTCATTCAAGCACCAACAGACTCACATTATATAAAATATCTGCAATTTGTCTCACACACCCTTAGCTAGAAATCAATTTAATATGAAACTACATAATTATCCATCAAAACCAAGAGATGCATCACTATATTAGAGTATCCCAACACAACATTTGATATATTTCCATTAGAGGGTTACATCAGTCCTCTACATCTACAATATCTCACACTATGTTTAACTCTTTTTTGAGGCAGGGTCTCCCTGTGTAGTTCAGGCTGGTCTTGAACTCACTACGTAGCCCAGGCTGGCCTCAAATTCTCCTGCCTCAGCCTACCAACTGCTGGGATAACAAGCATGCGCCACCATGACCAACTCTTAAAAGCACAAAGAACAACAAATTCTCATGGACTAAATTTCCAGAGTCACCATGTCAAAAAGCTGCACTTTTTTTTCTAATTTTGCAGCAAATATAAAACCACATTCCTTAAAAGGTGTACTATTATCTCTTCCAACTTTTAGTATAGTTCATTTTTGATTAAGCTAATAGAAAGGAGATACTATATATTTACTTGGTTTCATAAACATACAAGCTAAACTTAATAAAAGAGACATTCAAAAAAAGAATGCAATCCCAAAAGCTAACATTTAAGATAAGAGTTGATATTTTCAGAACCTCAAGTCACACAATACATAAGCCTAGTTATATTGGAAAGGGATATAAGCCTCAAGTTAAAATATCACAAATGTTTTTATTTAAAGAAATCTCATAAATCTTTTTCTACAATAATAAACTTTTCATAGAGATAAGAACAAATATTGTACTACATGTATTTTTATAATTACTGACACTATAAATCACTGAACACAAATTCCCTCCCCTTAATACCTTAAGATTTCAACTTCAAAAAAAAAAGATTTCAACTTCATTTCCCATAAAGAAGATGGGTTTCTAAAACACAACTCAAGCCAGGCATGGTGGCGCATGCCTGTTATCTCAGGATTCTAGAAGCTGAGGCAGGATTGCCCTGTGTTTCAGGCCAGCCTGGGTGGGCTACATAGTAAGTTCAAGGCCAGACTGAACTGAACTACATACCAAGATCCTGTCTCAAAAGCAAACAAATAATTCATAGCACTAAAAAAGGTAGGTAAGAATTATTCTGCTCAATCATAGTTTTATATGTACATTTTTGTATTACCATCTAAACTCCTGAGGCCAGGGATTTAGCTCAGTAGTTCTGCCGCCTGCCTCACAAGTGCAAGGACCCAAGTTCAATCCCCAGTACCAAAAAACAAAACAAAACAAAACAAAAACCTCTTAAACTCCTGTTCCAAATTTCTACACTGTTTCTACCACACAGATACCTCTTTTGCTCATTATCCTATAAAATGAAAACTGTTTAAAAAATGTAAAATATAAGGCAAAAATCCATATATATTATTCATGTTGGCTCCAACAAAGAAACAGCAACTTCTACATCCTTACCTGGAGGTGCGGAGGGCCCATAGGTGGAGGTATCCCTCCGGGAGGAGGCATTGGTGGCATATTAGGATCAAAGGGAGGACGCCCAAAGGGGGGCCGCGGTGGTGGAGGAGGGCCTCGCATCATACCAAAGGGTGGGGGTGGTCGCATGAGAGGTGGAGGGCCTCGCATCACTGCATTTGGTGGGGGAGCTGGGCCTCGGAACCTCAAGGCCTGCTGTTGAGCCATCCTGTTTGTAGAACAAAGAACACATTTCTGTTTCTCAGATTTATTAAAAAAAAAAAAAAAAATGAATAGCTGCTGACCTATAATTACATCAAATATAAAAGGCCCTTAAGCGACACTGGAGCTGGAAAGCCATCACTGCAGCCATCATCATTTTGCAATCATTGTGGTAAAAACCATCAGTGAGAATACCCAGGTGATGCCAAATCTCGGAAGAAATTAGGATGAGATCTGTGCCTGCCCCCATGCTAATTACAGTCCCAAAGCAGGATGAAAAACACTATAGGAAAATTAAGGCAATACCTTGACCAAGATGATCAAAACTATTACCACCTAAGGAAAGATGGGTAGGTAACATGTGACTGAGAAGGACACACAGTTTCATCCATTCTAGTCAAGAATGCACAACCTTAATTCAGTCATGAGGAATGTTCCACTAAAGAGACACTCATCAAAAATACTGATGCTTTACAGAAAAGACTGAGAAAGGTTGTAGAAATGTTCTAGGTTAAAGAAGACTAAAAAGACATGACAAGGCAATACTACATTTAGCCTGGGTGCTAAACCAAAGGGAAAAAATGCTATTAAAAATAATTGGATCAACTGACAATAAAGTATAATATAATTCTAAATTTATGATGTTGATTGCTAGGCTATAGTTACTTAGAAAATAAACACTTTTACTTTCTACAGAGATGAGGCCCAGTGGTAAGAGCACACGCTTAGCAGGTACAAAGCCCTGGGTTCAATCCAAAAATGGAGGGAGAAGGAAAAGTACAAAGTGATACTTATGAATAAACAAAAGACCACAAATATATTTATCACCACAAATAGAGTAAAAAAGAGCATGCTTGCATGCAAATAAAAAATCAGAAGAGGCAAAATATTAACCTTCTGTACTTTTTGTAAGTGTGAAATCACTTCCAAACTCAAAGGGTAAAAGAGGGTGGATGTAGGTTAAAAGGTCAACGTCATTCACCTTCTAGAGGGAAAGCCTTTCCTTCACTGTATCCCATTCTCCTTCTTTAAATACCCTAATGTACTTCTCTACAGATTAAACAATGTCAAAAATAATAGTACGATCTGTCTTTCCCAGGTACTTTAAAAAAATATTAGCCCTTCAAAGTGTTAACTATGTGCCAGCCAATGTTCTAAGGTCTTTTCATTTAATCATCATAAAAATCCTATAAAATAAATACTACTGTTTCCTCAGTTTATAGATGAAGAATTAGAGCACACAATTTAAATAACTAGCCCATGACCACATAGATGGTTCAGGAGTAAAACCAAGGTTCAAATACAGGCAAAGGGCTCCTAATAAATACCCTGTATGGCCCTTTACAGTCGAAATTCTGTTCACTCTTGTATCCTTGGTACATGTTAGGTCGGACATAGACCTCAATAAATATTTGTTCTTGAACCAATGAATATCTAGGCGATGTTGCAGCCTAACCTACCTTACAAGTAGACTATGTAGACCCTTATAATTATTTTTTTGCTACAGTCAGGTGCCCTGGCATATGTTTGTAATTTCAGCTACTTGGGAGGCTAAGGCAGGACAACTGCAAATTTGGCCAGCCTGGGCTATACAAGAGCCTGCCTCAAAAACAATAACATTTTTTTTACTACAATCTTCTGTATTCCAACTACTGAGCATCTATCATGGTCTTCCCAATGGCTAATATAAGCACTACATTATATATACAAGCCACATTTCTATACTCAAAAGAAGATGAATAAGTATCTTCTTCATGTATATTTGAAATAATCATTTTTATAACCTCTCCTCACCAGACTGGATTCTTGTACAACTTTCCCACATTTTTCAAAACTCTGCTTATGATTACCCTTTGAACTTCCTCTAAATTTTCCACATCAAGAGTTGGGCGTGGTGGTGCACGCCTGTAATCCCAGCACTGGGGAGGTTGAGGCAGGAGGGTCGCTGTGAGTTCGAGACCAGCCTGGGCTACACAGTGAGATCCAGGTCAGTCTCAACTATGTAGTGAGACCCTGTCTCAAAAAACAAAAACAAAAACAAAAAAATTTCCACATCAGAGGTTTGATTCTGCCACACAAAAAAGTCCTAATAAGAACCAATGTGTCTTATAGAAAAAGAAGATAGTAACCAATTCCAGAAGTACTCTACCAAGAGTATTTAATCAAATTTGCAAACGAGCCTATGCTCAAAGATTAGAAAATTAGTCAAAAACAGTGACTGCAATAAGGAATATGGGTTGTATAAAAACAGCCAGAAGGTCTTTTTTCAAATTATAGAAAAAAAAACTATAGAAGACAGAAAGCCACTGTTACTTAAGGTATGTCTTAAATTTTAGGGTAAAAGAGTTAACTACACAGAAAGATACCATTTCATCTTTGAGTTAATAATGTACCTTAATCTGAGATTTTCTTTCAGTCTGCCTCTTTTTCAAAAAAATCTACAATATGTGTATTTCTCTTTTTTTTGCAATTTCATAATTCCTGCGTATAGTTCAAAGTTAAGTGTTTAGAGGGCAGGGAATTTAGAGGGCAGTGGTTCCAGTGCCTGCCTCGCAATCACAAGGTCCTGAGTTCGATCCCCAGTACCAAAAAAAAAATAAAAAGTTAAGTGTTTAGGCTTGATAGGACAAAAAGTACTACCAGGACTCTGCTTTTTGTTATTAAGCTAGTTACATTCATTTTGAATGTTAGTTTCCTCAGATGTGGGGAACAGAAATAAAACTACTTCATATTTCAGTTCACTGAAATAATCCATGTGAAACATGCTGGCTAGTGCTTAGTAACTATCATTACTTTAGCCCACAAAACCTAACATAGTCCTGTACCTGTAAGAGGAACTTAGTTATTAATTTAACTAGCCAGTTTTCAAAAGTCTGCCACCAGAATGGTGATGAAATTCATACAATTTCCTTCATCAGGAATATAAAGTTGCCAATGTCAATTACATGCATAGCATGTACTGTGCTCTTTATACGCAACACACTACTTCATCAAAACAATCACATCAGAACATGCAGTGAGGATTAAATGAGTCAATAAAGTAAAATACCTGAAAGAGTAACACCTAAGTGCTATGTATTAGCTACAACTACTATTCTTGTAAGAATAGTAATAGTATTGGCAAGTATTAAACAGTATCACTACTAGTAACAGTGTTAGCTTGATTATCGCCTGGCTAACTATACATTATCAGGCCCCACCATCTGCCCCTTGTAGAGCTAACCACTCTAGTCTTTCTGGTCATCATCAAAGAGTTTTTTTGTTTGTTTGTTTGTTTGTTTGTTTGTTTGGTAGCAGCAAGGACTGAAGCCACAGATTTCACACTGAGCTATAGCTCTTACACTTTTATGTTGATTCAGGGTCTTGCTAAAGTGCCTGGGCTGGACTGGGCTCAAACTTTGAATCTTCCAGCCTCAGCATCCCAGTGTACTGGGATTACAGGCACACGCCACCATGCCCAGAGTTCATCACTTGGGGTCACCATGCTCATATTTCCCTCTACCCGGCATGTTCTTTCCAGATCTTTATATGAATGGCTCTATTATTTAGCTTCAGTTCAAATGCACTTCAAACTCTTCCCCACCTCTAGCCTCTTACAGCCCCTTTGTCTCAATTAACCATATGACAAATGCTATAAATTCCTCATTGATCTGTTTAATTTTGTATTACCTTTATCTACTAGTGCGTAGTTCTTTTTAGTACACTGCTCTACTATACTGTTGCTTATTTATATAATAGAGTACTTATTTAGCAGGCCCAGTTACGTGGGCAATACCTATAATAACTTTCTTAATCCTCACAGTAACCCATGGAGGTAAGTTTAGCACCATTTTTACAGGGGAAAAAAATTACGTTACTAAGAGAGCAACTACACAGTAGTAACACTGGTATATTCTTATTTTTATAGAGAAGGAAATTTAAAGTACTTTGCCATAAGATTACCAGGTAAGTAAAGGCCCAAGGTAAGATGTTATCTTCATACATGTGCCTCTAAAAGTTACTGTAGTGGTCCTTAAACATAAAAAGATTAACAGCATTTGGACCTCAAGATTTTCCATCTATGTACATGAATTATACTGCACTACTTCCAATACTGTAGAAAACAGAAGGCCATTTACATGAACAGATACACAAAAATTTTCACAAGAACACTACAGAAATTCAAATATATTTTTCTAGACTATTTTATCCAGATAAGCAGTCTCACCGGTGCTGAGAGGACATTTTGAGAAGACTGCAAACATTTTGAAGGGTAAGAATGTAGAGATGCTACTTACATGTGGGAGGCAAATTACAGCAACAACCAAGTTTAAGTCCAGACCCTGAGAACTATCCACTTACACAAGTGACCTTATTTAACTTACTTCACACTTGAAGGCTGATTCCCCCATTTGGAAGGTGGGTTTAGTTTAGAATTTAGATCAACCTTAACTATAAGAAAAGCTCTTTGAGTATAAGGCCTTTTTTGCTCTGGCTCAGCACTCACTACCAGGACCTAGGTCAGTAACTGTCACAAAGCACACAATAAATGCTGCTCAATAAGTGAACCATCTCTAAATCTCATTTACCATGTATCTTGTGAACATCTTATTTGCCAGACACACCTATGACACAAATACAAAACTAAGCCTCAACTTCTGCCATCAAAACAGCTGCATTAACGGCTAATTTACCACAAATCATGAGAAATGCTAAAGTAAAAGTCTGGTACAACGTACTCTGCAAGCAACTTCTATCCCGAGAAGCTAAAAGTATCAAATATTTCCAACAAACCCACATAATCTAAAACCTGATTTAAATCAGTTTTTACTAATTTATCTAGACCACAAATTAGGTTCTACAAGGCAAATATAAAGCTGAAGATACTTTTTAAAATGCAAACTAAGAAATACATCTAGACTAAGTTTTTGTCATCAGAATCAAGAATAAACTTTCCACCACTATTACTGAAAGACCTTGACTATACAAAGACCATTCCTTATTAGTGGGCATATGGGGATAAAGAATGAAAGTCACTTCTAGAATAATAACACTTTTATTCCTCGTGATAATTTAGAATCTGAAAGACACTATTTTCTTCCAAAAAGTAACAATACCCATTTCCTTATACAACTTCATCGTAAATTCTAGACAATAAGAGAGTCCTCATTACTTTATACTGTTTTTCACTTTCACATGTTGACAGTGGCGCAATTCAGAATGGGAATTGAGTATCTGAAACATTTTTCGCATACAGGGGGTTAAAATGGAACCATATCCTTGGCCTTTTGGCTAAAATGAACTGTAAAATGAAACATGAAGCATCTCTTTTTTCCTCAAAAAACACCCAGAGCTGGGCGTGGTGGCAAACGCCTGTAATCCCAGCGCTCGGAAAACAGGCAGGAGGATCGCTGTGGCTTCGAGACCAGCCTGGGCTACATACTTCCAGGTCAGTCTCAACTACATAGTGAGACCCTGTCTCAAAAAAAAAACAAAAAAAAAGGAAAGATTATAAAGTCCACTCGTATTTTTTCATATTGTAATTACAAATTCCATCGGTATGGAAGTTCCAGAGGGCAATGTCGCGAGTAGGTGATTAGAAAACCGATCAAGATCTCTGGCTCTGGGGCCGAAATGCCTGGGCTCAAGTCACTTCCCGGAACCACCACTCCGCTCTAGCTCCACCGATCCCACCGTTGGGGGGCTGTTTCCACACCTGGAAGATGGGAGACTAACCTAACTGCAGATGCCTCTGGTATGTGGCCTGCGAAATGCAAACAGCAGCTACTCCGAATGGTGGTTGTGAAAAATAAACGAGAACCCTAAATAAAGCGCTTATTGGCAAATACTAAGCGCCCAACAAACTCCTGACGCCTTGGTTATTCACAACTACCGGTAATACGGGGGGAAAGGGCACGAGAGAAAGGAAAAATACCACACGAAGTTGAGAAAAGCCAGCGATGTGACAGGCCAGCTGCCAGGCGAAGGCGGGGTTCCCGGCGCC
>NW_022900915.1:11534295-11559452 GCF_012274545.1 Fukomys damarensis
GCGGAAGGCCGCGGCCCGGCTCTCATTCAAGCCACCTTCTGCTTCCCCCTCGTCAACCCCATGCGGTTCTGACTCCGCGCCGCAAGACCCCTCCCCGCCGTCCGCTCCGGGTCTCCGCGAGCAGATCAGACCCCGGCACTCCCGTGTTCAGTTATGGGAGGGAAGGCAGCGGCCCTTACCTGAGCTCCCCCGGGTTGAATCGCTCACCGTCTACCCCGTCCCCGCCACGCTCCGCCATTACAGAGGGCCGCGTTCATCCACCCGCCAACCCGGCGTTTCCTATTGGCCAGATGGGTCGTCAATCCTACACGAGAGAGGCGGAGATGGCGGAACTTTGTAACATGATTAGTGAGACTTCCCATCAATCCGGGAGCCAGGGGCGGTATCTGCTTTGCTATTGGTTAAAGGGCCCGCCGACTTTGAAAGCGGTTTTGAGACTATCCGTTGATTGGTCGCTCGGAGGCTTTCTGGGAAATGAGCATTAGCAGCGAGGAGCAGTTGGCGCCGTCTAGTGGTCAGGAAAACTAGGTCCTCCTACATTCGGCCGGGTCTGCAGTAGACACGTGTCTGCCGGTTTCCAGGAGCCCGTTGTGGAGCCATATTGGCCACTAGCGTCTCACACTGAGACGCTATTCATTGAATGAGCCAATCAGAATCCACTCAGGTCGCACCTAAAGCAATCACAGAGTTGCTGTGGAAACAGGTATTTCCTCTCTTTCCAATAAACCAGAGCCGCAAGTCACCACCGTGCAGCTCTGTACGCATGTTATTAAATAATATATTATGAATTACAGGCGTACCTCCCAATTGTACTGAATAGCTGTGTGCTGATATTATAGAAGTTCCTGAATTAAAAAAAGTAAATTTGGAGGCCGGTGACTTAACACAGTGGCACCACGCCTGCCTCGCAAGCACAAGGTACTGAGTAAATTTGGACCACGCCTGTAATCCCAGCACACGGGAGGCAGAGGCAGGAGGATGGCTGAGGGCTCAAGACTAGCCTGGGTTCGAGGCCAGCCTGAACTACATAGCAAGACCCACTCTCAAAAAACAAACAAAACTAACTAAATGTGCTGGGCATGGTTGCAAAGTCTATAATCTTAGCGCTGTGGAAGGCTGAGGCAGGAGGAAGTTTGAGCCCAGCCTCAAATTTAGTGATTTAGTGAGTCCCCTTTTCAAAATAAAAATTTTGACATATGTGTAAATACCGAATAGTTTCTCTGGTGTGAATAAACTGTAATAGTACATAAGATCCTAATGAGATAACTGACATTGTGATATGGGAAGAAAATGTCTAAAGGTGTAGGGAAGGTGGGATGGGTAGGGGAAGAATAATAAGGAAAAAGAAAAAATGAAAAGATGGAAACAAAGTGGTTGTAAATGGGGAAGGGAGGAGGGGTGAAGGGAGGGCAGGGACAAGGGGAAAAAATGAGAAACAAGACCTGTCATGTAGAGGTACAGGATCCCAACAATGTAACTGTACTGTATCCCTAAAATGTACCAATAAACTCAATTAAAAAGCAAAAAAAAATTTTTTTTAAAGGACTGGGAATATAGCTCAGTGCAAAGGCCCTGTGACAGGAAAATAGATAAATAAATAAATAAATAAAGCTAAGCCTCTGTGCAATTTATGGTTTTAGCATTTCTCCTTCAAACTCAAAATGCACTTGTCCAAAATCAGCACACTCTGATACTAGAAGATGACCTCTATCATAGTGTAGAGTTTCTTTTTGCATAATGAAGATTCTGGAATTAGATAGTGGTGATGGTTGCACACTTTGTAAGTATGTTAAAACCCATTCAGCTGTAATAAATACCATCCCTGCCCAACTGATAATAAGTGAATTATAGAGCCCCGAAATTAGTATATCAAAATGAGATGAAGAGAAAGTTTTAGTTTAAAATTAATTAGTACCTCCAAAACTAAGTCCTACTGTGAAGATACTTTTCTGAAGTAACTCAGGCAAAGTGATCTTGATGCATAATTAGGCTTTTAAAAAACAGCTGCCATTTTGAATACTTCTCTTAAAGCTATGAGGTACTCCGTATATACTATTTCTACTCCCCTCAACAACTCTGCAAGATGAATATATTGTCCTCACTTTACAAATGGGGAAACAGCCTTGCGATTACCAGACTGGTGCAAAGTGTCATTCACAAAGCTGTTTGAGTTATAACCAGGCTTCAAGTCCTGATGTGTTTCTCAGACCAAAGCTAGACACAGACCACGAAGTCCCAAGTCTCACCCAAATCAGACAGATGCAGTAGCGTGGCTGATGTGTCATTTCTTCCTCTCATCTAGACTGTGAATACTTTAAATGACTTCTTCATGCTGAAGCCCCAGCTCCTGAGAAAGCGTCCACTCACCCACTAGGCAGCACTGTCTGCGGAACAGTGTTCCTGACTGGAAACGATGGCCTTTGAAACATCTAAAGAGAGCTCGGAGAAGTTCATTTCAGAGGCCCACGTTTGGAATGGGTCTTTAAATTTGGGAAGTCTGATTTTTTAAAAGTGCTTTGTATATTCTGGATAGTAGACCTTTGACTGAGGAAGAGCTGGTGAAACGTTTTTCCCACATTGTGTGCTGTCTCTTCACACTGTTGGTGGTTTCTCTTGCTGTGCAGAAGCTTTTTAATAAGAAGATATCCCATTTGTTGATTCTTTGTGCTAGTTAATGGGCAACTGAGGTTTTGTTCCTAAAAATCTTTTCCTGTACCAATGTCTTGAAGAGTTCTACCTAACCTCTCTTCCAGACGGTTTAGTATTTCTCTTTTAGTGTTCAGATCTTTAATCCTTTTTTTTTTTCAGTTTAGTGCATGGTGAGATATAGGTCTAGTTTTACTTTTGGCAAGTTGAAACCCAGTTTTTCCAGCACTATTTATTAAAGAGGCTATCATGAAATCCCGGTTTTTCCAGCACCATTTATTAAAGAGGCTATCATGAAATCAACCAATAACAGATACTGGTGGAGTTGTGGGGAAAGAGGAACACTGTTCCACTGCTGGTGGGAGTGCAGACCGTGCAACCACTGTGGAAGTCAATATAGAGATACCTCAAATAACTAGGATTAAGCCAGGCGTGGTACACATGCCTGTAATCCCAGCACTCCGGAGGTTGAGGCAGGAAGAGCACTGTGAGCTCAAGACCAGCCTGGGCTACATAGTGAGTTCCAGGTCAGTCTCAACTACATACTGAGACCCTGTCTCAAAAAACTAAAACAAAAACAAAACAAAACAAAATTAGGATTAGAGGTCCCAGTTGACCCAGCTATCCCCCTACTGGGTATCTTCCCCAAAGAATTAAAAGAATCATACCACAGCAATATATGTGCATACATGTTCATAGCAGCACAGTTTGTGATAGTTGAAACTTGGATGCATCCCAATTGCCCATCAACAGGAGATTGGATAAAGAAAATGTGTTTTTAATGGAGCACTACTCAGCCATAAACAATGAGATAAAGACATTTATAGCTAAATGGATGAATTTTGAGGAGACCTTAAGGGAAATAAATAGGACACACGTGTAAATACCAAATAGTTTCTCTAGTGTGAAAACCTGAAAGTGTAAATAAGGACTAAAAGTATAATAGATGATGTAAAATAGGAAGAAAAGGTGCAAAGGGGAAGGGGAAGAGGGAGGAATAGGGAAAAGAAAGATGGGAATGGAATTAATATGAGAAAAAGAAAAAATAGAAAAAAAAGTCTTAGTAGATAGGGAGAGGTGGAGGGGTTGAAGGGAGGGCAGGGAAATGGGGAAAAATAAGAACCAAGATGGATTATGTCAAGGTGAAAACTCCCAATGATCAATGTCATTACACTGTATATCTTAAATGTACCAATAAAATTAATTAGTAAAGAAAAGAGCTCAGAGATGCAGAGCATTGCTGCCTCACAGTCATTACGGATTATGCAAGCTTTCAGTAGATTAGATCAGGGTTCTAGTCGTGGCTCTACCAACAACTGGCTTTATAGTCTTGGACAAGCTACTTAATGTCTTATACCTTCCACTTGTTTAGAAAACAAGGAATTCATGCAAGGCCTCATAAATATGCTTCTTGCCATGGAATAGGCAGCAACTAAAAACCATTAAGTAACATTTGCTTACAGCGTACATTTGGGATTGCTGTGACCCAAGTGTTTCCATCTCCCAAAGTCCACAAGTAGAAACCTTCACCCCGTAGGTGAAGAGTGGGGTGTTTGAGAGGTAATTAGGCCACGAGTAAAGCACTGCCGAGGGGGACAAATGCCTAAACCGATGCGCTGGAGAACCTTCACCCCCTTCTGCCACGTGAGGCCAGAGGAAGAAGGTTGTCTGTGAAAAAACCTGTTCCCAGCAGATACCAGATCTTCTAGCACCTTGATCTTGGGGGTCCCAGCCTTTACAACCATAAGAAATAAATTCCCGTTATTTAAAAGCCACTTGATCTATGGTGTTTCACTTTAGCAGTCCTGAGTCACTAAGACGGAGCATTTTGTTAGCTAGTCAGGGAAAAGGTCAAAATTGAGATACTTTCTGGCTTTTGACAAAACTACGACTCCCTAAATAATATTACTCAATGAAAAAGAAAGATACGAGGTCAACATACAGGATCAAAGCAGATAATGACGATAGTAACTTACATCTCCTGAGTCCCTAGCATGCTGACACGGCATATAAGCATCTCATCTCATAAGTAATGTTCACCTGTCATTTCCCACGTGCTAGGCACTGTTGGAAACAATTAAACACAGTAACGCGTGTGGGCCTTTATAAAACCCCTATGAGGTAAGTCGTGTTATTATTTCACTTTACAGGTAACGTAGGCACAGAGAGATTAATACACCTCAGGTCGTACAGCGCATGAGTTGCAAAACTGGAACTCACACCTAGGCCAGCAGGCTGCAGAGTCCACGTATGTAACCCGGGCGCTGCACTCCCAGCAGAGTACGACGTCTTCTTGTCCTGCTGTCATTCTGTGCAGATGTTTGATGGCGGCAGGCAGTACATTAGCAGGTGGCTTCTCAACTGTTCTGCCCTCTGTCCCTTCATTGGATGTGACCTAACTGGAATTTAGAATGAGAGGGTCTCGCCTCCCATCCCATAATATCCATGAGCCCTAAGGATGTGAGCGGACTCAGAAAGCATTGCTGTGTGCTCTCCCTTTAGGTAGGATGAGCAAATGAGCTGCCTGAATGGGGCTGAGAATTCCTGAATGGAAGTAAATGCGTCTTTATGAGTACATGGAATCCAGAGATATTCTTTCTAAGAATACTCAGGTGTAGCATAAAACAATGTTTTGGCATTATACCCCCCCCCCACACACACATACATTTTTTTACCTTGTAGAGGTCCGATTGTTTAATCACGATGCCGACATCTAGACAAGACCATTTTTGGTCACAAGGAAAGGAACCCCAAATTAGTGCCAAGGAAATGACTATTGGTCAAGGAAACAGAACTCCTGACGTCTGTGGCTGGGAAGACTGGTTGGGCTGTGCTTCACAGGGACTTGAAGAGCTCCTGTCCTCTTCTTCCCTTCTCGGGCTGACTGAGTTCTGCTCTCTCCTTTTCCCTTCGCCTGTTTGCTTGAACCTCCTCTTTCTGCAAAGCCGGTCGCTCTGCTCTCTCAGCCTCTTCGCTGCAGGTAGGAAGAGAACCCCTGGCTCGCCTCACTGCCTCGGTCTACACTTCACCCCCACCCCCACCCCCGTCTCTGCTTCTCCGTGGGTGCGGGTTCTTCAGAAGGAAACCCTGAGCAGTCATCAGGTTCTGGCATATTGGGTGGTGTTGACCGGCTTGTCGCCCGGAGCCATTCCGTGTACCGAGTAAGGTCACGGAACGGTACTGAGCTTTGCAGCGTTGAGAGAGGAACTGCACGTTTTCCATAACCTCGCTGTGTGACTCAGCTCGTCCTTCACGTGAACTTCCATTTCGTGTCTTGTGCTGCAGCTGATTAAGCGTCTAAAATACCCCTTTTTGAAATCCTTTTAACGGCCCCTCATCGCTCAGTAGGGCAGAAACAGACTTTGACAGTCTCGCCAGCCCTCAGCACCTACCCCATGCCCTTCTCCGGGCTTCATTTTTCTGCTCTGTGTTCAACTTCTTATCACAGTTGCTTTCTTTCAATTCCTCATAGATTTCCACTCTTCCCCCCTCAGATGCCTCACTCGTGTGTTTTTCCTCTGCTTGCAATGCTCTTCCCTCCCTTCTTTCACCCAAATGATTCTTCCCTGTCTGAATTAGATATCTTGCTGCATTTTTAAAAAGTCACCCCCAAAGCTAGCAGCTTTTGAAGCAAAAATCTTTACTATCTCACACCTTCCCTAGGTCAGGAATCCTGGCACCTCGGAAGTGTCTCTAGCTCAAGTTCTCTCCGCCCTCCAGCTGTCAGTGGGGTCACAGAGCCACCGGATGTTGAAGGACTTGCTTGCAAGTTCACTCAGGTGCTGCTTGACAAATGCCAGTTCCTTATAGAATAGCAGGCTGAGGACACCCCACATTAACATCTCCCACGGGAAGAGGGTAACTGGCAGTATTCTTGTCTCAGTTCCAGCAGGGTAAGAAGGAAAGGCAGCCAGACACACACCGATAACCTTGCACTCTGGGAGGTTGAGGCAGGACGGTTGCAAAGAGCCCGAGCAACTTACCGACCTTGCCTCAAAGTTTAAAAAGGTGGTGGGTATAGCTCCGTGTGAAGGCCCTGGTTAGACAGAGGATGGGGGTGGGGGAATGAATGCCCAATGTGCTGGCCATCACTTCTGTCCACATTCTTTTTTTTTTTTGGTATTGGGGATCAAACTCAGGTCCTTGAACTTACAAGGCAGGCAGCGGCACCAGGAGCTAAATCCTCGGCCCACTTCTGCCCATATTCTATTGACTAGATAGAAGAGGTTAAGTCCAGAGTTCAAGGGAAGGGTATTACACAAGGGCTAATATCAGGAGGCAGCAATCACTGGGACCCTCCTACCACGATGCCTTTCACATCTTGGTATACACGTTAGTTCCTGCAGTACATTCTTCAGAGAGAAAAATCCGAACTCTTGACACTGGCATGTAGGTAGTTTTCCATTATATTCTTCTCATGTAGTCCCCTAGATGTCTTCGGAATATTCCAACAACTTCTTACTACATATTATAACACTAAAAATTGTATTCATGATATCTTACATATTTTCCTGTCAATTTATTTTATTGTTTTTAATGCTAAAGTATTTTGAAGTAATGAAAGATAGACATCATAACATTCCACCCCTATATGTTTCAGTATGTATCTGTTTTTTACATAGCAAAGAGTATTTTCATACCTAACAAGATTACTAGTAATGGCAAGTCCATATTTCTCATCTATCCCCAAGATGTCTTTTGTAACTAGTTTGGCCAAATCAGGGTCCAGTTAAGAACCAAGCAATGGCTCTGGTTGCTATGTCTCTCTTAAGACACTTTTAACGGAGAACAGTTGTCATGATACTTACTTGCTGAAGACCAGGCCAGTTCTATCTCCTGGATCCTCTAACTTTTGTGTTTCTTATAAACTGACAGCTAGCTCCGAAGATTTGAGCAGATTTAAATTAAATATTTTTATCAAGAGAATTTCCTAAGTACTGCTGTGTATTTCTATTGTATCACATCTAGAGATGCATGAGCACCTGGCCGCCCCACCTGTAAAGATGCTAAGATTGACAAGGGTAAAAAATGCTAACAGCTCAATCCTTTCATTGTAGTCAAAATAATCTTCTGTGCATGTACTACTTTGGCTTCATACAAATGTCCAGTAATGTATCATTAGGATGACCTTACAATCTACCATTCAAACTATCACATTGAGACTGCATGGGGCACTGTTAATAATTATACTTGGACAACAGTCAGACAGAGAGGACCACTGCAGGCAAAAATGGAATGGTCAACCCACCTGTCAGCCATTAACCTGATGCTTTAATGGTTTTATCCTTCCCTGAATCAGTAGTTTCCTTAGGGGGAACAAACTAATGATTTTCTAATTTTATGTTGCCTTCTACATTTACTAGCTGACAGTCTTCAGTAAATTACAGATTTTCTTCAACAACAAAAGCTATTTAGTTATCCCACAATATAGTCTGTATTTAAAAAGTATATAAATGCTTAATTCTTTCCCTTTATTAATTTTCAAAAAGATGACTTGACAACCATCTCAACTGGAAACAAAGTTTTCCTGATTTCTTTCTTTAAGTACTATTATGGAATTATAGGTTTTCTATAGAGTCAGTGGTTTTCAATCAACCACAGTCAATCATGTTGATACTTAAATTTCCATGCATTATCCATTTACTCTTTAGTATAATCATCTAAGTAAGGTATCACTACCATCCCCTTTTGACATATGAAGAAATTCAAACAAGGAGAAATTAAGTAACTAAGAACTTAAAACTAAGGTCACTTAGGTATTGGCCTCAAACTTCCATTAAAAGTAGACCCTAAGACTGAATGAAATGTATTCATGTTTTTAAATAACTATTTCTCCCAAATTAATTAAACACAGTAGCAGTCAATAAAGAAGTCAGTAAGTAAATTAATTAATAATTATCATTTCTACTTGACCCCAAAAGTATTCTAAGACCTACTTAATACCTGCGGATGCAATAACATAAACTCTGTATTACGGCTGAGGTAGGAAGGATAAGTGAGTGTGAGGTACAAGGGGGAGATAAAAATGTGGGAAAAGGCACCGTTCTATATATTTGATAGTTCTGGAAGCTAGGTAACAGGTAGATCAAAGTCTATCATGCTACTCCCTCTACTACTTAATATTTGAAATTTTTCATTCATAAAAAACATATTCTAGGGCTGAAGGTTAGAACACTTGCCTAGTATACACAAAGCCCTGTCTTTGATTCCCAACATCATAATAAATAAAGTATTCTAGACCCTAGAAACACTAAAAGGCAACACATGAGCCGGGGATTTAGCTCAGTGGTTCCACTGCCTGCCTTGCAAGCACAAGGTCCTAAATCCAATCCCTGGTAGGCTCCCCCCCCCCGAAAAAAAAAAGCAACACACTACTTAAAAGTATTTAAATGTATACACATCAAAATGAATATACATCTGTTACATTAATCTCTCATGGTCTGACAGCAGGTCTGAAAGTAAAGATGAATCATGATAGCAGCTATCCCAACATAAACTAAATTACATACAGAAAGAATACAGGGGAAAAAAAAAGGATATGACCCTCTTCACAAAGATAAGGTAACAAAAATCTTATGTTTAATTTTTTGTTGAGAAGTGGACAATGATGACAGATGTGATTTTTTTTAAATAGCCAAAATGTATAGGAAATCTGATGACTACAAAATGAAGAAGAGAAAAAAAAACCCATATATCTGTCTTCCAGATGCTATCTACAAAGGAAGGAATATCTAAATTGACTAAGATAAAGAGCTAAATAAAAAAAAAATGTCAAGTCTCATAGCATGCTGGAGTACAAGTAGATATCCATTAAAAATAGTATCTCTAATAAATGTAAAAGAAATGAGGAAAATAGAAAACCACCATTAGAATGCCCACAGTAATAAATGCTGCAGGAAAAATCCACTGATGAATGCCAAAATTAGTTGATGAAACTTCCAGGAGAGATGGATTATTCTGTAGCCTCAAAACCTACACCCCAAATTTATAAAATTCTATGGCAGTTTAACCTAAATCTACAAATTCCTTAATATTCCTTCCTCCAGAAAATAGAACTGAATTCCTTCACCTTGGCTGTGGGGTGCACTTGGCTTCTAATCAACAACGTTTCCATTTACAGTAGGGGAAACCTGGCAGACATCATCTGAACCACAGGCCTGAGAGGATGGGATCAGAAAACCACTTCATCTCTATGATGACCTTACCCCAGATGCATAACTTCATTCTAAACTGGAGGAAACATTAAATGAATCCAAATTGATCACATCTACCTAATCAAAACTCTTCAAATGTACAAAGTCATCAAAGGCAGATAAAGACGGACAAAATGGTCACAGGTTTAAGACAAGAAAGAGATACGGGGATGACTTGTAATGTGATATCCAGGATGCACAATGAAATGGACATGGACCACTAGGGCGGAGAACTGAGGAACCCAAATCAGTTTCGCTATTTAGTTAATGTTGTATCTCTTCCTCTTGATCAATGTACACTACTTATGTAATATGGTTTTTTGTTTTGTTTTGTTTACTGGGCATCAAACTCAGGACCTCACACTTGCTGCTGAGCTATATCCCAGCCCTGTTAATTGTAAAGAAAGTTGCATGTGGAGTACCTCTGTACTAGTTCTGTAAAAACTCAGAGTATTCAGGGTGCTAGCACTCAAAGATATTAGGTACTGAGGGTGGAAACCACAGCCAGACTGTCATGTAGGCCTTGGCTGGTCTACCTACAGTAGGAGAGGCTTGGATAAGAAATGCACAATAATGCACATGTGTATCCCCTAGAAAGGCTCAGCCACATGAATGTTAAGAGAGCTCCTAAGGCACCTCTGACCTTGAGACACACACATGGTTAAGAGTTGCACTCCTAGCTTTACAGTCCCCAAAATTGACTTTGTTAGCAAAATGAGACTGGAACTAAAATCAATACACTTATGTTAAATGGAGCATAAAAAGACTCATCTTTATAAGCCAGAATGCCAGTTGATTAATTTACAAAGAGAATTACAACTGTCAGGTGGACCAGATGTTCCTGTCCTCCCTACAGGCAAAGTTATATAGGTGCTTACAAAAAAGCTCAACAAGACTGGAAGCAGAACAAGGACAATAAGTCACTTGATTTGAATTTGTAATGTCTTTGGATTATGATAGCCTGATAAATCAATATTCCAGAGCTATAACGCTACATGGACCAAATAGACCTGTGCCCACCCTTGCCCTCCTGAAGAGCCTCCTCGTATATAGCTAAGCCTAGCTCTCCAGCTAGAAAAGGAGGGAAAGAGGCCGGTTCTTATTTCATGTGCTCTGTAGAAAACAAAAAAGGGAACAATGTTTATGATTATTACTATTATTGTTAATACACGCAATTATTACTTGGTATTAATTGGCATTATCAACACCAACAATGAGTGCATGGTGAACTCATGAATTTATAGATAAGATAATTTCTACGAGTCACAGATTAGAGAGAAGCTACGGGGTCAGCACCTATGTTTGTCCCATAATTTTTCCCAGTAGGATACCATATGATTACTTAGTTTTCCATTTTCTAATCTTACACTAATTTGTATTTTTCCTGTAATGCACAACCACACATTTCGCAGTCTCTTGGTTTATTAGCATAAATGTCAGTATATAAAACCACTGCGTGAGTATTTTACTAGTTTAAGTCTCAGAAACTTTGAAACTGTCCCAGATTAATTCATCACACATTTACAGGCTCTTGGCTTTATTAACACGAACAGTTAATAGAGTCTATTGTGTAAGTCAAGGCTACTCTTTTCTCCCTGAATTTGGCGGAGAGAGGTTATCTCCTAATAACAATTACTTCTTTTATGATTAATTCTAGTTCTAAAATCCTACTATGAAATCATTTCTGTTCCTCCAATTTTAAACAATCAACAACAAATCTTGGGAATCTTAACAAAGGTAACATTTAAGACTCTCTTATAATGCCACAGAGAAAGTGGAAGGACATGTGCGCTCCCCACAGGGTTTTGTGCCACGTAACATTCTGGGGCTGCAGTAGCAAGAAGTAAGCAATTGTTAGTCCTACGAAGACAGCTGCAGCTTCCCTGTTCCGGCTGTCCGGGTTTAAATCCTAGATCTGGCAATTATCAGCTGTGTACTTTGGGCCAATTCATTTCCAGTGTTTGTGGCACAGATTACCCACTTGAAAATGGAAACAGTATCTCCACAGAGTTGCTGTCAAGGTTAAATGAACGTAGGCCAACCGGGGTGATTGGAACAAGACTTTAAGCAAATGTTCAATAAACATTAACTCTTTACATTACTATAAATATCCCTCTTTGGCACAGGTGGTGCTAAACCCCAGCCCTTTATTAATTTATTTTTAATTTCAAGACCGGGGTCTTGCTAAGTCACTAGGTTGTGACCGGGCTGGACTCGAACAGGTGATCCTGCTGCTTCAGCCTCCCAGAGTGCTGGGATTGCAGGCGTGGGCCATCATTGCCAGGCTAATATGAATATATTTTATTCTTATTTCTTCTGTGGTCTTTATTTTCTGTGTCTGAGTCTTTGTTCCAATGAGCCCTCTCTGCTGCATAAAATGCTCTCAGTTTTTTCACTGGCTAGAAAAATAAGTGCAGCCAGGGTGGTAGCTCATGCCTGCAATCCCAGCACTCCAGAGGTTGAGACAGGAGGATTGCCCTGAGTTCAAGGCCAGCCTGGACTACACAGTGACTCTGTCTCAAAAACATAAATTAATAAATTAATTAAGATTTGCAAACTATTAGTCTGCTGTCCAATTCATAGTGGATATTTCTGGCAAAAAATAACACAGAACTGACAATGGCTATGATTGTGTGTATAAAATGTGGTACTGACTAAAATTTGACTAAACATCAAATCTTGAAGTACATATCTACAAAATTTGATGCAGGCCAGTTGGATCTGGCAGAAAAGCAGTCACTGAAGAAATCTCATGCAAACAATAGGTAGAATTGGTAACGTCTGATGCAGACAGAACTGCTGGATAAATAAATTCTTACCCTATAATTTCAATAAAGAACTCCTGTCAGAAATAACTTTAGTAAACAAAATAGTAATAGCATTTTTAATATTTTAATAGCATAAAAAACTGATCCAGAAATGTATTGATATGTATTAGCGTTTATTATTATTTATTTTTTTTGTGTGTGTGCATGTGTGTAAGAGAAGTTGGGGGAAACAAAGAGCGTGGTGACCTCAGGCATGGAGCAGTGTGCAGACTGTCCCTGTGTCCTGGGAATTCCTTATCATTCTGCCTCGAGCAACAGAGTGCAGCCGTGTGCAGGCTTCAGGATCAGACCAACTTGGGTTGGGACGGATTGTACCACTCATCAGCTATGTCCCTGTGCAAAAGCCACCCCCTCCCCACATCTCAGCTTCCTCGTCCAAACATGGAAACTGCGCTAGAACTCACCCCGGGGAGGGCACCACGAGGACCACAAATAGCCAGCAAGCTTCGTCGGTGCCTGGTACGCCGGCAGCCCTGGGTGTGAATATCAGCGTTACTGCTCTGTTCTGTACGTGTGTGCTGCTCACGGAAGTCACTCATCTAGCCGGCTGCTCACTACTTGAGTAACTGCTTTTGAGTAGGATCTTCATGGCATATTTCTCTGCCCCAGGCTCCAGGTCAGGGACCCCAGCATAATATCAAATCCCACTGATCTTTAGCTGCTGGGTGCCTATAAAAGAGAGGAAAATGAAAGGGGAGACAGGAGGTTTAGGGTCATGACATATGGGGTGCAGCAAAGGATTGTCAGACAAATGTAAGCGCAGAGCAGCCGAGGCAGGGGGAACAGCTGGGTGGCAGACTGCTTAGCTGACAGGTGGGTCAAAGATTGGAAAGGTAGGAAAGAGTCTGCTGTTTATTCCCCAGAACGTGAGGCCAGGTTTGCTGCTGCCTTCTGGCCAAATTAGCTTGAGTCCAAAGGCGGCTTAGCTTTACCCTGAAGCCACCCCAGCCAGGTCAAAGGAAACACTGCTGACAGGTTTGATACCTGAGCCTTCTACAGAACGCTCTGACCACACTCCATTTCCTTCCCCAGAACTAAAACACAGTGTGGAAAGAGCCCGGTGCCTCACATTCGCTGTGGCTTCCCCGAGCCGCGACATGCTCTCTCGTTGTAGGAGCCTGAGGGGCCGTAATTCTCATCACTTGACATTTATGGGAAGCGTCATATTAGCAGAAGGCTTTAAAGCCGTGTTTATGAGGAACCCCTCCCTCCCCACGCTCCGTCAGGCAATCGCTGGGCTGAGCAGGAAGAAGATTGGGCCCACAAGCCAATGGCCCCAGGCCCTCTGGCCTGTGTCAAGCTGGGACAGAGTCCAGATGCCACCCTTCTTCAGACACATGTCAGAGCTGATCTTCTCGCCCTGTGGCCTTGGCTCTGTCACTGTCTTTCACGTTCAGTCCTCCAGCAGGTCCGGAAGTGAGTCCCTTGGGTACCTCAGGCCTACACATCTCTGCCCAACTCCCCAGCCTGATGCCCACAGCACCGCCAACGTCATGGGCTCCTCTTGCCTCTCCATCCTGTCCACCCATCATCCATGCAGGAGGCAGAGGGATCCTCTCACTGTTTACCGACTTAATGTATGCATTTTAAAAATCTTTTTCTGACACTTCTGGAAAGAAAAATCGTTATTAATATCCCATAGCCAGTATGTAGCATTGAAGGGAATACTCTAAAAAACAAAAGTGACAGCCAGGCATGATGGCACGTGCCAGTAATCACTCTGGGAGGCTGAGGCAGGAGGATTACGAGTTTAAGGCCAGGCTGTTCGATTTAGTTACTTATCAAAACCTTGTCTTAAAATAAAAGAGGCTAAAGATGTAGCTCAATGTGAGAACCCTAGGTTCAATTCCCAGCGCTCAAAGAAAGGGCATTAGAAATCTTCCTGTTCTGAATAAAATTTATCCAGAATGAAATCAAAGCTCCATCTGAGGCTGCTGACCCTTCTGTGATCTGGCCCCTGCCTGCCTTCCCAGCCCTTGTTCTACACCGCCCTGTGTGCCTGTCCTGAGTTCAGGGACCCACTGACTTTTCTGTCTCCACGGTTACACCGCAGGCTCGGGTCAGCTGACCATCTCTTGCCTGGAGTCCGAGCTCAAAGACTGAGATCTCAAGTCGCCCTCTGTCTGCTTTACGCTCTTGAAGAGGGAACCTTCAGAGCACTTTGAGCAAAATTCAAATTCTTCCTGTTTGTTCAGTTATCCAAAGTCTGTCTCCCGTGCCAGAAGGTAATTTCCACAAGAACGGGGACCGCGCCTGTACTACTCACCCCTGCACGCAATGCCTCGCTTAGCCCAAAGTATAAACTACATAAGTAAGTGGTGAAAAATTGAACCAAAGAACTACGTTTGGTCTATGCCCTGTCCAACCATCTGCTCTTCTTCGTTTTTGTCAGTAGAGGGCAGCAAAGACCCTGAGTTACGTAACTTTGCCGGCAGTCAAACCAGAAAACTTCCAAAAACTTGTTACACTCTGGTGACAAGTTGCAGGCTCGGGTTTATTAAGAATTTCAAGAAAATATTCAGCCTTACAAACTCTTCCTTCTTATTATTCCCGGAGCCTTCTTCATTCAGAACCACTTAGTGAATTTTTTCCGCTGAGATTACAGTCTGACAATGCCACTTAAGAAGGGCAAGCAGCTGTCGAACGGAGTGAGCCAAAAAGAAACTCGGGGCCGGGAGCCTGTACTGCCTGACCTGACAAGTTAATGAGGGGACAGAAGTGCTCCTGGCATAGCCACAGCGCCCCGGGACTGGGAGATTTACAGCTCTTCCTTATGCTGTGCAGACAGAGCAGGTACCAGGTAAGCAGCTGCTGTTTGCACTGTAAACGCCTGCAAGTGCAAGCTGTGTCTGTTTATGGTTCAGTCTTCTACCTGCGACTGTCTGCTCATTACAGCTTCTCTTTTCAACACCTCGCCCGCTCCCCCACCCCCGGAGACTTCAAGGTCTCCTTCCTCTGTGGGGCCCTTGGCACCTTCACCAACAGAGCACTCAAACGTCAGTGCCAGCAGCAGAATGAGCATCTTATGTTCCAGCAGCCGCGGCGTTCACTCCAACACGTATTTAGGGTCCTACTGCCTACCAGGCGTGGCTGTGTGCTTTGTGGGTCCAGATACTCCATTTGATTGGAAAAAAAAAACGGTAGCTAGAGTGGGGAGGGGGGAGACACGGGGTTTCTCAACCTCAGCACTACTGACATTTGGACAGCTAATTCTTTCCCACCTGAGAATATGGAGCCTTCTTTTAAGATACTCAGCAACATGGGCCAGGGATTTAGCTCAGCGGTTCGGTGGCTGCCTTGCAAGTGCAAGGACCCGAGTTCAATCCCTGGTACCAAAAGAAAAAAAACAAACAAACAAAAAAGATACTCAGCAACAGCCACAGCCTCTACCCATAAGATGCAAATAGCACCCACCTCTCTCAGTTGTAACCCGAGAATCTTGGGAGACATTGCCTAATGTCCCCTGGGGGCGGGGGCTTCCTCCCTCTAACCTTAAGAGCCGCCAGAGTGGATATTTGTAGCCTTTTTGCCTAGTACCCCTCCTGACCCCATGCTTATCTGTTGTGACCCGCAGCCTGTGGACTTGGTGGATGGAACATCTGACCTGAGGTTGGCCTCTCAGCTTTTCTCCTCAGGAATTTGAGACCGGCGCTGGGGAGTCGTCTACTGCTTGGGTTCTTCCTGGAACATCTTAGGTGGCTTAGAATTGAAATCATAAGCAGAAAACCATGAATTCAGGTAGCTGAGGCGCAGGTTCTAGCACTCCAGGCAGCTTCTCGGATGCAGCCCAGGGGCCTCATCCTCTCTTTTCTACCAAATGGCTTCTCCCTGTCATGTTTTTTGTTTTGTTTTGTTTTGTTTTTCCCTGTCTTAGTCTTGGCTTGTACGATGCCTGGACTCACCACGGCCTCAGCTCAACTTCTGGCCACCTGTTCAGCATCACCTAAGTTAACAGCAATCTCAGGTTGGGTTTCTTGGCTTAGATTCCTGAGCCAGTGAGGCTGATTGGCTCATGGGACAAGCAGGGCTGGTTCTCCACCCAGGCACCACCCGTCCTCTGCTGCGTTCAGGTGAACAGCCCCTGGCATAATTGGCATGTAAGGAAAAAGTGTTATCTTCTTCGACACAAAAGAGAACAGCCTGGGAGCAACCTAGCCCATCCCTTCCTGTCTGCTTTCCATTATGTCATGTGAGGACATAAGACATGAAGTTGTGGCAGCCATTTTGCAACCCTGAGGTAAAGCCAAGAGAACTACACAAAAATTGACAAAAGAAGGAATTCACGACCTTAAACTGATGAATTAACCATTCTTAGAGCTACCTTTAGACTTCTTATTACATGAGGTATCCTTTCGGTTTAAGCTACCTTGACTCAGGTGTCCTGTTACTTAAAGCCAAAAGGATCCTGACTGATCTATTCAGGCCAGGTTGCCTAGGTCCTAGGTCACGAGCTGGCCAGTCCATAGATAAAGTAAATTAGAGACCACATGAAGCTTTACTTCAAAGTACTGAAGCATTTATCTTCTAAGAAACAAGGACATCCTCCTATAAAACTGAATTATTATTATAATAGCTTTAACACTGGTTTATTACCTAATATTAAAAAATTTATTAAAGGTCTCTAATTTTCCCAGTGGAGCTTTTCTTGCCTCATTGGCCTTCTTTGTTTGCCTTTTTTGTTTGTTTTTATCCAGGACTTATCAAGAATTCCAGGCTGTTTTAATGATCACATCTCTATACTTTCCTCTATTCTAAAATATTTTTTAATTGGGAGAGTAGCTTTCAAGCCAGTTCTGTTCTTTTTTATAGAATATCCCACAATTCTAATTGTCCAACTATCTCTTCAGAATTAGCTGGGGATGTCACTCGGGGGTAGAGTGTTTGACTAGCATTCTGGAGACCCTGGGTTCAATCCCTAATACCAGCAAATAAAACAAAAACAACTTCCAGAGTGAGATTTAGGTAGAGATTTTAGTGAAATCTCTCCAAAGGTGGTATGGGTCCTTCTCTGCTCAAAAACAAAGAGATGCAGCTCACCATTGAGCTGCATTATAACTGATGCTAAATTTAATCAGCTAATTAATTAAGGTGTCATCTGCCAGAACTCATCATGGTACAGATATCTTTTCACCCTTATAATCAATAAATAATCTATGGGATGGCACAAGGATGATATAAAAATGCCACCTGTTATGGCTTGCATTTAGATGTCCCCCCAAAGCCTTGTGCTGTTTTGGAGGCAGCTGAATCTAGAGTGTGTAATCACACCAGAGAGAACAGCCTGGGATTAAGGGTGTGATTGCTGCCCACCCTAAGTAACCCAAATAAGACAAAGCGGGCAGGAAGAGGCCATTAGGGTCCCTTGTTGCTTTGCTACTGTATAGGTGCCATGGACTGTTTCTTTTCTGCCAGGCTGGTCTGCCGTGCTACCCTGTCTTGGAGCCAGCTGATTATGGACTAAAACTTCTACAGACTCTGAGTGAAGTAAACCCTTTTCCCTTCAACTTTGGGTGGCAGGAGTTTTGTCCCAGCAATGAGAGAAAAGTAACTAAAACGTCATCTTTCCAAATAAACTTGACCCAATATTTTAGAATCCATTAACAAACTAACTAGATCAACAATGATGATTGTTTTCAAAGAATCACAATTTTTTTTAAAAATCACAATTTTGCTAATCCTATCTCTTCTACATCACTAGATGGCATTCTATATTTTAGAAAAAAGAGCTTTCTCTTCACCCACACTCACCTTTTAATTTTCATGAGTATTTCTCCAAACTCAAATTATTTACTATTATTAATTTTCTTTCTGGCTCTCAATGTGTTTCAGATTTGGCCAACAGGAGACCTTCAATCCAAACTATGTGTCTTTTGTAAATTGTCCCATCAGTTTTGAGCACTTCTTGGTTCCCTACTGAGGAAGACCCAGGTTTGTCTTCTCTTTTCCTGATCCACACCTGAATCAGCCACTTCCTCAAGGAACTTGATCCCTTTTAGTGGGAACTAGTTCTTAGCAACCAGTAACTGCTTGACAGGAGGGCGTCTTGTTGTTGGCAGGTCATCGCTTCTAGCGGGCAAAGTCAGGAAGCATATTTTATTTCAAATCGTGAATGCATCTTGATCTTCTATCTACAATCCAACACCAGAGTTTTTCCTCTCTTAGAATCCATTAATAAACCTTTCTTGAATCAACTACTATACTGGCAACTGCAGAAAAATCAGTTTTGTGATCCTATCATTTATCTCATCTTATCTCTTTCTCAGTCTGTATTTCTATCTCTTTTCTCCCACGGTGAGAACTCTGGTTTTCACCAATACCAACATATTTACTCATTTGCTCTTTGTCATAGCCCTAAATTATTGTATCACACCCACTCCTGACAATTAACCTGGTAGTGAAGTTCAAGACTGTTTGCAGGATTTTGTAATCGTTAGATTATAACCCAGCAAAGGTAAAGATATGCTTAAAAACCTTCAAGCCTTGAAATAGGTTTCATTGCTTCTCTTTAGATTCAATTCATGTTTTATCCTTGTTGATTTAATGTAATTTTTAGGTTGTTTAAACTGTTCAAAAGTTATAGCTACATGAAAAAGTAACTCAGAAAATAATGCTTCAGCCCTATACAGAGCATCGATTTTATTAGTTTCAGGTTTGCCAAATGTCTTAGTTACTTTCTTGTTGACAGAATGCCCAATGCCCACAAGTTAAAGGAAGAAAAGTTGGTTTTAGCTCGCAGTTTGTAGAGATTTAAATGCACAGTCAGCTGGCTTCAGGGCAGGGTGGTCTGACAAAGGAGAAAGCGTTTCATGGAGTGGCAGGCAGCAGAGAGCCTCCTCCCCTCCTTTTTATTCCACCCAGGTTATAAGCCGCCTGCACACACAGTGGATCTTCCCTCTTCGGTAAACGTGACCCATTCACTCCCAAAAGCCCTACCTATGAGCACATAAGGTTGAGGGGGGCATCTACGTACAATCATAACACCCAGATTTTAAAAATAAGCAAAAATATACCATATCATAGTTCTGAAGAGAAACAGCCTGTGTGTTTGTGTGTGTCGGGGGGGGTGTTCTGAGAAACTGACCCGCATAATCTTGCCAGCTAAAAAGTTCCATGACCTGCAGATCTGCCATAAGCAAGCTGAGTACCAAGACAGCCAGTGAATTAGCATGAGAAGTAGGGGAGCTGACGGTGCAAACCCCAGTCCAGGGGTGGGAGAAGACTGATGTTCCCCCTCAAGCAGGCAGGCAAGGAGCAAAGAAGACAGATTCCTTCTGTCTTTGCTGTTTTTTTTCCCATTCACACTGGGAAGGGCAAAAAGCTAAAGTCCTCTGATTTAAATAACCTTCTCTGAAAACTCCCTTACCTAGAACTAATGCTTGCACATTGTAGCAGTTTGCTACTTCTATGTTCTACTCTGGAAGGTAGCACAGTGTATTCCTTCAGCCACCTATGGATGGACATGTAGGCTGCTCCCAGTTTTCAGTGGTCGTGAGTAAAGCTGTTAGAAACATCTGTGTACAGATCTTGAGGGCATATGTTGTCATTTTTCTTGGGTAAATATCTAAGAATGCAGTTGCTGGGTCGTATGATAAAAATGTGCTTCTGTTTTTCCCAACTGTTTGCAAAAGTGGCTGTACCATTGACTTTGCCATCCTACACACAAGATTCTTTTGCATTAATTTTTAAACTTTGGTAAGTACTTAGACAACATGAATCCATTCTCATGATTTAGAGAAGTTAAGAAATACAGAAAATGCAAAGACCCTATTAACTATTTTCCTTAATTCCTTTCTATTCCTTAAATGAGATCTGTTTGGTGTACTTAAAAATCCTTTCTTACATTAAAAAAAAATCAAACCACACGCTACTTGAGTTTCTGCCTCCACCAAGTTCTAACAGTACTAGAGGGTCTGTTATGTGGCAAGACTGCAGGCGCTGGGATCAGCCAGGCCTGGACCTAGATCTCAGACCCACTTCCTAGCTCCAAGCAAAGCTTAGAAGTATCAAATCCTCTCTGTATAAGTGTACGGATTATACGTACATCTGCATAGGATCATCATAAGTCAGGTGCATATAGCACAAAATACGTAAAATAAATATACAATCTTAAAATAGTTAAATGCATAAATAAATACATAAGTTTCTAATGAGCATTAATTAATAATTTTTTGGCATTTCAGCGCGGTAAGGATTAATACATTCATATATCAAACCACCTTGGTTCTCAGACACAGTACCTTGGTGTAAATTTTTCATCTAAAATATACTTATTAAAAAACAATCTTCAGGAAAGCCTTCAGAAAGTGAAAAATGGGAGGAAGAACTAAGCAATTTTATAGAAGAGTTAGCTCATTTCTGGCATTTATGAATCAGCTGTCATTGACAAAAAGCAGTCATGCATTTAATGGTGAAAACCAATTTACCTACACAAGAGTATTTGCTGCATAGTTTTTGTAATGATCATTTTGGAGAAAGATTGTCTATCAATAAAGAATTGACAAAAAATATTTAGTTTAACATTATACAATTAATAAAAGAGGCCTGGGGATTTTAGCTCAATGGTTCCACACCTGCCTCACAAGCACAAGGACCTGAGTTTGATCCCCTGTAGCAAAAATAAAAAGAGAATGACAATTAGTAACAGATACAATTAACCCATTTTAATAGTCCTGTAGAAGATGTCAATGATATTTAGTCATTGATTGACCTTGCTCTAACCTCAAATTTTATGATTCTTCTGTTGCATTTATTCTAATCCCCCAAATTGTCTAACCATTTCCAACACCAGTGTTATTCTGATGTACTCACCACTGTATGCATTACTGTTCACTGTTGCTGTTTTATGTCTTCATATTGGCAAAATATAAAAGTCTGTGAAGAAAAATAAAACTCTGATCTTAAAATAAAAAAGCTGCCACTTCCCCTCCCCTTCTGTAGCAGGAAACAAATTGCCTGTTCTCAGGAACTTTCCAATCAAGAATTTACTAGAAGCAGGTATACTACTAACACTTTGATGTCTTTGGTAATGTTTCTTTCTCTCTTTTTTTTTTAAGAGAAAGGCTTGCTTGCTTTCTTTCTTTATTTATTTATTTATTAGTTTTTGAGACAGGGTCTCACTATGTAGTTGAGTCTGACCTAGAACTCACTATGCAGCCCAGGCTGGTCTTGGACTCACAGTGATCCTCCTGCCTCAGCCTCCTGAGTGCTAGCATTACAGGAGTGCACCACCAAGCCTGGTTCTTTGGTAATGTTTCTAAACAATTTACTCAGGAGTCATGGTCACTTCTTATCCATTTCCACAAACCTTTGATGCTCTTATCACATAACAGATCAGAGGTGAGGTGTAATTCCCCAACCCTGTTTTCAAAAGCTACCCTAAGTAGAATCTTCCTGTGCATTGGAGTTCTGCCCTAACTGGTAGACCATGAAGAATGAACCGCTGTTGATGGATTACAGTGTTAGCTGGAGGCTATTGAATACAGCTTACAATGCTTAAGAAAAATCTTTGTTCTTTTCATATAAAAAAATTAATGAATTTTATGTAACAACATGGAAAGTAGGGTACAATATACTAAGTAAAAAAAAAGCTTACCAAATTTGTGTGGTTTGATCCTCCTTGTCTATTTTTTAAATTATAGATTAAAATGTATATATGTTAATATAAAATTTTATATTAAGAAAAACATATTATATATAAAATATATTATATTATATTGTACTATTATATATTAAACATATTATAGAAAAATATATGCCAAAATGATTACATGGAAATTTGTTCACATACTGTACTTGTGATACTGTACTTGTGGACCTGTTTCTACGTGGGCTGTGCATGTAAGCAGCATTGGATTTTGTACTGAGTTCAGCGTGGCCTTTAGACCTTGAGCTCCTACCTTGGCCCCCTATTGAGAGGAGCCTATTGCAAACACGTGAGGAAAGGTTCAGAGGGAAGGCCATCCATTTCCTTTCCTTTTTCAGGCTCCTGTTTGTAGGCCTGTAGATACTCACAGGCTGTTGATGGGTTTACAGTAGGTACACAGGGATCCAAAGAACATTTTGCAATAGTAAGTAATATTATTCTTAATTTTCTCTAGACAGTCTGGAGGGCATGCTTGAAGCATGAACAAAATAACAACTATTTCCATTAGCAATAAATAGATGTAAATATAACAACTACAAATAATTTTATTTATAAAATATCTAGTAAGAGTTAAATCTAAAATGAATAAAAACTAAGCCTTATTTGAAGACTTCTATTTAAATGTTAATGTTCATTAATTACTATTTGTATTTTGCCCTTAAATTCTAATTGATAATTCTGAATGTTTTAGAAAAATATAACTTTTTGAAATTATATAAGAAAAATTTTGTTTTGATACTTTAATATTTACTTCAATAGCATTTTTATGAAGCATATTCAAATTTGAGGCCTTTTGATATAATTAGGTTTTATCTTATAGCTCTTTAGATCATTGAGAATAAAAATGAATTGAGATTGTGATAGGACTACAAAATATGAAAGTAAAATTCAGAAAAGCAAGGACAGAAAGAAGTACAACATATTCAAAGAAGTGGTCTGTTTCTACTTTTTAAACTGTAGACAGTGAAAGTAAGTACTCTTTGGCTAAGCATGACCTGCCTATAATTCAAAACATGCATTACAAAAAAATTTATGTACTGAGTACAACAATAAAAATTACCAAGAAAAATATTCTTAGTAAATCCGCAGTTTGGACTGGTCAGAAAAAAAAACACCTGCTACGTTATGCTCTTTACAAATCAAGTTTTTTTCTGATCAAACAGGACAATAAAAAGATGATTTTTCAGGCTGGGGATTTAGCTACACAGCATCATGCCTGCCTCACAAGTGTAAGGTCCTGAGTTCAATCTCCAGTATTAAAAAAAAATAAAAGATGATTTTTCATATACCAGTTAACAAATCAGATGAAACAGATTCAAGCCTGCTCTGCCCAAGACAGATAAAGAAATTATAGGAAAATTGGCAAATTTGAGAAAAAAGATAAAAAATTGTGGATCTTTACTGTTTATTGGAAGGTGATCCTAAAAAACAAATCTATCACATCCTTCTGAAATCATAAGAATGTTTCCAGAAAAATGTACACTGTTTACTTATGAACTTTCCATTGCATAAACATGGCAGGTCAGAAAATTTAATATTTTATATTATTAGTAATTATCTTCAAGAAAGACACTGAAGATCCTTTTTTATACTCTGTGTGGAGCGATCCTATCCCTAAGTACTTTGTTATTATTGTAACATGATTCTCCTCTGTCTTCACAATTAATTTGACCAATGAAAATATCTCTGACCAGAAATACTCAGGGCTTCAATTAAAAGAACACACTCAGGGCTTCAATTAAAAGAACACAAAATATTATTTGCACCCCAAAAAAGAAACAATACCAATATTAGAAATGAAAAATGCCTGAAACAACAACCAACAATCAATAGTATTAAAAAAAGAAACAAACAAAAAAAAAAAACACAAAATGCTGATACACAGTATCATTGTGACACTGTAATATCCTTCTGATATGGAATTAGATATTCAATATGTAGTCAAGCTTTGGAGACAGCAGCAGCACAATATTCATGGAAACATTGGAAATCTTCCAAGCCGGGCCTGATGGCACACACTTGTAATCCCAGCACTCGTGAGGCTGAGGCAAGAGGATTGCTGTAAGTTTGGGACCAGCCTGGGCTACATAGTGAGTTCCAGGTCAGTCTCAACTACATAGTGAGATCCTGTCTCAAAAAACAAACAAACAACAACAACAAAAAAAAAAAATTTAAAAATTTAAAAAATGGAAATCTTCCCGTTTTATTTAAAAAACGCCAGAATGGCAAAGCATAAAAGATAAAAACTAAGCCAGGCACAGTGGTACATGCCTGTTATCCCAGTCCTGAGGAGCGTGAGGCAGAAGGATGTCAAGTTTGATTCTCAGGTAAGCAACTCAGTGAAACCTTCTCTTTGAAAAAAAATAAAAAAGACAAAATAGAGCTGGGGATTTAGCTCAGTGGTTCCGTCACCTGCCTCGCAAGTTCAAGGACCCGAGTTTGATGCCTGGTACCAAAAAAAAAAGCAAACTAAAGACAAAAGAAGCCCAGGACTACTAACCAGCTGGGCTGGACATTAGCTCCACTCTAAGTGAACATGAACTTGAGGACCTATCTGTAAGCCCTGGGGGTTTGTGATTTTCAGGGATGCCCTCAGAATCCTGCCCCCCAAATAAGACAAAGCAAAGGCCTGGGGATGTAGCTAGGTGGTAGAACACTGCCAGGTTTTATTCCTAGCACCACCAAAAATTAATCAATCAATAAAAGATATTTTTAAGTGGAGAATTCAAAATACTATTTAAAGAAAAAAAATTAAATTAAAAAAGCTCATTTTGGGCCGGGGATTTAGCTCAGTGGTTCTGCTGCCTCCGCCCTGCAAGCACAAGGACCTGAGTTGATCCCCAGTAC
>NW_022900915.1:11559807-11602136 GCF_012274545.1 Fukomys damarensis
ATATATATATATATTCTCAAACTATCAGAAAATAAAAATTAAGGAAGTCAAAATTAAGTGTATTAATGGTTTTATAGCTATTATAAACATTAAAATTGAAAAAAAAACCTTAACTTGAAGACAATGATTTAAAAGAATGAGAGCAAGCTAATGATAATGGCAGTTAATAAGGAAGAAATATTTTTTGCAAGCCATTTAGAATGAGTAGTTTTAATTTCTTACTGAGACATGATCTCGACTATGCCCATGCTTAATAACATCAATAATGACATGGAACATTTTTTGTATCTGTCCAAAGATGAAATATCTTGATGAAAAATTTGTTACTAAAGCCACCTTTGGATAGACCAAAGAAATGCCGAGCAACTACTGTTGACACAATAGAATTTATAATTTACACAAAATAACATGGTAGACAAGAATGTGAGAAATAAAAGGTGATCCCAATATCCTGATGAACATAATGAAAAAAAATTCCTCAATCAAGTACAAGCAAATCAAATCCAATAGCATCTTAAAAAGACGTTTCACCATGATCACATGATCTTGAAGTACAAGGATGGCTCAATGTATGCAAGTCAATAAATGTGACACATCCTATCAACCAAATAAAGGACAAAAAAGTAGCAATCTCAGTGGATACGGAAAAGGATTTAATAAAATTCAATTCCAAGCCAGGTATGGTGGTGCATGTCTGTAATCCTAGCACCAAAGGCTAAGGCAGGAGGATCACAAATGTGAGATCAGCCTGGGCAACTTGGTGACTTAGTAAGAATTTGTCTCTAAACGAACAAATAAAATTCAACATCCCTTCATGATAAAAATACTGAACAAATTAGGTAGACAAAGATCACAACTAAGAATAATAAGCCAACAACTAGCATTACACTGAATAGGAAATCGGAAAGCCTTCTAAGGTCTGAAACAAAGCAAGGATGCTGACTTTTCATTCATTTTATTCAGCATAATGTGGAAGACCTAGTCAGAACAATCAACCAAGAGAAATAAGGGACTAAAAACTAGAGATATTTATAGCCAAGTGTATGCACATTGAGGCTTTACTCTAAAGTGAAATTAATAAGTCACACATGTGTAAATATTGAATAGTTTCTCTGGTGTGAAAAACTAAAAGTATAAATAAGGATCAAAACATACAATTGATAGTGTGTAATAGGAAGAAAAAGTCTGAAGGAATAGAGGAGGTGGGAGGGGTAGGGGAAAGGTGAAAAGGGAAAAGAAAAAATATGTGAAAGGGAATAACATGGAAAGAATGATTTTGTAAACAGGGAAGGGTGGAGGGGCTGAAGGGAGGGCTGGAGAGTGGGGAAAATAAGAACCAAGACCTGTCATGTAAAGGTGCAAGATCCCAATGATGAATATAAATGTACTGTGTACCTAAAATGTACTGATAAATTTAATAGAGATAAAAAAGGATAAATGAATTTAGCAAGTTTCAGGACACAAAATCAACATTCCAAAATTATTAGTGTTGCTATACACCAATTGCAAATTATCTGAAACAGAGATCAAGAAAGCAATCTCATTGACAACCCCAGTCCTTAGAAAGCAATGTCATTTACAATAGCAAAAACAAAACAAAAATGTCATAGGAATAAATTTAACCAATGAGGCGAAAGATCTCTAGGATGAAAGTTTTTAAATATTGATGAAAGAAATTGGGCCAGGGATGTAGCTAAGTGGTGTCACGCCAACCTGGCAAGCACAAGGTCCTGAGTTCAATCCCTAGTACCAGAAAAGAAAAGAAATTGAAGGGGATACAAAAAAGTAGGAAGACATCCCATGTTTGTGGATTGGAAAATCAATATTGGTAAAAATGTCCATACTACCCAAAGCCATTTACAGATTCAACGTAATTCTTGTCGAGATATCAATGACACTCTTTATAGAACTAGCAAAAAACAATTCTAAAATTTATGTGGAGCCACACACAAAAAAATCTCAAATAGCCAAAGCTATATTGAGCAAGAAGAATAAATCAAAACAGCTTGTTATTGACACAAAAGCATACACAGAGACCAATGAAACAAAATGGAGAGCCTAGAGAGTGATGGCAAACCTTTTAGAGCTTTCAGCGATGCAAATACACCACTGGTTTGCGACCATTGGCCTAGTGTAAACAAAAGCAACTACAGCCATGCAACTTTCAACATTGGTGCTAAGAGCAGGAATTAGAGAAAGGGCAGTCTTCCATAAACAGTGTTGGGAAACTTGGCTATCCACGTAGAGAACAATGCTAGACACCTGTCTCATACCAGTTACAAAAATCAACTCAAAATAGATCAAATACTTAAATATAAGAGCCAAAAGTGCTCCTTAAAAGAGCCTGAAACTGCTAGAGGAAAATGGGAAATGCGCTAAGATATTGGAGTGGATGAACATTTTTTTGGATAAGATCCTCAAAATACAGGAAACAAAAGCCAAAAATAGATAAATGGATTATATAAAATAAAATCTTCTGTATAACAAATGAGACAATCCAGTCAACAGAGTGCAGAGACAACCTACAGAATGGGAGAAAATATTTGCAATGTATACTTCTGACAAGAGATAGCCAGAATATATAAGGATCTCCAAAAACTCAACAATAAAAAATAATGTGATTATAAAACTGTCAATAATGCATGATTATGCATATATGGAAATATTACAGTGAACCCATTAATATGAACAATTAATATGTGTTAAAATGACCAACAGATCTAAATATACTTTTTAAAGAAGACATAGGTGGTCAAAAGGTACATTAAAAAATGTTCATCAGCAGTAATCATCAGAGAAACCCAAATCAAAACCACAATGAGATATAACCTCACCCCAGTCAGAAGAGTTGTTATTAAAAAGACTAAAATGGGCCAGGGATTTAGTTCAGTGGTTCCGCTGCCTGCCTTGCAAGCGCAAGGACCCAAATTCGATCCCTGGTACAAAAAAATAAAAATAAAAAAGACTATAATAACAAGTGCTGACCAGTATGTTGAGGAAAGGGAACTCTTTCACACTGTTGAAGGGAATGTACATTAATACAGCCATATGGGATTTCCTTAAAATAGATAGAACCAGCATAGAATTCAGCAACCCTATTTCTGGGAATACATATATCTAAAGAAAATAAAATAAGCACATTGAAGAGATCTCTGCATTCCTATATTCATTGCAGTACTATTTGCAATAGTTGAGAAGTGCAAACATCCATCAACAGATGAATGGTTGAAGAAAACTCAGTACATATACCTAAGGTAATAGTCTTTAGCCATAAAAAGAACAAAATCCTATCATTGGCAGCAACATGGATATAGCTGGGGATCATTATGTTAATGGAAATAATTTAGGCACAAAAGGACAAGTACTGCATGACCTCATTTGCGTGTACTCGTACCAAAAACCCAGGGTGAGGCCAGGGATTTAGCTCAGTGGAGTGCCTGCTTTGCAAAGTGCAAGGACCCAAGTTCAATCCCTGGCACCAAAACAAAACAAAACAAAAAAAAAACAACCAAACACCAGGGTGAATAAGGTGGAGGGAGGGATGAGGAAAGGTTGATAAATGAGTACTATGTTGCAGTTAAATGGAAGAAGGTGCTTCTGGTATACTATTGAACACTAAAGTGAATATAGATACAATTCTGCGCTGTATATCTCAAAAAGCTAGAAGGATTTTGAATGTTTTCACCATAAAGCAATTATAAATATTTGAGGAGGCATATGTTTAACCTAGTTACACATAATGTATACATGCATTGAATATTATATGCTACCCCATTATATATATATATATATGTATATTCAGTTCAGGCCTTGAACTCACTGTGTAGCCCAGACTGACCTCAAACTTGGAGCAATTCTCCTGCCTCAGCCTCCTGAGTGCTGAGATTATAGGCATGTGGCTGATTTGTATGTTTTTATATATCAGTTAAGTAAATAAAATCTTTAAAAAGGTGAACCTTAGAGAAGAATCAGTGGTAATCTTTGGCAGAAAATTATTTTTAGTTTGCACTATCCATAGTTATTTGGTATGAACAGTTGTCTATTTTAATAACTTTAGCAACAACTTGCAGAAATTCCAAAACTCTAACCAATAATGACTTTGGGCCTTGTAAAAAATAATTGTTTCAATTTAGAGAAAACACTTGCTCTAAATTGAAATACATGGCACGTGAAATATGCAACAAATGTGACCTTTCTATAAAATATAAGAAAATCAGAATAAAGAACAAAAATATTTGCTCAATATAAACAACATTCACATATACATGCCCCCAAATTAATTTCTATTGAGACTAATCTTGAAGACATTAAAACAAAGTATAGTCTCAAAGATTTAACTAAGTCATGGAACATTGAATTCACTTTCTCATCACTGAGACAAAATTCCCAACACCTACAATTGAAAGAAGTTTAACTGAGCTCACGTTTCAGGGGGTTCAGTCCATGGTCTGCAGGCTCCAGGGCAGAGACCTCGAGGAGGGAGGGCATGGCACAGCAAAGCTGCTTACTTCAGGAACAGTGCTAAAAAGGGACAGGTGAGGGTGGGATTGTCCTTAGTGTCCAAGGCCACGCCTTGAATCTCCCAGACACACCCAGGGGTGCATTCTACTAACTCTGCTAGGCTTTTCTTTTTCTTTTTGATACCAGGGATTGAACTTGGGTCCTTGCGCTTGCAAGGCAGGCGGCAGAACCACTGAGCTAAATCCCTGGCCCTTTATTTTAAAGGCTTTTCTTAATCCAATAAAGTCGACATATCTGACATATCAGGATTAATAGTGACATCCACATGACCATTTTTTTTTGTCATTGATTTCATAATAATCCAGCCTCATTGCATTTTGTTAAATATTTTGTTAAAATAATTACAAAATGTTTAATAGGTCCAGATACTGCTCTTAGAGAAGGTAAAAATTGTCATATAAGATAGATTTATATGATGAAATTAAAATACTTTGTAATATTTCTATGATAAAGTTTATCGCAAGACCTTACCACACTACTTGAATAGGGCATGTAAAGCCCATTGTGACCTTCTGAACATAAATATTGCCATAAGAACTTTACCGATAAATTCAGTTGCTATTGACTTCATAACAAGTTTTCTCCATATTATTGGAAATTAATTTTAAAAAGAAGAGTACAATGATCTGATAAAGGCTGTCTAATCACTATCATTAGAACATAAAGTATGCAGAAATCCTGATTATAACATAAACAGTAATTTTGCTAAAAGGAAGACAAGAAAAATAATTGTAAACCTGGAGTGGTGGTGTACATACCTGTAATCCCAGTGCTCTGGAAAGCTAAGACAGAGTGATTGCAATCCAGCCTGGGAAACTTAGTGAAACTGTCTCAAAAAAAAAAAAACAAAACAGGGCCGGCTACATAGTTCAATGCAAAAGCCCCGGGTTCAGTCCCCAGTACTGCAAAGAAAATAATAAGAACAACAATAATCTTAATGTGTTATATATATATAGTAAGGTATCAATTATATATGTCTTTTAAATTACTCATCCCAATGTTAACCAAAGCACACAACTCTCAAATATATACAACGTATTAGATCACTTAATATCTAGTCACATAAAAAATGTTCTCTTTATTTCTGAGGCAAGGGGATAGAACATATTTTATTCTATTCAACAGTCTATTCACTTGTTTATAACTCAAATATTTAAACGTATGGTTCTTCATTTATATTTGTGCACCAGGCTCAAATGTAAGGGTGGGTCAGGTTGAGCATATATTAGTTTCATAATCAATGCTAGTAAGAACTACTATTTAGTAAGTGCTAAATGGATGCTAGGCACTGAGCTAAGTATTCTTCAGACAGTCGTGTGTGCATGTGACAGAATTCACAGCCCATCTGTGAGTCACATTTTCTAACTTCATTTTGCACCTGGTGCACTTGAGGCTTGGAAGGGTTGTTATTGGCCCAACCATGATCAAAACTGAATCCAGTGAACACATACTGAACTGAGGCTGCCTGTGAAGGGCTAACAGAGTACTAGGGTCCTGGGCTTTATAAAAGCAATGCCTCTCCGCTGGGCAACACCTACCCTCACCCCAATTCATACTACCTTTAAATTCAATTATACATTTAACAAATATACATTAATTCCTTTTGCTGTTGAAACTTTTTCTGTCTCCCAAAGACACAAGCGGACACGCAGATGCCCATGAAAGGGATGTGTGAAATGAGAGTAATATGAAGTCATTAAGTCAGAGATACTATATATATATATATATATTTTTTTTTTCCTTAACCAACAAGGTAACCGATTAGACCACGAGTGAATTTTCAGCCCTCAGGAGTCTGAAGGCTGAGCCCAAAGATACCGACTTCTTTTAAATTTTGTGTTGTTTCCTCAAAACATACATGAACTTTTCTCCATTTTCTTTCTCCTTCTTCCTCCCCTCCTTCTTCCTCCTCTTCCTCATTCTACTCCTTTCCCTTCCCCTCTTTCCCTTCATCTTCCTCTCCCCCCACCTCCTCATCTTCCTTCTTCTTCTTCTTCTCCTGCACTGAAGATTTAAACCCAGAAAGCGCTGAGCTGCATCCCCAGCCCTTTGTAACTTTTTTATTTTGAGACAAGGTCTCACTAACTTACCCAGGTTGGCCTCAAACTTTTGATACTCCTCCCTCAGCCCCCTGAGTAGCTAGGATAACAAGCACTGTATTTGGCCAATAATTCTATATGTTTAATATAAAAATGTTAGATATTCAAATAAAGGTGATGCTTCAGTAGAGAGTTTATACTCACCTTGAGGTTCAAGGATTCCCGTTTTCAAAACTGGAGTCTTAAACTGCTACCAGTGGCCACCACAGAGGGATTTACGGACCCTGAGTGCAGAGCAAGGCCCTGCGGAAAGGGGGAACAGATGAAGACCTCAAGAAGCAAGAGACAACGAGAGAAACTAGGTGAGACCTGGCCCTGGGATTAATGTCTTCCGGATTAGTTAAGGACCTACCCTGTTCATCTTCTGTTTCACTCAACTTCCTCAGCCATTTCTACCTTAATCGTTCTTGAAGGAAGGTAAACTCTGTCCTGAGGAAGGTAGACAATGGTTTGCCGGGAGAGCTATGAGTGGCAGGGCCTCCAGCCGTGGGAAGAGGAATCTTTCAAATCTGATGATCTATAGTCCTACAACTATCTATGCTCCCCACAGCAGTAATTTCAAGAAACATATACTAAATTAAATGTTTACTCAGCCCTTTTCTAAGTGCTGAGTACTACATGAGGCAATAGTGAATAGGACAGGCTTCTTGAGATTACCGATTGTAACCACAGAGATAGAGAGAAAACAAGTTGTCCACCTCATTGTACAAAACTACATCAGATATGTGGACCAGACTGTGGGGTTTTGGCATCGGATTTACCATGCAGATCCTCAACTCAACTTAGATATTCACATGTATTTAACCAAGGGGAAGAAAGGGGGAGAATTATGTTGTATTTGCTTCTGGGCTGTGAACACAAAGGAAGGAAAATATGGTTAAGGGAAAAAGCAGGCGCCTCCTTGCAGCAGTATGTTTTTTGGTCCTCATGCAGTAGGCAGCAGGACCAATAATCCAGTCTGCAAAACTGCCAGATAAAAAAGCCAAAGCCTTTGAAGTAGCTAATGAATACACTCTTTTTAACTTACTCCGATCTCATCGCTGAGAGCTGTGCAGTTGCTCCTGGGCAGAAGTTTCACTAATGTAGGGATGTTGACTGGACAGTGCATCAAATATTTATCAAGTCACAGATGGGAATCTACAAAGAGTTTGCAGAGAGGTTTCGTGTCTCCCTTTGGTTCTGGGGGAAGCTCGTCAGCACTGCAAAATGCAAGTCCACAAATACACACTTTTAAGCTTATGTGTAGGGTTGGTGACCCATTTTAAACAGGTTAAATGGGGTTAATTTAAAGAACTCCGTTTTTTTTCCCTTAAAGTAATCATAGCACATTTTCATTATAGACATTTTAGAAAATAGTCTTAAGCTAAGAGAAGAACAGAACATACCCATTATTTTACTACCCAAGGAATTGCATATTATACCCATTTTTAAATAAAAATTAAGTCATACCATTCACAATATTTTGTACATATTTACTCTTGTACCTTTCTCACTTAGCAACACTTTGTTTGTTTGTTTGTTTGTTTGAGACAGGGTCTCACACTGTGTAGTTGAGACCAACCTAGAACTCACTATGTAGCCCAGGCTGGTCTTGAACTTACAGTGATCCTCCTGCCTCAGCCTCCCGAGTACTGGGATTACAGGCGTGCACCACCATGCCCAACTAGCAACACATTTTAACAGGTTTACATATTGAATATTTTTCTACAAAATATTTTCATACATCCAGATAGGAGTGTAGGGTGTGACTATCTGTTATTTATCCCGCCAATCCCGTGGTGTTGGATATTTAAATTGTATCTAACTTTTCTATGTAAGTGATGTTTTTGATACACATCCTTATGATTAGTTGTTTGTCCCCAGTTATGGTATTTTCGCAAACAAATTTGTGAAAAAAGTATTACTATGTCAAAGAACCTGCTATTCCAGCTTTCATTTCTGGCATCAGAGTATGGAAGGCTGGGGTTGTCATTTCTAGTAGGCCCTCAGCTCCCCCAATCTCAAGAAAGACTGTCTGCAAGGTCACTGAGCTATGTATTGGTCTAGAAGTTTGGGGATGTTGGTCTGTATGTTTATTTTCGTAACAGTCTCCTCGAAACTTGAACTTTTGTCCTCTTTAATTTAACAGCTATCTTATTTCACTAATCTCCCATCTCTTTAGTTACACTGGAGAGAAAGAAAGATCCCTGTAATGGTAAACAGCAGTGCCTGGGCTCATAGGAATTATGGCTTGCTGTTTTGCACTGGTAGTAACCACAGTTATAATGCTGGGTCTATCAATATCTTTTTCCTTTAGCATTAGATGGCAAGCTGTTTCCTGCAATTGAAATCTCCTAGAACAGAGGTTCTACAGTATATAGAATAAGCTAGTGAAGGGAGCCTGTTAAGATACATTGTCAGTTTTTTGGTTTGCCAAATGAAGATACTGGAAAATCCCAATAAACAATGGCCAACTATTATCATCCACTAATCACTACAGCAAAGCATTTTAATGCACAAGCACTTGCACAAAAATAAATAAATGAGAATACCATTCCATAACAAAGCACATTCTTACTTAAGAAGGAATGATAATATAAGTGATGTATACAATATAAGAAGGAACAGTAGGCGCTCTTACACACTATCCTTATTTTTTCTTCTCACAAAGGCTTTGGAAGCTTCCTTCTGGATTGGCAGCAGTCTCTGAACCTTGGCTTAATAATCAGCATCCTACAGTATCATAACCATGTCTTTTACACAGAGCAGGATCTGACCCAGTTCTCTTCCTCCTGGGGCAAGAAAAAAGTGAGAGAACCCCTGTGCTTTCCCTTCCAGAGAAATGACCTAGCACATACTTACAGGTCTCTTGCTACTTTGCTGGTCTGTGAAGGGTTCTTAGACTGTAGAATTATGGGTAACTATTTTCATGACTTGCATAGACCTACAAATCACTTCTATTATTATTCATTTAATACGTGTTTTAAATCAACACTTTCTTCAAAGGAAACTTTATATCGCAACATAAATGGGAAACCACTTGTCATACATAAAACGAAACTGTGAAAATAGATCCCAGCTTCTCTGTCTTGCTAGCCAAAGATTTTGAGCCTGCAACTTGTACAGTACTTTCTCGGTCTCTAAAGGGAGGAATTAGCAAGTGAAAGGAATTAAAGATTAGCACAGGTGAAACTTTGCCCTTGACAGAACTAAAAGGTTGGAGGGAGAATTGAAATGGAAATCTTGCACTAATAGAGCTCATGCATTTTGATGCTCAGTGTGTGGCTGGTAGGGGATCCCGCCAGTTTGCAAAATACAAGTGAGAAAGGGTAGACCTGGGTTTAAACTCTGTTGGCCACTTGCTGATTGTAACCCCTTGGGCAAATCAATTCACTTCTTAAAGCCTCAGCTTTCCCAGCTGTAGAATGGGTAATAATTTCTAACAAGGATATTGTAGGGAGGCAGGAGCGTAAGAACATGTAAACATCTTATAATCTCTAAAAGAGCCACGCAAACCATGAAGAAATATCTTCACTTGTGGGAATATTTTTATTTACAAGTATAAGATCTTTACTCCAGGGACCCAGTGTATACTTGCAGGTCAAACATTCACTGCAGCCTAAAATAAATAGGTGGATTAAAGGCTTTGAAAATGAATTATTGAATCCCATACCATGTGAGATAGGTCCCAGTAGCACCAAACTAAACATGTTTCAGAATTATAACTATTTGCTTAACAGCTCTAATTAGCGGGAAGGCAAGAACCATGTGTGGCGTGTTCATCTCTGTGTTCCTAGCACCTAGTTCAGGGTACACTGGAGATTCTCCGTAAATGTCAGATGATGCACTCACACAACAAACGCCAAATGAATAAAATGAGTGAATTCACAAATGACTAAATGGAAGAGATGACACCCTGATACTCGACCTCAGTCTTTGCAGCAGATATCAGTGGTTATTCACCACACAGTACTGTGTTAACCATGTTTTATTTTGTTTTAACTCTCTGAGCTTCATGATGTTTTGACATCTTGGGGTCTTGGGGCTCTGGGGAGGCACTGCCCCTCCCAGGGACAGCTCATTCCTCCAGGCAAATTTGCCCGTGAGCACACCTTCCATCTGCAATCCAAGCCCTAATCCATATCCCCCACGCACGTCCATCCATCCGGCTCTTCCAGTTGGGGACATGAAACCCCTGCTCTAAAGCACCCAAAGGCCAGGTTCCATACAGCCCTAACCATCCCCACAGGCCAGAGCCCGCCAAAATCATTCGAATTATCCAACCTCAATTCTGCTCAAGTTTACCCTATCTCACCCGTCCCTTCCCATGAGAGCTACAATAAAGGCCTCTGTCCATCCTTCCCTGCCTGTCTCTGGTGCCTCCTCACCAGGCTCTGCATGGTTCGGCTTGGTGTGGCCCCTGCTCCTGCTAACTGTGGATACTGAACCGTCTTTCCAATGTAGTTGTCTCCTGGAATGCTGGCCTCACCATACCTGGATAAAAACAAAGTTCCAGATACATTTGAAAACAAGCAGAACCCGTGAAAACCCTCCTCAATACCAATCTGAATCCATGCGTGAAGGGGACTTGCTCACCTCCATCTCGGGGAGTAGTGTATAAGGACCATGTGGTGATCGTCTCAGAAATGGACACATGACCACGTTAAAGCTGCAGTAAGTCTTTCTCTGGGAAAAAAAATAAACTTATGATTTTGTTTTCTTCTGCCGAAATGAAAACTGAGAAGCGTTAGGTTTCTAGCTATGCAATAATCGGACTAGCTGGAGGCAAAGAGTCTGTCTGAAAGGGAGCCAACTAGAGAAAGCAATGCTAAGAGGCAGGGAGAAAAACCTGGTGCTGGCAGCATCATTGGAGCCAACCCTACAGCCGGACTTTTCATTTCCCTGTGTATCAGACCTCATAGGTTGGGTTTGCCATACTTTCAGGGAACAGAATCCTAATTTACAGGATCTTTTTGCCTTTGCTGCCCACAGCCGCACCTGCAGATATATAAAGCGGCAATTTGAGGTACAGTTATTGAGTTCCACAGTTAGGGTACGCCAGGCGTCCTCCAACAACCAATAAGACCCCTAAAAGGACTTCGTTCAGTTCTGCATGGAAAGACAGACCTGCAAACAGCCAGTGGGACGAGCATGAGAGCAGCGTAGAGCTTCGAGCAAAGGCAGGGGAGGGAAGCCTGGCAGGTGTAGTCCAGTCTGCCTGCCCCTTCTCCCTGCACCTTGACCCTATAGTGGTCACACCCTTGATTCAGTGTTTCCCCTGCTGCGTCTCCCCCTTCGAGGAACACCAGCCACAGGGCGAATGTTCTTAGCCCGGGTATTCAGAGAGTTAGCGAAGGTAGGCGACCCTAACCAGCTCAGCAGTGAAATTTGAACTTAAGTGTAGGATGCTTGGATCCAAGGACCATTGCTAAGCCGCCCCTGGGGATTTGCTCTGTACTAGAATCTACCCCATCGTGGCAGGAGAGAAAGAAGATTTGCTGTTTTCCAACAGGATCTGTGATCGGCTTCTCTCACATATTCTGGAAAATAGTCCAGTAAGAAAAATACTTTGGACACACAAGTTGTTCTGCGGGCCGCAGCTAATGAGCACAACAGAGTACACCCGTATGGGCAGCGCCTTGCTCCAGACCCTTCTCTGAGATGCCTGCACCTGGTGGCCCCGAGCGAGGGAGCAGGCAGCTGCTGCAGAAGTGGAGTAGCATCTCCTGGGGCCGGGACCAGGATTGCCTGCGGTTGACAGGAGCTAGGCAAGGTCTCTGACTGACACCGGTCAGCAAGTTCGCCTTTGCTAGCAGCGGTGCACATGGGGCTTCTGAGGATTTCGTCGTGCCTGCTGGACACCCCGGAGGCAGCCTGCGCCCCGGGCAGACCGACCGCCTTGGCAGATTTCCTTTTTAAGCTTCGTGTCGGCTTGTCAACCTCATCATCCCAAACAAGTTAAACAAACAATTTATTAGACTGGCAGCCCCTCTGGAGGCTGCAACTTTTATTTACGGGGCTGCTGCTGGCTTTTCCGTTTTCAACTACACTCTTAATTATTTTCTTTGCAGAGGAATAGGGTGCAGCTCTCAGTGTGGGTAGGAAGTGTACTGTCTGGATGCGGACGTGTAGTTCGCCGGCTGGCTATGAATATTCATAGGCTCTCTCAGACAGCATCACATCAGATCTGTGTAAGAGGATAAATATTTCACTTTAAAATCGAAGCTGAATAGGATGCTTTTAAATCGTCGTTAGGTTTTACTATAAATGAACATATATTAAATGAAGATTCAAGTTAGATATAACTTACAAATGCATAATTAGATGACTTGGTTTCTTTCCTTAATGGTACCTCTCAAAGATCTTTTTATGATAATTTAAGGATTTTGAAATAGATGTGAATAGACACACGAGGTTTGGTAGCATATTACTGCCTCCTTTCTTTCAAAATTGCTATTTTAGGTTTCTTGACAATTAAGAATGGCCTTTTTTATTCTGTATTTTTGTCAATGCTTGGTCAGGAAAATTGGAATTGCCCTGTTTATTTATTCACAGGTTTTCCTAAAATTCAGTTTTTACTCCTATAAAATTCTGTCTGTATGGCTCATTTGCCCTGAGAAATAGACAAGGCTGAAGAATACCAACTGACATTGGCGAGTGATTACATGGCGCTCTGTACCAACTGCGTTCTGAATCTAGAAAGCAAGTTCCCTTGCGTCCTTGGTTTACAGAAGAAACAAAGAGTACAAAGAATCCTGCCCAGCAAAACCTGGCTGGTGAGAGGAGGAACTGGGTCATGAAGGGAATTCAAAGTTAGTATACTTAACCTTGACCATTTATTCTTTCAATCCACAAGTCTCTATTGAGACCCTTCTAGGTCCCAAACGCTGCTCTAAACACTGTACAGACCACGGGGAACAAGGGAGCCTGCTCCTCTCACGGAGCTTGCGTTTTACCCACTTTCTCTACCAGACCTAAAGCTGCAAACCCGGATTTCCACCCACAGGTGTGCTGGAATGGTGTCTTCGGCATGACTGGATTTCCTCCTAGTTTGAAACCATTTCTTGGGTTGGGGCTGGGCTTTATTTTATTGCCTAGTACAGTGAATGAGTTAAGTCTTTAATAAACACTTGTCGTGGCAGGGATAAGGGGAAAAATGAGAACCAAAACCTGTCATGTAAAGGTAAGATCCCAATGATGAATGTAACTGGACTGTATACCTAAAATGTACCAGTAAACTCAGCAAGGAAAAAAAAACTTGTCGTGGTCGTTTACAGTTAGGACTTCAATAAAGAAAAGGGACAAGTTCCTTCAGATGAACACGCTTCACTTACATAACCCTTTTAAAGTGTTCCAGCTGTGATTTTACCCTTGACCTGAATTGCTTTGCTTCTTCCTTCTCTGGCAAGTGCCTGACATAACTCTGAGGTAGGCTGCAAACAGACTGCATTCTTTTTCTTTACTACGTAGCCCATGGACCAAGGCTAGGTCCCTATGGATAGGGTCTTGCCATTCTGACTATTAGGCAGGGCTATTGGCTTCCTACTCCTTCCTTCCTGTCTCTAAAATAACCACAGAGGAGATTTAAAAAGAAAGTTGCAGCTAGGCCTGGTGGTGCACACCTGTAATCCCCACACTCTGGAAGACAGGCAGGAGGATTCGAGCCCAGGCAACTTAGTAACTTAGAGAATGTATCTCAAATTTTTTTAAAAAAGGACTGGGGAGATAGATCAGTGTGGATAATGTGGTAGGCCCTAGATTTAATCCCTGAGGGGGAAAGTGAAAGAGAAGGAGAGAGAGAGTGAAAGAGAACAGCCTCGGTTGCTGCCAGATTTACAGTGTCTGTCTCTTGATCAGCAAAAAGCGAGAGATGAAAAAAACCCATCCATCAGTCCCACCCACCCGTTCCTGTCCTTGTCAGAGCTGCTTCTTCAGCCTCCAAAGCATTTGGAGCTTTCTCACGGCAGGAAACTAAAATGCTTTTTTCCCAGGCTTGATAGCTGAGATCCTCCCCGAGCAGTCGGACCTGTCCGTCTTCCCTCGGAACCTTTCATCTTGGTTTACATTCCCTTCTTTCAGAGCTGCCTCAATAATTGATGGTTTTCTGAGTGGCACGTCCGTGGCATCTGCTCAGCGGAATCGGGTGGGGAGAAGAGGGCACAGCGAGGGGACCCCGAAGTGGTCCTGCCCAGCTTTCAGCTGCGTTCCCTTCTTCACCATCTGCCCTCCTCTCTTCTGCTTGCCCAGTGTCCGCAAGAGGCTTGTCAGAGCCTCAGAGGCAGAGATGGGGATTCTCATACAGATGATTAACCCTCCGAGTAAACCTGTAGTGGGAATTGGAGAATGGGCAGAAGTAGGACGGCAGGGGAGGGATCTGCGCAAAGATGGGGTTTAGGAAAAGTCTAGCGTAGACCTGGTCCCACTGGGAGTCCCGCCTTCCTCAGTCAGTCAGCCCTAGGCATACACTGGCCTTGGGTTCTGTCGAAACTCCCAGACATCTCCTACCAAGAGGCTCTCTGAAACCAAGGACAGTTCTTTTGGAGAAAAAGAACGCAGCACGAGCCAGTAGCAGTCAACATCTGCAGCAGCTGGGGTGCTCAAGGAGTACTTTGTGGTGGGATCGCTATGCAGTTGCACCCAGGCTAGCCACGTCCCTGAACAAACTTCCCCACCTCCACCCCTCCCTCCCTCTTTTTTGCTTCAACAGATATTTATTATTAAGCCAGTCCTTTTGGAGTTTAGAGTCTATGTAACGAAGCAAGCAACAAACATATTAATGAATAAATACAAAATAATTCCAAGTTGTCATCCTTGCTGTGAAGGAAATAGAGGACTGTGAGAGGATAACAAGCAGGGGAGAGGGACCTGTTTCTGGAGTCAAGGAAGGCTTTTCTGAGTAGATGACTTTTCAACTAAGACCTGAAATACAGAGACAGGAGGATCCAGTCAAGAAAAGCTTGTTAAAGAAGACTCCAGGGAGGGCAGTCAACAAATGCAAGACTCCAGGAAGGAGATTTGAATATCGTAAGAACTGGGGCAAGAGCAGAGGTGGGTTGGGAGGAGTTGGGCTTCACCCAGATGATGCTGAGCCTTATGGGCCGCAGAAGGGAGATGAGATTTAATTTACCTGCTACTGAAACCTTTGAGGGACTTTTAAGCAGGGAAGCGATGTCACATGGATTTTATTTACTTGAACTGAAACTTCACTCAACTTCATTCACATATACAAAGGGGTCTTTCCCCCTCTTCATGTAGATCCAAGCTTAAATTTTCTAACTTGAGTAAAAACTTGACTTTTCAAGGTCTATATATCATCTCTGATCTGATTATTCATCTCTCTGGTTGAAAGAGTTGCCATTAGGAAAATACCAGGATTTGCCCTCGGGAGTGTAGGGCACCTACACACAAGTTTTTATGGTGGCCAGGGAAGAGTCTTGGTCCTTGTGAAGGGCTTGTTCTCTTTTTGTTACTTCCCTGCCTATTTTACAGGCATTCCCCAACCCAGCACCACAGCCCCATTGATTCACCCGAACTTGATCTTGTTGCTTCAAAGCCATCTGAAGTCTGTCCTCAAGTCTTTCAGCTCTTGGCTTGTGGGTCATCCTTCCAGGCCATGGCTTTTCCATGGTCAGTAACAATGGTCAGGCCCACTATGTCCCTCCACCAGAACACATGGCAACTTCTGGATACTTCCCATAGAAAGTGAGTTAACTCTACCAACTCAAGCCATGCCACCAGTTTTGCCCTGATGTGCTTGTTCCACATTTGCCTGGGTCGCACACTACAAGGTGGCCCCCTGCCAGAGTCCAAATTAGGATCAGAAAGCCAGGTAAAAAAGAGGAGACTGGGCAGACATACTGCATCATCTGTATCCCCGAGCCCACCCCTAACCCTGGAGGGGAAGGAGGTGGCTTCCCTCTTCACCATCCCATGTGGACCCCTTGCATCCCTTTTTCCTTCCTCCACTCTTGACTTTATATTTTCAAATTAAAACCTTGGCTTTATATTTTCAAATTATTACTCTGTTACAAATAGTATAAGATCACTCCAACTACCTTCCTTGTGGTACTTGAAGAGAATAGAAGGACACAGGCAAGAGATACCATTTGGTAGTTGATTTATAGTTCTCCAGGACAGAGGCCTTAACAGCTTGCGCTAGGGTTGCAGGGGAATTGGAGAGAAGTGAACAGGTCTGGCAAGTAGTTTGGGTGTAAATCTAGGCAGCAATGTGTTTTAACAAGACTTTAGAGAGCGCATGCTCTACTCAAGGCCCTGGAAAGATACACAGATGAAGGAAACATAATGCTTGCACTAAACATGCCTACAAAAGATGAGGTAAGAAGAGAACAACTAACCTCATGCCACATTAGCTGTAGAATCATGCACTAGGGGAGATACTAAGTGGGAGTTACCGAGAGCGGATTCCTAGATTCAGTAATAGTGGATTTCAATGCCCCCATCTCCATAATTGTTAACTTTGAGTAAGTTACTTAGCCCCTCAAGTCCACAAGTCAGAAAAAAAGGGAAAAGGTCATGGATAGAGTATACTACGTAGGTTGCATGTGAGAACACAATGAGATTTTATATATAAAGCACTTAGGAATATGCACTGGCTCAGAACATACACTTTTTAAAATCATTGAGCACTTCAGTTAAGCAACTAGCCATGTGTTCTTCCTTCACTTCCCTTGAATCCCTCTGGAGGGCTTCTGTGCAAAGACAATGTCAGTTACTAGTACCCATGCATCCAGCACTGTCTGCCCTGTGCTTGTACTGAGCATAAGAGCTGACTTTTGCCCTTATGGAAGCTCTGAGATGATTGGAGATATGTGGCTTTTCCTATGTGAATGAGGAACAAGAAAGAGCAACATTCAACAAGTGATTTTTTGGGGAGATGGGGGTACCAGGGACCCGACTCTGGTCCTTGATCTTGTGAGGCAGGCAGCAGAACCACTGAGCTAAATCCCCGGCCCCCAACAAGTAATTATTGAAGGCAAAACATAAAGCAACAGCCAGCCTATTTACTCTTCCCAACCACCCTCTCAGGAAGCCATTATCAACCCATTTCCCAGATGAAAACTAAGATTCAAATAGAGTACAGTGATTTATTCAAGACCACACAGCTAGTAAGGGGTGAGTTAGGTAGTCAAGGTTTGACTTCAAGCCTACACATTTGTCTAAGTGTTATCGCCAGCAACAGTGACCTATATCAAGCATCAGCTGTATACCAAGGCACTGTGCTGAGCTCAGGGGATCTAATTTGGGCTGAGTTCAGATTCTGTGAGATCCACATGCAGAGGAAAGATAGGTTATGGACCCCTGTACCTCTATGGCTGGAAGGAGCACTGGGCACCAAAGGGACACAGAGCAGCTCCTCTGTGATTTAGCTCAGTGGTTCCGCTGCCTGCTTTGCAAGCACAAGATCCTGCGTTCAACCTCCAGTACAAAAAAAAAGGAACAGATCATGTGATTCTGAAAAAGGAACACACGACGTGGCTTAGAAGCAAAACACAGGGGCAGAAAAAACCAAGTTGTGTGTGTGACTACCAGCAAGTTTATTTTACCTCTATGTTTCTTCATCTAGAGAATGGAAGGAAATTACTTCAACAGGTAACAGGATGTTAAATGAGATGATATACATGAAGTGTCTTGTCAAAGTCTACTACAGTCACTGCTTCAGTTTCTTGGCATAGCACTGACCCCTTAGAACTCCCTATTCATCTGTTTGCACAAATACAGCACAAACAATGTACAATTTAATTTTGCCCTTCTCTAAAATCCATCCTGAAGGAAGAATTCTTCTGCCATTGGATGAACCTAGGTAGGCCCTATGGCTTCTCTGTTTACTTTTAGGAAACTTATTCATTTTAATTCATAAAATATGATCTCAATTTGAGAATTAAGATGCCTGATCACCATGTAATGATAACCATGTTTAACATGACTTAGCACTGTCTGCCCTTCCTTTCCATAGACCTGGAGTTGCGGAAGGGGATGTGCTACGCTGCTTTCAGTCCTTCGAATCATCCACCCATCCCTACTACTACTAGGGTGTAGGTGCAGGGCCGGAGGAAAGGTAAAGGAAGCAGTAAAGCTCTCAGCACCTGTGATAGTTAGTGATCAGTCCTCCCTGCACTGGGCAAGAAAGGCAAAGCTGACTTTTTCTTGAGGGGTTTTCCTGGTGTTCTTTGGAGACCTCCCATAATGTGGACTGCTCCCTTCCTTTCCTCAACGTGAGTAAATGCACTCCTGTTCTGACCCACAGTCCCTGGGTATTGTGGATTTCACTTCCAGTTTTTTTCCACCAAGGTCCTCTTGCTTCTTAGGGTGGTTCTCTCAGGCAAAATCTAAGAAAGCCACACTGGCTTTCTCTTGCCCATGATCCACCTCTGGTCATGGCAAACACAGTCTGCTCTGTTAAGCAATAGGACAGCAATCATTTCCCAGGTCTTCGGCCACCATTCAGGGGCAGAGGCCGTTCCCACCAACCTCTTGCTCACACCTCAACCTCAGACACAGCTCACACTTGACTGCACACCACAGACGACAAAGGGCTTGTTTTAAGCTCTTCAAAGGACTCCTCAAAGTCATTCCTTCTCCTCCAGCTTGAGAGGAAGTGCAGTCCCACTCCGCTCTGGGGGGTGAAGAATCCTCTTAAATATCTTGTAGAATTTCCTGCTGGGTGTGGTAGCACACATCTGTAATCACAGTACAGTACTCGGGAGGCCGAGGCAGGAGGATCACAAGTTATCGGCCAGCTTGGGCTATGCAGAAAGACCTCGTCTCAACAAAACAAAACAAAAAAGAATCCTCTAATTTCTAACCCCTGGCTCTTTCATATCCACTGAGGTAAGTGAGGGTTTTCTCTACCGCCTACTTTGAAAATGTCTGTATTTTATACTATTACCTCCCTTTAGAATGAGCCCGCCAACATTTCCCTTTTAATGTCCTGCTACACTTAGAACTTAGTGAATGACTCCTTCTCCCTGCTGGCGAGCGCAAAGGAGCCCTTAAACAGCCATTACAAGTCCTTCGTTCTTGTCCTAACCTCAGCCCAGTTTCTCCAGGTGACCTGGAGCAGACCTTTCATTGCTCTGGGTCTCAGCTTCTCCTTTCAGTGAAATGGAAATCAAATCTCTGTTCTCACCCTCTCTCCAGGGAGGTGTTGTGAGGAATAATAAGGCAATGCCTATAAAGTGCTTTAAGTACTTCGGGGAAAGACGTTGGCTAAATACCAAATGATAATAATAACACCGTCATCATCATCTGCATTATTATTCATGGGTTGAAAGGGAAAGCAGTGCTGATGGTGTCTTTGCTCTGTGGGAAGGAGGCCTGCAGGCCCCAGGATGTTCTATCAATAAGACCAAGCCAATAAATGCCGAGCCCTGGAAGTGGAAGTTATCTAGCCATAAAGGCAGAATGTACATGCCCATTTGTATTGGAAATGACAACAACTGACTCTATTTCTCATTTTTAGTTTTTATGGCTAGTGCTCAGTGCAGCTAGAAATGAGGGGAAATTGCATTCCTTTTCTGGGGGTGGAGGAGCAGAGGGATTTTTTTTTTCTTACTTCTTGGATCTTACTACCCATCATTCTCTTCTTAGCATACCTTTTTCTCCCTTCTGCTCCCCCACTTCCCCTCCCCTCCCCCTACTCTCCACCCTGCTCGTTTCTGAGTCAGAGTTCTCATCAGCAGACTGTTGGTCAGTCTGGTTGGAGATGAGACACCAAGGGCATCAGAGATGAGTCAAGGGGAGACCAGTCCGGGTCCTTGGAGAAGAGAGGACGGGTTCCCCTCCTCTCAAGTTCTCACCCAAACTCGTTCATTCATCATAAAAAGAGAGTCACGTAGCATCTGAGCACTGTGCTGGGTGCCAGAGCTAGGTCAGTGAACACGAAACAACCCCTGCCAGAACCTGAGTCCCTTAAAATCCCCAAAATCTTCACAGGAGGCCAGGTGGGACCACACAATTCATGAACACTGAGGCCTTTCATCCAGCAATGCAACTGTCAGCACCAATGATCTCCAAGCTTACATTTCTGGTTCTAGAGGACGTCTTTTCACTACCACCCCAAACAAGCTGTGTATGGCTGGGAATTCACAAGATTGTACCTAATGTCCCGAGAGAGATGCACGCATCTTAAAGCTCAGGGCGGTATAGGCTACGGACTTAAATCTAAAGACAAGGTTTCAGTCCAAGTGTACTACTTGACTCTTACATTTTCTAAGTCCCAGTTTCTTCCTATGCAAAGAATAGGAATAGTGGCTGCATGTACTTCCCAGAGGTGCTGTGGGGGTTGGAAGAGATGGTAACAGCAGGGATGGCTGGAGGTTAGGAGTGGTGGCTGAGCTGATGCCCACATTGTGCCAAGATTTTTGCTAGGTCCCTGAAGTCCCCTGAATGATAGCTGGAGATTTAAGCACTAAGCCCAGCCACCGGGGTAGTTGAGGGCTTGCAATTTTACATTCTAGGATTCTGTAGCTACTAAGGAAATAGGAACCCACCTTTATTATATTTTTTATATTCAAATTTTAAAAAGGTAGAATTTGTTCTGGTTATAAAAGTATGTAAAAATTCAAACAACGGAGAGAGCTACAAAAAAGGCACTTTAAATGCTACACGGTCTTAGAAATATAAATTGTAGGAGCCTTCCAAATGTTTGTTGTGCATGTGAGATGCACTTTGTTCCCCCAAAATGGAGTCTTAATGTACCTTGTTTTGAACCTGTCTTTTTGAGTTAAGAATGTACCCTGATCAGTTTTCCACTGGCTTTTGTTTATCTAAAAGACTCACCTGACCTGGAGTCTGCTCTCCAGATGTGACACCCACTTTGAGCTTTTACCACATCCTTTAGGGGCCACTCCCAGAGCCACAAAGAATAAGACCTTTCCCCAGCTCAAAGACACCCAGGCTAGGAACATTTACAAGCCCCACTTCCTAGGTTCTGAGACATTGACATCTTGTCATTTCCCCCTCTCTTTTTAAAATTTCAAGCTGAAGTTTGATGTTGAATTAAAAATGTTGCCAGGGGCTGCCTGCAGAGCCCTCAGGCTAAAACAGTGGCAGCATCTGCCAGGGGAGACCCACACGTCCTTCTTCGGACCATGGCAACACGCAGATGGCATCTGAGCCTGGCAAAGGCAGGCAGAAATGTGCATGTGAAGGGAAATTCAAGGATCATTACTCTTTAACAACAACAACGACAATGACAAAAGCCCACCTCTGCAAGTGCTTGCCTATTTTATTTGGGTTTTATGACGAAATGTCCATAGGATGCATTGTTTTCAGATGTTTCCAAGATGGTAGAGGAGGAGCAGCCACTTGTGGGAGAAATGCCAGACTTCATTAAACATTTGGGGGCACAGGATGAGCGGTGAGGGGTGAGCGTGCCACTGATCAGCACATTTCTTTCATCCAGTTGGGGTGTTTGCCGAGAGGACAGAGGAGAAGGGGAAGATGTGCTGTGGAGAAAGGAAAGCCTCCTTCAGCAGAAGCCCTGAATTCACCTATGCACTTGCTCACACACAGCCCTGAAAGGGCTGGAGACCAAAGCCGCCTCCACAAAGAGAAACCAGGTGGCTGGGAGACAGGAATGGGAGTGAGACTTACCTTTTGCTCTAGATCTTTTAGTTTCTTTTGCATCTTATAGCATGTGTGTGATTTCCCTTTCAACACAAAACAATCAAATTAATAATTTAGCTCAAAGGCATCTTGGGCCTGGTACACATCCTTTGGGAAAAATCTTCCTTGGCGAGGGCAGTTTTCCTCACTTTTCAAATCATGTGTGAGCCACTGAGTCATCACTGAATAGCTCTGACAGCCTCGTTCTTTCGTACAGAGAGAGAACTCCAATCAAAGAACTATCAAAAATGAGTTCAATTGCTCTTCTTTATGATTTGGTACACTGTGTATTTTCTGACTGTAGAAAAGAAGCAATGGGCTTAGGTGGCACAGACAGCCTTCAATTAATGAGCCTGGCTTTTGCACAAGTCTCGTTATTGCACTATATTGCTTTATACTATAGCTGTTATACAAAAGTAATATCAGATATGTTTATTAACCTATAACTCAAGCTCATTTTCAATGCCAGCTGTGCAGCCTCTTGAGGCGTACAAATTATTTAACTTCTGTGAATAGTACAATAGTATATCAGTTTTGCTAGTAACTCCTGGGGTGGGGCCCAGATGTTGAGTCCTCAAACTGATCCACATGTTATGCTGAGTAGGAGCTGTAAGATGGAATGGAGGAAGTCTGGAAGAGCAGTTATTTTCAAGACCCATATCTTATTGCGCAAATCCACATAACTATCATAAGCAATGCCTTCTTAGGCAGCCCCTTGGTGTCTTTATCATGGTGCCACACTTTGTTGCACTCCCCTTACCTCCTTGCCTTTCTTCCCATGTGCTGTCTTTCACAAAGCCACTGCAGAGATGGTCACTGCACCTTACAAATGCCTGTGATTTAGCCTTTGTCTAGGTCGAAAGCTGTTCCTGGCGATGACTGTAGTAAATTATGAATGCAGGGGGATGCATAGAAATAAATGCACGTAAATATTGCACATTTTATTTTCTTTCTCTCAACAGCTACTGAGCAGCTGCTAGTACAGTCACTCTTCTACAACAGTTGTTCTCAACTGGGGACCATTTGCACCCGCTGGGGCCATTGGGCCAACATCTGAAAACATTTTTTGGTTGTCACAACCAGGGGGTGCCTCTGACAACTAGTGGCTGGAGGTCATGGAAGCTGCTAAACCTGCAATGTACAAAACAGCCCCTACAAAGAACTATGCAGGCCAAAGGTCAAGGGTACCAAAAAGGAGAAATCCTATTCTAGAGGCTTGAAGAAACTGCATTCCCAAATAGACAAAGATCCCTACTCTTGTGGATATACACTTTTCAAGGAGTCAGGAAATACACTAAGTAATAAGTAAATTTTAAAATGATTGGTGGTATCTTTGAAAAAGACAAATTGAGCAGAGTAAGAAGGATAAGAATCAAAGAATGGGGAAGACTGGAGAGGACTGTCAGAAAGAGAGTGGGTGAGATTTGAGGGGAGTGAGAGAGACCTATTCCAAGCAGAGGGAACCACTAAAGCAAAGATTTGAAGGCAGAGTAGCCTGCCAGGGTCATCTAATAGCACAGAGGCCAGTATGGGATGCAGTGAGCCAGGGTGAGGAGCAGAAGATGAGCTTAGAGGGAGCAGGGCTTGTGGGATGCTATGAAAACTTTAACATTTATCCTGAAAGAATGATTTTTGAGTGTAGATGTGACATGATCTGACTGATGGAGTGTTACCTACTCTGTGGAGAGTAGAACAAAGATGGCAAATGTGAAAGGAGGGAACTTATTCGTTAGGAATCTACTGTAATAGATGGTGGCATCCTGGATTAGAGTGGTAGCCGTGAAGGCGGTGAGGTGAGGAAAGATATATTTTGAGGGAAGAGCTGATAGGATTTGTGATGAATTGGTGTAGAAAATGACCTTAAGGGTTTTGGCCTAAACAATTGGAAGGACAAGACTGCAATGTGCTCAGATGGGAAAGGATAGCTGGGTCTAGAGAAGATCTAGTGAGGAAGGCAGAAAGTTCAGCCTTGGACACATTAATTCTGGGTATTTATTTAGACTCCTGAGTGGAGATATTGAGTCAGCAGTTAGATTCACAAGTCTTAAGCTCAGGAGAGAGATAAGTCTGGGAATAAAAATGTCCAAGTCGATAGAATAAAAATGAGAAGTGATGAGATGACCAGTAGAGTGTGTAGATGGATAAGTGGACTAAGAGTTGAGCCCAGGAGACTGCAACTGAAAGCTTGGACAGAAGAGGAAGAACCAGCAAAGGAGACCATGAGGGATTGACCATTGAGGTAGGAGAAAAGCAAGAAAATGTGCCATCCTACAAGCAAACTGAAAAATTATATCAAAGAGGAGGGAGGCAACCATTGGCCAAATCCTGCTTAAGGGTGTAGAATGATGAGGGATAATTACCAAGCACTGGCTTTAGCCGGGTAGACATTATTGAGAAGCATGATAAGGGCTATTTGTATGGAGTTTAATTGGACTGAGTTCAGAAGAGATCGAAAGACATATTGAAGACAGCAAAAAAGCATCTGCAACTTGGAGAAGTTTTAATGAAAAGAGAAGCAGGTAAGTGGGACAGTAGCTGCCAACAGGAATGGGGTCGACAGGCCCTTGTCAGATGACATCTTAGTTACTTTCTTCATTGCTAGAACAAAATACCCAACACCTACAAATAAATTAAAGAGGAAACATTTAATTTGACCTACAGTTTGTAGAGTTTCAGTCCATAGTTGGCTGGCTCCAAAGAAGGGCAGCAAGGCAGAGGAGCACAGTAAAGAAGAAACAGCTCATGGCCTGGCAGCAGGGAGCAGAGAAGGAGATCAAGGGAGCAGGGAAGGAGAGACACCCTCCAGGCCAGGCCCGCGGTGACCCAGCTTCTCCAACCAGGCTCCACCTCTGAACGGCACATTTAGCTACAACTGAGGACAGACTAATCCACTCATGAGTATCACCTATGAGCACTTGCGGCTTTGTGGGGAGCATTTAGATCAAAACCGTAACAGATGGAACGTATGTTGTAGAGAGCAAAAAATTAAGTGAGAAAAGAGGACGGACTTGCTCGGGTTACACCTTAAAGGAGGTAAGAGGAGAAAGGATTCAGTACAGGAGAGGAAGAAATGGCTTTAGATAGATATGAAAAGTTCATCTAGAGGGTCAAGAAGGAAGGCAGAAGAGGTGGGTGAAAATGTTGAAAAGTTTAGGTTTTGGTTGCCGATTGCTCTGATTTTGCCCTAGATATAAAGTGGAGTCACCAGTTGAAACTGAGGTTTGGCCAGATACCACTAGAGATTCAGAGAGGAAAATGTGTGCAATAGTTGTCCATAGTAGAGAAGGGTAAATGAATCAAAGACAAACAGATGATAGCATAAGGAGCCCCTTGAGTTTCAGAGTCATCCTTTTAAAGTAAGACCTACCAGCGTGGTTATGGGATTTCCCCCAGCATATGTAGCTGCGTGGACACATGCTCACAACAGCTAGGTGTTAGACTGAACCAAAGCTATAATTTTCACTGAGTCTGGGGCAACGAAAGAAGGACAAGAAACATAAAGTTATATGTAATGGAATCACTATATGATAATCCCAACAAAATAATAACCATACCAATAATATATTTCCTCTAGAATTTAAGTCATTCATCTTTTAATGATATTATTTTTATAATGTAGGTATAATCTTACAGAAGCAGGTAAAAAGTACCTGGTTCAGTCAGCCAGATCCGATGCTTGGCAAGCTTCTCATGAGCCCACAGAACTGACACAGGTCTGCAGATGTCACTGAGTCCCCTCTTCTGTTTCCTAGGTAGCCAGAGCTCACGGCTTATGTCCCCTGAGGGGATGACATGATTCCCTACAGAGAGCAAGACCAATGCTCAAGGCTAATGAGCGAGACTAATATTGACTGGACCCAAAATAGAAATGCTTCCCAAGTAACTTGGTCAAACTTCCCATGCTTCTCTAAATATTCCCTCTTCTTGCAGTCTTCCTAGTGATAAGAAACAGCCGGACAAGTTTTCGTCTACTCTTTTAGTCTATTAATTAGTCCATTCAACAAATGCATAATGAATAATGACTCTCAGCTAGGTACTGGGTAAACCTGTGATGGGAAACCGTGTTCTTTTATCTCCCCAGTCTTACAGCCACATGGCTAGAGAGAGGTGATTTTGATTTGCTATGTTAAAAGTATAATTAGGGAGAAAAGACTTACACTTACACAAACACATGCCAGAGGCACTAACACAAATGAGGAAGGAGAAAGCTCATGGAAAAATTCCAAAAAAAAAGATATGTAGCCCAGGCGATATAGTGATACAGGCCTCTTTCCAGCACTCAGGAGGCTGACACAGAAGGGTCATCATGAGTTTGAGGCCAGCTTGGACTACATAGTGAGTTCAAGGGCAGCCTGAATTACATAGTGAGACCTTGTCTCAAAAAGCAAAAACAACAAAAAAAGAACACATGTAGAAGTTGAATAGGAGTTAAATGAAAGAAAGGGGATGGGATGCAAGTACTGGAAGTAGTTGGAACATATGTCAAAGCCTGCTGGAAAGAGAGAGCAGGGTACGAAGGTCAGGTGCCTAGAACCCAAGAAGGCAGGAAGGAGAAACCAGAGGAAGATGGGGCTAAAAAGGCTGGCAAGAGCATGATGGGGACAGTTGGCAATTTTAACAAGAATTTGGGCTTTATCCTAAGGGCAGTGTGAATGGTCTCCTCCCCACACTATACTGGGGATTGAACCCAGGAACATTCTACCAAGGCGCTACTACATCCTCACATCCTCTCTCTCTCTCTCTCTCTCTCTCTCTCTCTCTCTCTCTCTCTCTCTGATAGGGTCTTACTAAGTTTCTCTGGTGAGACTTCAACTTACAACCCTCCTGCCTCTGACTCCCAAAGTTCTGGGATTACAGGTGCCACCACACACCACACTTCATTACTTTGTGCTTTGAAAAGTTCACTGGCTGCTCCATGTCAGTAAAGAGGAAAACAGCAAACATCTGTAGGGATAGTAAGTGAGCCAAAAGCCTGCTTTAGTCAAAAGGATGAGAGACAATGGGGTCCTGGACTAGAGATATGGAAGTGCAACTGGAGAGAAATGGATGTTTTATGTGGCTGAATAGACTGTTCTTGGAGACTTACTGGCTTTGGAGAATCAAGGAAAGGAAAGAGTCAAAGAATATGAATCAGATGTCTGTATCTGTTTGGGAAACATTGGGTTTGAAGTGCCCATGACGTATCCAAGGGAACGTTCCAAAGGGCACCTGTATGTAGGATCTGACATTCAGGGTGGGGCAGGCACATTTAAGAATTATCTGCAAATGTGTGGTAATTGCAGTCATAGAGATGGATAAGACAATCCATCAGCTGTATGGAGTACGATGAAAGGAAAAACCCTGACACCAGCATTTAAGGGATGGGAAGAGGAAGGAGCCTTCAAAAGAAGCTGAGAAGCATCAGCCAGGACGAATCTGGAGATTGTGAAATCATAGAAGCCAAAGAGAGAAAAGTGTTTTAAGAAGGGAGAGCTTGGCACAGTGGTGCACTCTTGTAATCCCAGCACTCTGGGAGGCTGAGGTAGAAGGATTGCAAGTTCAAATCCAGCCTCAGCAGCTTTGTGACTTAGAGAGACCCTGTCTAAAGTAAAATTTTTTTAAAAGGCTGGAGGTGCAGCTCATTGTGAAGGCCCTGGGTTCATTTGCCAACATGCGCACGCGCGCACACACACACACACACACACACACGACAGAGAGAGAGCCAGGCATAGTGGCACACATCTGTAATCCCAGCTACTCATGAGGCTGAGAGTAGGAAAACTACAACTTCAGATTCAAGGCCGGCCTGGGCAACTTAGCAAAACACACAAACAAACAAATCTGGGAGTGTAGCTCAATGGTAGGATAGAAACACTGGGTTTCATCCTCAATATAGAAGCTAAAAAAAAAAGAAAAGTAAGGCATAATTAATAGTGTTAAATATTACCAAGAATCAAAGGAGAGCCACTGGATTTGAGTATGGCAGCCATGAAGGCAGAAAACAGACCACAGTAAATTAAGAAGTGACTTGGAGTTAAAAATTTGTAAAAAAAAAAAAAAAAATGTAGACCATTCTTCTAGGGAGTTCTTTAAAGGTACATGTGAATTAAAAAAAAAGGAACTGGGGACAAACCTTCATACAAATTATCTCTTAAATGACACATTGGTCCCGGGTGTCAAAAATCTCTTAGAGGAAACATTTTCACATGAATTTCCAAGTTAATGACTTCAACTCTCCATCCTAGTTGAGAGAGCACAGACTCAGCCAAAGACAGGTATTCTAACTCATCTCAAATTTCCTTTTCTTGAAACAAAATTATATTTCTTTAATTAGGCTCCACAATCTATCACTCTGTAATCATTTTTGTGATTATCTTCAGAATGATTTCTGATTTCTTCTAGTTTTCCTTTAATCACTGGAACATCATAAAAGAGAAACCTAGGGAATCGTTCCCGAAACCTCCCCGGAGTCTGCCGGTGTTTCCTCGCCATCCTGTCCTATCCCAGCCCCAGCCCCAGTCCAGGCCCCTGAACCTTGTTCCGTGAGCGGTCTCGTGGACAAAAACAACAATTGGTGCCTGAGCAGGAACTCGCATATACTAGAAAGACCAAAACTTCTCAGCTTAGACCACAACAACTGCTGTTGAACAACCCTGGAGTGCCTACTCATTAGGCTGCCTGCCTGCCTGCCTGTCTGCGATCACCCGGCGGCGTGCGCGCGAGCTCCCGGCCTGCGCGACAACAGACCCAGGAAGGACCCAAGGACCCCAGAGGGGCTTTTTTTCAGCTGCCTGCCTACCTGCCTGTCTGCGATCACCCGGCGGCGTGCGCGTGAGCTCCCGGCCTGCGCGACAACAGACCCAGGAAGGAAGGTAGCCGCGCGGGCGCCCTTGAAACCCCCACACGACGCCCCCCCCCCGTTCTCAAAACTCCTGGTCGGGCCAGTCCTTAGACCAACTCTGCAGAGGCATAGGTTCCCATGAAGGGTAGTTTTCTGAGCTCCGAACTTTGATCATCTTTAAAGAAAGGGCAGGGGAAACCTGTAATAGAACGGAGTGGAGTTCAACCCTGAGGGTAAGGAAACTAAAGTTAGGCTTTGTAGATTGTGTTCAGTCTCAGTCGTGAGGAACAGCCATTGGCTAGCTATAACCAGGGGATTGGGTTCCGCATATGACTGTGCATGTGGTATAATATGAGATCAGAGATAGCCTGAAAGAGGACCTTCAAATTCTTTTTCTTTCCCTCTCTCTTGTCTCTTTTTTCCTCTTTCCACCCTAAAATTTCTTTCTTTTTTCTGTCCTGTCTCTCCAACTCAGTCTCTTGCTCCACCATAGTGTCCCTCATCTCCCTTTTTATTCCAGTTCCTGAAGAACTCAGACTTCTTTTTTTATTTTTTGTTTTTAGGACGGGTTTCTCTTTATGTTCTTTTCTCCAGTCATTTTACCTCACTCATGGCTCTGTACCTTCAAGGGAAGGCAAGCGCCTGTTACTGTTAAGGGGATATATTCCTGTCCTTATTCCTGCACTCTCTCTATCCCCCCTGAACTTAATAGCTTTGTAAAGATAGTAAGGTAATTCTACAACCTCTGGATTCACTTCAAACCTGCTCTAATTCTTTCACTTATCTAATCCTCTTGTTCTAAGTCGAACCCCCCATCCTAAATGGTAAAGATGCCATATTGAAAAGAATATTCACTGCAAACATACTATGAGCTGCTTCTTGAAATTAATCTAATTCACATGAGTTAAAGGTGATACATTAATGACTACCATAAGTGGTCAGTTGGCAAGCTGTGCCTGATCCTATTGGGCTGCTGAATGTATCAATTGGGACAAAGAGTGGTGATTGATTTAAAGAGTTGTTTTCTCTGATATTATGAAAACGAGAATGTCTATGAGTCATAAGATACTCAAAAGCTAAAACGCAACTATATTAGGAAGATTTAAGTAATACCCAGAAATTAAAGAAGGACAACCCAACAATAAAAATAAAAATGAGAAAACACTTAAGCAAGACACAAAAACAAATATCCAGTTCACCAATAGCAAATAGTAGGACAAATGAGGATGAAAAGTCTGATAGTGAACCAACAGGACTCCCTGGACCCATAGCACAGGAGGTAACAAAATTGATCAATCAGGCTCTAGAAAAATTCAAATCAGAAATAATTTCCCAGCTAGCCAGAGAGATGATGAGCAAAATAGAAGTCATGATTCGAGACTCTAGAGCAGAAACTGAGAAAAAAATAGATGAGCTCAAGACTGTGATAGAAGCCATGAAGACTCAGCATAAGAAAGACATGGAAACAATGAATGCCCAACAGAGGAAAGAAATGGAATCCATAAAACAGATTCAAACAGATATCCAGGAGATTAAAAACTCTATTGAAAGTGTACGAAACAGAATAAAAGATTGCGAAGATAGAATTTCAGATATAGAAGATAGGATAGCAGTCAGTGACCGTGAAAAAAGAGGTCTATTAAAAACAGTAAGGGATCATGAGAAATCAATCCAACAACTCCTAGACGATACAAAGAAAAATAACATAAGACTGATAGGAATTCATGAAAAAACAGGAGAAAACACAAATGATATAAAAAAGCTCTTCACAGAATTAATGACAGAAAACTTCCCAAACAGAAGGGAAGAATTAGACATACAGATAAGTGAGGCATATAGAACCCCAACTAGCCACGATCAAAAAAAATCTACACCTAGACATATAATAATCAAGATTCCAGAAATCCAACAGAAAAACAAAATACTACAAGCAGTAAGAGAAAAGAAACAAATCACATGCAAAGGGAAGCCCATTAGAATCACAGCAGACTTTTCAACACAAACCCTTAGGTCAAGGAGAGCCTGGAGTGAGGTATTCCAAGTCCTAAAAGAAAAGAATCTCCAACCTAGACTTTTGTATCCTGCAAAACTCTCTTTCAAAATAGATGGGGAAATAAAATACTTCCACGACAAAGAGCACCTGAGAAATTTCATGAACACCAAACCAGCACTGCAAGGAATTCTAAACAATATCCTAGAAAAGGACAACGAAATTCACAATAACATGAGGCCCAACAGACCAAATCAAATAGGCAAGGCAAGAAACTAAAAGGAGATGGGAGAAAAAGTAAAAAGAGTCAACAAATGGACAAAAACATGACAAGAATAAGTCAAAATATATCAGTTGTAACCATCAATGTTAATGGCCTCAATTCACCAATCAAGAGAAACAGATTGGCAGAATGGATTAAGAAGCAAAATCCAACAATATGTTGTATACAAGAAACACACCTAGTGCAAAAGGAAGTCCATAGACTGAAAGTGAAAGGATGGAAAACAATTCTCCATGCGTCAGGAGTCCAGAAAAAAGCAGGGGTAGCAATCTTATTCTCAGATAAAGTAAATTTCAAACCAAAACTCATTAAGAGAGACAAAGAAGGACACTACATCCTTGTAAAGGGAACAATTCAAGAGGAAGAGCTGACAATCATAAACATATATGCACCAAATATAAATGCCCCCAACTATATAAAACAAATATTAAGTAACATGAAAAACCAAATAAGCACTAATACAATTGTAGTGGGGGATTTAAATACCCCACTATCACAAATTGACAGATCTACTAGGCAGAAAATCAACAATGAAATAATAGAACTGAACCAAGCTTTGGAACACATGGACTTAATAGATGTTTATAGAGTATTCCACCCCCAAAAACCAGAATATACATTCTTTTCGGCTGCACATGGATCATTCTCCAAAATAGACCACATACTGGCTCACAAAACAGGTCTAAATAAATGCAAAAAAATTGAAGTCATCCCCTGTTTATTATCAGATCATAGTGCAATCAAACTAGACATCAATAGCACAAGAAACTATAGAAACTTCACAAGCACATGGAAACTGAACAACACTCTCCTAAACAATCAATGGATTACAGAGGAAATTAAAGAAGAAATTAGACAGTTTTTACAAATAAATGAGAATGCCAATACAACATACAGGAATCTTTGGGACACAATGAAAGCAGTTCTACGTGGAAAATTCATAACATTGAATGCCCACACTAGGAAAACAGAGCGGGCTCAAATAAACAACTTAACGATGAAACTTAGACTCCTAGAAAAACAAGAGCAAGAAAAACCCAAAGCTCGAACAAGAGAGGAAATTATAAAGATCCGAGCAGAAATCAATGCAATTGAAATTAAGAAAACGATACAAAAAATAAATGAAACAAAGAGCTGGTTTTTTGAAAGAATAAATAAAATTGACAAACCCTTAGCTAATCTTATCAAAAAAAGGAAAGAAAAGGCTCAGATCCATGCAATTAGGAATGAAAAAGGCGAAGTCACAACAGATCCGAAAGAAATCCAGAGGATCATGAACACCTACTTTGAGAACCTGTACTCTAATAAAATGGAAAACACAGAAGAAATGGACAGATTTCTAGATACTTATGAATTACCAAAGTTGAACGAAGAAGATAAAAACATTTTAAACACCCCAATCACAATCAGTGAAATTGAAAATGTAATTAAAAACTTACCAACAAAGAAAAGCCCAGGCCCTGATGGATTCACTGCTGAATTTTACAAGACATTTAGAGAAGAACTACTACCATTACTCTTCAAACTTTTCAATGAAATTGAAAGAGAAGCTATACTTCCAAATTCATTCCTGGAAGCAAGTATCACTCTGATTCCCAAACCAGAGAAAGATACAACCAAAAAGGAGAACTACAGACCAATCTCCTTAATGAATATAGATGCAAAAATCCTTAATAAGATACTAGCAAACAGAATACAGAGGATTATTAAGAAGATCATCCATCATGACCAAGTCGGATTTATTCCAGAGATGCAAGGGTGGTTCAACATACGAAAGTCAGTGAATGTAATACATTATATTAACAAAGTCAAGGACAAAAACCATATGATCCTCTCAATAGATGCAGAAAAAGCATTTGATAAAATTCAACACCCATTCATGATAAAAACCCTGCAAAAAATTGGAATAGATGGTCTATACCTCAATTTAATAAAGGCTATTTATGAAAAACCATCAGCCAACATCATATTGAATGGCCAAAAACTGAAAACCTTCATGTTAAAATCAGGAACAAGACAAGGATGCCCACTATCGCCACTTCTCTTCAATATAGTTCTGGAAACATTAGCCACAGCAATTAGACAAGAGAAAGAAATTAAAGCAATAAAGATAGGAAAGGAAGAAGTTAAACTATCATTATTTGCTGATGATATGATACTCTACATTGAAGATCCAAAAAACTCCACCAAAAAACTTCTAGACTTAATTGACAGATTCAGTAAAGTATCTGGATACAAGGTGAATACCCAAAAATCAATAGCCTTTCTATACACAAATAACAGACAGACAGAAAGAGAAATAAGGGAAAAAATTCCTTTTACAATAGCATCCAAAAAAATGAAGTATCTAGGAATCAATCTAACAAAAGAAACAAAAGATCTCTACACTGAAAACTACAGCACTCTGAAAAAAGAAATCGAAGAGGATATAAAAAAATGGAAAGATATCCCCTGCTCCTGGGTAGGAAGAATCAACATAGTGAAAATGGCCATACTACCGAAACTGCTATATACATTCAATGCAATGCCAATTGAAATTCCAACACTATATTTCACAGAACTAGAAAAAAGAATCCAAAAATTCATTTGGAACCACAAGAGACCTAGAATAGCAAAAGCCATTATAGGCAACAGTCACATGGCACCAGGTGTAACAATTCCCAATTTGAAACTATACTACAAAGCCACTGTGATAAAATCAGCATGGTACTGGCAAAGAAATAGGCCTGAGGATCAATGGAACAGACTGGAAGACACAAAAACAAATGCAGATGTACTCAGCTACCTCATCTTCGACAAAGGAGCTCACCATCCTCAGTGGAGGAAAGATAGCCTCTTTAATAAATGGTGTTGGAAAAACTGGATATCAACCTGTCACAGATTAAAATTAGACCCTTATCTTTCGCCATGCACTAAATTAAAATCCAAATGGATTAAAGATCTAAATATTAAAACAGAAACATTAAACTTGCTGGAAAGTAAGTTAGGCAGAACTCTGGAAGACATTGGTATAGGAAAAGACTTTATGAACAAATCCTCAGTAGCACGGGAACTAGCAGAAAGAATCAACAACTGGGATCTCATCTTACTAAAAAGCTTCTGTACTTCAAAAGAAACCATTAGCAGAACTAAGAGACAATCTACAATGTGGGAAAAAATTTTTACCAGCTGTACCTCAGACAAAGGACTATTATCAAGGATATATAAAGAACTCAAAACAATCAGTCCCCCCAAATATAAAGACCCGATCCAAAAATGGGCATCCGAAATGAACAGACATTTCTCATACAAAGAAGTGAAAGCAGCAAGAAAATATATGAAAAAATGTTCCACATCACTGGTCATTCGAGAGATGCAGATGAAAACAACACTGAGATTCCACCTCACCCCACAAAGAATGGCTGCTATCAAGAAATCACACAATAACAAATGTTGGCGGGGTTGTGGGGAGAAAGGAACCCTCCTCCATTGTTGGTGGGAGTGCAGACTAGTGCAACCACTATGGAAATCAATATGGAGATACCTCAAAGAGCTTGGACTGGAGGTTCCATTTGACCCAGCCATCCCTCTGTTGGGTATCTTTCCAAGAGAACTAAAAGAATCATATCACAGAGAAGTATGTGCACCCATGTTTATAGCGGCACAGTTTGTAATAGCTAAATCTTGGAAACAACCTATTTGCCCATCCGTTGGAAACTGGATAAAGAAGATGTGGTTTTTCTATAAAATGGAATATTACTCAGCCATAAAGAGCGAGAGAATAGATTCATTCATAGGAAAATGGATACATATTGAAGATATACTCCTAAGTGAAATAAATAAGTCCCACATGTGTAAATACCAAATAGTTTCCCTGGTGTGAATATTCTGCAACAATGCATAAGATTCTAATAAGATTACTGACATTTAGAAATGGGAGGAAAGGAGCTAAAGGTGTAGGGAAGGTGTGATACGTAGGGGAAGAACAAAAAGGGAAAAGAAAAAAATGTGAGAGAATGAAAAGATGAAAATAAAGTGTTTGTAGATGGGGAGGAGAGGAGGGGGTGAAGGGAGGGCAGAGGTAAGGGGAAAAAATGAGAATCAAGGCTTGCCATGTAAAGGTACATGATCCCAACAATGAATGTAACTGTACTGTATCCCTAAATGTACCAATAAACTCAATAAAAAAAAAAAAAAAGAGAAACCTAGCAACATGAAATGGAGCGGGGACTCATGAGCTAGGTGACAGAAACCGTCTAACAAAAACCAAAATTCCCAGAAAGGTTGAATCCAAAGGCTATGGGGAGCTTGTGCAAATAAACACAGAAAATGAATTCAGAAAGGGCCGAATTCAAAGCTTTTGGGGGCACTCACGTGAAGGAAATGGTAAGAACTATCTCTTGAGGGTATTCCCAGGGTGCAGTCAGATCGGGTCACATAGTAGACTTTGGCCTGAATATGGAAGGATGTCTTCAGTGACAGCCCCATCAGAGGGGGAGTAGATTCCTTCCAAGGAAAACACAGGTGCCAGATGGGGAAACCAAAGCTGGTCATTCACATGCCCTTAGGCGATTCAAGTACCAGAGTAAGAGCTAGTACTCCAGAGCCAGTGCTAGTCTAGCTGCACTCAAGGCTCCCCGTCAATGAGCCTCCAACAATAAAAATGCAAACCAAGATTCCCTACGGTGTGTGTTCCTTGCCACTAGCCCTCCTTCTGTGGCTGGTTTCTACCTGCCTCCTCATTCTGTCTCCTTCCTGGTCTTCCGCATGGAGAGAAATCTTCCAGAACTGCAACAGAACCTACTGTTACCATCTTTTTGACCAATCTTCTTCCTTTCTCCGAATTCGGTTTCAAATCTCAAACCCTGCCTGGAACATTGATGGAAGAAGCACCTGAGCTGTGCACCACGCTCCTTTGATGAGTAGAGGCAGCAGAAACAGGAAGTCCAGACCCCAAAGTGTGCCTCAACTCTGGGAGATTCCATCTGGCTGAATCCCCAGACAGAGGAACTGGACAATGATCACATGCCCACTTTTCTTTGTGCAGGGCACTTGCAGGAGGCTGAGAACCCTAATGTCTCTGTAGCTCTATAACCTCGAACACTTTATTGTTCATCCCAGACTGTTAATGTCCTTTATTCATTTGCCATCCCTTAGTTGTGTGCAAAAAGAAATGTCAATATTTTTATTTTTTAATCTGAATGATGGAGAAATAGTTGCAAAAAGTTATAGGTGAGTATAACTCTTCTTAAACAGGTGTGTCTTATTTTGCAAAACAGATGTGTTTATGGAAAGATATGTGTAAGTAGTTCGAGGATTTTGTAGTGGTTGCTGTTGAATTAATCAGTATCCGTTTCCCTACTGGCTTCATTTCATCCTAAGCTTCAGTCTTTAGAAGCATAAAAACACAGCAGTAAAGAATTCTGGCTTCTGAGGCAACCAGTCATGGTTTAAATTCAACTCCACTTTTTACTAGCTATGTCCCATTGGACACCTTACATATTGTTTTTAAACATAATTTTTCATGTTCATAAAAGGGAATTAAACCTTGTTTTATTGAGCAAGGCACAATAGTGCATGTGCTTGACACAAATAAGCACCTATAAACTTTAATACTTATTATTACCTTTGGCATTTATATCTCTGTGCTCTCCACATTTGTTAAGCAGTTAACAACTTAAAAATTATAATTTAAAATTTTGTATTGGGCCAGGGATATAGCTCTGCATCGCAGCACTGGCCTGGCAAACACAAGGCCCTGAGTTCGATTCCCCCTACCAAAAAAAAATATGTTTTATTGTAAAATCAGAAAATGTTTATTGTAGAAAATTTGGAAAACACAGAAAAAATTTTTTAAAAACTGAAAGTAGTCTCCTCTACTCACTGCTGAGCTACCATGCTTATATTCTGACGCTATGTGCAGCGTTGCCCTCTGTGTACTCGGTTGTTCAAAGCACTAAGAGACGTACTATTAAAGGAAACTCAGCCATATAGACGAGTCCTTTTAAAGCTTTGCATTAGGATAATTCAAACACCATAAAATTCACCCTTTCCAAGAGTGTGATCCCGTGCTTCCTAGTAAACAACAGCCCCTTGGTATTTGAGGGGAATCAGTTCCCGGAACTCCCGTGGATACCAAGATCCATCGATGCTCAAGTCCCTGATGTAAAATGATGCCGTATTTGCAAATGTCTTAGTTACTTTTCTCTCATCACTGAGACAAAGTCCCCGCCACCCACAGTTAAAGGGAAAAGGGTTGATTTAGCTCACAGTTCATAGTGGGTTCAGTCCATAATCGGTTGGCTTTGAGGTAGCGTGGTGAGGGGCAGCAGTTCATGGCAGTGGAAGAGAGTAAAAGCAACTAGGGAAAAAGGGAGGGCACAACAGCTTTTTCTGCCCTTGATCTTATGCAGGCTGCTTAGAACGGGTGGCATTCACACCCTTGACGCCAGTGCCCTTGAGCCTAGCATTGTACCATGAGTCAGTTCCAGTCTCTGTAGAGCCTGCCATCTCTGGAAAAGCCCTACCTCATTGGCATGGACCTCAGGGAACATCTAAACACAAGCCATAACAGCAAATAGCACACAGACATCATCCCCTTACAGAGGCTCCTCAAGTTATGATGAGGCTGCCTCCTTACCATCATGGGATAAACCTATTATAAGTTGAAACTGTTGTAATCATTGGGCTGGTGATTTAGCTCAGTGGTTTTGCTGCCTGCCTTGCAAGCTCAAGGACCCAAGTTCGATCCCCAGTACCAAAATAAATAAATGCATAAATAAAAATGTCATAATCCTAAAATGTTTTAACACACCCAATCTGCTGACCATCACAGCCTGGCTACACAGTACTCCACAGAATATTGGTCTTTGCTTCATCGTGAGTCTGTGGCTGTCTGGGAGCTGCACCTCTCTATACTACCCAAACAAGAGGGTGTCATTCTACATATTGCTAGCCAGGTAAAAGAAAGAAAGAAGTACAGACTTTGGAGTAGGGTTTCTACTGAATTCATATCACTTTTGTATGATCATAAAGTTGAAAAATTGCAAGCTAAATTGCTATAAACAGGGGAATATCTATACTTTAAATCATCCCTAGATGACTTATAATACCTACTACAATATAAGCACTATGTAAATAACTATCATACTATATTGTTCAGGGATTAATAACAAAAAAAAGTCCATACACGCAAAGACGTAAGGAGGGCTCTCTATATTGACAAAGTTGTGCAAAAATTACTATTGATTTCAGAACATTTTCATCATCCCCCAAATAAACCCTATATTCATTAGAGTTCTCCCCATTTCTCACCTTCCACAGCTCTTGGCAACCACCAATATACTTTCTTACTTTCTGTCTGTGTGGATTTGACTCTTCTGAACAATTCCCACAAATGAAATCATATAATATGGCCTTTTATGTCTATCTTATTTCCTTTAATAAGATAATAAAAAAATAAGGAAAAATGATGTTTTCCAGGTTTCCCTACGTGGTAAAATAGATCAGAGTGTCATTCCTTTTTATTGCAAATAATATTCCAGTTTGTGGGTAGAATACAGTTTGTTTATGTATTCATCCAGTTGATGTACATTTGGGTAATTACACTTTTTGGCTATTGTGAATGATGCTATGATACACATCCATGTACACAATCTTCTTCTATCTGGAACTCTTTTTAAAAGTAGAAACATTTTTGGGCTGGGGATTTATCCCAGTGGTGTTGCTGTCTGCCTCACAAGCACAAGGTCCCAAGTTCAATCCCCAGTACCAAAAAATAAAATAAAATAATAAGAAATAAAAACATTTTTAAAAATCTATTGTAGAGTTTAAAAGTTTCTTATAAGTCAGTTTAAAGTTATTATTTCAAACTGAGAGAAAAAGATGTAAGTGTAATAAAACCAAGGACCTAGCACATAAATTAATGCCAATATTTTAGCATATTTAGACCTGCCCCAGATCTAAATATTATAGTGGACCTGAAATAACACTATCTCAATGCAAATTAATAAGTTCTTTTGCTCTGGGAGTATCCTTAGGCAATTTTGCATTTGGAGGATTTGTTTGTATTGCTTCCCATAGTTCTAGTGCATTTATTTAATCTATTGTAGCAAATCACATAATAGATTTATCCACTCCCCATTTGCTAGAACTTTACATTGTTTCTTAGCTTTAGTTAATACAGACAATGATGCAATGAACATCCTTGTGCATATGTTCTTGTGTCTCTAGATCTGAGGTGGCTGAAATACAGGATCAGCACGTCAATCTTTTTTTTTTCATCTTTAATTGAGTTTATTGGTACATTTTAGGGATACAGTACAGTTACATTCATTGTTGGGATCTTGTACCTCTACATGACAAGTCTTGGTTCTCATTTTTTCCCCTTACCCCTGCCCTCCCTTCACCCCCTCCTCCCCTCCCCATCTACAACCACTTTATTCCCATCTTTTCATTATCTCACATTTTTTTCTTTTCCCTTACTACCCTTCCCCTACCCGTCCCACCTTCCCTACACCTTTAGCTCCTTTTTTCCCATTTCTAAATGTCAGTAATCTTATTAGGATTTTATGAATTATTGCAGATTATTCACACCAGAGAAACTGTTCGGTATTTACACATGCAGCACCTCAATCTTAATAGACTTTTGCCAAACTGTTCTCAAAAGTCAGATTATCTTACTGAGGCCACTTATGCTGTATGTTTAGACTGCAAACTCCTTGACTGTAGAGCCCACACAGTTTCTAAAGTGAACTGAATAGAAGAATTTGGTTTGAGAAATTGTAAGAAAGTATAAAAAGAACAAAATTCATACTGTGTTATGGGTTGTCCCTAAAAAAAAGACAGTGAAGACCTAACCCTAGTCCCTGTGACAGTTACCTTAACTGATAATAGGGTCTTTGCCAATGATTAAGAGTACTGTGTCCTTACAAAAAGAGGAAATTTAGACATGGATCCAGGCATACTAGGAGTTTGCAGAAGGTCATGAATCTCCACACCCAGGAATGCCAGAGATTTCCAGCAGGTCACCAGAAACTAGGAGAGAAGCCTGAAACATTCTCCCTCACAGCCTTCAGAAGAAACCAATCCTGGTGACACCCTGATCTAGGACTTCCAGCCTCTGAAACTGTAAGACAGTGAAGTTTTTGTTGTTTAAATTTATAGAGCTTTGTTACAGCAACTGTAGTAAACTAATACACTCTGGAATGAGTCATTTTGACCTCTGAATTAAAGATCGATTAGTATCTCTATCCTTTGTCACCCTGATGTTTCAATTTTTGTGGTTTTGGTTTGGCTTTATCTTTTGTTTGTCTGTTTTGTTTTTGAAGCTGGGATTGAACTCAGGACCTTGCACTTGGGAGGCAGGCAAGCACCACTGAGCTAAATCCCGGGCCCTTGGCTTTATGTTTTTAAATTTTTTTAAAAGTTCTTTACCATTCTTTTGTTCTTTAGGCCTAATTTTATCCACTGAGTCTTGAATTCCCTTTACTCTTAAAACATCTGTAAAGTCCTTTTCTGATTAGCTATTATCAAATAAAACAGAGTGTTCACCTTCTTTCTCCTTGATGTATAAGCTTATTTTTGCAGTTTTAGTATTCAGCAATGCAGGCTGCTTATAGGGAAAAAACATTAAGCACAAGAGACACACTTGAAGGCTGGGGATTTAGCTCAGTGGTGCCACCACCTGACTTGCAAACGCAAGGTCCTGAGTTCAATCCTCAGGACCTAAAAAAAAAAAAAAAAACAAAGATACACTTGATTTCAAGGTGTTTCTAGAATCAAGAGGAAAAATCCTTGGAGCAAACTTGCCAGTAGAAAAATGGGGATGGGGGAATATCGGTAAATGACATTGTTTTTCCTACTTCAGATGACATGTTGATCTAGTAGGCAAGAAGTTTCTGGGACCATAATATAAGCTTCATACTTGAAAACCAAGTGGAAAAATCCACAAAAGAAAGACTAGAAGAAAATTATGACTGGGTGGGAATATGAGTAAAGGACCAGAATTGGAAAGACCTAGTTTATTACAGATTTTGCATAGCAATAGAAAAACCAAAAATTGACTCATGGGGTCTAGTTCAGCTAAGTTCACAAAGCAACTACAGCTACATGTAGCAACCCGGACAAATCTTTAAAACATTGTATGTTCTTATGTAAGCATATTTATATAACAAAACAATTGTTTAATGCACATGAGTAAAATGTGTACAAATCAATGTAATAATGACTTCTGGGGATGGAATAGAAGAAAAATAAGACTGGATTTAGAAGCACTTTAAAAGTATCAAAAGCTTTACCATGATGTATCTCACCTTTCTTAACAGAATACGAGCTACCTCATGCTCTATTTTGTACCTCCTGCTATTAGGTAAGTTTACAGCCAGGATTAACAAAGAATCCAAATACTCTCAAAGGTCTGGGGATTTAGCTCAGTGGTGCTGTCGCCTGCCTCACAAGCACAAGGACCAGAGTTCAACCCCCAGTACAAAACAAACAAACCAATATTCTCAAGAAGAAGATATTTTTATCACTGCTTCCTCAGAGAGCAAACTGAGCACAAAGAGAGCAGTAGGTTTTCCGGTCCCATTGCTAATAAAATTCAGAACCGGAGCCTGAGACTGACATTATTGGGCCTTCTGGTAAAAGTGAGGGGCACTAAGTCACCAGTGATATCATCACGCAGAAGAGCAGGCGGCTTCTGTAGAAGGCTCAGATGCCCACTCGCACCTCAAATACTACATCTGGCTTACAGGGCAGCTAAGCTCTTCGTGAGGCAGGGGAGGAGGGGTAAATGGCAGCATTTAGCTTTTGTGACAGAACCGTGGGGGCCTTGGAACCCTTCCACCCACTTGAAAAACGGCCTCCCATCTGACATTAATAGAAAAAGACCATTAAAAAGCTTTATGCTAGTCTGTTCTCCTGGTTCTGGTCCCTCTTTGCCTTTGTTGCTGCTGGCATGTTATAAATTATGGATGCGCCTAGGTGCTGCTGCTCCCCCGTTTCCTCTGTAGCGCCGCCCGCTCTGCGCCG
>NW_022900915.1:11602390-11617968 GCF_012274545.1 Fukomys damarensis
AGGTGGCAGCAGCGGGGTCCTTCGCCGCCCGGGGAGCGGGGTGACAGCCCCGGAGCGGGCAGCTGCCTCTTCCAGCCTCCGATCCCAAAGTCGGACGGCAGGGAGAAGCGGGACCCGGTCGTGGGTGGAGAGTGCGTGGGAAATTCCTCATGTCCGGGAAGGGAACATCTGGGAAGGTTTTGGGGGAACCAGGGTTTCCCGCGGCGTGCGCTGGTGAGGAGTCGTGGTTGGGACGGTGTTCGAAGGAGCACTTCTTATTTAAAAAACAAGTACTATTTACAAGTCTATTTTATATATTTTATTATGGATAATGAAACTCATTCATGAATTTCGTTGTCAAAGTAGATATGACCTTACATCCAGTTTTATTTTAAATAAATGAAGTTAAATTATGCACAAGTGATATGTAAATGTGGCAAAGATGACGAAGGGCAGAGGAATGGCAGGTTTGGAAGCACTAACTGCAAGAGGATCCAGTGTTTTGTGCTTGGCACGGATCCCTGTCAGCATTTAATGAAAGCAGAGGGATTTGCTGTTTCCCTCTGAAAACACAGGCAAATTTGGGGTGCAAGGGTAAGGGTTTTCCAGATGGCTAGAAGGCCATGGCTTAACCACTGAGGAACACACGGCCCCAGAAGAAGGTCCGCAGAGCCGCATTGTGCTCGGCAAGGGTGGGTGCTGCCCCTCACCCAACACTATAACCCAGGCACACAGGACACCCTCAGAAGCATCTGCTAAGAGATCAATGAGCTATAGTTCAAATCCTTTCCTTTTCTTTTTTCGGAAGATGAACCTGAGGCGCAGAGAGATCAATGGGTTGTCCAAGATCACAAAGCTAAAGCAAAAGCCTATGTCTCCTGACGTTAACTCCACTAAACGTTCCTGCCTGTTCCCTAACCACCTTCCACTTCTGCCTCTTGCCTCCGTCCCCTGCAGGGAACCCAATACTTTGAGTTTCCACAGACAGAAGAAAATGTGGGCAAGAGGGTATAGCGGGAAAGGATGGAGGATGTAAATTACTCCAGATCCTCCCTCCCGATCCGCTACCCCTCCCTCATCACAAGGAGCAGAGGAGGGGCCGCTCTGGTCAGCACTGGAGAGAGGGTGATGACGGCAGGGCGGCCCTCTCTACCACTTGTCTGTGACAGCACAGAGCAAGATGATGTACACGTAAGGTAGATTTAATTCTTTGGAGGGTTCTACCTAAGCCCCTTCCTGGAGTTTTAAGATGCATGAAGTTTACATAGGAGCCCCGTTAATGCTCTATCTCTGGGGTTAATATTTAATTAGACGGTTTTTTTAAATGCACACTATTACTGGTAAGACTGCTGCAGTGCTTGTTCGTTCCTTCTGGGAAGCAATGTTCAGATACAGAGTTATGAAGCCCTTGTGGTTCCCATGGAAACCCTCACCTCTGGTGACTCCTGGATGAGCGGCAGTGATGCTCCAAGGGACAGGCAAGGCTCAGGGAAGACCACAGATGCAGACGACTCAAAGAGCTCTTGGACCTCCTCCAAGGGTTCAAGGCCAGTGCCCCAGATCTGTCTTCCAAGGCAGCCTATCCCAATTTTGGGCTATGCTGATGGTGCCAGGGGCACTTTACAGCTTAAACTTAAATCACGAGCTTTTAGTGGAGATAGATGATAGATGGAAATTCCTTTTTAAAATTCTTCTCATGTGTGAGTCCCCATCATTCAAACACTTATTTTCATGCTCATATCCCTTCATTTAGTGCAGAAATTGCAACATGGCATGGACCAAAATTTCTGTTGGAAACATAAATTTAAACCCGCATTTATTTTGTTGCATCAATTTTCTTTCATTAAGCCATGTTTTTCAACCCTTTCCTTTTGCAATTGTTTGGAACTGCGTTTAAATTTTTCATTTGCATCACTCCTTATTTAAATTCTACCCATATGTGGTTCATCATTCCAACCTCTCGAGATCTTTCAGAACTTAGTAATCATTGAATTTGCTTTCACTCCCAACTTCACGTTGTTCCTAAATGTGATAACCCTGACTTCCAGGGCTCTGAGTCACTGGTAATCGCTGTGAAGGAGAAATGGGGACACGGTCCTTAAACTGAGGCACATTTGGATATTGCAGTGCCCTGCTCTTGCCTTCTGTCCAGGAAGATTTCAGCACCACGAAGAGTTCATGACAAGCGCCCCCTCTGGTCTCTCTGCTGTCTGCTTCCAGGCTTTCTCCGAGGCCAAGAAGGGCCACATAGCCCAGACACCTCACCTCCTGGACCTCCTGGAAGTCAGGGAGTTGACGCTTCCAAGAGCAACACTTAGTTGTTGGAGGACAGAAGCCAGTAGATGAATGCCTAGCGTCCCGACTTTCTGAGGAAAAAATTCAAGGGAAGCGCAGTGCGCATGGTCCTCGGAGAGCCCCCAGGGAGGCCGAGCGGGGCTGTGCTGGTGATGACCGGCTCAGCCCCACACCTACCATGAGGAGTCGGTCTTCCCGGAGCTCGCTTTCTTCACTCTTTCAGTCAGGGTTCCTGAGGTTACCTCCCAGAGGAAATACGTGCACCAAGTTTGTAGTTCAATCTTCACTTTCTGGAAAACTAAACTGAGGCAGATATACAGCTGCAAGTAGCAAAGAGATAGAAGTTGGGTAACCTCTGATTTAATTACAGACATCTTTGGGCCAGGAATTTAGCTCAGTGGTTCTGGTGCCTACCTCACAAGCATAAGGACCCAAGTTCGATCCCTGCTACCCCACCCCCCCCAAAAAAGCCTCAACTTGTTGGGCCAACATAATTACAGGCATCTTTTAAATAGTTGCTCCTTTGTAGAACATTTTATGCTTAAATTCTTTTTTTCTTTCTTTCTTTTTTTTTGGTAACAGGGATCGAACTCCAGTCCTTGCACTTGTGAAGCAGGTGGCGGCACCCCTGAGCTAAATCACCAGCCCGCTTAAATTCTTTATTAAGAAAATATATATACAAAATAGAGAAAACTTGGAAAATAGTGAATAAAAAGGGAAATCTAATTATAATCCTACCACTTTACTGCTGCAATACAATTACTAGCCAGCATTTGTGTACCGGAGATTGAGCCACCCCCCACCCCTTTTAATTTTTTATTTTGACACAGTCTTGCTAAGTTGCTCAGGTAGGACTGGAAATTGCAATCTTCCTGCCTCAGCCTCCCAGAGTGCTGGAATTTCAGGCATGTGCCATCATGCCCTGAAACTAGCCAGAATGTCTATATGCTGTATTTCTCTTCAGCATTTTTCTAGATATATTTTAATATCAAGAAAACTACACTTTGTATACAACTTTATGACACAAAATTTTAGCTCAGTGTCTCCTTATTCTTGAAATGCTATAAAATAGTCCCACAACCATTATTTTTTTAACCATTACTTTCAGTAGCATTGCCTAATAACTTTCTCTTTGTCTATGCCACATTTATCTTTTTCTTCACAAGACTAGCTCAGTGCCCAGCACATATTAAGGTCCTCATTATGATTAAATCAATGAGAAAATGCATCCTAACTTGCTCCGGCATTTTTGTATAGTTACCTGGGCTTGTTTCCAAATTTTCAAGCTTGTCATTCATGCTGCAGTGAACATATGGTCTTTAGAATGTTTTAGATTTTCCATCACCCCTTCTCCTTCTGTATCTGTGCTGGCCTTAATCATGTAACAAACTTTGGCCGTTTGTTCACGTGAAAGGTGCAAATACTTCAGGATATGTTATCCTTTCCACTGGCTCAGCAACTTACATGCAGCATAGTTCACGTGGGATACACAGACCACACAAGTAATGCGAAACTGGCCACCCTCATGGAAGTTTCCTTTAAGGGTATTCCGTGCTGAGTAGTACTCTGGGGGCTCCTCAGGGGGACATACTTTCATTCCTTCCACTGATCACAGACTTGAGAATGTCTAATTTATTTGCCTGCTGACATTGCCTTGTTTCCAAATGTCTTCTAAACATTGTGTCACTAAGTGATAATTCAATAATAGAGCAAATGTATTTGTCATTGCTAATGTGACAGATACTTTACATATAATTTCCATTGTATAATTCTCTGAGGTACTTACTATTACTTTCTCATAAAGAAATGGGAACTGGGCCAGGGATTTAGCTCAGTGGTGCCATCACCTGCTTCATAAGCACAAGGACTCAAGTTCAATCCCTGGTACAGAAAGAAAGGAAAGGCAGAGAGATAGAGGAACTAAGAGAGCTTAGATAATTTTCCCAGGGTTACACAGAAGAAAAGAGAATAAAATACAATTTTATTTTATAAAGTTTTTTTTTTACTAAGAATTCAATATTAACTTCCAGGACTGGTTCTGTGCCTAGGTGGAAGAGTTGTCTACTTGGATGATATAACCCAAAAGATACTAAAGTATTGTCCCAATCCTAAAACTTTACCTCAAGCCTTAAACTGTCCTGGGCCTGGAGATGCCGTCATGAATTTACTTCTTGAATTATGGAATTATCTGCAGGTGCTGCTTGTGAAAGAGAAACAGACTTGGCCTAAAAGGGGCCACACATGAAGCCATTTGTACTTGTAGACACCTTAGCTAGGTTGTCATATTCCTTTTGATGTTTCTCAACTACCTGGACATTTTCATTGTCATTCCCGGACAGCTTTTTAAAATGCTGCTGCTAGGACCTCACCTGCCCATCTGAGATGCTGATTTGGTTGAACTGAGGTAAGGCTGAAGCAGTCTTGAGAATCCTTAAACTAGTTGGCCACCTTGTAAAAGCCCCAAAAGAGTGAAATGTAGAATTAGTAGGCTTTGCAACTCATAGTAACTAAATTTTAGAAGCAGCCTATACGCCTGTCAACATATGCATGAATAAAGAAAGTGTGGTATATTTTCACAACAGAGTACTACTCAGTCATAAAGAGGGTAAATTTTTAAAAAATAAAAAAAAGAAGGGTAAATTTGAATCTTTTGTAGGAAAAATGGAGGCACATTGTCAATTGAAATAAATCAGATACACAAGCTGAAATATCACATGATTTCTCCTATAGGAGAAATCCAAAATATAAATAATTTTAAAAGCAAAGTAAAAGACAGGTTATAGGAAACAGGGAGACAGACTTTATGGAAATGAGAAGGGGCTCTGTGGATGAGGGGAGGGGAAGGGGGAGGAAAGAGGATCAAGAGATGATACGCACATGAACCAGTTCCTCAAAAGGAATGTACATATTATGGATCAAAACATATACTAAAAAGGAACAAAGAATCAGTAGGCTTTGTGGAGAACATCTTTTAAAATCCTGAGTAATATAAATGAAAATGAAAAATAACCAACAAACTGGGGGTGGGAAGACTTTAAATTGCTTCAATTTTATTAGTACATATTTTCAGTACATAATGACTACCTTCCTCAAGGTGAGCGGGTGCATGTACATAACACATCACGATTCTTTTTTCACTCTCTTCCCTTCCTCTTTCTCCTTCCTCCGTCCATCTCTTGGTCCCCCACTCTTTCCACTGGCAAAAGCGTTATCTTCCTGTTTTCCTTTATTGATCTCTTATTTTGCTCTTTTATAGTTTAGGTTTCTCATTTGAAATAAACCATACAATATTCAAGCTTGTATATCTGATTTATTTCACTTAAAAATTTTTTTGAGACAAAGTATTGTAGTTCAGGCTGGCCTTGAACCCATAGTGATCCTCCTGCCTCAGCCTCCTCCTGAGTGCTAAGATTACAGGTATGTACCACCATGCCCAGCTCTATTCTCTTAAAATTATGTTCTCTTGGGGCCGGGGATTTAGCTCAGCAGTTCGGTGGCCTGCCTTGCAAGCGCAAGGACCCGAGTTCAATCCCTGGTACCAAAAAAAAAAAAATTATGTTCCCTAGGTACATCTATTTTCCCACACATGATTCAAATTTATCCTTCTTTATGGCACAGTAGTACTCCCTTATATATAGATATCATTTTTATTTATCCATTCATCTGTTTATGGGCATATAGACTGCTTCAATGATTTAGCTATTATTGTGCTGCTATAAACATATATATGCATGTATCAATGTAATATAATGTCTTTAGCTTTCAGAAAGATGCCTAGAATGGGAATACTTGGGTTAAATGGAATTTCTAGTTTCAGTTTTTTGAGGAATCGCCATACTGACTGCCATAATAGTTAAATTAGTTTACATTCCCACCAGTTATATAGAAGGGTTCCTTTTTCTATGCAGCCTTGCCAGCATTTGTTATTATTTGGCTTCTTGATGATAGTCATTCTTTCTGGAGTAAGGTGAAACTTCAATATTGTTTTAATTTTCATTTATCTAATGACCAGAGATGCTAAATATTTTTTCCTGTATTTATTGGTCATTTGTATTTCTTCCAATCTGACAAGGGCCACTTATAACAGACCTACTGCCACTACCATAATAAATGGGGGAAAACTAAAAGCTTTCCCGCTAAAATTAGGAACAAGATAAGGTTGTTCAATATTGTCACTCCTGTTCAATACATTCTTCACAACACTAGCCGGAACAATCAAGCAAGATAAAAAAAAGTAGAAAAGATATGAATAAGAAAGGAAGAAGCCAAATTACCATTATTTGTAAATAATATGGTCCTCTATATAGAAGACCCCAAAATTTCCACCAAGACTCCTCAAATTAATAACTAAGTTCAGCAGTGTAGCAGAATACGGATCAGTACACACAAATCAATAGCATTCACATACACCAATAATGTACTCATTGAGAAAGAAACTGGGAGAACAATACCACTCACAACAGCATAATGAGAAATCACATACTTAGAAATAACCAGCCAAGGAAGTGAAAGACCTCTACAAGGAAAACTACAATACTCTGGAAAAAGAGGTTGGAGAAGATGTCAGAAAAGTGGAACAATATCCCCTGTTCCTGGATAGGCAAAACCAAGAGTCAGAATGGCCAGATATACATATTTAATGCAATCCCATCAAAATACTAAGAGCACTCCTCACATAACTAGAGAAAACAATCCTAACATTCCTGTGGAACTAGAAGAGGCCCAGAATAGCAAAAGCAATGCTGGGCAACAAGAGAAAAGCAGGAGGCATCCCATCCCCATCCTGGATTTTAAGTGATATTACAAAGCTGCGGTGAAGATAAGTTTTCTTTATGTGTTTACCTCAGACCATCTGTTTTGTTAGAGCTTTATCTCAAGAGTTCCCAGTCCTTTCTTCCATCTAATTACATGCAATTTCTTTACTGAACTCTCCTAGAAATTTTAGGCTCCATTCCTAGTAGGGTTCCAAGGCCTGAGCCAGAGATGGCGTGGGAACAGATCTGGCCAGAGATGAAACCTAGATCAAACCGAGCAATTCATTCTACCCAGGTGTTACTATGAAGCAGACAAGCAGAGGGTCGGGAACTGGTGTGAAAAATAGGACAGGAACATGAGAGTCCAGGATAGAGAGGGCTTACACGGAGAGGGGCAGGGTTGGCCTGGAAAGCTTCCCAAGGTCCTGGCATGCACAAGCAGGGTTTCCATAGGCACCTGGGGAATGACCTGAGATACAAGGGAGCCTCTGAGGCCACAGGGCCAGGTAGGAAATTCTTCTACACTCCCAGGAAAGTCAGTCAGTCCAGAAGCTGAAGAAAGGATGACTCCCTCTGGGTATTTCAGAAGCAGAAATGTTGGCTTTTACTATAGTAGCTGGGATAGAAATGATGAATCTATTGATTGCCTACTTTTTGCTGAGTAGTGCTCAAAGTATTTCATTGTTTTATCTAATCCGCACGATAACTCATACGGTAATTACAGTCCTTACTTTCTGGGATGGACATGGTCCACTGGTGCTCAGCTTCAGTCTCCACCTTCTCTGACTGCCTTCCTGTTGTCCAGAGGCCAGAAAGCTAAGTCATTTCCAGGCTCCCAACAGCGAAGGTGAAGATGTGAGGTAGAATTCATGGGGTAGAAGCACTCGGGCAAAATTTAGGAGGCAGAAAGGAGGGGAAGGGCAATTGTCCTCTGTGTTTGCTGTCTTCCTCTGACAAAAACAAAAACAAAGGAGTACAGAGATAACAATGCCTCGTCTCCAGCACCCAAGGGCAGTGGTAGTGGCAGTGGCTGCTAGCTTCAGTGGTTCAGTGTCCTGATGATCGCAGAGGCATTGGAGGCTTCCTGAGGTCGGAGTGACGGCCATGATGCTATGTTCTAGACCTCAGTCGCTCCAGAGACACCGATTCCTCATCACCCGGCGCTACTGCGCTGCACTCTGGAGTGTCTCATTCCTACACGTCCGACCTACAGCCTAGGCCTTCAGCCCTCCCACCTACAGTATATGTATTTAATTCCCACCATTAAATCTCTTTGCGCTACAAAATTGCAAGGGTGAGTTTTGTTTCCCACACTAAACCTTTTTTTGTTCTTGTTAGCATTGAAGAAATGGAGTCTCACAGCGTATGAGTAAAGGTCCCTCAACTAGTAAGAGATAGATGGAGAATTCTCTGCTTCATTAGACAAAAGGTGCCCCAGAACTTAGAAGAACTACAGTGAAGAATTCACAGGTTATATCTCTAACAGGCTTGACAAAGCAAAGTACTACGGAGTCAAGTTCACATACAGTCTCTTCCCACTTTTCAACCTCTGAGTTGCACTTGTGATTGTGGTAAGTGCTTAACTCGATTGGTTTGCATCCATGCCGAGACCTCTGGGATGCCACTTACATAACTCATCCGCAGGAGTCTGTCTTGCCAATAAGTACTCACAGATGGCTCTCACTCAATATCCACATTAAACACAGAGCTCTGTTCTCTGAAACGAGCTACTTAGCTACCCTAAGCCAAGGAGTCAGAGGAGCTGAGGGCAAAGAAATAGTAGTAGCCAGTGCATAGAGTCGTTAGTCTGTTTCAGGCACTGCTGGTATTTTACATTGTTTTCTGGTGTGATCCTCATAGCAGCACTGGGAGATAAGCATGATTACTGTCCACATCATACAGATCAGGAAACTGAAGCACACAGATTGTACCTGCCCATGTGTATGCAGCCAGCGACTGGCAGGGCCCTGATATTAACTCGGGCCCCTGTTTATAATGTGACAGTAGCTTCTGGTACCGCTCAGAATGCTTTGTTTTAATTTCATGTACCATAGTTAACTGCATAAAGTCCTCTCTAGTGAAATCAGACAGAGATAAACAAGCAAAAAGAGGTGAGTTTGGGCTTCCTTCAGGATCAGTCCTCTGCTTTGCCCCCTGATGCTCCAGCTCTGTCTGGGTGCCCTCTCTTCTCTGAACATGGTGCTGGTACTTCTGATGCTCTGGATAAACCAGATCAGGACACCTCCAATCTCACTGCAGCTATTTGTGGTGGCTGTGACTTTTTTTTTGCCATCATCCTTCATTTTGTCTGTATGCAAGAATCACCTTGTACAGAATGATCCCCTCTCCATGAATGTACAGTGGGCACAGAAAGGATAGACAGCGCAGACATGTGGACATAGAGAAAAAAATAAAAGATATTACTCGAAAACGGTTAACCCTGCAATCTCATGAAAATTTAAAATCAGAGTAAACACACGGCTGTCTAATTAGACGGGCCTCATCCTCCTAACCAGCATTTCTACCAACTCCCATTTCTCCTAGAAATAGATCTTCATGAAGGCGAGTGTCTTTTTAAAATTCTGCACTACCGCAAGCCAGACTAAGATGGTTCTGTCGAAATTACAAAACACTATACTTTCAAACAGCTGCTGAATTATTTAGTGCCTTTACACTGTCCAAATGCTGGGCTCCTTGGGTAGACAATGCCTTGGTTTCCCTCCTATCTCTGTTGTCATGATGTTCAGTAAATGGAGAGATATTGCTCCTCTTAATAATTTATAAAATAATAATCCACGTTAAGGATCAAGCTCCTCTGATAGGTTTGGGGTTTCAAATCGGGGAGTCAGGAGAGGGGGAGGCTTGACACTCTCTTCTAGTCCGGTTACAGTGATTGGCCCTGGCACACACAAGCTTGACTTTCAGTATTTGCTCCTTTCTCACCTCACCCTGCTCTCCCTCCTCAAACTCTACCTCCTGTGGTTTCCTGAACGGTAAACTCTGCTTGCTGTCGCTTCTTATTGGCATCTGACCATCTATCAGCCCTATGGTGAAATACATCGTGAGAAGCAGAGACGGATGTGAACTTTTGTCATGTACTTGACATTTCAGGATTTCGTATTTACTTTGGCAAAATCGGACTCCCATGCATATTTCTAGAAAAGGGGAGGGGAGGGAGGGAAGAGACCAGGCGATGGGCATGTAGCTCAGTGGTAGAGAATGTGCTTGACGTGTGCAAGGTCCTGGGCTCAACCCTATCACTGGCGAAATAAAAAAGAAGAGAAAATATATTTAAGAGAACAGACTTGGTACACATGCTTTTCTCTCTAAAGTATACATCCATTCCCTTATCTATCTCTGTGTACAATTTATGGCTGGATTCATGTGAATTCTGTGACAACTACAGAAATTAGTTACATGAGCAATTATCCTCTTATCCAGATACCAAGAGTTCTAAAAAGCTCTGAAAGCACCTGCCTTTTTCATCATTTCCTCACAACAGCTTAATATAATACCTGGTAGATATTAATTCAACGTTCACAATTCTCTGTGAGAGTACAGACACAAGGAACACCTAGGTGTGTGTGCAGGTAAACAATACCACAGGTGCAATGTGTGCTATAACGATAGCAGGTACCCAGGGCTGTAGGAAAACCAAGGAAGGAGCTACAGACGGCCTCGGCCCAGGGAAGAGGAGAAGGACACAGAGGTGGTGGCGTTTGAGCTTGAGGCTGAGTAGAATTTTGCCAGGCTGATGGAGCAACACCTGAGCTACACCAACAGGAAAGAGAGTAGCAGAATGGGGAAAAGTGGTACTCAGAGATGTACCAGAAGCAGAGTCCCGGCTAAGTGTTAAGTAGTGAAAAGACAGGTAAAGAACTTGAAGAGATAGGAAAAGGAACTTGTATAGCATGCTGAATATTTCCTGGAAGTGTTGGCAAAAGCTGGGAGATATGGTCACTGTCTACACCACTGACAGGCATATTCAAGTCAGAAGCCTTATGGAGCATAGACTGGCAACTTCTACCAAATGTAAGAAAGGTGCATCTCTTTCGAGCTGGTGGTTACTCCTCTAGGAATGTGCCCTATAAATGTAGTATAAAGTTACATATGTACGAAGTTGTTTGCCATAGTCTTGCCTGCAAAAGCAAAAGACTAGAAAAAAGAGACTCCATAAAGAGGTGAGTTCAATAAATTGTGTATTTGTAGAATGGAATATGATGGGCAGCTCTAGAAACAACGGAGAAAACTCCTTATACACTGACAGGGAAAATAGTCCAAGACACACAGGCGTAATAAGAAAAGTGGGGCCAGTATGCATGGTTTGCTACCATTTGGGGAAAAAAACACATGTACATAAATATACATATACATTTATATATACGTACATATGTATATGAGAAGGCATATGTGCTTATCATTAATGGAACTTCTCTGGACAGATACCCAGGACAGGTACACGAAAGGATCAGCACCGTCCACCTTTCTTCACCTCTTGGTTTTGAACGATGTAAATGTAACACCCTCTCAGATAAACTGAACAAACAATGAAAGCTTTAAAAACAGAGAGAAATGATTTAATTGGACACACTTTTCAGGAAAGTAGAGACTGGGGGGCAAGAATGAAAAAAGAGGGCATGGTGGCATGTGCCTGTAATCCCAGCACTCTGGAGGCTGAGGCAGGAGGATCACAAGTTCGGCTTGGCCTGGGCAACACAGTGACTTAGCAAGACCTTGTTTCAAGAGAGGGATGTGAGGGCAGGAACCTGGGGATGCAGCTCAGTGTGAAGGCCCTGGATTTAATCCCAGTACTGCTGAAAGAGAGAGGGAGAGGGAGCGGGCAGGGTGACTACTTGGGAGACTACTGCAGGCATCCAGTCAATGGAGTGGGGTGTGCCTTGAACTCAGTGGAAGTGAGCAGGATAGGAGGGCATAGATTTCAAGCATCATTTGTGGGTGATTTGTACCTACTTTATTTTCCCCATGTACTATAGGCCAGGTATTTATATACAGAATCACATAAGCATACAAGATTGTACTTGTCCCATTTTACAGATGAAGAAACTAAACCTCAGAGAGGATAAGTGACTTACCAAAAGTCACACAGGTAGAATAAGTGGTAGAACCAGGATTCAAACTGTTACCCATATGCCACACCAGGGGCTGTTGTAGCACAGAATGAATAACCAGATGTGGGCGCAACCTGTTATGATTTGATAAACAGAGAAAACAGCCTATGGAAGTCTTTCAGTAGCCTGGAAAGGAGATCTCTGGAGCCAGGGATTTAGCTCAGTGGTGCTGCCACCTGCCTCATGAGTGCAAGGTCTCGAATTCCACCCCAGCTCAAAGAAAAAGAAGATCTCTGGAGCTCCTGAGGTTAAAAATGGTTCAGGAAAGCCAACTGGACTGCAAACCAGGGCACCCTTGAGATGCAGATGGTTCCAATGTCCTAGGCCTGATTCCAACACTGGCCAAGCCTGACCTCCCTAGGACCCACTGAAGCCAGAAGCTCCCCTAAGACCCAGCTCTCCCAGTCTCCTCCTGGGGACTCAGCTCCCTGCCCCCAGTACCGGCCAGGGCAAAACGTGCCTTTCCCTCTGGCAGGAAGTACTAGAAGGGCTTCCCTGGAGTGCCGTTTGGCTGGAACAGGCTCCATATTTTCCTCTCCCATCTCCCTGCAGTATCAAGTGTGTGACTATTGATTTTCTCCCTACATTTGTTTTTGTTATCCATTATTTATGGAATCATTTTTCCATCCTTCGTGCATGAAGGCAAATTTTGTGTAAAAATCAATGTGTGAGCACCGCCGATGGCTTGTTGCGTTTCCTTGGCTTTCATCTCTAAGGCACGGTTCTCGGGAAATGCAGAGCAGGATCCTGGGGAACATGACAGAGTGGGGAGGGGAGGTGAGGGACACTGTCGGGTTTAAACACCTGCCTTAAGAGACCGAACTCGGCAGGGTGGGTGGGGGCTGCAACATTCAAATTCTGTTCAGCCGGCCTGGATGTCAGGCACGATGGCCTCCCTGCCCTGATCTGACCCCCACTTCCCTCAATCATTTGCTCTGCTGCAAGGAAGGAAGGGGTGGGGCTCCATCTGCTCATTCGCTTCCATTTCTGTTTTTCCACGTAGAAACCCGCAGGACTGTCCAGGAGTGAGGGCGGAATGCTCTCTAGGAGGTTACTCTGATACTCTAGGGCCTTCTTCAAGATTCCCTGAAGGAACTCATGGTGCTTGGGAGTGGGAGGCGGGTGGAGGGATTAAAAGCAGGGCTGACACCTAACACTTGCTCTTAATGAGCTCCTGCTGTATGTCCAGCCAAACACTTCACTGGGACTCTTCAACACGAAGGGGAGATCCACTGGTATAAAGACAGACGCAGGACACTTGGTGTCAGAAAGTCCCAGCTAAAGTCCTTACTTGGCCCCTTCCCGGCCGTGTGGCCCTGAGTAAGATATTTCACCTCTCTGTGCCAGTTTTCTCACTTGTAAACAGGATAACATTTATGCTTTTACCTCTACAGAGACCCTAGGTAGGTGACTGATTCATGATAAGAACCCAAATAAACCCAGATCCTTTATTCCTTCATTGCCTTAGCTTAAATGTTACTTCCACAGAGAGCTGCACCCTTTTACATTAAAGTGAGTTCTTCCAACCCAGTTACTTGCTCTCATAGCAGCCTCAGTTTCCATCATGTGTATTTCATAGTTTAGCAGTATTTTCAGTGCTCCCTGCTCTCTGTTCTCAGTTTAAATCTAAGCTCCCTGGCAGCAAGAACCTTGAGCATCTGTCTTCAGATCCTAATGTAGTGAACATGTGGCAGACAGTGGAGTCTCAACAACTGTGTACTTCCATCATTACTGTCTTCTAGATAGGCGCAGAGGCACCGGGCCTGCCCAGGGTCACGTCACTAGCAGGTGGCATTCATACCCAAGTCTGCCTGACACCAAAGCTACCTCCTTTCTACTCTCCTCATTTTCAAGTTGCATGAGAACATATTCAAGTTGATGGTTATAAAACCAAAAGCCAGAAAAATGTTCCTTGCAGTTCCGCTCCTTCTACCATATTCTCTTTCTGTCCCCATTCTGCCTACTTTTATAGTTTATCAGTGGCCAGGACCCAGGGCACTTTTTGTAGGTGCTTCAAACCAACAATTCAACCCTTCGAAGGATGTTCTCCTCCACTTTCCAGCACCTTTAAGTTCCCCGGACCACTCACCACTCTCCACTGGGCTCAGTAAGGTTCCAGTGTGGCACAGTGTTGTCAAAGCATGATTGTATCCAGGCCAGGAGTCGCGGTCAGGTGTCACCAGCTCTGCTCAGGACGAGTCTGCCAGGAGATCACAGTGGATTTTTGTAAAATGTGTTATGGTACTCTGTTTCTCCAAATGATAGGCTGCCTGGGCTAAAAGGGCATTTCTCATTCAACCAAAGCTTTGCCTAAAATTCTATTCTACTCTTCTTAAACAGGAATATGTTATTCTCTCAAGGAGCTTTTGTAATCAGAGGCACACACTTGCTGCAGGAAGGCTCTGTGGACCAGAGTAAGTTTTTTTTTGTTTGGTTTGGTTTGGTTTTGGTTTTGGTTTTTGAGTGAAACCTCAGAAAGACAAGGAAATCAAAATCTAACTCAACATTGTCTGGGACTGAGTTTCTCCCAAAGAAAACCCAGGATACCTGTGACTCAAAGAATAATAGGCAGAGCACACAGGAGGCATTTAGAATCTCAGAAGAGCCACAAACAGCCAAGGACTGGAAAAGATCAGGGATAGAAAGAACCCAAAGATGTCACAGACCCTGGAAAACATCTACACCAAGGGTTGGCAAACTGTGGCCCCTGGGCACAAGCCCATGGATGGCCTGTCTTTATAAATAAAGGTCACAGTGACACTGCCCATATAATGTTGTGTGTTGTTGATGTGTTGTCTGTGGCTATTTCTGTATAACGACAGTGAATCAAATAGACTGGGCATGGTGGTGCGTGCCTATAATCCTATCACCCAGGAGGCAGAGGCAGGAGGAGGATCATCACAAATTCAAGGCCAGCATGGGCTGCACAATGAGGTCAGGGCCAGCTCAAGCTACAAAGCACCCTGTTCTTAAAAAAAAAAACCAACAAACCAAATAGTTGCAACAAAAAGATAGAACCACAAAACCTAAAATATTTATTATCTGGCTCTTTATAAAAAGAGGCTGCCACATTTTATCCTACACTACATTCTGCGAAGCACTACAGATTCCTTAAAATAATGATGGCCATTGAAAAAATAAAGTGAAGAAGCAGTTGTTCTTTGGTCAAGAATGTTTGAGAAGCGCTCCGCTGAGTATTTGTCTCCTAGAGGGTGTCATTCTTCTACTTTATAAAAGACTGAAAAGTTCTGCAGTCAGAACAAACAACAAAGCACTTTTTGAAAATTTCCCAAACTTATTTTACTTGTCTGTGGGACACTTTTTAATGTATGTAGTGGTGTGGGGCCCACAATTTCATAAATATCTATATGGGTCATGACTTCAAAATGCCAGTCATTTCATGACCTTAAATTTGCCATAT
>NW_022900915.1:11618310-11626167 GCF_012274545.1 Fukomys damarensis
AGAGAGAGAGAGAGAGAGAGAGAGACAGACAGAGAGAGAGAGAGAGAGACATGTTTTTCTATATCCCCACATAATGAGCTCCATCCACTTGTGGAGGAAGCTGTGCCACACTTTGGTGTATTAGTGTACCCTGCACTGCTCAGTGTGGCAGCGACTAGCCACACATTGGCTTTAAATTTAAATTAAGTTAAATTAAAAATTAGTCCCTCTGTTGAATTAGCCACCATTTCAAGTACTCAGTGACCATGTGTGTTAGTGGGTACCATATTGGACAGTGCTAATGAAGAACATTTCCGTAACCTCAGAAAGTGTTATGGGACTCATGGCCTTTCTAGAATCTTTTAAAACTCCTCAGTATTGTTGCCTCCCTCACCATCTCTCGCCCTATAAAATTTTTTTATAACTCTTCCAGAAAATCATGAGACATAGAACTATGAGGACTAACATCAATACTCATCTCTTCATCAAAGTATACACCATTTATATACAACCACCCCCAAACACACACTCACAAATGCCACCTATGTCCATCCTTCAGGCTATACAAGAAGGATCCCGGTTTACCCTCGGCGACAACAAAGCCAGTGTAAAACCTTCCAGACAGGGCAAGGATGACCTGGGAGCATTGTCAGTCTGGGCTGCAAGTTCCCAGAGTGCAAAAGACAGAACTAAATTAAATATCATATATTGCTGAACTACAAACTAAATGTGATGTAGATACAAATATTTACTTGGGCCCTCATGACTGTTTAAAATTTTTATTTTATGGTAGGAGACACAGGGAGATGTATTTCAGAAATCTAGATGTCCAGCTTCTCTGGAAAAATCAGAACACTTGCTACCAACACCCCTATGGTGCCACACGGCAATCACTGGCAATGCGGAGTACTTCTGCCCCTATGAGGCAGGACCAGCTTCTGATTGGCGTTGGTCCGCATGGCCGCCTGCTGTCCTGCTCACGGCTCATGTATGTGACCTTGACACTTGGGTTCAGTATGCTGAATTTGCTCCTCGGCATTCCATCAGTTAATTTCCACCATGATTTCCAACGAGTGAGCGTTCTCTCCAGCAAACTGCGCGTTCCTTTGGACCTAAGTGACAACGGCACTACGGTGCGGCCCCATGAATAGGGATGAACTCGCTTTCAAGGACTGTTTAGGCCTCTAAAGAAATGGCACTTAGATACGGAGGAGACCACAGGTGTCTCTGAAACTCGCTGAAAGCTGAGGAGTTGGTAAGGGTGAGAATGTACATAAAGATCGTTCCGCAGCTAATTCCAGGGGAACAACGACACCTCTCCCCCAGTGCATCTCCCGGGCTCTCCCAGGAGTCCTGAGAAACTCTGTTCGGAACCCCCACTTGGAAACTTCCAACCAGAGTAGAGGGATGGACACAAGTGTCAGCTCCACACCCCCCAAAACCTAACCTTAAAGTAACAACCGAAGGGTATTTAAAGCATTCGCCTTTATGGACAAAGAGAATGATAAAGGTGAAGCTTTTTTTTTAATTTTTTAAAATTTGAGATGCATAGCAAATTCTCTGACTGACAGATTCGCAAAGGGATGGTAGCATGTGTCTCTGGAGCTGGTGGTTAGGATGAGGCTGCGAATGCGTAGACCCCAGGCCACCTCCTCCAGTAGTACAGTGGGCAACTGCCTTTCCTCAACCTATGAGCATAATAGGAATTTATCCACTGGAAATATTTCTAAAAGCCATTTATTGTTAGGGTATCAACCATAGTTAAGGGCAGAAAATCATATTGAAAGCAGTGGAAATAACTGTACATTTTAACTGTTGAAAAGTCCATCCCCCTTCTTCATTCAACAGCTTATACGTGGGCATATATGCTCTCTAATCAAGAAATTCTCTAGGAATCAAACTAGTCCAAAAAGAAAAGGAAAGAAAAAGAAAAGACTAAGGAATCCTGAAGGAAACAGCTCAGCCAACCTATATTAAGCAGAAAAACAAAGTAAAACCATAAAACCAACCAGGTATGGTGGTATATCCCTGTAATTCCAGCTACTTGGGAGGCTGAGGCAGGAGGATCCCAAGTTAGAAGCAAACCTGGGAAACTTGGACCCTGACTCAAAATAAAAAATAAAAGGGTGAAAAATAAATAAATAAATAAAAGGGTGGAGTTGTAGCTCAGAGGTAAAGTAGCTCTGGGTTTAGTCCCCAGTTGTGGGGGGTGGGGGAGATGCACAGAGCTCCCCATAAAAATTTTTACCCAATTAACTAAATAGTATCTAATACAAGGCACAAAGACCAAAACAGAAAATAAAAGCACCTGAAGAAATAGACTCCAAGGGAATAAGAAATTATCAGTAATATTCTCAGATATAACTGAAAAGAGCACCCCCATAAGAAAAAGATTTTTTTAAAAGAGCAAAAAGAACTGCTAGAACATGTTAAAATAACAGAAGTAAGAAAAAAACTCAACTGAAGGATTCAAAGACAAAATTGAGGAAAGCATCATAAAAATAACAAAAAGGCAAAGAAGAAAATGGTACAGAAATGATAAATAAATGAGAGAATCAGTCTATTTTATCCAGCATCAAATTCATAGGTGTGGGGCCGGGGATGTAGCTCAGCGGTTCGGTGACCTGCCTCGCCAGCGCAAGGACCCGAGTTCGATCCCCGGTACCAAAAAAAAAAAAACAACATAGGTGTTCCAGAATATGAAAAAAATAAAATAAAAAACAGAAAACGTCAAAGAAATCACACAATAAATCTATATATCTTATAAGCTTCCAGATAGATGAAACAAGTTTCTTATAAAGTAAGGAGAATGGAGGCAAGCTACTTTCCAGTCCCCATTCTGTCTCTCTCAGACAGAAGCGATCTTTCTTTTAACAAATTGTTCTACTCTTAAAAAAAAGAATTAAGGAGAATGAATGGCTGCCAGCAGACCTACAAGTGAACCAGCTTGAAGCAGCTCAGAAGGCTTCAGGGGAGATCTCTTCAAGAAGATTAAACTGATACAACACCTTGCATAGTTGAAAGTGTTGAGAGGAGAATGCATAAATGAAGAGAAGTTGGAGTTAGTTAATAGCAAACATGCAAAAGACAAAACAAAGAAAAAACCCCAATGATTACTAATGCCCAGAAAAAGAAAGTAGCATACAGGAGAGGAAAAGTAACTTATCTCACATGGATCCTCCAGGGCTCAAGAGTAAATACCGCTTACATGAAAACATGGACATTGACAGCTGATCTAACCAAAATTAAGATTTACCAAACAGTGAAGGAAGGAGCACTGGAGTAGGAGTCAGAGTGAGCTCTAGGTCCACCTTTACGGAGAGGAGTGATCAGAATGCTTACCACTGAATGATCCAGAGGTACAGAGGCACACACGATGGCTAGAGACAACAGAACCAGCTGAAAGAGTCAAAAGTTCCCGCCTTGGGCAATCGGGTTATGAGAGCAGGAAGACAAGAGAACAGTTCTTTTTCAAACCAAGTCTTGCTAAACTGAGTCTTTAAACTGCAGACACATATAAATCTTGTCCATAGGATGTCCATTCCTTTTCATTTATTTTTGAAACCAAGATTTATATGGCCCCGAGTTCAATCCCTGGTACCAGAAAAAACAACAACAACAAAAACAAGCAAGGTAGTTCCTCGAATACAAAGCATCAAGAAAAAGGGTTTTCTCTTACAAAGAACAAACAGATATGAGCATAAAAGTTTCTTTTCAGTGAACTGTTTGTGGAATCTTAAAAGGCTCAGTTTACAGAAGTGCACAGTAGAACAGTGGTTACCAGGGACTAGGATAAGTGGTAGAGAGGTATTGTCCAAAGGACACAAAATTTCAGTTAGACAAGAAGAATAAGTCCAACTGTATGGTAGGAATATAGCTAATTATAATGTATTATATTCTTGGAAATCACTGGGAGTAGATTGGAAGTGTTCTCACCATAAAAAATCGTAAATACGAGAAGTAAGGGAGGGCCATTCCACAATGTATACATAATATGTTGCACACCATAAATATATATAATTTGGGGGCAATTAAATAAATAAGCCCTTTCACGCCCTTGCTGCCATCAGGTGAATATGCCTCTTCCCCACACACTTCCACCATGATGAACTGTGGTGCAACAGGACCAAGATGCCCTGCACTGGAAACCTCTGAATCTGTAAGCCACAATAAGCTCCCCCTTTTTTCTTTCAGTACTGTGGATCGTACTCAAGGGCTTTGCATTGAGCTACATCCCACCTTTTTTTCTTATTTTCAGACAGAATCTTGCTACATCACTAAGTTGCCCGATCTGGACTTGAATTTGTGGTCCTCCTGCCTCAGCCTCCCGGGGTCCTTGGATTACCAGTATGCACCACCATGCCCAGCTGTCTTTCCTTGTAAATAATAAATAAATGCACAGTACATAGTTTTCATAATCATTTCACTCGTTTTATACTGAGTCAGGTAAAGGTCTTCAAAAGCCTTAAGCACTGACTTCTTTATGTTACTCTTTCTTCTGTTTCTCTACTAAAAAGCAGAATCACTACCCTATAAAATATGAGAGGAACTCTACTAAAATTCAAAATTTGACTATGAGGATAATTTTTACTTAAAGACCAAATATTGAAGTCTTCTAAATAAAACATGTTGCCTCTCAAGTGCCTTAAGTGAGTGTTTAGTCTACTCAGAGCTTTCTATATGGCCTGCTGCCTCTGGAACACTCTAGGGTCCATGAGAAAAACAAAAATACCCACCAACCTTCCCAGCCACTTTGACACTGTAAGATCAGGAAAAACAGGATGGAGAGGAAAAAAGAACCCGGGAGATAAAAGAAGAGAAGCTCCCTTGTTTGTTCGTTTGTTTTTAAGGAAGAAAAGATGAAAGGGAAGATAAAAAAAGGATACCAGTAGGCAAAAGCTTTTTTTAAAAGGCCCTCACTCTAGTACCTATTCTGGAAACCATTTTTAAATGATAGCCCCCAAATGACACTTGAATTTTTCTGTAAGGTCTCAATGGCTTCCTATGCTAATACTATAAACAGACAGTATCTTTAAGTTTTTCTGACATTGAAAATTGATAAAAGTACACTGCCTGTTTTTACGATTCTTCTTAGTTTTATTAAATATGCTTCTTTGTATTCCAAAGGCAAATGCAAAGAAGGAAAATATTTTAAAATTTTTGTACTCCGTGCTACTTTAAGAGAGTCGTAAATTGTTTTGATGAGACAGCATCTTTATTTTTTCCCTGTTAAGATCCAGGGATGACTGACTACAGATGGTTGTTGGTAGCAGCATTCACTTCCCGGGTTGGAAAGAGGAGTCACCTCAGCCAACCATGTACCTGCTCCTGACCCCCCCACACACACCTAGCCTAACTCACCAGGTACCTGCTGGAATCGTCAGATGGGACCTACCGCTTTGCTCATTGAACCTCGGTGAACACCCAGGCCTTCTTTCTTGTGTGGAGCCAAACTGTTTTCTCTGTGTGACTTTTACCTCCTACCTAGTTATACTCTCAGGACCCATAACAAGAGTAAGGCTTCTTCCATATAAAAATCCTTCTGATTTCACCCCTAAAGACAGGAGCTCATTTTCTTCTACAGGAGCAAACATGGCATAGAAGAAAGAGGACAGCTATCACGGCAGCCCTCCCTGGGTCAAGTCGTTGGGCCCTATGATTTGTTTGTTCTGTGACTTTGCATGAGTTCTTTAATCTTTCTCATACCCCATTTGTAAAATACATATTATAATAGATATACTTCACTGAAGTATATAAAACTTCTTAGAAGAGGTGGGCAGCATTCTGAACATAGGAACACCCCATAACCTTTACAATTTCACCTGCATGAGGTTTATATGTGGTCTTCGCTTTGAATGTGGAGTGTTGAGACAAATATATCTCGCCACTTTTAGGGCAGTGGGGTGTGGACAATAATCAAGAACAGCTCATCACTGAGCTTCAAATATTAAACATTTATTCTTCTAAAGTGATCACCAAATACTTTACTGTAATTTACCATAAATAGGTGGTCCTCCATATCTGAGTTTTCCATTTATGAATCCAACTTAGTGTGGATCAAAAGTATTGGGGAAAGGGCCAGGGATTTAGCTCAGTGGTGCTGCCGCCTGCCTCACAAGCACAAGGTCCCCAGTTTGATGCCCGATACAAAAAAAAATATAGATAGATAGATAGATAGATAGATAGATAGATAGATATAGATATAGATATAGATATAGATATATGGAAAAACAGCATCTAAACCAAACACAAACCTTGTCATTTTCTCTAAACCACTCTGTATAACTATTTACATAGTGAACACATTGTACTAGGTATTATAAGTCATCTAAAGATGTCTTAGAATGTACAGGAGTTGTGTATATGTCATACATAGATAGTATTGCATTTTTTGTACCAGAGTTGGTATTCATGAATTTCAGCATACTCAAGCAATTCTGGAACCAATCCATTAGTACTAATGGCTGACTCTATTCACCCAATTATTTGTAGGTCTCGCTTTTTGCACTAGAACAAAAAGGTTGCACTGGAATTTATTTTCAAACTAGGCTACTTGTTCCTACTGGCCACCTATCAGTGTACAGATCCTTGCAGATCTCAATTTACTCCATGTTACACAGTGGCGTCCAAGCCGTGAATTGAATGTGTTCCCCTCCGAATCTAAATTAAAGTCCTAACCCTCAAGTGATGGCATTTGGAAGTGAGGTCTTTGGGAAGTCATTAATTGTGAGGATGGGCCCTCATGAGCAGTAGTAACGCCCACATAAGAGGAGACATGAGAGACCATCTCTCCCTCTCCTGACCATGTGAGGGCAGCATGCAAAGGCGGTCATCTGTATACTACAGAGGGCTCTCACTAGACACCAAACCTGCCAGCATCTCGAGCTTCAACTCCCTGGCCTCCAGAACTGTGAGGGCTTAATGCTGTTTGAGCCATTCAGCCTTTGCTATAGTCACAGCAATCCAGCTAAGTGTGTGTGGGCAGAAGGGTGAAAACAGTCATGGACAGATTACAAAATAGGATAAAACATTTATACTACCTTCAAGGAAATAAGAACTGAAAATTACAATTCAAGCTATATACCTGTATTCCAATTTGGGGCACTTTGGTGTGTGTGGGGGGGTATAGTATAAATTGCTCAGTTTATTCAAGTAATCAGAATTATGCAGAGACACCGTAAAAACATAGGTTCCTGAGTCCCTAGAACTATATCCTATGCTCTAGGCAGAGCATATCTGAGAACTCAGCTCAGCTCACATTCTAGAATTCCATGAATGTAACACCAATAATATAAAGCAGCTAAGTCAATACTGCGGAAGCCCTTTTTTGAGATGCAAAGACGCTCCTGTGAAAAATCAAGAAATAGAAGAGCTCCCATCGTCGACCTAACAGCATCACTAGAAGCGACAGGACCATCCCGCACAAAGCCAGAAGCAATGGCAAAACGCTACCAGCAAAGACTCAAGAAGTGGAAGTGTAATAGCAGAGGCCGGATCACTGGGAAGTCAGCAACCAAAGACTGGACCGCAGTCCGAGTTCTCATCTCACCGGAGCAATCGCATGGGCAGTTCAGGTCCCAAAGGTAAACGACCTCATAGTTACAAGTACTTGCAAGGCAGGAGGACCAAAAAACGAAGCTCTGACAGCAGAAAACAGGAGACCTGGTCACCGCCCTCTCACCTTGGATGCCAGCCGGAGCTGGGGTGGGCATGGGTGCCGGGTGTTGCCTTGTCCTCCCACAGCTCCTGTCTCCCACTCAGCTCCGTCCCCTCAGACCACTAGTGAGCTGGCAAACAGAAACAAGACCACACTGGGATCTTAGTACCTGGGATCAAACTCAGACCTTGCATTTGTGAGGCAGGCCGTGGCACCACTGA
>NW_022900915.1:11626298-11632099 GCF_012274545.1 Fukomys damarensis
TTTTTTTTTTTTTTTTTTTTTTGCCATTTACTCTTAAACTTACAAACTGTTGGTGTTTTTATTTTTTTATGGGGGTATGGAGGTCATGTTTCTGCCAGAGATGTAGAAGCCTGAATGCTAGAAATCCAGGCAATGAGTAGCACACCATAACTTCTTCCGGCTCTACCTTCAGGAAGTGCTTCCTTTCTTTTCTTTTTCTCTTCCTTCTTTTCTTCTTTCCTTCCTCCTTCCTTCCTTTCCTCCTATCTTGCTATTTTGCCCCAGGCTTGCCTTGAACTCCATGGCTCAAGCAATGCTCCTGCCTCAGCCTTCTGAGTATCTGGGATTACAGGTGTATCTGCTCTGTTTTCTACAACTATTATTTCAAAAACAAAATAGATCCAAGTATGATGGCACATGCCTGTAATTCCAGCACTCTAGAGGCTGAGGTAGGAAGATCGCAGTGAGTTTGAGACCCTGTATCAGAAAATAAAAAAAATATAAACCAAAACAAATGTCAAGTATAAGACATGCTAACGCCTATGCACCTGCTCACACAATGTCACTGCTGGCCGCTTCAGAGACCCCCTAGTCCAACCCTCATGTTTTATTAAAAGGAAAAGGGGTGAGAAGGGAAATTCAAAATTCAAAATTTGATTGTAGGTTGTGACACCTAATGTGCTTTTTACTCTTTGCCATGCTGCCTCTTGGGAATGTTACTGCTCTAGAAACTAATTTTGCTATTTGGAGCCTTTATCGGCGACTTGCATTGTAATGGCATTTTGTTTTTCCCTTCAGTGAAGTTCTTCCCAGTTTGCTAAATTGGTTTTAGTGTTTACGGTTATTTGGTCATAAATTCAGGCAATGAGGAAGACCTTTAGCTCACCTACTCTGCAGGTTTCTAACCAGGGATGCATGAACTCCTGGTTCAACTTCAAGAATTTGGCAAAAATCTTGAGGGCAGAGAGAGTTAGGGAAACAGTTTTCCCACAAGTAAACTACTATCTAGTTCAACTTCCTCAAATTATTGAAGAAACAGAGGCACCGGGAAGTGAATAGATTTGCCAAGGTCACATAGAAGAGAAGGCGGCCTGGCCCTCTAGTCCCTTTGTGTGGATGCCAGGTTCATTCTCACTATACCAGGAGGCCTGCGTGGTAGCTGGTTCTGACCAATGATTCTACTTCTCTCAGCCAAATCTTCCAACCCAGGCCTTTTACTAAAAGGAGAATCCACTGAGGGAGCATGCTAGGCTCAGCACAACCCATCAGAACCCAGAACACCAGTGCCCTGAATGTCCCCCAAGCAGTAAATCAGGGTCACCACCTTGGAGTCCCATCAAAGACAGAGCTTAAACTTGGAGGGTCTCCGTGCCCCCCCAGGGGGCGCTCAGCTGGAGTGCCGCAGCGTGGTACTCAATCACTAGTAAATTATGTCCCTGGCATCTTCCTCAGCCCTGTCACAACTGTGTACAGCAAAGAACTCATCTTCCTAAAGAAACGGGCTCACTTCAAGGATACAAAAGAATAAAGGCAGAGTTTTAAGAAAACATAATAAAACTTAATACTGTATGTGTTTAAGTATCGAATAGATGAAGGAAACTCCCTTATATGGATAATGTTTACCTTCAGAGCAATAACAGACAGGCTGCTATAAAGTCTACGTAGAAGGCAGGATGGAACTCAAATCTACAAATAAATGCTATCAGCAAAGCATGGTGATGTGTGCCCATAATCTCAGCTGAGGCAGGTGGATCCCTGAAGGCGAAGGCCAGCCTGGGCTACATAGTGAGACCCTGCCTCAAAACAAAACAAAACAACTCTTTTTCTTTGTGACTAGGCAGTCTTTAACTTGAAATTACTTCTTGGGGTCTTTAACTTGAAATCACTTCTTGGTTAAAAAAAGTATCACAGGATATTAAATAGCTTGTGCAGTTGATTTTTTTTTTTAATTATTGATTTTATACAAAATATCCTAGGATCCTTGGTGTGGGAAGAGAATTCAAGATTATTATATTTCTAATTTTCTGAAGTCATAGCAGGATGATAAAGTACAATGACAAAGCATGACAAATCAACAAATAGTGGTCAGTAAAATGTTTCTGGATTTTCTGAGAATGTTGCTTACCTTCAGCAGAGGCAAATGGGTGACTCGGGTCAAGGAGAAAAGAGAAAAAGTTTTCACTGCAAATATTTTAGTTCTCTTGAATTTGCATCATACATTATAACTAAAACCCAGATAAACCTTGAATTTTTAAAAAAAGAAAAATTAGTGTCAAAAATATGTTATTTACACATGCAATTAATTAGCAGAGTAATAACAGCGGTGGAGGATGGGAGTTGGCCCAATGGCCCTTCTATGTTACTCAACTTTTAAGCATGAATTAATTTGGTAAATATAAAACCTATTACCAACTCATCTTACAGGTACAGAAACCGAGACCCAAGGCAGAGGGAGACTCCAGGCTCCCAAGGGGCAGAACAGAGATGCACACTCAGGTCACTGGGGTTCAGGCCCGAACATTCCTTCATACGGACAGGGCCTCTGCAGAAGCTGTCTAAATGCCTGCTGGTTATTGTTCTTGTTATTAGATGAAGACATTTTTAGAATATTTGAATAAAATCAACCTCTCCTCATTCTGATCTGTGCTAATAACTGTACCCTTTTTTTTATTCATTCAATTACAAGCAAATTGACAGGAGACATTTATATGAGACAGCTTAAACCCCAGCTAATGGAGTGCCTAATGACTAATTGATCAGATCCCAACCCAGAGAGCAGCTCTGAGTGGCCTAAAGGAATTTATGCAATTAGTTTAGGTTTGGTAGAAATTGAGTGCATATGAAAGTAAGCTTTTTATGGTCTTGATTTATGAGGGTTGGACATTAACTATATCTGCCAAGAGGTGAGCTGCCTAGAAAAGCCTGGGGGGCGGTGTCTGTGGAGGGCAGAGATGCCAGGGTTTGAGTAGGGCTAAAGTGTGGTGGGGGTAGGAGGGAAAGAGGAGAAAGGAGGTGAGCTTGGGGGTGGGTTTCCCGCCAGAAGGTGAAATTGTAATTTTACCCTCCCTTTGTAATTCTGATTTTTCCCAGGATGAATATATGGAATTTGGCTGTGTGAAACCCTAGAAATAAAAATCTTTTAACTATTGGGGGAACCTTGGAGAAAGACAGGGACTGAGAGAGCCCGTGGGCTGGGCTGAACTGGTGAGGGGCGGAGAACCTCGGGTGGACTGAGCCCAGCTCCGCACGGGGCCTGGAGCAGCGCTCGGGCTTCACCGGAGCACCGGGTTCTTTCCGGTCCGCAATCCGGGGGAAGCCCCTGCGGAGGCGCCAGCGAACCCCGCCCCTCCAGGAGTCCGGCTGGTGTGGAAGCACCGTCCCGGGGCGGTCGGAGGGAAACCTGACCCGATCGGAAAGAGCGATCAGAGCGATCGAAGTGGAGCCGCTTTCTCCCCGCAGGGTCCTCACCGGCTCCGCCCCGTGCAGGCTGGGGGAGGGGCACCGGGACTCGCACCACGGTGGGGGTTGGGGACCCACATGGGCCTCGCGCGATCATGTCAGGGTTTCGAGCCTGTGAGTTTGGAGGGAAGTAGAAGGGTGGAGCGAACACACACCAAGCAGGACCCAGGCTGGAGAGGCTGGTCCGGCGGAGAGGAGAGGAGCCCAAGGAGTCGCACCGCCCTCCCCGGCTGGGTCTAACTTGAGCACGGGAGAAGTGAAGAAACAAAACTTTTTCCCCCAGATCTCTTCACTAAATTGCCGTGTTCATGCCTTGTCCTGGGCACGTTGCATAAACCTTTTGCGCCTCCAAGTTCTCCTCTGTAAAATGGGATTTTAAGTGGTGCGTACTTAAGGTGTTGCTTAGGACTGAATAAATGCACACAGCCTAAGCCTTGGAACACTTACGTAGAACACAGGAAGCCCTCCGTGCAGTCCACACCTCGTTATTCAATTATGGAGCAACCATTACTGGTGGCTCACACCTTCAGACTGCCCTGTGGGGTTCGGGGAGGAAGCGGGAGCCGAGCGAGCTTCCTCTCCCAGAGGCATTTACCGCTAGACAATGAGCAAGGTGCTGTCACAGAGTAGGAAGGAGGCCAAAGAAAGAAAAAGGAAACAGAGAGAGCAGCAGTAGAACTGGGGAAGAGCTACTTCAGGAAAGGCGCCCAGCTAAGCCCCCCACCCCACCCCGGCTCTCATCTGGTACAAAGAGGATCTTTTAGCTGTTCTGGCCCAGGACTCAGGCCTTCTAGCGCTGACACCAAAAGGTGGGAGCAGGGAGAGAGGTGGGATCAGAGGCCCCAGGCCACGCTCCTCCTTTTCCCAATGGGGCCCTGCTCCTCTGGACCACTGACCGTGAGGGCTGTGGGCATTCACCTGCCAGAGAGAAAGTCCCAGGTTCAAGGAGCCGCCAGTGGAAACTATGCATATTCTCACCAAGGTGAGAGAGAAAACTGCACGTCCCCTCCACAGCCAGGCCACACACTGTGCAAAGTGGCTTCTCTTACACTCTCCATCGCAGTGATGACCACGCAGCGAGCTGACAGCACCACTACCCATGTTTCCGGAACAAACAGACTAAGGCTCGCGGAGGAAAGCATTGAGTCCACCTGGCTTCACTTTTCTGAGGATGAGGACTATTTTAAAGCAGACAGATAGCATTACTGCCGGCCACGAGTCGGCCCTGGCCTTACGGGCTTTCATTTCCTCATCAGAGCTATCCTGAGCCTTTTCCTCCAATTTTACCAATGCGGGCACGAAGGTCACTTGACTAAGAGCCAGAGCAGTTATTCTGCCGCAATTCTGTCCATGCCAGAGTCAGAGCCATGGCCATCTCAGCAAGACAGCAAAAGAGCCCAAGCATAGACGCAGGCACAGGAGAGGGTCAGACACACGGGCTTAGGGAGAGGTCACCCTCTGGTTCTTCTCGACTCTTCTCTGGAGCCCAGAAGCGCCACCTCTGTACCCATCCGTGATCACCACCGAGTGAGGCTGAGGCACAGCCTCTTCTGTTTGAACAGGAAAGTGGCTGTCTTTGAATGGAAGCTCAGAGACCAGGCCACCAGCACCCGAGCCCCCCCTCCCAGGAAGGCTGGCCTTCTGTCATGGTCTCTGTTCTTTGCTATGATCCCAAAAACCCAGGGACAGTTGAGCTTTCATTTTACAAAACAAAACTCACTCATACATGCATTCAACAAATATTTGTTTTTCTACTACTCTGGGCCAGGTTCTGCGCTGTGCACTGGGCATGAAATAGTGAACCGAACTGACTACCTGAGGCACAGAAAAAGGAAGCCACTCGGCCAGAGGTGACAGGGCTCAGGAGCCCAGGACTCCTAATCAAGTTCTGCCTGCCAGGGCTCTGCTGGTTCGTGTGCCGGCCCGGCCACCTGTAGAGGCCTTCCTTCCACCTGGCCCCAGAGGACTCAGTCTCACCTGCAGAGGCCTGAGGCAGGTCTCATACAAACGACCCAGACGCTGGCCTGGAAACGGATTAAAGAAACTCCCAGCTGGGTCTTAGGTGGTAAATGTTACAAACTGGTGGGATCGGAGGGAGGAAAACCTGTCACAGGTGCTCTTAAAATACATCCGTAGTTAGGCTTCAAAATAAAGTTTGAGTTTTTACATCCAGCAGAGGCTTCGGGAGGTGATGCCACTTAACCGCGGTCACATGGTTAGGAAGTGGCCCACTGGGGATGCAGGCTAGAACTGTGTGAACCCCAAGCCTGCTGGCACCCCCTCCCCCAGGAGAGGTCTGCACCTCTGCCGGACGAGCGGCAGAGGCGACTGCACGATCCCGGGTAAACCACATCTCCCTTTGC
>NW_022900915.1:11632381-11636481 GCF_012274545.1 Fukomys damarensis
TCCGAGGGCTCCGCGCCGCCGGCGGTCCTCCGCGCCTGGAGGGGGAGGCGCAGAGTTGCTGGCAGGCGACTCCTTTTGCCCCCTCCCCCGCAAAGTCTCGCAAACTTTTGCGGTTAATTTTTTTCTTTAAATTTTTAAAATAAGTAACAGCGGGGAACTTCTGGAAAAGGGGATGGTGGGTAACGGGTTCTTTCCTTGGCTAGAAACCCCGAAGGCTCTTACCTGCTGGAAACCTAGCCGCCCACAAAGGCGCATCCATCTGGAGCGCTTCGCTTCGGCGCGGGCCGCTCTCGGCCGCCTCCTCTGCAGCCCGGTCGGGCTCCGGCCCTGTGTTTTATACCACTATAGGCAATTAATATTGCATCAGCCGTATTTTAAATTTTCAAAACCCACAATATAATGTAATGGCATAAGGGCATTTATTATTAAAGGACACCCGATGGAGAGGGAGATGGAGGAATCGCTAGGGCTGTTGAACAAGGCGGGGGCGAAGGGCTGGGGCCCAGGAAGCTGGGGGCTGCCCACAAGTTCGCTTTTGCCGTCGGGGGTGAGGGAAGGGTACTGCGAAAAGCGGGAACCGACTCTGCTCCGAATCGGCCGACATTTGACTACCCTCAGCTCTTTCAGGTCTCCGGGATTTGTAGCATTAATTTTTAAATTATGAAAGTGTTTTTGCGGCTCACAAATAAGAAGTGCCGCCCCCCTCAGAGGAAACAGAAAGAAGGGGACTGGCAGAGCATTACACTGGCTGCTTTGAAGTGGCCTCTCCGGAGTTAATCCTTCTGCAGTGAAGCTGAGGCAGGCTGTTGAAGAGGACAGCTTCAAATGGATTTTAGAAGACCTGAAGTCTCCAAAAGACACTTGTCCCACCAACCACTTTTTTCCCTTTTTAACTCTGTTCCCTCATCTCCTCCCCAGTCCTTTCAGGCTTTAAAAGTAATTTGTTTCCTGTTAAGTGCCGAACACCACCTACCAGATGCATGAAGTAAACAACCTGACCTAGCCCTGGCAATAACCAGGTGAACTGGGTGTTAGGTCTCTATTCCGCAGCTGGTCTTGTTAGAGAAGTTAGGAAACTAGCCTGTGAGTGGGGTGAGCATAGGGGCTCAAGTACCCGCTCACCAGGCTCCAGAGTTCGTGGTCCTAGTCCAGTTGAGCTAATACTTGACAGATTGGCACTGGGTAGTGGGGGAAATGCCTTGAAACCTCGGGATCCAGAGAGAAGCAGCCAGACGTCCCCGGAGGACACCTGGTGAGAGCACAGGCTTCCGGGAAAGAAGAGTGGGGAGAAGAAATGGCCGGGGCTGGACAGGAGCAGTGTGATCGCCTGGCCCCTTAGGGCTCTCACTGTTAAATCCTTCGCAAGATTTCTATCTCTTAGCACCTGAGAAGGAAAACCACTGCGATTCAGGTTGAAAAATAAAGCATTTATTTTAGAAGTCAATTGAGAGGGTAAAGACAGAAGAAAACTTAATATTTTATTTGTACCTATTTTGAGAATGAAACCAAAGATCACACACGGCAACACACAAACAAGAAGCAACGAAAAAATAAAATATGAGGCAGGTGGGCGGGTGAAGGGACTGGTGTGTGAAGGAAGGGTCCAGGTTGGTGGTCCTGCTCCTCTTCCCGCCAAAACTGTAAGCGAACCTCCACAGAGAGACATTCAGTGAAAGGGAAGGAAAGAAGTGGAGTTAAATAAACAGGAGGAATGAAGGAGGCTAACAACAGTAATAAACGCGCAATGAGGTGAGACGTGTTGGAAGGACTTGCATATGACTCGGAGAAGTTACAATCGCTTTGGAAGTGCTGAGCAGGCAGTCCGAGAGTCCTCAGTGGGTCAGATCCGGAACAGTACCAACCCCTGCTCTCCACCAGGAGGTAACTAACACTCAGAACCCACTAGGTCAGGAAGAACGGCCAGAATTGGTGCTGGCTGCTGCTTGCAAATCCCAACTTTTGCAGTCGCTGAACTGAACCCTCCTTTTCTGGACCCTTACTTACCTCGAGCAACTCAGAGCCCCTACCTCTCCGTACACTTTCCCTGAACCTAATCCATGCTTTTTATGAGGATTTACGGCAAACCAAAGTCTAAGATGGATAAAATTTAGGCGAAGGGAGTATAAGGCTATCCTTTGGAAACATACGTGTATTTTATATACTCTAATAAATCTCCAGTACATGTTTGTGTTCCACTTAGATATCCTAGACTCTATATATTATTATTTATCACATCCTTTCCATTCCTTCACCCTTTGCCTAGCCCTTAGCAAAGTGGTGCTTTCACCCCAGCGTCGGGCAGGGCGGCGGGGTCCATTCACTGCCCTGGGCTCTGAGGCTCTGCCCGGAGGCGCGCGCGGCGAGTTTCAGCACCGCGGACAGCACAAAGTCCCTCCAGGCCCACCCTTGAATTCCCACCCCGCTCCAGCGCCAAAACTTTTTTGGTGAGAATAGAAAGGAATAAAAGAGAAGAGAAGGCTGGGGAGGCAACTAGGCGGGATAAAAGGGAAAGTCTGGTTTCGGGAGAGAGAGCCTGACCTGCTAGGAAACATTTCCCTACGACCGTCCCTGCCATCGGAAGGGGGCGATGCGTCCTAGACTCTCCTGGCTCCCAACGCTGCGCCCCGCCACAGTCAGTGGACAGCCGAGTACTTCATTCGTTTCTGTTTCTGTCTCTGGTTACAGAACCAGACCCTCACCACGTTCTTTTTAAGGTCCAGTTTCTCCGCAATGGCCGCGATCTTCTCGGATGAAGGACGGGGCTGGATGGCGAAGTAGGCCTCGAGCGAGCGCTTTTCTGGCGCGGCTATGGACGTGCGTTTGCGCTTCCGCTCGCTGCCGTTGAAGAGCTCCGGCTTGCTGTTCTTCTCTCGGTACGCGGCCTCTGCCTCCTCCAGCCAGGCCTGGAGCACCGGCTTGAGCGCGATCATGTTGTTGTGAGAGAGGGTGAGAGACTCGAACCTGCAGATGGTGCTCTGGCTGAGCGAGCCCACGCCGGGGATCTTGAGATTGGCCAGAGCCGCTCCGACGTCCGCCTGGGTCACCCCCAGCTTGATGCGCCGTTGCTTGAAGCGCTCCGCAAAGGCCTCCAGCTCGCGAGGGTCTGACTCCACGTCGCTAAGGCACGCGGGCATGGCGCTGTGCGGTGCCACGGCATGCGGGTGGCTCATGCCCATGGCCTGGTGCAGGTGGCCCATGGCGCCTAGGTGGTGCGGGTGGATCTGTGCGGGCATCACCGAGTGCTCCGGGGCGCCCAGGCCGCTCACGCTCAGCGTCGGTGAGATGTGCTCCAGCAGGTCGCCTTCGAGGCCCTGATGAACGGCGTGGTGCGGGTGCGAGGTGAGGGCGGCAGGGTGGGAGATGGGCACGGTGGAAGAGGTGGACGTGCAGGGCACGCTGCTCATGGTATGGTAGGTGGCGTCGGGCTTGAACGGATGATTCTTGCCGTGGGAGACGATATCCACCGCCGCCAGAGCTTCGGCGCGTGCCAGCAGGCTCTCATCAAAGCTTCCAAATATATTACCCTGCAGCTGCAAGCGAGAAGGCGCACGGCGCGGTCAGTGGGGAATACTGTCAACTCAGGATTAAAACACATTTTCAAGCAACCGAGATGCCTCTCCTCAAAGCCCAGGTCATAAAAATTAATACGGAGGCAGCAGCTCTGCTGGAACAGACGTGTGGATCAGAGACATGAATGAGAGAGAGAGAGAGCGCCGGGAGAGAGCGCGGGGGAGACAAGGAGAGGGGTTCAGACAGCGGCGATTGTTCTGGGCGACATGAAAAAAACATGAAGCTAGTGCCTGTCAAAAAATGTGCCTTAGAGCGGTAATTATGCTCCACTACGTACCTGCGGGGCTGGGAGACAGACTCGGCGCATGGCCTCGGAGCCGGAGTGCAGGCTGGAGAATTTGGGCTCTTGCAGCACCGGGTGCATGCCGAAAGGCTGCTTGGCGTTCATGGCCATCATCTTCGCGCGTCTGGCTGGGCGGCAGCGGGGGACATGGAATCAGCCTCGCCTCGCTCGCTCGCCGCGCTCCAAGTGAGCGCCGCTCAGCGCCCGCGCTCCCCTCGCTCTCTCGCTCGCTGCCTCCCCTCTCCCC
>NW_022900915.1:11636722-11641336 GCF_012274545.1 Fukomys damarensis
GGGTCCGCCCCGCCCCTGCTGGCTCCAGCCTGTCCGACCTCACGGATTCTTTCTTCCTCGGCCCGGACTCTTCTCCCCACGGTCCCAAACCTCTCTGTCCTGTCCCAACTCGAACCGCCTGGACCGAGGGCAGACGACCTACTCTATCCCCACCCCACCCCCATGCAACGTCGGCCAGGCTTCCCGGTGCGCCCGGCCCAGCCGTCCAGCAGAGTCCGGCTGCTCTGTGAAGACTCCAGCCGGCCTAGAACCTAGGCTGCTAGAATAAGCCCCTGGTGACCCACCTCCTCCACCTGCAAGTTCCCCAGGTGCGGGTGCGGCCGGGAGCTGCTTTCCGGGCCCAGGAGGCCTGTGGCTTCCTCCTAACCCTGGCGATTCTCGATTCTCGCTTTGTTTTGAGGATGACTCCTGGGCCCACTCTCCCTCTCCCCAGGCCTCCAGTCTCAGGAAGTTTGCTGAGTATTCTTTAGAACAGTGAGAGTTCAGGGGCTCAGTAATCGGGCCAGGCGCTTCTGCTGGGCTCCCAAAGCTTACAAGCCCCATTTCCCAAAATAACAGCTACTAATTCGTGCTAGCAATGCTTTTGGGTTCCTCTCGCCACCCTATGTAGATGAGGAAAGCACTATATGGATGAGGATTAGCCTGAGATCACTTGCTTAAGAGCAGAGCCATCCAACGACTTACTCAGTTAACCATCCACAAATATTTATTGACAGCCGACTGCGTGCAGGGCTCCACTTCTGACTTCCAGGGCTCCAGACCTCTTAGCCGCCTGATCTTGCTTAAGTTTCAGGGCCCCACCCCACCACCCCACCCAAGCCTCTTTCCCTCTTCTTCTCACTTCTTCCCCAAGCTAGCAAACTTGGTGAACAATGCATGGGGAATCCCAGGACTGCAGCGGCGCAGGGGCGAGCCGCTCTCCACGTCTGGAGCAAACCCCACACACACAGGTTGTGTTCCCTCTCGCAGGGAGTGACCCCCAGGTTTGCAGGACGTCATCCTGCCTGCTACATCTTGCGCACCACGAGTGTGCCCGGGCAGAATCTTAGCTCTGAGGGCCTCGTGGCGGACAGAACCACCCCTGACCTAAGAGGAAAGCCTGCTTCCATCCTGGCTGCCCTCTCCGCTTGGAACCACTAGTCCCTTCTCTTTCCGTCCTTGCTGGCTTGATTGCCTGGCGGCTGCCCTGAGAAAACCGAAAAGGACACAGCCCAGCTGAAGGAGACTGAGAGGAATTCCTTAGACTAAGCTTACTCTCTGAGCCTAGGTTTCCTCCGTTGTAAAGTGGGAATTGCACTCATGTCTGTTCTCTTGGGTTCTTGTAGAATGGTTAAAAAAAAAAAAAAGCAATGAACACTAAACTTGATCACAACCTGGTGCAACTGGCATTCAGACTCAGAAACTCACCTGTCTCTCGCTGGCTGAGAGACCAGGAGGCCATCCATCTCAATGCCTGTGTGCTGCAGGGAGCGTTCCCATCTGTAAAAGGGCCAGATGACTGCTGCAGGAATACACTGAGATAGGCACTTGGCACAGTGACCAGCACAGTTAAATCATGGAATAAATGTCAGTGACTCTCTTCTTTCTCAACTTAAACAGATAGTATGGGAGTGGCCTGGAGCATCCTCTGGAAAACAGTTCCTCGGCATTCTTTCTTTCATTCTTTAGTACCCCAGAATACCAAAGGCTGGGCCACAGACACAAGTCAGACTCTATCCTGGCCTTCCAGGGGTCACGGGTCTAAACCTGACAAGGAAAAATAAATAAAACTGACAGCGGGAAACTGACTGTCAACCAGGCAGCACAGTGGAGGGGAGGCAGATCCAGGCATGCAGACTCAGAGAAAGTGTGGTGAGATTCTTGAGACACACTTCAGAACTATGGGCCTCGGGAGGGCTGGACTTGGGGCTGCATTCTGACCTGGCCTAGGTAGGCCTCAGTTGCCAAGTGCTTCTGGCTCTGACAAGAGACTGGTTAGTTTGGACCCTTCAACTCCCCAGAAGCCAGATGCAGCATTATTTCATCACTCACTAGCATTTCCTCACTCAGCCTTGGTTCCTGCTCAGTGCTGGAAGCTCACAGAGAAAGCAGAAAGGGGCTACTGCCTGTCGATGGCACCTCAAGACCCACTAACTCCATAATGGCCTGCTTGTCTGTGAAGCAGAACCCTCAGAAACTGGCAGAGAAAGTCCCAGCCCTGCCCACCCGCTTTCTCTGCTCTGTTCCCTGAGGCTGACCAGGATCAAGGTTAGGCAGCAGTCAGAGACAGAATCAAGCCAACTAAACCCTCCCCTGGACCTCCAGAGCTGGCCTTTACCTCATAGCTTTACCTCTTGCACTCCCAGGCATTAGGATCACAAATCAGAAAACATCTCCCATCCTTCCCTCCCATAAGGTTTCCTAGGAATCAGCACTGCCAGCAGTAAGCTGACACCCACCATTAAAGACCGGGCTTCTCAAGGAGGCCCAGGAGATAACGGACTGGAGAACACAGGGAGACACACACCATCCGGCGTACAATCGGAAGGAGCGCCTTAGAAGACAGATAATAACATCCTCCGCATTTCCTGGGATCTGTAAACTTCAGTTTAGGGCTGGTAAAATAAATTAGCAAATCCAGTTGGGGACACACAAAGGCCATTGGTGGGTGGTAAACTGAAGAGCACAGGTGCTCACCCCCATGGCGTTAAATTACAATTAAAGCCTCTCCCCCACCTCCTCTCCCCCTCCCTCTTCACCCCCCCCAACAAATCTGTTCAGAGGAGGTCCAAGTAAAGACCACATGGGTGTAAATGTCAGAGCCACTAATATGGACCATACTCTTTCCACAAGTATTTCATATTCTTCATTCTACAAGTATTGCAGAATACTACTGCCGCCTAGGTCTTGTAAGTTCTGCGGCTAAGGAGAGCACTGCTTCTGAAACTGAGAGCTTGGTGGAGACATAGAATTGCTATGTGCAACTTTCAAATCAGTGCACAAAGCACTGTCCCTTCAGAAGGACTAGCCTTGAAGGGGATAAAGAGGATGGTGGGGAGGGGCCTCTTTCTTGGGCCTAGGGCCTCTCAACTTCAGTCTGAGTGGGAACCACCTGCAAGCTTTGAAAATGTGGCACCCCAGGTGCACAGCCAGAGATTTTTGAACACAAAGACTTCATATTAAGTAGCCATGAGTTGAATGCTGATGACCTGGGACTCCCAACTTGTGAAACTTGCTCAGGATACTTATCACGGGACTTATGATTGTTGCTGTAATTATGAGTTTAAAGCTCTGCCCTAATTCAATAAGTTCCACTGAGACTCATAGAAAAAAAAAACTTTCCGTCTTTGAGCTCTCTATTTCTTTTGCATCTTCCTCTTTATATCTTAGTAAGAACAAGAGATTGTATTCTCTCTGCTCCTTAGAGGACTCTGGGACTTCTCTGAAGATGAATTTTGCCTGTCTCTCTTTTCACTGCCTGAGCCTACAGGTCAGGCCCTATGTAGGAGTTCAATATTATTTGTGATCACTGTGTACAGCAAACATATGCGAATAAAAATAAACATTGCAAAAAGTGTCACTTGTGTTTAATGTGTGAGAGCATGAATAATGTCCTCCCAGGACTCTGGTCACGGGGGTGCCCATAATGGTGACAAGAGCCATTTATAGAGTGGTTCCTGTTTACATGGCTCTGGGCTAGGTGCTTTAGATGTATTGTATACCGAATTTCCACATTAAGCCTGTGAGGTTGATATTGTTATTTCCATTTTACAGATAAAACTGAAGCATGAAGATTAAGGTGCTTGAGGCCACACAAGCCCAAAGTGGGGTGGGAATTAGGACCTAGGTTTGCCTTACTCAGAAGCCGTGCTCTTAAGTAACATGCAGAGCTGGCACTAGTTACCCATTACCACCCAAGCCCAGGGACCGAGGGAGCAGGGTGAGCAGGGTTTTACTTCTCTCCCTGGCATCCAAAGGCTGGCCAGGCTCCAGGCTGGCTTCCGGCAGCCAGGCAGGCAGCAGAGTGCTTGGAGAAGCCAGCGGCTGCTCCCCACTCACCTTCATCCGCTGGCCAAGCCCCACCTCAGCGAGTTGGAAAGGGGGCAGGGAGGGCAGCGTCGAAGATGGCTTCGATAGGGCTGCCCGAACTCAAGATGCCATCGCGGAGAGGCAGCTGGCGGGGCTGCCAGGCCAGGTGTTCGAGGCGTCCGCCTGGCCTTCTTCCTCTCGTCTCCTTTCACAAACTTCTCACATGTACTGCCGCCTGCACAGCTGCTGCCCGACTCGCCTGGCGGCCGCTGCCCCCTATTGTCCGCACCAGCTCAGAGGATCCGAGATGCCCAGAGGGACTCAGGAGCTGGAGGCCAGACACCCGTCACGGCTCGGCACGCGCCGCCAGCCCTCCTCCCACCTGCGCTCCTGCCCTCCTGCCCCGCCCACCGTGGACAGGACGCTGGGACCCAGGCAGCAGGACTCCAGGCAGATCCTCCCCTCCTCCCCACCTCAGTTTCTCCATTTGAAAAATGAGTAGATTGCGGAGGGCACTTCCCAGTCACTCTTTCATACAACACATATTTACTGAGCACCTATTAAGCTGCCACTAGGACAGGAGTTAGATTTTTTTTTTTTTTTTTT
>NW_022900915.1:11641371-11653531 GCF_012274545.1 Fukomys damarensis
TTTTTTTTTTTTTTTTGGACCGGGGATTGAACTCCTGTCCTTGAGCTTGCAAGGCAGGCCACCGAACCTCTGAGCTAAATCCTCAGCCCTAGGAGATAGGGATTTGACTGCAAACCTGATGGTCATCCTTCCAGCCCTACTGACCCTCAAGCCCTGTAGACCTGACATTTCAGAAGGAGATAAGGAATTTTTAAAAGATAACTGCCTCACAGAGAAAACACCACGGTAGTAAAATGGAGAAAATATGGGCAGAAAACAAAGGGGGTGACCTGTGAGCTGAGGCCTAAGGGATAAAATGGAAGATGGAAGAACAGCAAACCAAAAGCCCTTCTGTGGGAGTAGGCTTGAGGTGCTCTAGAGAAGGCTTGGGTGAAACAGCCACCTAGGAGTGCTAAGAGGGGAGCTGGCCAGGAGCTGGGTGGGGTGGGTTCTGAGAAGAGGTAGTAAGCAGCAGGAAAAGCCGAAGTGGGGGAGTGACAGGGTCTGAACTCCACTTTGAGAGTCTCTTCCTGGTGACTGGGTACGAATTGGGTTGAGGGAGTCCAGAGTGAGAGAAGGCTGCTCCTAAGTTCTCTGCATTTGGAGGTGAGATGCTGGCCCAGGAGACTCTGTTAACTTCCATGTGCAGGGCCTGGACTTCTGGAGCCCTCTCCCCCTGGCTCCTGTGGGTCCTGCTGAGTGCGGCCAGCTCCCAGCTTGGTGCTCTCTGGACCCCGAGATCCCAGAGCCCTCTTCCTGGCAGATAGGTAAGTCTGGTTTTACTTCCCCTTCTCCAGCTGAACTGGTGTCTTAGAGTTCAAAACCACAAGGTGCATCGCCCGGTGGCCTAGTTAGTTCTCATTTCTTCCATGACCAAACAATGAGGCCATTTCTCTTATCCGGCCAGCTGGCTTGTACAGAGGCAGCAGGCAGAGTGGGCAGCACCCAGGAGCTCTGAATTCAGTGCAGACTCCTGGCTCGCTGGGGCAGGGCACTCAGAGGCTCCACACTCAGTTTCCTCATCACTACTAATGGGTGAGGGAAACAGGCTGATGGACCCTTCTCCGGTAACCATGTCAAGGTTCACGGTGTGAGTCTCCTAGGAGGATGGAGGTCAATGGAAATGGAGATGAAATGTAAATCAAGTTCTGCTGGTTCTGGAGAGCCCTCAGCACCAGAGCACCACTGCCTCCTGTGTTCCTCAGATACTTACTGCACCCCTCGGTCCAGCTAGCCCGTGCTGCAGGTGGGATACAATAAAGAACAAGACCCCATCGTCCTTGTTCAAGACACTTAGAGTCTGCTCTGTCTTATTTGGCTTCCACGTTAAATCCCTGGGATTGGACATTACCCCTTCATCCTTGCTTTCTGGAGAAGGAAGAGTGGAGCTCAGAGAGACGGATTCACCATCTGTGAAGTGTGGACTGTCATTCTCTCATTTTCCCAAAAGCAAGGACCGAGGATCAGAGAAGTTGAATGGACTCCTCTGGGGCACACAGCAATCAGTTGCCTGGGTAGGATTTGAACTCAAGTCTACTGATCCTGGACCCCAGGATTTCCCCACAAAGGAAGGAGACTCCAGGAAAAGGAGGTGAAACTTCCTGTCACTTGTTCAGTTTCCCTTGTTCTCTGGATTCAGCAAAGAGAGATATTCAGCACCCTCCCTAAATTAAAAAGAAGAAAAGAGAGTTAAAGAATAAAAAGAACAAGGGAAAATAAGCGAGGGCTTTGCTCTCATCAGGGGGGAAATCGGCATCTTGTCGCCTAGCTCCATGCCCTGATTTATGATAAAAAATTTAGAGGAAATCATTTATATTTTAAAGGATCTAAATAGCTGCATGAAAGTTTTATCTAAAGAGCCACTGTATTTATAGGCAGTTCTTCCATGCTGGAGGTAATTAATAGATGTATAAATCGTAGGGCTCCCTGCTCTCCCGCCCGCCTGGCTGGATGGTGGCGCGAGCCTGGGCCCTCGGAGACGGGGGAGGCTGGGCGGGACCCAGACGGCAGCAGCTCAGGGCCCAGCTCCCCGCCAGGCGCAGCCCGGCTGGGTTAGGGTCGATGGCGGATGCAGGCCAGCGGCAAGGGGTAGGGGGCGCCGCCCAACTTCCTCTGCTCCCTTCAGGAGTCACCAAAGGAGACTGCAGCCGCCCCTGATCTCTCCTCCCGGCACCGCAGGGCCATGCTGCAAGGGGCCCCTCCACTCGGGTGGCCTCAGAAAGGGTGGGAGGAGGTCCCGTCAAATGGATTCCTGAGCCCCTTGGCTCTCCGAACCCCAACTTCAACCAGATGCCCGGTTCTCTCCCTATGCCCCCTGCTCTGGTCAAGATGCCCGGGCCCCGTTTTTGGAAAAGGGAGCCAATTGCAAGAGGCGGGACAGCTCTGGGGTTCCTTTAATTACGGCTGTGAAATATTGACGGTTTTGGCTCTCTCCTTGGCTGCCACACCTTAGGAGCGGGGAGCACAGCCTGGGGAAGTACAAGTTGAGGAAGACCAGATGGTTTCCCTTCAGAAAGCCGTACTGGCCGATAGAAGTGTCACTGCCTGAGATCATCCTGGAGCCCTGAATAATTGATTTGATCTCCTGAATTTGAAAAGGAAAAATGCGCCGAATTGAAAATAACAGTGTTGACTCATGGTTGGACCTTTGGAAGTGGGAGGAGGTGTGTTCAGGAAGTAGGATGGGACTGGAGAGACTGAGGGGCAAAGAGCCGCCGTACTGGCCCTCTTCCCTCCTTGGATCCCTTCCAGCAGGCCAAACTGAGCAGCCTTTTCAGCAGGATGTAGGGCAGACAGAACCTTCTGCATCCGATCACACTCCTTTCTCTTCCTGGGGGACCAAGATCAGCCAGTCTACTAAGGAGAAACCATCCATTCCCCTATCAAAGTGCTTTAATTCCCCACCCTCTGGCAATGTGTCACCTAAGAATGGGGCTAAAAGACATTACACACTGTCTCAAGAATTTTTTTCTTATACTAGATGATAGGACTTAAGAATTTTTACATGCTATTTGGTGGGCTGATAACAATTTAAAAGGGAGAAGTAGAAGAAGGAAAAGGAGAAAGAATAGGAGGAGGAGGAGGAGGAGGAAGATGAGGAGAAAAAAGGAGAGCAAGAGAAAGAAAGAGAGAGAGAGAGAGAGAGAGAGAGAGAGAGAGAGAGAGAGAGAGAGAAGTCTACCCACTGACTCTGCCATTAAATTTGAGTTGCACTGTTTCTTCTTGCACCGCGACCCCTTACACAACTCACAGAGTTACCAGCCGAGGGAGCTGGGATACTCTGACCTAGTGAATTCACCTGTGGGGGCTGGAGAAGGACTGCTGACCTTGGTGGGGTTGGCCAGGGAGGTACCTCACCTAAGACCCACGCCTCCTCCCTGCTCTGTCCCACTGGAGGTGGACTGGAGTAGAAGATTCTGATGATCAGAATTTGCTGTTGACAGTTTCAGTACCTTAGCCCAGAAGGGTCTGTGGTCCCTTTGCAAATGGTACAAAACACTGTGAGCAAATGCTACCCCCACTCCATCCCTTCCTATGTATTTATCTAGAATTTATTATGTTTCTAAATAACTTTTAAACCTACCAAAGGAAAATGGAAGTGTGGCCCTGTCATTGGGTTTCACACACAGGTTCTTGTGGATTGGAGAACCTACAAGCTCTTCTCTACTATTTTTTCAGACATTTTTTTTCCTTCTGTGAGACTGATAGTTCACGTGTTCCTTTAGCTCTTGCATCTTTATGAGCAGTAGAAACTCCTGCTGATACTTGCAACTGTCTTTATAAAATAATTTTTATTTTAAATTGATACATAGTAAGTGTACCTGTTTATGGGGAAGTGTAGTCATACAGTTTCCTTACATGTATACAATGCGCTGAGATGAGATCAGGGTAATTGGCATATCCATCACCTAGACGTTTATCATTTCTCTGTGTTGGGAACATTCAAATTTCTCTCTACTCTTTTTAAGTAGACAATTATTGCTAACAATAACTACTGAAGGGCCAAGGATTTAGCTCAGAGGCACCATGCCTGCCTTGCAAGCACATCTAGAGTGCAATTGAGTCCTGAGTTTGATCCCTGGTATATAAAAAAACAAAATAAAACAATAACTACTGAATTTCTCAGAATTCAAAACCAGGTAGGGCTAGGGCTTTAGCTCAGTGGTGTTGCCGCCTGCCTGGCAAGTGCAAAAAAAAAAAAGGGCCAGGGATTTAGCTCAGTGATTCTGCTGCCTGCCCTGCAAGCGCAAGGGCCCTGAGTTTGATCCCCATTACAAAAAAAAATTCAAGGGTCAGGGATTTAGCTCAGTGGTGCCACCGCCTGCCTTGCAAGCACAAGGTCCTGAGTTCGATCCCTGGTACCAAAAAATAAAAATAAAATTCCAAAAATTCAAAACCAGGTAGTAAGTAGAAGAATCTGGAAACAAGTGCCATTATTCACAGGAGCTATGAGCCTCGCGGTATGGTAGATGTGTACTCTGCGGCATTTCACGATTGTAATCTTTTTCTCCAAAGAGCACATTACACATAACTGGCCAGTTTCACTGCCGAAGGAAAATGACTGGATCATTGGCTCATAAGTGGTCAGTGGTCCTGACCCAGAGATCTCATGGCTCCTGTGAGTGGGGAGTGGCTGCGTGGCAGAGACAGCCAGAGCATTTCAGCAAGCCAAGGGAGCCTCCTCTGGGCTGCCGAAACTGTGCGGAAGAAGGAAGCAGGCATACGATAATCTCTGGGAGTTTTCAGGCAAGTGGAGTAGTGAGCACTGCACCCCAAGGTAGGAACAGCTTGGCACGTTCAGGGACCAGGCAGAAGGGTGCTGTGGCTGGAGCCAATGGGGCAGATGGGCTTGGAGAGGGGCAGAGTGGAGATAGAACCTTTTAAGCCAGGGCAAACAACACGTTTTATCTTGAGGGCAATGAAAGCTATTAAGTGGAAGAGCGATAAGTGTCTTGATAAAAAGTCTCCCCAAAAGGAACAGAACTGATAGCTAGAGGAGGCAGGTGGCAGGGAAGTTTCCCAAAAGAAAAAAATGTGGGGCTGGGGATTTAGCTCAGTGGTTCTGGCACCTCCCTTGCAAACACGAGGACCTGAGTTCGATCCCTGGTGCCAAAAAAAAGAAAAAAATGTGCTCTTTCCCTGTCCCCTCGGTCTAAAATATTCCTCCCCCACACAGACACCTGGTTCACTTTCCCATTTCCTTCGTGTGTCAGCTCAGTGTCGCCACAGTGAACCTGCCCGACCACCTCACTTAAAATGACAGCCATCTCCCCTCATGTACCTTTCCTATGCCCCCCCCTTGTTTGGTTTTCCTCCTTGGCACTTACCCCCTGCACACCTTGGACCTACATTTACTTACCTACTAGTCTTTTGCCTATTTTCCTAACTGAAAGTAAGCTCATGAGAACAGAGTCTTGACTTTAATCACTTCTGTACATCTCCTGTGACAAGCACTGCTTAGCACTCAGTGAATGAAGTCTGCTGAAAGAATGAACCAACCTAAACCGAGTTTTGATCGTGTCTGATTTTTATATATGAAGAGTATAATTGCACCAGGTGAGGCATATTTTCTTTGGCTGGTTCCTTTTTAGTCATACGATTTTGTTTTGTGGCAATACTGGAATTCAGGAAATAATCTATGCTTTAAAATAGGATCTTACTAAATTGAGGGAGTCAAACTTGTAATCCTCCTGCCTCAGCCTCCCTTTGAGGTAGGATTACAGGCTTATTATTAAATTCTTAGCTAGAATGTCACCTTAGCAGAAAGGACTTTCCTGACCCCCAGTCAAAATTATTTCTATCGATCATACCCGTTCCTCATTAGCCTTCTCTATCCCATTACTCCATTTAAAATTTTTCAATCTAGCACTTGCCATTACCTAAAAACAACCTGTTTCTTTACCGGTTTACTTGCTTATCACCTGTGCACTCTCTCTAGCATATAAGTTGCACCCACGCAGACAAGGCCAGTCCCGAGTGTTGAGGAATCTCCAGGGCCTAGCATACAGGAGGAGCTCAAAATGTGTTCTGAGTAAATGAATGAATCCGCCAGACAGGGTAGGGTGGGCCTGGAGCTGCAGAGTGACTGGCATTGCCCAGGACACCCAATTCCCAGTCCCCTCCTCCCCACACTGCCTTCCCGATGTATGTGGGAAAAGATACCTGAAAAGATAAACAGGAAGAGCCGAAAGTTTTCTACATCCAGACTAAATGCTGAGCTCTCGTGGAGGAAGGAGGAAACATGTCCCGGCTTTGGGGGGAATCATTGCTTCCTTTGTTCATATGAGCCTGTGGGTCAAGAAAGCAGATTTCTGACATCATAAAACTGATTAAGACAAAAAGAAAATGAAAAAAAAAGTTGACACTGGCTATGACATGACTGTTCCATTGTACAATCTGATCGAGGAAATGTATCTAGGATTACCCAGACAGTCAATTATTCATGAGCTAAACGTCCAGGCATCAATTACCTGGCTTGATGCTCTTATTCATTAAGGAGATTGAACAGTCCAACTTAACAAAGCTGGAGAAAGTTGCTAAGTAACAGAAGTTACCTGACCAGCCACAACACTGTAGCCTCCACCATCTGAGTCTTTTCATGGCAAGAGAGGGCCCAGGGATCACCAGCACAAGAGATCAAGTGGTAAACTGCACTGGGGCTCATCTCAGCGTTAGCGAAGAGAAGGAAGCAGAGGGTCGGTGGGCTGGATTTAGAGAAGGCAGAAGAAATATACTAGGGACAGGCTAAGTTATAGTTTCTCTTTCCCTTTTTGGAGTTCTGGGGTATGAACCTGGAGCCTCGTGCATGCTAGGCAAGTGCTCTCCCACTGAGATATGTTCTCAGCCCCAACTTAATTCACCTTTTTCTTAATGATATGGACATTTGTCAGGAGGAATAAGAGTATTTCACAGTGTATATTGATATTTTGTTTAAAGCCCGGAGATGCCAATCCAGCAAGTGATTATTCTGAACAAAAGCAGAATACAAATACAATGAGATTTCCCTGTGCAATACAATGTATGTGGATTTTCTCTTCAAGCATCTAAGAGTGAGTCTCAAAATTATTCTAAGGATAGGGAAATTTATAAAAAGGACGTAATCATTCATGTAAAGTATCTAGAGCTTTATATACCAAAAATAATGAACTTTCTCTTCATAAAAAATTGCTATACTATAGAATATATAAAACTACATACCACCCTTAGTGGTGGACCGTATTCCTTTTTTTTTCCTTAACTTAGCAGAGTTTAACTGAGCAAAGCATGACTCAAAGAGGTCTCTGATCTGTCTTGTGATTGGGAAGTAGTTATCTGAATTACTTTATCATCAGAAGAAGACATCAGTATGTTTAGATTGGGCATACAGATCTTGAGAAATGGAGTTCACGTTTTGGGTTTGGGAACCTACAGCATTGGAGCTGGGGTCATCCAAAAACCAAGATGCTTACCACGTCCAGTGTGTAGGTACCACACACAATGTGAGGTCCGCAGGATCAGCTGCATCATTTTCGGGGCCCTGTGGATAATGCAAGTATAGATCCTCTTCTTCAAGGCATTTTTCTTCCAAAGTACCAGGGATTGAACACAGGACCTTGCAATGGCCAAGCAAGCGTGGCGCCCCTGAGCTACACCCCTGGCCCTTGTTCAAAACTTACTGACAATGTCCAGATAACTCCAGGAAGGGCCTTAAACCCAGAGCCTTATGTCACTGCACAGGTCCAACACCCAAAGCTAGCATGGACTGTAGGTCTTTAGGAACATAGGGTTCCAAGGGCAACAGGCCCAAGTGCAAGCCCTGGCTTCACCCTCGTGAGCTGTGGGGCCTCAAAGTTTCCACGTTCTCATCTGTAAAGTGGAGGGAATAATAAGGTTTTGTGTGAGGATCGAGCAAGGCTGTGCCTGGCACAGGCCAACCGTCCCCTTAGTAGTAATTACCTTTAATGCTGTGCAAGAGTTAATGACAAGTTGCTGGTTACGGGGCCAAGCCGCACCATGTCCTGTGAGAAGTATCTGCTTGGGCCACAAACTCCAAAATGACGCAGAGCCCCTTCTCTATGCACATGGGAATCGCCTGGTCTTGGTGTCCACGGGATTCCCTTCTTCCTGCATTTATCGACACCCGAGAAGGACCTGATTTGGAGTGATGTGAATATTTCATAGGAAGTAAGGCCGTTGCAAGTTTGATAACTCAGATTCCCTCCCAGCCCACATAATTTGTCTCATGTACTCACGAAACACTTTACTGGCCTTTTGCTGAGCACCTACTGGATACAAGGTAGTAGTACGCCAGGCATTGAGAAAACAAATAAATTATATGTGGTTCCGGTCTTCAGGGTGGGGAGGTGGGCGTGGGGTCATGTGTTTAGGAAAATGCTGCCTCCAGTCCTTCAAACTGTCTGCCTTATTTCAATCCTCATTTTTTTCTTAGTTATTTTACTTCAGATTGAAAACTGTGCAGCTTCCACACCGTTCATTGCAATACATAGTATTCAAGAACGCAGTGCTAGTGATTTGAGAACATGTATTTGCATCCTTCAGACCTAGCTCAAATAGCCCCTCCGACAGGCTTTCCTCAACTGTTCTTCCTCAGGAGCACTGCTCAGTGGCCATCACACTACCCCATTTATTTCCTTCCTAGATCTTGTAGACTCTTCGGCAAATGACAGGGACCGCTCTGTTGTTCATCGCTGCAAATCTAGAACGAAAAGCAAGGCCTTGCTCATAGCAGGAGCACTGTAGGAAGCAGCCTACATGCTGAGCTCGGACCTGCCCAAGGGGTGACAAAGATGAAAAATAAAGAGACACAGAAACAAGTTAAAATCTAGAGGGAGGTGGAGGGGCTCACGTCTCCTTTCGACACAGAGCCCAAAATGCCTGGTGCACCTTGGCTTTATTCTCACAGACAGGCACGAGCAATTAGAGTTCCACAGGACTCATCTGTCTCCTACTCCGTGGTACTTGTCTGGGTAAATGACTTATCCTCGGTGTTTCTACTTTCCCCTGCACCATGTCAGCGAGCTTGCACGCCCTCTTCTCAGTGTTCACCGAGGAGGCCAATGAGGCTTCAATCTTCCCATCTGGGCTCCCATAAAGCACAGTAAAAACCTATCAGTTAATGAAGGAAGCGCCAGAGAAATCTGAGGGTGCTGTGCTGTGGATTAGAAGACACTCCCAAATTCTGCCTGACATCGTACAGGTGGAGGAGGTGCACACAGTGGGAGGGCTTTCAGGATGAGCCTTCAGGGGTGAGGGCATCGGACAGGCAAACGAGGCAAGTAGATACTGCAGACTGGGGCACAGGGTGTGTGGACAAGCAAGGGCCTGGGGAGTCGGGGAACTGCAGGCACTGTAGCAGGACAAAGCAACAGGGGCCAGGGGACAAGAGGGACAAGAGCCAGGACCAGGGCTGGAAGCAGGATTCACAACACAAAAGGCCTCATATTTAATTCTAAGAAATTTGGATTTGCTCTAGATAATAAAGCATCGTCCATTTATTTAACTGCGGGCTGTCACGTATGGGCCAGCTGCAGTGGATGTAATGGTGAACATGATATATGTGGTCCTTGCCTTCAAAGGCCTTACCTTTTAGCAGGAGGGCACACATAAAATAAATACATAATTTTGTAGTATTGAATCATTAAGCAAAAATAATTAAAATCACTATAAAAAAACATTACGGAGAAGAACGTGATGTGTTGAGATTCCAGAGCAAGCAGATCTAGCCTGGTCTGGGATTACAGAGTCACATCTCCTCCCCATTGTCCCTGCCTTTTATTCTCAAATCGATCCTGAGAAAGGCCATTGCTTGATGTCGAAAGTTAACTTAAGCCACACGAACCAAGGGAGGAAAAAAAAAAATCTCACTTATACTGATGAGTTCAGTAAGTCCATTCCAGAAAGACATATTTGGTTTGATGCCATTTTTATCAAAAATTTTAATGAGTGAAATATCATTATTGTCCGCTGGTATTTATGTATAATGTAAAGACAAGCAGGGAAATGATGGATACCAGAATCAATATGGTGGCTCCTTTTGGTGAAAGTTGGAGCAAAGAATATCACTGGAGAGATTCAACTGTATTTATGTTTTATTTCTAAGCTAGAGGTGGGTACATAGGCTTAGTCTGTATATTTACACATGCTGGAAGTATTACACAGTTCTTAAACATCAACTGAAGTCTCTAGTGAATATTTTCTTCATGAGCCATTATTATTGTAAAAGATTCTAATACCTGTTCTCCAAGAAAGCAGAGGAACAAGAAATATATGTGGAACTGATTCTGTCGTATTGCACGGTAAATAAACCCCAAGTCCATAAAAAATTGCATTAGGTCAAAAGCTATCCCCTGACCTGTAAGTTCTTCCCAGGGCTTCTGAATATAAAACATATAAGTAATGAAAGAAAATGCTTTTAATTTCTGCCCTAGTGAAAGGAATTCCTCTTCTAAACTAAGACCATTTGTTAGCTAGACGAACCCCTTGAAAGGACCCTTCATCTTTATTTGGGAAAGAGGCAAACTAAAAGCAATCCAGGGAAGATGGAAATACCTGGAACCTCAAATTCCCAACAGTAATGTCAAAGTCTAGGTGCCAGGAGGACACCTCTCGATCGATGAGGCAGTGCATGGGGATGGCCAGTCCTCTGCCCTGTCCTAAGTGGCCATCAATGCACCCCTCAAATGGACTCCTGGATTTGCAAGCATGTCTGGGCTCCATGGCCAAGGTCAAAGTGAGACTCTGGTATAGAGGAGGAACAATGGACTTATTTGCCTCAGAACATGCTCATGAGTCCATGGTAGGTGTCTGTGGAAGTCCTTAAAATAGCCGGCGAGGAGCAAGTGGACTGGCAGCCAGCTATTGATCACTCAGCAGAGTGCTAGTTGCTGTCATCAGGCCAGAGTAATAGAGAGACCATGTACCTCCCTCCCCTGGCAGAGCAGTCTCCCCAAATCCTTATTGCAGGCCCAGAACTAAAAGCCCTAACTAATTTGCTACCTCAGCAGCACAGTGTCTAATAATATCCTCTGATAGATGGAGATAAATCGTGTTTGGAAGGTGGACAGTACTTTCTAGATTGACAGCCCAATCCTAGGAGACAGAAAGGCGTCAAGCCATCATCTGAAGTGAAAGCCTATAAAGCCATCAGCAGAGGCTCTTTGCCACTGTGGACCTGTTTCTATGGACCTATTCAATCACCAACTCCGTCCATCCATCCATCCACCCATTAAAATACAGCTCAGTGTCCACTGTATCAGATTCCACTCTGGGTTGTGGGATATGAAGATGGCCAGGATTCTTCTCTGGAGTACGCAACGGATGTCAACCATATCCCTCACCAGAAATAGGACCTGGCATAATGTTTCTTTTTGTTTGGTTGGTTGGTTTTTTTGGTACCAGGGATGGAACTTGGGACCTTGCGCTTGCGAGGCAGGTGGCAAAGCCACTTAGCTAAATCGTCAGCCCTGGCATAATGTTTCTGAAGAACAGACTCTTCACCCAGCTCTCATATGCCAAGTTAACTAGATGAGGAGGTCAACGATGAGGCCTAAATGTCCAGAAATGGCCAATTTGAGACTTTTGCACCACTTGTATTCAACTGGTGAAGGCTGTTCGGAGCACTGTAATGAGAACAGTCCTGAGCAGGAGTTCAGCTGATGATGGGAAAGAATGTTGCAGTAGATTAGTGACGTCTGTTACAAGTAAAGAATGAGAGAATGGCTGCACGTACTTGCTTTCTCCGCTATAGTGAAAAGACAAAAGAAGCACACATGTACATATTCTGACTTTACTTCTACCCATCACCACCACAGCCCATTAGGCAAGTCCATTGCTCTCTCCCTCCATTTCCCCACCTATAGATCAAGGCTGATAATATACATGCTGCTTCATCTTCCTCCTAAGTTTGCTGGTATTAAATACTAATAGATAAAACATGTGAAAGTATCAACAAACTAAGTCATCACATATTTATCAGAGCCCTGTTGCATTGTAGGGTGATATTCTACTCGGGGAAATAGGCTTTAATCTGGGGGAATCACTTAGCTTATTTTTCTTTATTGAAGATTTTATTTTGTCTCTGTTTTGTCCTTACTAATGAAAGCACTGTGTAAGGTAGGATTTTTATGTCAGCAACATTAAAAAGAGAAGAAATAATAAGACTTTGCTTTTTTTTTTTTTTTTT
>NW_022900915.1:11653667-11660597 GCF_012274545.1 Fukomys damarensis
TCTTTGTTTTTTTTTTTTTTTTTTGGTACCGGGGATCTAATTTGGGTCCTTGAGCTTGCAAGGCAGGCAGCAGAACCACTTAGCTAAATCCCCGGCCCTGAGATTTTGCTTTTTTTTTAAAAGTGAGAACCCTGGTTTATTTATTTTTTAAATTCATATTAGTACGTGTCTGCAGTGTCCAGTAATGATCACACTCACTGTGGGGCATTTCTGCATGTCTGTGACACATCTTATTTCTTTTTTCTCTCTCTTCCGGTCCTCTTCCTGCCCTGCCCTCTGTCCCTTCATCCCCTTCCCATTGGCAGAGGACCCATGAGCTTTCCTTAAAAGTGAGGGGAACACATTCTTATCAGATCCCAGTTCATGATCAAGGGGCTGCCTTATGATTATCTGTGCTTCCCTAACATCAGAACTGGGTTCTCCACATCATAGCTCTCACTGGCTCCTCTTCTCCGCAGCATTGAGGATGATATGAAGGTGAAGATGAAGACAGTTATTGATCCTATCAGACACTGAGTCAAAGACTTTTTACTGCGATCTCTTCATTTATTCCCTTCAATGGGCCTGTGGGTAAGAAATATCATTATTCTCCTTTTAGAGATAAATTGAATCAAGGCCTAAGAGGCTAACCAATGCTCAAGGCCACACAGCTAGTGAAGACAACCCGAGAGCAAAGCCAACTGACACCTCATCCATAACTCTCCACTGCCCTCCTCTGAGAGTCTGTACATGGGATGATTAAACCACCCAACAAAGAATAATTCACACCCAGAAGTTGGGCTTGACAGCCTAGACTGACTATAGCTCAGGCATCTGTTCTCGGAGCCCCACAAACACAGGTATAGAGGATCATTGATCTAAGCAGAAAGGTTATTTTTCAGGAACAGACAACTTGATGGAACCAAAGTGAACACAATGAAGCCCGGAATGTTGTAGTTCTATTATTCATGATTTTCTTTAAAGAGGCATATTTTGGATTATTAAGTTCTAACAACGTAGCAAACACTAGAGTTTTCTCCCTTTTCACTCTCATCGCCTGTTTCTGTTCCCAGAACTCGTAAAATTTCCATTTTCTAATATCACATTTTACAGAGCCCTTGTCCATAATGCAGACCACATCCTTTTAGCATTTACATCCTAGCAGGTAAATAACATTAATTTTAAGAAGTTCCCATCATACGCTTCTTAAGAACTAGCTAAAGTCTATATATAGTGCAAATGCCTGGGCCTGTCTAGACCACCAAAAGGAACTATTCTGCCATAGAACATAGGGTGAAATTGGTTGACTGGACAGCCAGCTTATATACCCTGGTTTCAAAATATTGTGGTGCAACTTCCCACCTGGAATTGTCCATTTTGCCCACAAAGTGTTTGCTAGGACTTGTAGGTGGACAGCACAGCTGGATGGCGCTCAGTTGTATAGTCTCAAATTCAGCTCAAGCTTAGGGCCAGAAAGTTGTACCCTTGGGTAGGAAAGCTACAGAGCATAATTTGTCTGCAGTCATAGTATAGTATTTAGTATCTAACTGTAAGGTTGTTTAAGGGAAAACAATTAATGAATGTCTGCAAAGTGCTTGGTGTCTGAAGGCCAACAAAGAATGGCAGTTATGCTATTGTGTTGGGGACAGGGGTCATCGTGAACATTTTGCCACAACAATGCAGAGATCTCTTTCCTAGCCTTTTAGTGACTACGTGTTATTCCACTGAAAGTATATTTCATGAGTCCTTTATTCATCTATATTTTCTGAATTTCTTAGTATCACACAAGTAATAACATTTTTTTTTTTTTGAGCCAGGGTCTCACTATGTAGTTCACACTGCCATGGAATGCACTATGTAGCCCAGGCTGGTCTTGAACTTGCAGTAATCCTCCTGCCTCAGCCTCCCCAGTACTGGGATTATAGGTGCACGCCACCACACCTGGCTATCCATAAGCTTCTGAAATGAGGCGGATGGAGAGCAAAGTTAGTCAGCAACCTAAGCAACACTTTCAAAGGGCCATTTGAGTCCATTTCAGGGTCATGAGCACAGAGGGGTTGTAGGGATCCCTCTACACTACTCTTGTGGGGATTTCAGGTAACTGTTGGACACCCTGTCTTTGGCATTTCCAACTTGTGTCCCCACACTATGGGTGTGACATGGTTCCACAATGAAGGTGTGTGTGGTATAATAAAATGGGCGCCTCGAGCGTGCTCTTTGAAACAGAATAGGACAAGAGAATTGACACAGTCAATCCAACCTCTGAGGAGAACTTCTTGCATGATAACCTCCAAGAAGGCTTTACATTTATAAATTTAGAATATATGTTCAGATGAAATACTCTCAGGTCACTGCAGCGTTCGTGCCCTGTGTACCTATTCACAGAGTTAGGCCATAGCCATGTTTGATGCCGGAAACCACCCGTGTAGGGGAAGCCAGGGAGCCTTCTGGGAGGCCCTGCCCAAGAAGCCTGTGTGCTGAGAAATGCCCCCTCAGGGAATGTTTGCCAAAATACGGAAGTGGCAGTCAGGCAATTTGGGGCGTATCTCTGCTACACAGGGACCCAGCAGTTCACAAACGGTAGCGTGCAGAAATGTACGTGTACGGGACACACGGGGGCGCTGTCTGAGATAACGGCTGCAATCACCGGAGACAGAGGGCCACAGCTGGAGTCTTGACTTTTCTTCTCCCTGGCTGTGAGGCCTGAGGCAAATTCATCAGCCCTTCTGAGCTTCAGTTCCCTAATCTGTAAAATAGGGCTACTGCTAGTATATACCTCACAGAATTAGGCATGTGTGCATATTACAGTTAGTGCAGACAGATAAAACAGTTTCTGTAGGTGAAAGCTGTCCTGTGACTCATTGTGTCCTCCAAGGTCACATGTGATTCAACCATAGCAGTAACACTGGTGCTGCAAAAAGAAGAAAACTATTTTTTGCAGCACTGGGGACTGAACTCAGGGCACTGACGCACGTTTTACCCCTAGGCCGCGTCACCAGCTTCCCCTTCTCTTCTTTTTAATTTTGAGACAGGATCTTGCAAAGTTCAGGCTGGCTTTAAACCTGAGATCTCCCTGCCTTTGCCTCCCAAGAAGCCCAGATGGTAAATGTGTGCTATTGTGTCCTGTTGAAAAACAAACTATGAATTTTTAAAAATGATATGAATGGATGGGGGCCACCCGAGAACTTTTCTAGACTTCTATGATTCCCAAATTATAAGTGGAAAAATGCAACTTTTTTCCATAAAAAGTTTCTTATTGCATACTTGTTATGGAAACATTAGAAAATGGGGGGAAGCAAAAAGAAAAGAAAAACCATTTGTAATCTACCATTACTCTATCATTTTCATGTAGATGATCCCAATATATTTTTCTAAGTACCCATATTTATTCACACAAGTGTTCATCTCTACCGCCTTCTCCCTAAATTCTCTTCTTTTCCATTTTTTTCTGTCCCCACAATGGTATTAGCACTGGCCAGTTGCTCAGGCGAGTATCTGAGAATGATTTTTGCATCCTCTCTCTCACTCCACATGGAAACCGTTGACAAATCCTGTCACCTCCACATTTAGAATGTATCCAGAATCTCTCTACTTCACAGCCCTTACCCGTGGGCAGCCAGCCAACATCTATTGCCTTCTCCTTATCTCCCAACTTCTGCCTTTACCTCCAATAGCTCCATTCCTCACTCCACACAAAACCCTAACACACGCACTCCCAGGGCCGACAAGTGCTGACAATGCTCCCCTCCTCACCACCGCCCACAGCCCGCTGCCCTCCAGGAGCTGCTGCCTCCCGAGATGCCACATGACTTGTTTGCATTCCGGTCTCTGCTTTTTATGGGCAGATTACAAAATCCCCAAGAGCAGGGGACTTGCTTACTTTGTTCCTTGCTGTGGTTCCAGATTCAAGTACAGTACCTGTCCTCTGAGAAATAGGCGGCATAGATGAGATAGATCTTGACTCAGAATTATCCTAGCAAATGTAAAATTACAGCTGTGATAAGTGCTTGCACTTGTTAAAACAGTCTGGGTTATGCTGCTGTAGCAGCCCCCAAATCTCAAGGCTCTGTGATAGAATTGTTTTACCTCTCAGCTCATGTTCATAGTGCAGATAGGAGGGGCTTTTACCTGCTCACCCTTGCTCCGTGATGAAATCTGCCCGAGTCTTTCACATCTCACACTTGCCGGTCGTGGTGCAGGGGGCAGAGATTAAAGTGGATTGTACTGTTTATTAAAGGCTCCTATAAGGAACTGATGCAGGACATTTTGCTCAATGTCACAGGCCAAAGCAAGTGGCCACAATAAATAAGAAAACAAAGACACATGATGGAGTCACATGCCTAGAAGGAGAATCAGGAGCACAGGAGGGAGCAGAGATGGCACGATCGGGGTCTGGACCTGGCTTTCTTGGCCAGATCACTGGGTCTCTACATCATCCCCAGTCACAGGTCAGTTTGGTAGCAGTTGGTTCCTGACCAAGGGACTTGGGGGCATGTATCAGCTGAGCAGCATCTAACACAAGCATAAACCAGGCTGGAACTACCTCCTGAGCACAAAACCCCTAGAGTCTGGGTGATTCCTTTGCAATACTCAAGGCCCACAAGTCACCGGACACTGCGGAGCATGGTACTGGCTGTAGGAGCCTGACTCAGCTCAGAGGGTCTCCTTCACCGCTGCAGTGCCTGGCGCTGTTTCTGCAGGTTCCCAGGAGCAGGGATCACTTGTACATGAGAGCTCCCCAAATTATGGGTTAGCCAGAGGAGTAGTTTGGGTGGGACTGGAAGGAAAAGCAGAAATTCAGACCTTACCGCGTCCTATTTTATGTTTTTGAGTTAGGGAGAATTTCAAACACAGTCAACAGTCTGCAGAGTAGTTCAGTCAACCCTCACATGTCCCCGATACAGAGTACGGCAGCAGTTCTGGTCACCACCTCCCACAACTTGTCTCCTGCGTTATTTTGAAGTAAATAATCAGTGGGTCACTTCTGTAAAAATTTTAGAATGTGCCTCTCTAAGGTAGGTGCTCTTTAAAATGTAATCACAAAAAAAAATAAAATAAAATGTAATCACAAAACTTAACCACTTATCAATAAAGCCAGGTGTGGTAGCCCATACCTGTAATCCCAGAACTCTGGAGGCTGAGGCAGGAGGATCATCCAACCTGGGCAGCTTAGCAATTTAGTGAGATCCTGTCTCAAAATAAAAATAAAAAATTTAAAAAACAGAGCCAGGTGTGGTGGTGTAATAAATCCCAGCACTTGGGAAGCTAAGGCCAAAGGATCACCACAAGTTCAAGGCCAGCCTGAACTACATAATGAAACCTTGTCTCAAAAAAAATTTTTTTTAAAGTCTGCTGATATATGAAAAACTTGGGTGGAATCCCCAACACCACAGAAAGCAAAAAACAAAACAAAACAAAAACCCCAAAAATCAATAATTTCTTAATGTCATTAAATTTTGAATAAATATTTTTTTTCTAAACAGAGTGTGGAGTACCACAAAAACCTGAAAGCAGGAGAATAGTTATGCAGCAAATAGTTTACTGATATAACACAATGTGGCAGAACTCAGAATTATATTAGTTTGCGTCCAACGTTTGGGCTACCCTGTACCGTGTTTGGTCAATAGTGCTATAGAGACCATGTCTGTCCCAGTCAGCGCCCCTGTGGAGGTCAGGAAAGGCTTTCCTAGAGGCAGTGATGCTGGAGCTGGTATTCGAAGGATTCCTCGCTGAAGGGAGAAGAGAGAAGGACAAGGTTCTTGAGCGAAGGGTAGCAGGGAGAGATATTAAAAAGAATCCACAAGACAAATAACTAGAGACTGAGCAAGCAGACAGGAAGAAGCACGATTCTGGGATGTACATGGGGGGGTGATGTGTTTTAATTGTTATTTTTACAAATCAAGCATGAAATCCAAATTGTTTGATAGCTTTTTTCAACTTGTTGTATCACACACAGCTTTCCTTATCCTTATAAATTCTTACCGGAATTCATTGATAGCAGATGACAGTTATGCAGTCAAGCGTGACTCGTTTAAGCTGTCTCCTATTGTTTAACCTTGAAACAGCTACAGTCTTTTTCACCAGAGTAAAGGACAGTGAAGAGAAGACCCTTCTAATTCGGTCTTTGGGCTCTTCCACCATTGTTTACTTTGGATAAATTACTGGAAGCACAATAGCTGGGAAACTGCGTATGCACATTTTTAAAGCTCTTTCTTTCCTTTTTGAGGAATTGATAAATCATCCTCAGAAAAGCTTCTGCTGCTCTGTAGTTGTGCAACCGATCTGGTTTTGCTTTCCACATTATGACACGTGGAAATCATCTTATCTCACTATTTTCTGCTACAACGCTTTGTTCCAGAGGCCAGGGGAAGCTCTGGAGGGAAGCAATCTCCAAGTGTGGAGGGATCTTTCATTGAGACAAAACAACAAAAGTCATATATCAGGCAACAGTTTCCAGTAAGTACCATCTCCGCGTCCACAGTATAGATCTCTCTGGCAGCACACATTTAGGGGCCGTATAACTCAAGAGTCATCGTCGAAACCGATCAATGGGCCCTGCACATGATAAGCTTTCACCCGCAATTGAGAGCTGGGAGTCTGAGCTCCGGGCTGAGCAGCCAGGGCTGTGAATGGCCAATCACCGCGGAGCCTCGGAGGGAGGCAGCCTCTCCTCCTCCAGCAGCGGAAAGAGAAGCAGTGTGGCTTTGTGGTTGGAGCAGAGCACTGGGCTATTAGAACTTCAAGTCTTCTTTTGGGCTCTGCCAATGACTCGGCTGATGGCCCCTGTATCGTCTCCTTTTCCTTAGCAGTGAAGTGTTTACCCAGGGCTTCAAGAACTTTAAGACGCCTGGACATCCGTAATGGAAACATTGCTGCCCAGGGAAATTAATTTAAAAAAAAAAAAAAGCAAAGCTATTCTTCTTCTTTTTTTTTTTTTTTTTTTTTTTTTTT
>NW_022900915.1:11660999-11677788 GCF_012274545.1 Fukomys damarensis
TTTTTTTTTTTTTTTTTTTTTTTTTTTTTTGGTACCGGAGATCGAACTCGGGTCCTTGCGCTTGCAAGGCAGGCGGTGGAACCACTGAGCTAAATCCCCGGCCCAAAGCTGTTCTTCTGTTGTATGACTTATTTTAGAAAAATCTAGGTTATGGTCATCCAAAGGAAGGTATCAAGTGAAAATGAAGAAGTAGAGTAAAGTTTTTCCCATCTCCCAAATGAGTAATTAAGCAAAAATGATATTAAGTATGGAAACAATGTAGAAGAAATATAAAAATAAAAGGGTAATGGAACTCTATGGTCGTTGTGATTCCACTTTGTAAGACTGTGAGCACATAATGTTACATTACACGGAGGGGAACGTTCTAAACGTATACACACAAAATTATCAAATAACTGTTGTTGATGTTCATTTTCTTTCTTTCTTTTGGGGGGTTATTGCTATTTTCTGATTTTTCTACAATGAACATAAATTACTTGAGTGCTAAAATTTATTTTAAAGCAAGCGATGAACATTTTAGAGGACAATGATCTTTGTGAGCCTAAACAGAAGAAATCGGGAGGCTGTTATATAAATGAGAAAGCTATTCTTACTCCAGAATTGAGCAATATGAAATATTTGTTTACACTGGAAAGAAGTAAATCAAGGGAACCAGGCAATTTCTGCCTTGAACTAAACATATTCAGGGACCTGACTAGGAATTGTTATTGACTGTATATAACCTCTTAGAAACTCTGGCTCTAAGTGTTGTTTCAGATGAGATTCTTCTTCTCTGCAGGTTTTAGTTCAAACACAGAGCTGATTGACCTTGAGATGAAGCATCTAAATACCGAACACTGAGCACCGGAAGTGTCATGCGAGGTTAGGGGACTTTCATGTCACAACACAGTCAGACATATCAGGGACAAGCCTATTGCATGAAAGAACACAGAACTAAGTAAGATCTTTTTTTTATTTTTTCATTATCTCATATTTTTTTTCTCTTCCCTTATTTTCTTTCTCCTACCCTTCCCACTTTCCCTACACCTTTAGCCCTTTTAACTAAGATCTTGAAGCGTGACCTCAAAAATAGCAAGCCTGTATGTGGTGGCTTTGCTCATAAAATGCTGTCTCATCGCTCTTGGGGAGAGATCAAGTGAAATCCTAAAACATTTGCTTTTAATCTGACCATCATTTATTCCCCATGTTATAAGATATCACCCATGGTGTTTCTTTTGGCAGATGGATAAGACCTTCATGGGTGGATACAATTCGGTGGGACTGTCAATCAAAAGTCTTACCCTGCTCTGGCTGATGATTTGACACAGGCCAGGCCCCTATTCTTTACCTGGAAACGGAATCGTAAGAAGACTGTTGGGCTGCAGTTCCCATTGCAAGGGCAATACTGGAAGTGTGGTCCCTTCATTCCTACCACCTCGGAACTCCCTGCTTCCTGACGGTCTTTGAGATCTTCAGCCTTTCTTCCATTCTGTAAACAACTCTAAATTGCCAGGAAACCCTTTGTTTGTCAGGCAGACTTGGTCTCTATTCATCACACCGAAGAAACCTCCAGAGAGCCCAAGACCTCCATGCACAGACCACATTCACATCCAAGCCCTGATTCACTCACTACCAAGCTACAACACGATGCCAGGCACCACACGTGCATGTAAAATGTAAAATGTGTCCCTTGAAATCTGGTGGCAAGAGGCCTGAAAAATATCTAGTGTCCCCCAAAAATGAAATGAATGCAAGTCAATATATATTATTTCAAAAATAGCACACTTTTGAAATTAAGGTGAGCCTCTACCATTACCATCTACTAGAAGAAAAACATCTGAAGTTTAACTAATATACAGTAAGCTGGCATCTGGGTACACACCCCAAACCAAAGCAGCAAAAATGAGTGAACTCCAAGTAAAGTGTTTGGAAAAGAAAGAAGAAGATAAAAGAAGCTACTCAAGCTGAAAATCAGAAACAAAAAGAGATGGTCCCTAGGATGCAACTACGAAGCTGATAACTTCAGGAGTTTCTAAACAATGTCACTACTCTAAAAAGAAGACAATATTATTTCTTACCTCTTTGCTTCTTTGAAAGTTCTGGGAGACAGTGTAGCTGATTCTTTGTTTGTTTGTTTGTTTTGTTTCGTTTTTTTGAGACAGGGCCTCACTTCTCAGTATAGCTAATTCTGCGTTCAGATGACTGCTTTCCTTAAGATCAGAGGTCACCTATGGTCCAATCACCTGAGGCTACAGATAGCCATATAATGCTGAAAAAAGGTACAGAGGCCCAGCCTTGAGAGAGAAGATGGTCAAAAGTAGTGCAAGAAAAAATACAAATTCCATTCAACTAAGCTATTCCCCTCCATGGTGACTTCACAGAAAAGTTAAAGATATATTACAATGATATATCCCTACCCATGTTTACAGCAGCATAACTCATAATAGTTGTCCTATATGTTATCAACAGATGAGTGAATAAGAAAACATGATATTTATACACAGTGGAGTACTACTCTGCTGTAAAGAAGGATAAATCTGAGTTATTTGTAGGAGAATGGTTGCAACTTGAGACCATAGTGCTAAGTAAAATAAGACACACGAGCCTAAGTATCACTTGGTTCCTTTTACGTGAAAAATCCAAAGTAGAAGTAAATTAAAGATCCAAAAGCAAAAGATAGATAATAGGAAACAGGAAGATAGGTCCTTTGCAAATGAGAAGGGGACCAAGACCACGAAGAGAAAGGGAAGGCAGGAAGAATGAAGATGTGTTATGTACATGTCCCAACCTCCACGGTGCGTGTAATTATCATGGACTGCAAACATGGGCTGATAAAGAAAAATTAAAAAAAGAATTGAAAGAAAGAGGCATAACACTGCAGCGAGGTTTAGAGCAGAAGAAGGGATTAGAGAAAGTCCCAGTTTCAACCCCTAAACCACATCGTCACTTCAATGCAAGCCTTATAACAGAGTTGGCCGTACTAGTAATTTCCAAAGCCCTGCCCGCAGGAGGGCGGCCCAGTAAAGGTTAAGCGCATCTCGAGCACCATCTTGTCAGTGAACGCAGAACATGTATATCCACCAGCATGTGTTGCGGGGAGGGTGGCGTTCTGCCTGGGATAGGTAATAGCGCGGTCTTTAGGGTCTGGCACCCTGAGTCTCTGGGTCACACTGCACCTCTGGTCTCACATACGTTCTACAATGCCACCTTCTATGTTTATCATGAGGACTAGATGCTATCACTGACACAAAGGACTCACTGCAATGCCCGGCACTTTGTCATCATGAGACAGAAAAGCTCCTCTTTGGTTTTAGCAGGAAAACTGTATGAACAGAACCATTTCTCTACCTGATTTCAGTTTTTCCCATTCTTTTTTTTTTTTTGTACTGCGGATTGAACTCTGGACCTTGCACTTGCAAGGCAGGCAGCAGAACCACTGAGCTAATTCTCTGGTCCTGATTTCAGGTTTTAATCTTGTTGTAAACTTACAACCTAATATCAACTCTTGCAAAAGAAATCCATGTGATCTGAGGAGTAATTATTAGGATAAAGAGGAACGAACAAAAACAGAAATCCCTATTTCATCACATGAGCATTGATAATTGATTTTTTCTAAGTGACGCAGGAAAGGAAGGGCATTTTTCATTAAAGCCTGGCTCACACAGTGAATGTGAACACCAGCTCCCCACTCTGCTCCTGTCCACCCTCTCCCTCCCGCCTGCCTGCCTTCATAGTTCCTGTTATCATCTCCCTAGCACCGTCCAGCTCCTGTGATGTACCCTCCCAAGACGATCTTCAATAGAGGGGAAAAAGACATTTTTTATTGATTTCATTTCATATACATTTATGCTGTTGGTTGGCTGCTTTTATGATACATCCAACCTTCAGAACTCAGGTTGAATATGTCATGTCATCATGCTCAGGAGACACCAGGAGTCAGAGAGAGACTGAGGCCTGCAGAGAGAGAGCCCCTGGACTTTAATGGGAGCCGAGGACATTCAAAGGAAGAATTTTGCTTTCAGTGTATTTAACACTGCTTGCCTGCGGTTCTGTCTCCACCAGGGCTAACATCTGTGTAAAGGCAGCAGGAAGGGGAGCTTCTGACCTAGGCCCTGCTGAGAACAAAGCCAGGTCACCTGAGAAATAAAGGACTCCCATCCTTCAAAGCACTGTTTATCACTCCCCTGCATGTCTTGACACTTTTACTACCTTTGCATGCACAACGAAGCAATTCACACATAGCACCATTGTGCAAGTTTATAAACTTGATATAAATAGCATCATATTGTATGCATACTACCGCCACTTGCTCTTTTTGATTAGTAGTATGTTTTTGAGATTTATCCACACGGCACTACTAGTTCATTCATTTTAATAGATGTGTTGGATTTTATTGTTCATAATGTTTTATTTCTTAACTTGAATAATCGGTTCTTTTCTTCCCTAAACTTTATGAAAAGTCTGAAATCCTTCATTATTTAACAAATCAAGTGAGTGCTGTCCTTTGGGTGTTGCTGGATAATCTAATGTCTCCTCCAACAACACTGGACTACAAGGGGGAAATGAGAACACCTGCTGTCCTTTGGGTGTTGCTGGATAATCTAATGTCTCCTCCAACAACACTGGACTACAAGGGGGAAAAATGAGAACCAAGACCTGTCATGTAAAGGTACAAGATCCCAATAATGAATGTGACTGTACTGTAGACCTAAAATGTACCAATAAACTCAGTGAGGAAAAAAAAAAAAATCACTGGACTGACTGTCCTCACAGGTAGCGGAGTACAGCTCCCTCTTCCTGGCTCTGTGGCCATGAGCCCTGTAAGCAATAGTTTTGTTTTTGCTTTTGTTTTTTTTAAATAATACTGAACCTAGTTGTACTTATTGAGTATTTATTTATGCTGTGCCAGCCACTGTGCCTTGTACTTTGTGAGAGTGGTCTCATTTAATCCTCGTAACAATCCTATGGGAAGAAAGGTTTTTATCCTGCTTTTATAACTTAGCAGATTGCAGCTCAGAAATTGCACAACATAGCCGGCATCTCACAAGAAGGTGCACAGTGGAGATTCGAAAGTCAGTTTCCGGGCGGGATTTGCTTTCACCACTCAGCACTGATGTGTAGGCTGGGCGGGGGAGCTCGATCCTCGCCTTGGTTTGCACATTCTCAGTTCGCCTCATCCAGACACTGATGGCAGGAGGGCAGGTGAAACTGGCAGTCGGATCGCCGCAGTCTTCGTCCAAGTCCTTCCTCGTTAGGGTCTTGGTAAAGAAAACACACTTTGAGGCGGTTTTTCTATATACTAAAATAGTTCAAAGGGCCGGGGGTTTAGCTCAGTGGCACCGTGCCTGCCTCACAAGCACAAGGTCCTACGTTTGATCCTCGGTACCCCAAAAAATAAAACAAAATAGTTCAAAGGACCACACGAGCGCCCTGTCTGCATTCCCCTGCTCACAGGCCGTCTCTGTCCCGTGCAAGGCTCACCAGGGCTGTGGATCTACCCAGGCACTGGCTCAGGTTCTCTGGAGCAAGGCCTTAAGACTTTCTAAGATTTTCTTCCAAATGTGGTTATACTTAAAATCCTTGTTCTTCTTTCCCTTCTGACCCTTCTTCCTTTGATTAGGCCTTCTAGAGATAGTGACTTTGGAATCATCTACGTCTTCATTTTGTTTAGCTGTTGCAACCGCTTGAAGGTCTCTGAGGCACCCCGGGAAAGACTTCCAACACCTTTTCAAAGATAAGGCACACCTTCTCAGGGGTCCAGGCCCCTTGTTTGTTTTAGAGGGTCTTCCCATATCCTGGCCTTTACACCATTTTTACATTTTTTCTCCAAATGCCATTATACTTAAAATCATTGTGATTCTTCTTCTCTTCTTCCTGACTACTCTTCCTCTTTTTCAAATGCTAAAAGCACTTCCATTATTTAAGGTGACATTGTAGATACACCAATTCCATAGTTCCATTTTGATCCAGTAGGCCCCTTTAGGATACAGAAGTGGCCTGGACCTCTGAAAAGACATACTCTATCTCCGAAAGGGCAGAGAAAGTCCTAGGATATTGGAAGTCTTTCCCTGGGTGCCCTGGAGACCTTCAAGTTGTTATAACAGATAAACAAAAGGAAGACTCTTGGATAATTCTAAAGTCACTATCTGTAGAAGGCCTAAGCAAGGGTACCATGAAAGATATCAGTATTTTTGTTTCTTTGTTTTACCGTATGTCCAGTCCAAATCAACACTAGCTGGGGATGAATAATTATTGTGAATTGTTCTTGCAGGGCCAGGTCTCAGATGACATCTCTCCTTCAAAGCCAGTACCAACAGTCCTACAGCTATTAACCCTACTCTGCTCCTGCACTACCAAACCAGTGGGTGAAAAAAGAATAAACTTCATTCCTCTGAAGACTCAGCATTTTATTAATCACTCAGAAAAGATTGTTTCCTAGGCAGAGATCTGATCGGCTGTTTTAATAATACCCAGTGTTCTGAGGGACGGCTGCTCCTTGTGAAAGACTGCTGTAACTTCAGGCACATGTGACAAAACCTGGGTGAATTATTAGACCATTTCATGCTGGTTTGCAGAGTGATTAAAACAAGTGGCCTTGAATGATAGCATATGTTATAAAGAGATGGGCCTTTCAGTTATAAAAGATGTATCAATCAGGGGAAAGCAAATACAAATTAAAGTTTGATGAGCAATTGGATATTAATTGGTACTAACTCTGCTTTTTATGTCACTTTGATGTGGAATGGATCATAAACATGGTAAGCGAAACTAATAATGTATATTCACGTCAGTACAACTTTATGGCTCCATTTATTAAAGAAACGAATACTGAGATTGAGTTGGGAGAGCTCTGGTGTGCTTTTCCTGTTGTGTACCTTCACCTAACTGCCATGCAGGCCCCAGCCTCAGCCTGCAGGGCACATTGCAGTTGGTTAGACACAAAAGAGTCGGGGCCTAGTGTTCTCTTTATGCAACAATTCTAAATTAGAATGGAAAAAATTAAGAGCAAACTGGGCCTTGATGCTTTTTTCAGAGGTTTTTTTTTCCCCAAGTTTCCTGCTCTTGTGAGTTTAGACAGCAGTCTCTAGAGAAAGAATGTCAACTTGACATTGCTGTCACTGAGACAGGGTGGTGTATTCCTACAAATGGCCAATATGTTTGTACTGAATATAATGCAGCACATTTTATTTCAAATATAAAGGGTTTCTTCCAATTAGAAAAATTAAAAGATGATATATGATCGCCAGTAAGAGAAGAAAATTATCTTTCAAAAAAAAAATTAAAATGAGAACTTTGTGGATAATCAGTTTAATGATGTAATTTTCTCCTTTATCGATCCATTTGCACAACTGTTCAAATTTCCTATTGCTTGAATTCCTAGCCCAGTTGTGCTATATCTTCTCTGTGTGATTGTGAGCATGTCACTCTCTATGTTTTAGTTTTATCTATAAAATCAGTATAATAATACGTACGTTAAGGATGATTGTGCATGTACTGAGACAATAATGTTAAGTGAAATAAATCAGACATCGAAGCTTAAATTTTTCATGTGAGAAACCAAAATATAAACAATTTAAAGAGCAAAATAAAAGACAGATAACAGAAAACAGGGAGATAGAGCTTTTGAAAATGGGAAGAGGACCAAGAGATGGAGGAATAAGAGAAATAAAAATATTTAAGATATGTACATGCACCAACTCCCATGATGAATGTAATTATTATGCACTGCAGACATCTAATAAAATTTTAAATAAAAAAAGATTTTAAAATGAAATGACACACTTAAAAATTCTTTAAAATTATTAACACTCTATGCTTGACATGGTCTAAATAGCTATTTTTATTATGACAATATTGTTTATAACATATAGGGTCCCTTTAGCTGAATCGTTGCCCTATTATATTCAGTTAATCTTCTCTGGCTGCCTTTCTGGTTGACAAAAATAATTTTTCCTTAATATCTGGTGTTGTTACCTCGGGCTCAACCTTCAGGAAGCACCATGGCTAAGGAAACCTCCAAGGGTTACAGCTCCTCTTTCCTGCAGTGCTCGCCACCTCTGAGAACCGTAGGTCAGCCACATAAGACTCACACGTTAGCACTACGTTTGAGGCAACAACCACTTTTGAATAAAAAGCTTATTCTACTAGTTTTCTGTTTTGTTTTTAGCTAACTATAATTTGCCTTTGGTGGGTGAAGGGCAGCCCAACTTAGGCTGAATAACTTCTCGCATCCCTGGAAGACCAAGAGGATGTACTGTTGGTATGGAGCGGGTGAGCTTTGCCTACTCTGGGGTCAGAACCAGGCAAACTCTGGTGTACACATCTTTTCATAGAAGGAAATCTAGCTATTAATTAGGCTAGAGCCCTCAGGGAAGTATTTCACTGGGCTATTTGCCTCAGAAACTGTACTTTTATTGCCTTCCCATTAATCGGAACAGCTTATTTATAAGAGACGCTTTAATACATAGAGAGGGTAGGAACTAAAAATGATGCTGGGAGTGCCGGGGATTTAGCTCAGTGGTTCCGCCACCTGCCTCACAAGCTCAAGGTCCTGAGTTCAATCCCTGATACCAATAAATAAATAAATAAAATGAAGCTGGGATAAGGTTTCCACTGTGTACGTATTAACTCAGAGGAGACCCCCAGCAGGCAGCGAAGTGGGCTGTTTAACCCAGCGAAGAGAGGGAGAAGGTCAAGTGCAGGAGTAGGAGGGAATGATGGATTTGGGATAAGAGGCGGGCTTGTGTGGAAAATTGGAGAAACAGATTGCCAAACAGAAACCTTATGATGCAAAGCCCTTAGCAAACAAAAGACATGCGGCAATCTTATCACAATAGATCTTCTTTTATTGTCCCTGATGGGCTCAGATATCATAATTTTCCCTCAAAAGTGAATGGCCTCTTTTCCAAATAGGCAGAGTTTTCTTGCTCCTTATATCTGCTCTTAATTCAAGAAATATATCTAACTGTAGTCTAACAAGAGTCAGTTTCAGAAGAAATTAATGAGAAACATCCATTAATTATTTATGCTCTGAAGCAGTAGGTCTGCTAATGTTTCTGCTAATCACCAAAGCGAAACAGATGTATCTTCGTAAAGACACTCCTGAAGAATAAAATGAGTGTAAAAGAAGCACAGACAGAAAAATGTGTACGGATAGCGATAGCAGAAACGAACAGTGAATGAACCACTGTCCTAAGGCAATATTTGTTTTAACCACAAGGTGCATTAATACAAGACAGTGAAGTCATCAGAGTGAGTTCTTTTCAGGTTTTTGTATATTGAAATATTATATTAAGCCATCATAGTAGGAGTTGAATTTATGGAGACTAAAAAGCTAGCAAATGAAAAGAATTAGACTCTTACTCTTTTAATTAGTATTTAGAAAGTGCCTAAATTCCAGAAATATTCTAAAACTAGTTTCTTTCACAGATGTTAAATGCATGGTAATTTGGCAAATTTTAAAATGATCACATACAAACCCAAAATTATCTACACCTTCATTTTTGGTCTTCATATACATTTGACCAGAACAAAAATCTGTTGGGGTTGTTTGTTTTGTTGGTACCCAGGAATGAATTTACGACCTTACACTCACAAGGCAGTCATGGTGCCACTGAGCTAAATAAATCCCTGGCCCTGTTAGTTTCTTTCTGAGTCACAAAGGTTAAAACAGCCTTCTCCCATCCCGTAGTTTTGTGCTTTGCGGTATGGAGCTTCTGAGAGTTGGATTTTCTAGATTTAAGTCTTCGCTCTTCCACCTACTAGTTTTGTGATATGGGCAGATAATCTCTCAACCCTTCAATTGCCTTATTGGAAAAATGGGATAATGAGAGTACCCTCCTCAAAACGTTATACAAAGAGTTCTTAGGAGAGCCTAACATGTACTCCATTTTTGAGTTATCATCATCCAGATGGTCCAATGGTGGTCAGTTTGTGAGGAGGACAGTACTGGGTATTTTTGCATGAAATTCACATTTTATATAGCTTTAGATTTCGTGCTAGGATGATGGCTCCACTCTCCCCCTTACCTCCCGGTCACAGTGTTTCGCACAGCCCTTTGGAACACAGTCCCCCATGCTCTAAGGAAACTTGCAGGATGGGTAGTTTCAATGAGGTAATGAGAATGAGGGCCATAGGGGACAGCATGTGCCAACCCCATCCTTTTTCCCCTGCTCGAATCCCAACCACACCTGAGACTGGGGATTAGATCCCTTCATCGGCACCTGTAGCGCTCAGATGCTGCGTCCAAAATATCACAGCGAGTGCATCCTTACCCCATCTTTAGGTTGTCCATGTTCTGCCTACTGAGTTATGTGTCACAAATATGTGGAGTGATATAAGGAAGCACTTCCCATGCTACGTGCCAGAATCACTTTGGGGAAAGTCTAAAAATATATGAGTACAGAGCAGGGGAGAGAGGGAGAGAGAGAGAATATGAGAATGTGTATGTGTACTCAAGCCCGTCTTACACTAGTGAAGGAGAATCTTGAGAGCTGGGCTCAGTAACCAATATTTTTTAAAAGTTTCCTAGGAACCCACTAGTGTGCAGTGAGGTTTCAGAGCTACTGTTCCAAGGCAGTGATTCTCAACATCCTGTGACAGCTGATCTGGAGTGTGTTTATGAAAGATCGGCTGCTCTGGGGGTGGATTCGAGGTTGTCCCCTGCAATGCAGCCATTCCCTCCTTTACATTCCCTGATGCTCTCGTACGAGGAGAGGAGAGGAAATTATATTGCTAGAGCATAAACCAGCGTCCTGTGCAATCTCTGCAGGATTCTAGAGTGCCTGCCACTGATGGGACACTAATAAGGGTGCTGAAATACTGCTTTACTCACTTGGAAAAAGTGGGCGTGGTATCTCCAGTAGCTAGTCATGATACCAGACTGCTCACACGATTACACCACCCGCTGGGCGGGGCGGGCAGCACCTGCTCTGGGTATGAGAGACCATCAGCATATTCTCCTACGGACAGGTATGACCATCTTACCTTTCAAGTAAGGCCCTTTCACTGGCATGAGTCCACCCTTACTCCAAATCCACCTTCTCTACTCTGTTCCTACTCACCTGGGATGGCTTCAGGCTTCAAAGACGCCTGGGGTATCCTAGGACAATGATGGTGAACCTCTTAGAGCTTTCAATGATACAAACAGCCTGCTGCAGCAGGCATGCCATAGGTTCGCCACCCCTGCCCTAGAGGAAATAAACATGAAACAACACAAGAACAATAGATTCCTTTAGTATCCACCCAGCTCTGCCTTTTACTCACTCCTATGTACACACTCCTCAGTAACAGTGATCCCTGAAGCAGTTGTTAGGTTGGGAAATTAAAATAGAAATACCACAGAAAAGAGAGCCTGTTAACTACGCTCCCTACTTGTCCAAATGTGAGAAAAATACACCGGGCTGGGCAAAGCATACACGGCATTTAGCTGCACTAACAGAACAAAAGCCCACGTGCAGCCAAAGCTTTCTGTGTCACTTCTATGTTTTATTAAACAATACAACCTGTCAGGCCATGTAACTGGCACTTTCTGTACACAGAACAACTGAATTCCAAAAGCTGCTCAGCTGCATGGCAATGTTGCACGGAGTTCTTTCTACCCACAACTCACTGCTTTTCTATTTCCCTCTCCATGCATTTTGAACCTGCAGGACATGCTTAGTTGCTCTGCAGTCTATAAAATATCACATACACTATATCATGTGCCAATATACCATAACAAATCTCATCATTCTGTACTGTTAATGTGCACCAATTATAAAAAAAGAAAAAGATAAAACACACAGGCTCTCACAGAGCAGAATATAATTTAACTGAAGTAAAATTACACTTTATAAGCAATAAAAATAAAAGTAGAGTGATGACTCCCCAAAATGATTATTTATGTGTTTTGGGCCACATTACAGCTAAAGTTTCTAATTTGTTTATGCATATATTCTAAGTTATGATCTCCATACCACTGAAAACAATTGATCCTCACAAAATTCTGTTCAGGTATTTTTACTTTAAAACAAATATTATCACCTTTAAAAAGCAACATGCAGGTCTGGGGATTTAGCTTAGTGGTACCGCACCTGCCTTGCAAGAATAAGGTTGCGAGTTCAATCCCCAGTTCCAAAAAGAAAAGTTAAGAAGCAACAGGCAAAATTGCACCTATTACTGAAATTTCCACAGAGTGTCTTGAGACAGCAATTAAATCAGGTGATGAAAGGCAGAAAATTAGTTATTCCAGCATTTCTCTTCACAGTGTTGCCAACTTCTGATTGCTCAGAGGAAGGAGACTCTCATAAAAGTTTGAGTCGCTAAAGTTATGCAAAGTCAACATGTATGGGGGAAATGCCAAGGATTATCTATCCTCTGTGTTTATACAATTTACTGTATTCCTGAAACACATGTGTAGGTGACATTCCTTTGTTCCTGACATGATGCAGTGATGGAAAGTTCTGCATAAATTCTCCAAGTTGCTTTTTAGTATTATTACTAATGCATGGAGTGGCAATAGCAAGTCGTCATTTCTTACATGATTGCCATAATCTCTCATGCAATTTGTGATTCCACAGTGGAAAGTACTATATAACAAAATAAAGATTTGAATGATTACATAATCCTTGGGTTTGTGGCCAGGAAAAAAGTGTCAGTTGTAAGATAGATTTATTATTGTTGTTGTTATTTTATGCAGAGGCTAACCCTCTTCAGTTACAATTTAATATTAGAATGAAATCCACAGGTCACATTAATTTTTGGTGGAAAAGGTCCCTCAATCTAATATCAGATCTGGTTCAGATAAAAAAAATTATCAAAAATTTCACACCTGCTGTTTTGATTTTAAATTCTAAGTATTACTTTGCCTGTGGCTTCTGGGTAGTTACATTAAGATAATTACTCCAACAATAAGGAAAAAAATGAAGCAGAAAACAAAGAAGAGGGGTTCCCTGTGAATTACAAAGTGCTGCTGGCTCCTCTCTGAGGGAACAGCGTTGCCACAACCTCTTTTCTTCCTAAAGAGGAATCCTTTGCTACAGGAAACCTGATTTAAAAAAAAAGTGTATAGTTTTTGAGTAGAGAGGTAAGGAAGTGTAAAACAGAGATATAAAAACAGTCTCACAGATATCAAAGTCTCGCTCTGATCACTTTAACAGAGGTCTGTTAGAAGTAAAAAGGAGGGAGAGAGCAAGCCCAGTTAAGAACCATCATTTCCCGACAAAGTGTATATTTCCATGTTAATGTTTAAAGTATTTTCATATTGTGGCACGTTCAATAAATCATATCCTTAAATGGCTATTTTTTAAAACTCCATAAAAATAAATGTTTAATAGTTTTTAACTTTGGTTTTGTTCTTTCCTTTTTTGAGACAGCCCACTTTGGCTAGCCTTGAACTCACTGTGTAGCCCAGGCTGGCCTCGAACTCACCATGAGTCCCCTACTTTAGCCTCACAAGTGCTGATGTTTGCCACCACACCAGCTTCAATTTAATAGTTTTAATAAGGTGATTTTTTAGGATATCATTTAGATGATAATTTTTTTAAAGTTGTGAGATGGTGAAAACAACAGCTTGCTTTTACTTTTCTGCCTTTATCCAGAAATATAAAGGCCATGAGTGAGTTGTGCAGTTATCTCACAGACTTTATACTGCTACACCAGTACCCACTCAATAACCATTCTGGTGTCTCCCAAACAAATCTATTCTCTATAGAAAACAGTTTCACCAATTTTTCTACAATTGCTTTCCCTTGGTCATACCCTAAAGCATAATCTTTGGCTGCCTTTTTATATGCAAATATATACACCTCACAGAATTGAGGCAAGGGAAAATCTAACTGTACATAACTGAGATTCACTCTAAAGGATTTGTTAGGCTGGAACAGATCATAAGGTACACATTAGAACAGTCAGTAAGGATGTTTCTGAAGCATGACTATTAATGAATATCCAAATAAAAGGGCTCAAGACTGGGTAGAGTTATGTGTTCATATGGTACAAGGAAAACTGGTAACAGGAAATTCTAGTCAGGAAAGGGAGCCCTTTCAGCAGCTGTGGTCAGTGACTTGTACGACAGGCAACATACCGTGCCGAGTTCGCCTCACAGCTGCATGTAACGTGTACTTATAATTGGTAAGGATTAGAAAATGTCATTACCTGAAATCTAGATGTCTACATCTAATTGATTATTGAGTTACACAGTCAAGAAAAGAGCAAGAGAAATGAACAGACGCTTCAGAGGAAGAAATACAAATGGTCAACAAATATATGAAAAAATGTTCTCAACATCACCGGCCATTAGAGAAGTGAAAATTAAAACAACACTAAGATTCCATCTTACTCTGGAAAGAATGGCAATGGCTAAGAAATCAAACAATAAGAAATGCTGGCATGGCTGTGGTAAAAAAAGAACCCTCCATCGTTGGCAGGAGCATAAACTAGTACAACCATTATGGAAATCAGTGCGGAGATTTCTTAAAGAACTGTGATTGGAAATTTCATATGACCCAGCTATCCCCCTGCTTGGTATCTTTCCCATAGAGCTTACGTCATCATCCTACAGCAATACATGTTTAGCAGTTTAGAGCAATGTAATAGCTAAATTCTGGGAGCAGCCTGTATACCCATCATCAGATGCTGGAATACTATGTGGCTATAAAGAATGACAAAGTTGACACATCCGTAGGAAAATGGATGTAACTGGAAAATATAATGTTGAAATATATTAGATACACAAACTTAAATACCATGTGCTATCTCCCATTTGAGTGAGGCAAAATACCAGCAGAGAATGATAAACAATGGATGGAAGGGACAAGGAAGGGATGGATCTCTTGCAATAGGGAGGTGGTCCAAGGGAAAAAGCACAAGGAGTGCGGAGGAAGGAAAGAGGAAATAAGCAGAACAAAGATATGCCACGTTCAGGAACCTAATAACTTCAATTAATGTAAACATTATTTGCCACTGCAAGAGCTAAGACAATATCAACAAGAATGAAAAACTGGATAGAGGAATTTGAGGAAGAGGGAGGGAGGAGGAGAGAAGAGGACCGGGGATTTAGCTCAGTGGCACCATCCCTGCCTCTCAAGCACAAGGTCCTGAGTTTGATCCCCAGTACCAAAAAAAAAGAAAAAAATAAAAACAAGGGGCAGAATGTACATGTAACCACTCCCTAAGATGACTGTAAACTGCATGAACTGCAAACATATACTAATAAAATAAAAAATAAAGAAACATAAAGATGCAAACTTGGGTATGAAGTGTTCTCCAACACAGGAAATTCAATTGTACTTGAAAATAACTCCATTCAGACAATATGATGAAACCTAGATGATCTGCTAATAGTGATGCACATTCCACAAAATATTTTCAGTGATATCATCTCATTTAATGCTCAATGCAATTCTGCTAACATTAAATGACTAGCAATATTAAAATACTCATTTTATATGACTATATTGAGCATTCAAAAGACTAAGTAATCCCAGCTCACACAAGCAGCAAGGATTGAAATGTTAACACAGCATCACGCAATGGCTCAAAGTCCTCCTGGACAGAAGTGTAGTAAGGCTTTAACTTTTAGTTTTGCTATCAGAGTATGACATAACCTTTCTATGCCCATTTTCACTTGTACAAAAAAAAAGAGAAATAATCCATGTCACAGTTGTCAAAATCATTAAGTAGTAGTGACTGAAAAGCACTTGGCACAGTGAGACAGTAAGCAGTGAGATGGCTGTCTTACTTTCATCATCATACTGGGGCTCTGCCGGCCAGTGTGGCTGAAGACGCCCCGAGTTGTGGAGAGGAGCTGCTTGGGGTAGATCTGGGGCCCTCAGGTTCTGCTTGCAATCTCTCTCTCAGGCAGAGAACAATGACATTAGCACTACTAAAACTGGTGCACATTTATAAAGAGGCAGGAGGATCGCCACAAGTTGAAGGCCAGCCCGGGCTACATAGCAAGACCCTGCTCAAAAAAATAAATAAATAGATCGCTCAAGCACCGGGAAGGTAGGCCGCCCGATCCACTGCGGGAAGGAGAACCACGCCTGCTCCTGACCCAGCAGCCATCACTCAAGCACCGGGAAGGTAGCTGCGCAGGCGCCCCTGAACCCCCATAATCCCCCCGCTGCACTGTCAGACCTCTGACTGTGCCAGTCTTTGGACCCACTCTGCAAAGACAGAGGTGGTCATCAAGGGTATTTTTCTGAGTTCCCAACTTTGAACATCTTTAAAGAAAGGGCATGGGAAACCATTAATAGAACGTTGCAGAGTTCAACCATTCAGAAAGATGGGGAACTCAATCTGGGCCTTGCAGCCCGAGGTCAGTCAGCATCATGGGGTTCAGCAATCAGCTGAGATCAGGGGTCTTGCATCCTCGCTCTGTCTGAGCCATTAAATGGTAAATAGACTATATTGAAAAGTTTGTTCACTGCAGACATGTTCTGGACTGCTTCTTGATTTCAATTGAATTCAAATGATTTAAGGGTGATAAGACTAGTGACTACCACAGGTGGTCAGTGTCCAAGTTGTGCTTGATCTTAATGTGTTGCTGATTGTATCAGTTGGGGTAAAGCATTGCCGTTGATTTGATGAGCTGTTTTCTCTGATGTTATGAAGATGAGAATGTCTGTGGGTCGTTAGAGACACAGAAGCTAGCGTGCAACTATATCAGGAAGATTTGAGTGATAATCCAGAGATTAAACCAAGGACAGTCTGACAACAAAAATTAAAATGAGAAAACACTTAAGCAAGACACAAGGACAGACTTCCAGTTCACCAATGGCAAACAGTAGGGCAAATGAGGATGAAAAGGCCGATAGTGAACCACCAG
>NW_022900915.1:11678215-11679239 GCF_012274545.1 Fukomys damarensis
AGAAAATACAAAGGACTTAAAAAAGCTGTTTGCAGAATTAATGACAGAAAACTTCCCAGAGGGGAATTCGACATTCAGATAACTGAGGCATATAGGACCCCAACTAGCCACAATCAAAAAAATCTACACCTAGACATATAATAATCAAGATTCCAGAAACCCAACAGAACAAAATCTACAAGCAGTAAGAGAAAAGAAACAAATCACATACAAAGGAAAACCCATCAGAATCACAGCAGACTTTTCAACACAAACCCTTGGGGCAAGGAGAGCCTGGAATGAGATATTTCAAGTACTAAAAGAGAACAACCTCCAACCTAGACTGATGTATCCAGCAAAACTCTCTTTCAAAATGGAGGGGGAGATAAGACACTTCCAGGACAAAGAACACCTGAGAAACTACATGAATACCAAACCAGCACTACAAGCAATTCTAAACAAGATCCTAGAAAAAGACAATGAAGGCAACAACACCATGAGGCCCAACAGAGCAAATCAAATAGGCAAGGCAAGAAATTAAAAGAAGGGGAAACAGTAAAAAGAGCCAACAAAAGGCCAGTTATAACCAGCAATGTCAGTGACCTCAACTCACCAATCAAGAGAAATAGACTGGCAAAATGGAATAAGAAGCAAAATCCAATAATATGTTGTATACAAGAAACACACCTAGTGCAAAAAGAAGCCCAGACTGAAAGTGAAAAGATAGAAAACAATTCTCCATGTGACAGGAGCCCAGAAAAAAACAGGGGTAGCAACCTTATTTGCAGGCAAAGTAAATTTCAAACCAAAACTGAATCTAGTATTATTGATGTAGGACAGTACTGTACCATACCTCTATGAATGTAAAATATCTAGTACCTGCTTTATGATACATAGTAGGGACCGTGCTTTATCAGAGCTACATTTAATGATATTACTCTAGAATGTTCTCTTTCCAGATGATGATTAAGAGGCTAATAGAAAAAATGGTGCCAGGTACCACAACAGCAACAGAACTTTGCTGTTGTCTGGATATTATTCTTTT
>NW_022900915.1:11679724-11693082 GCF_012274545.1 Fukomys damarensis
GAGAGGGAAAGAGGGTGTGAAGGGAGGGCAGGGACAAGGGGAAAAATGAGAACCAAGACCTATTATGTAAAGGTACAGAATCCCAATGATGAATGTAATTGTATTGTATACCTAGATTGTACCAGTAACCTCAATAAAAAGAAAAAAATAAATAAAATGCTGAACATAAACAAAATTCATTAAACATAAGCAAAATTAATCTCCCATATCCTAGCTTTTGGGGAAGGGAGTGGTTTTTTGGGGGGTTTTTTTTTCTTTTAAATCAAGTCTTGTTCTGCAGTCCAAGCTCATCTTGAACTCAGTGTAGCCCAGACTGGCCTCAAACTCTGGTATCCTTCGCTCATAGCCTCCCAAGTACCACACCTGGTAGCTTTTCTTCAATTTTAAACGTACAGATTTTCAATGGATTCTGACACACGTAGTCCAAAGAAAGGAAAACCTATTTTAACCAATTTTGCTAAGATCTATGAAATACAAAACTACCACCAGTGGAAATAATCAAAACCTTAAACTAAGAAGGTAAGCCTCAGGGGCTGGGGATTTAGCTCAGTGGTTCTGCCACCTGCCTTGCAAACACAAGGTCCCTAGTTTGATCCCTGGTACCATTAAAAAAAAAAAAGTAATCCTCCAGTATTGAAAACATGAGACAAAATAACTAGGTAAGCTGAGTGCATGTGGTGCAAGCCTGTAGTGTCAGCACTCTGGGAGGCTGAGGCAGGAGGACTCCAAGTGAAAGCCCAGCCTGGGTAACTCATAAACTTAGTGAGACCCTTTCTCAAAGGAAAAAAATAACAGCTCTGGAGATGCAGCTCATGGTAAAGGCCCTGGTTCAATCTCTAGTATCATGAAAAATAAAAGCTGAATAGCTATTTTTATAGACAATGTTCAAAGTTTTCTGTGCATTTCTGAATGTTCCAGTTAGATTCTTCTGTTTTTTTCTACGTATGGACATTTCTGAGAAATTGTTGTCTACAACTCATAAAAAGCATTCCAAAAATATTAACTCAGCACAGAAGCCTTCCATAAAAAGTTCTTACATAAGTTTTCACTCTTAAGTAGATTTTAACAATTTAATTAAATCTTAAAGACTTTTTTCTTCAGCTTTATCTGATTTATCAATAATATTCACTTGAAAATATAAACTAAGAGTGAATTAAACTTCTTTGACATACTTGAGGCCTCAGAAGACCACACAGCACCATTTCATTGACTCCAAATAATTTTCACATGACTGGTTAAAGTGCAAAATGTGTACTTTATTAGGATTTAAATAAATCACAGGAGCAGAAATGCTTTAAAGTGGAAAATGTTCAATATATAAAGTTATAACTAAGAAATTAAGTTCTGTGTATTGTGTATAAAAAACTTCCCTCTAGTATTTTGGAGCAAACCATGCTGCTAATTAATAACAACATGCATGCTCATTTTTAAGCACTCAAAGACACATGACATCATTCAATTTTATTTTTAGGGGAAATTACCTTTCTAAAGACATGTTCTGTTACCAACAGAATGTTTTAATCATTCTCTTCTGTCACAGCTATTTCTCTAATATAGTTACCATACTAGAAATATTCCCTATGGCACAAAATTTATAAGAATTAAAAACTTCATTGAGCCTATTAGATCATGCCTTATTTTCTCATGGGCTGTCAAAGAACGAAAAGCACTTTCTCCTTCAAGACTGATTACAACTTTTCTTTTTTTAGATGACAATTATTACCATAAAAATTATTAGTCAGTAAGCATTTCCTAGTTGCCAAAACTAGTCAAAAAACTAGAAACCCAAGGTCTTAGAATAACATATCTACAATAATCTGTAAATATAAAACCAAATAACTATAAACAGAATAATGAATGAACATCAGTTTTATTCAGAGAATATATATTTTTTTAAATCTATGGTATAAACATAGCTATAAATGAACACTGCTATTCTCAGCACTTTGTCTCTAGAAATTCACTATACTATATGAAAACATCATTAAATTAAAGCATGTGATCTTATTTATATACAACATGATTTTTTTAATGCCAAGGTTTAAAGGAAGAAGGCACCAGAAATATTGAAAAACACAAAGAAGCAAGGTAGAAATACTGCAAATTATCATAATTCAGTTTGCCACAGGGAAAATATTTTAAGATAAAATTGAAAATAAAATAAACATAGGTTATGATAGTCAAATTATTGCGAGATATATCAAATTGGCTGGCTGTACATGGTGGAGGTCACAGAAAATTACTGCTTTAAAATGTTTCCCCACAAATTAGCATAAATAAACTGTTCTCTATGTTTTCCAATATGCTACCTAAAAACAGTGTTGCTCCCCAAGGGAGTTTATTTCTAATCGAAGGCAGATAAGATAGATGGAGCCAGAATGTCAGTGTTTGACAGACACTAATAAAAAAGATCAGTGACATTCCACAAACTTGCAATGTTTCATTTTATTAGAGGCAGTTGAGCACAGAGGTTAAGAACATGAGCTCTGGAATCAGACCCATGTTCAAATCCTGATCCCACCACCACAGGCTGCGTCACTTTAGTGAAGCCACTTAATTACTAAAAAACTCAAATTTCAAAGCTATATGAAGATGTAAGACAATGTTTCTCAAATTTTTTTTTTAAGCAGAGTACAAAATACAGTACACAGCCTATTAATGGGTCATTCAATCTATATGCAATATATGATAGTCTTTTTGTTTAAAGTTAAGTTTGAGATAGTTAGGCTTACACACATCTGTTATCCTAAGACTCTGAGAGTCTGAGGCAGGAGGATCTCAAGTTCAAGCCTAGCCTAAACAATTTAGCAAGATTCCCTCTCAAAATAAAAAATAAACGGCTTGAGACGTAGCTGGGTTCAATTCCCAGTACCACAAAAACAAACACAAAAATTGAGTCTGAAAGTAGAAAGTACCTTAATTGAAAATACTTGTTTGATACCAGGGCAGTACAGAAAGTCAGGTTTTATTGCCTAAAACCTGGGGGGCGGGGGGGTGATGTACAAGGAGAAGTACTCATTTCATTATTTTGCAGGCTTAATGGTTTTTTTCTATGGGTTTCCAAAGATACTGCAACATTTTCACTGACTTGCTCTCAATCTTTCTCCTTACATTTTAGGAACTGGGAAAACTCAGTAATATAATGATGTAAATTACACACATGCCTTAATTTAAGTAGATGGATCAATGGGATAGAATAGATTCCAGGAATTGGGCCAGGGATTTAGCTCAGTGGTTCCGCCACCTGCCTCACAAGTGCAAAGTCCCCCCACAAAAAGAAGATTCCAGGAATAACCTCAAGCATTTACAGTCAACTGACTTTCAACAAAGTCACCAAAGACATAAATTGGAGAAAGGAGAGAGCACCTTCAATAAATGATACAAGAAAAACTTGCTATTCTTAGGTTAAAAAAATGAAACTTGATCCTTATTTCTTACCATATACAAAGATCAACTCAAAATGGACCAAAGACCTAGATGTAATACCTGAAACTATGAAACTACTAGAAGAAAATTTAAAGAAAACATTTCAGGACACTGATGTTAAGTAATGGCTTTTTTGATAAGACCCCAAAAGTATAGGGAACAGAAGCAAAAGTAGACAAATGGGATTATATTGAACTGAAAAGCATCTGCACAGCAAAAAGAACTGTCAATGCCATAGCGTTGACATGAAGAATGGGAAAAGTATTTGCACACTATTCACTGGACAAAGGAATATCTAGTATATATAAGGAACTCAAATAATCCCATTTTAAAATAAACAAATGATCTGAATAGGCATTTCTCTAAAGACATACAAATGGCTAACAAGTATACAAGAAAATCACTAGCCGTAAAGGAAATTCACATCAAAACCACAGGGAAATCATCATTTCACCCCAGTCAGAATAGCTATTATCAAAAAACCAAAACTAGCAAGGCGTAACAGTACATACCTGTGTTTGAGGCTAGTTTGGGCAATCTGGCAAGATCCTGTCTCAAAATAAAAATAAATAAAAGGGCTAGGGACACAGCTCAGCCCTCCCTGGGTTTAATCTATAATATGGCCAGGGGGAGGGAGGAAAACATTGGGAGGACATAATACCAGGGACTGAATCTTTTATACATCCTCGGCCCTATTTTTATTCTTTCAAATTTGAGACAGGGTCTAAGTTGCCCGTGCGGTACTTGAACTTGGAACCTCCTGCCTCTGCCTCCCAAGTGCTGGGACCCTTGTGTGCTACCACACTCACCTAATTAAGAGAACTCTTACACATTGTTGGTGGGCATACAAATTAGTACAGCCATTCTGAATAAACGTATGGAAGTTCTTCAATAAAACTAAGACTAAATGTACTATGATCCATCTATGAAAATCTGGGTATATATATCCAAAGGAAATGAAATCAGCATTTCAAACAACTGCACTGACAATGTTTATTGCAGCATTCACAAGGCAAGATGTGAAGTCAATCTAGGTCAGTATCAATGATGAATGGATAATATATGTATAAAATATATTAGCCATAAAACAATAAAATCCTGTCATTTGCAGCAAAATGGAGGGAACTGGAGGACACTGCGTTACGTAAGCCCAACCAAAGACAAGTACCACGTGTTCTGTCTGGTATGTGAAAGCCAGAAGAATTTATCTCAAAGTAGAAGACAATGGAGTAAGTCATTACTACCAATAGGAAGCTGGGGAGGAAGGATACCGAGTACCAAACCACACAGACAGGAATAAATTCTAGTGTTCTACCTCGCAGTACAATGGCTATAGTTCACAGTACCCTTTATTTTATAAAGAATTAGAAGAGAGGATCTTAAAGCTTCCAAACATAAAGAAATGCTAGAGATAGAATTCTAATTATCCCAATTTGATAAATATACACTATGTTAGTTACTTTTCTCTCCTTGCTAAAACAAAATACCCAACATCCAAAGTTAGAGGGGAAGGGGTTTATTTGGCTTACAGTTCATAGAGGTTTTGGTCCATAGTCTGCTGGCTCCATGGCAGGGATGGTAAACAGTTATCTCAGAGAAATAACATGGTGCACACAAGGTAGCAAAGGTAACAAGGGGTCCTCAACAGTGTCTTTCTGCTCCTTTTAATCAGACTACTTAGGCCAGGTGGCACTCACACCCTTAATCCTAGTGCCCTCAGGCCTAGCCCCATCCTGAATCAATCATACACTCTAGATTCAGCAACCTCCAAAACAGCCTATGAGCACGAGGCTTTGAGGGGACATCTAGACACAAACCATTCACATACACTGTACATAAGTACTGAAACACATCACCCCATAATTATGTACAATTGTGTTAACAAAAAAACAGCTGACAAAGCTGGGCGTGGTGATGCACTCCTGTAATCCCAAAACTTGGGAGGCCGAGGCAGGAGGATCGCTGTGAGTTCGAGACCAGCCTGGGCTACACAGTGAGTTCTAGGTCAGTCTCAACTATGTAGTGAGACTCTGTCTCAAAAAACAAACAAACAAAAAAAACAACTGACAAGGAAAAAGAATTTGAATGCAGCAACAAGTCAGAACTATCAATGTAGAGAAGTGGTAAGGAAAGGTGATGAACTACAAAGGCACATTTGAAGTGAAATTCAATTGGCACAATTTCAGAATATGTATAATTTTCTCACAACTATCAAAACTGATTTATGTTAGGGCCGGAGATTTGGCTCAGTTCTGCCACCTGTCTTGCAAGCACAAGAGCCCAAGTTCGATCCCTGGTACAAAAAAAAAAAAAAAAAAATGTTATAATTGATTTGTGTTGAATGGTTTATAGCAAAGGTGAACTCAATGCAACACTAAAATTTTTTTTTGATTTATGGACTTAAAATAGTTGTAGCTGTTGTGGGCTTCATAGGCAGCTTTTATATGTGCACACACACACACACACACACACACACACACACACACATACAACATCTGCAAAGTGTTTTTTGTTTTGTTGAGACTGGCCTGGAACTCACTATGTAGCCCAGGCTGGTCTCGAACTCACAGCAATCCTCCTGCCCCAGCCTCCCAAGTGCCAGAATTACAGGCATGCACCACCACGCCTGGCATCTGCAAAGTGACTTGAATTGCATAAAAAGTAACACCAATACACAAATATTCCAACCCCTCACTCAGGACAAATGACAAAAATACAAAAACTGTCGGCAAGTTTTAAGTTTTTTCAAAACTATTAAAATACCACCAGGTTCAAGAAAAAAACATCAAATAATTAGTTAAGAAGTTAGTGTACACATACACCTTTCAGACTAACAGCTCACTTAAAACTACAGACCATTTTCACAAACAAAATATACATAAAACAGCTAAATAATTTTATATTCAAAATACTCAATAGTAAAGAAGATGAGTGATTTAAAATGCAACTCAATAGGCCAATTTTCCAAACTATAACTTTGAAAGCCAGTAGCGGGGCCCAGGAAAAATTTTTATCAAATACAATAAAAGTACCAGTTGTATATTGGGTAGTAAGCTTAAGAATTTTGTGCTCATCTTTGTGTTTATGTATATATTGGGTTACAATTTGAAAAGTGTTTCATTGAGAATTGCTGTGAAAAAGATTTGGTCACCACTCTTAAATTTTGCCTTTTGGAGCCCCCTACAGGCTCTGAATGTTTAAAGAAGTGAATCCTCCAGGAAATAAATAATCCTTTTGTTGAAGGGCAGTTCGGGAACTAGCAGTCAATAATTTATACAGAAATAACATGTTTACATAAATAGGCAGCATCTGGTCTAATAACTCAAACTAAGTATGTGAACACCCTTAATCTTGAGGCATTATCCGCAAGAAACAAAATTTGAGAATGTATTAACCCTTACTAATCCAATGGGAGATACACATCTTAACAGCTGTCTATGGGTAAATCAAGAAATGAAATAACAAGGACTTTAGAAAACTAAAATAAATTTTTATATTTGTAAGGTTTTTAACAAAGTTGTGTTAAGAACTTCAACAGAAACATGGCTGAATGATTAAAAGGCTTGTCTCTACCTCTATTCTCTGGCAAAGAATTGAGTAAAGAAATTTTGAAAAATGAAGTGCTAAACCGTAAACTCAGCTCTAAATACTAAGAACTGATGGATCACTAAGTCAAAGTAGAACTCCATAAAGAAGTTAAAAGACTGGTGTTTAAAAAAAAACAACTTACTATTTTCTTCCAAAATGAGCAACAAGGCTATTAGATTAAGGCTTTCTCTTGCTTTCAGAGAGATAATTTAACATAATAACAAGGCAATAGTAATCATTATGTTTATTTTCGACTACCACAACCACTAACACCACCAAAAAACACGCATCTTGCAAAAAATCATCAAACACTACTCTGACCTTAATGTCTCCTGCATCAAGTCACCTGTTTCAGAAAGCTGGAAGGTTTACTGTTAACCTAAGGGTGACTGAAACAGGTGAGAGAGACCTAAAGGTAGAAACCTGATCTTATTGAAAGATCTCTTGGCAACAAAATCAATTCAGCATAAATGAAGGGAATTCATGGCATGGCATGTACTAAATTATTAGCCCCCCCCTTTTTTGAGTCAATGACGTTTGGCCCATTAAGTTTTTTTTTTTTTTTTTGGTACCGGGGATCAAACTCGGGTCCTTGTGCGGCAGAACCACTGAGCTAAATCCCCGGCCCCCCATTAAGTTTTTGAGAATAAAAATAGACACAAAATAAGGTGTTTCCTAAAAGATGTTTGTCCCATTTGATCCAAAGCAAGTCTGACTCTACAATTCAGTATCCTATATATGGACATACAATCATATCTGTATTGACTGTAACATAACCCAATCTCGCCAGGTAATATGCTAGGGCTCATGAATCAGTTTACCATTGGCTTTCACACCATGCACGTCAAAATAAAATTGTCAATAAAACCAGTACTTTCTGTTAATGAGCTCCATTTTGGTAAAACATTTACTCCTGATAATGGATACAAATATGTTCAAAATGTCTACTCCCGCCCCGCAAATCTCATGATTATAAACATTTATACAATTATTCATGATTAGAAACAAATTGGCCACAAACTGTTTGTGAGAATGAAAATAAAATTTACTCTGCATTCTTTAGTATTCTCCTGAATAAGCTGAAACTTACAGAAAAATCCTTCTTACATGATGCATAATTACTTGAAGGGAAAATTTGTAAGAAAATAAATTTTCTAAATGAGCAAACAGGAGCCTGAGCACCAAGCTTCACTTCCCTTCCCCATCGCCATGTGGTCCTTGGGATGTAGCTTTCTGCTACACTTTGCAGACCTTTACTGCATCAGAACTGATGTATCTACAAGTCATTACTCCCACACATTCTTCTTTCATCCCTACTCTATTTCAGGAAAATGTCCCTCGTCCTGTTGGCAGGCAAACTGATAATTCTCAGGATATAAGATAACAGCTTTCATAAAATTCTTGTGCTTGATATCTGGCATACCAATACCTACCTACGATTACAACAATATGACTATCAAAGGTTACTTACAAGGAGCATTTTGATAGCCTTCTCCAGACTATACCCTTTTGAAAGAATTATTCTCCTGAATATTTAACAGCCAGCAACTTTGCACCCATCTTCATACTGCATGACATTCTCTCACATACATGAACCCAATATAAAACACACATCCATATGGACTACTCTTTCACAAGCAAGCATACACATTCATTTTCTTTCTTTCCAGAACAAGTCAGAATTACAGCTCTTTTGGTGATTGTTATAATTTTTGGAATGGTTCATAAATTTTCCAAATTCTTTTAAATTTGGTATACTTCCATCTTTTTTTTTTCCAAATTGTGAACCATTCCATATTGCATCTTTATTGCAAAAGTCAACATGCTTCTTAGAAATTCAGATTGTAATCAATAAAACAAACATTACATATATGAATTTAAATGTATAAACAGTTAGAAATTCAACAGTATCTCCTATTATACTATTACACAAGATCACAATTTTGTAAAAACTATAATACAGGCATACTATACATCAAGAGGAACCACTATTCCTTTTCACATGATTTTTTTTTTCTTCTCTTTTAAAATAATGATCCATTGCCATGGACTTTTCCCACCTTAACAGGACTGTTCTCCAATTTATCATCTTAGCTGGTGACGATATTTTCCAAGTTACATGAAGAAACTGAGGGAAACTTTGCGTTCCTTAGGGTTAGCTTTTAGACTGGGCTGAAATCTAGTAAATGAGGCTGACGTAGCCAGACTGGTGGCTGTTATTGCTGATCAGTTAATTGTAAAGATATCTTATACATTAACAACAGCAGCATAATTTGTCTCTGACGCTGCATGTTGTTTCTACACATGAATAACCCAACGAAACATACTACAGTAGAACACTTGGGAATCTGAGGGTTGGGGTAAAAGAATCCCCCCCCCGGGGGGGGTATGAATATGTAACTATTTTATGCTAACCTTAGGCTTTATAATTAATCCATGTTTTCAATTCATTTTGAGAATCAAACATTAGAATTCTTAGGACTTTTAAAAGTATTTTAGTTCTATTTATGGCATACTAAAAACCAAGTTTTACCCAAAGGACTTCAAACCTTAATGAAAAGAAAAAAAGAAAAACTATCTGTTTTTCACTACAGCACCCTTCTGTTTCATTCCCTGCACTCAATAACTAAAACGTCAAAGAAATCTTCAACTCTCCCTATAGCAAGTGTAGTAAGATGTCAATTTTGAGGTTAAAAAATCATATGAAAAGGAATCTCATTCTGTCAAACTGTCAGTCTACTGGAAATTTTCTTACAGCTCCATTAATTTACTGTAATTTTCAGTTTCCAAATACAAAAATACAACAATTCTTATTGAAATCTATACGCTGGTAGTTTTAGTACACAAAAGGAAAAAAAAAAAACAAATTATTTACAAAATTATACAATTTAAGAAAAAACTTTGTACAAAAAATATATAAATCCTTTGTTCCCTCTATCATGTTTAAACTGTCAGGACTCAAAATATTCACCACAATGAATCTTTCAAAATATATACTGACTGAGCCACAGACACTAAGAAAATTTCATTAGAGATGATGGAGGAGTAAGGAGCAAGATCGCTTATTCAAGGTTCCCCATTCTCATATTTCCTTCTTTTACAAACTTATTTCAGCTTCAGTGTTATCAGAAATGTAGTAGTAACCTAGAAAGAGGAAGTTATTATGAAGAGAAAATTACATGAATGTAAAAATGATCCTGGTTTTGATACATCATTCCAGGAAAATATGTAGAAGGGAAGAGATGAGAAGAACATGGAATTTAACTTCCTATAGCTAAGTAAATCTAGAGTCCTGATGGCTTTAAGCTTCTTATTGAATAGTTTCTATTTTGAGAAACAGTCTTTACCTCAGGAAACAAATCCTTGATATAGTGATAACCAAGAACTTTCTGAAGCCAATAGAAAATTTCAAAATTTCACACCAAACACACATAAAAACACAGATGTGTGTATTCTTGAAAAAGTAACATCCTATGTACATTAATCATTTATTTTCCCAAGGGTCAGGACAGTGTAGTGTTGCTCCTCTGTTTTTCCATCTAACATTCAGAACAAAAGGACATAAATTTACATATATATTTTACTTAACAGATACTCTATACAGTGTACAGTAAAAATGCACACAGTAAAAGAAACTGTCTACTGAAGGATGCATGTGTTCATGGATAGCAACAAGCTACAAGATTATGAAAATATAGGGTCATCCAATCAAAGTCAAGTTATGACTCCCGTTCACTTTAGCATACCCAGCCTCCTACTCCACCACCCCTACTGCACCCTCAAGTCATCTTGTCATCATGGTTTAAATTTAGGAAAAGAAATTCAGATACTTTTCATCCTTTTTTTTTGCATAATTTAAAACTGAAGCTTTAAAAGAGAAAGAGAAATAAAAAGCTGGTGACTATCTCTTACCCCCCCAAAATCCTTCCTTTATTTTTATCAAAACACTTATCAATATGCTGGTTTAAACCTTTTATTGGGGACTGAATTTTGATGGCCCAGTTGTTTTACTTATCTCAATAATGGGTAAGTCACAGGCCTATTAATAAAAGGGAGAAATGACAAAGGGGCAACAGGTGAAAGCCTTTTACATTCTCAGGTTTAAAGAAATAAAAGAGGACTAACTGAACAAAAGCTCACTTAGTATCAAAGCAAAAATCAGCAGCAAGAAAAGTCTAGGAATTAATACAATGAGAGAAAGGAAATACCACAGAGCTAGCTACCGTTGTTTTATGGCATTTAAGAGTAGAGTTTGTTGTGATTTTCACTGCACATAAAAACCCTAAAAACAAAATTAAAAAAACAAAACAAAAAAATAGCTGAGACTGAATACAAATTAGGCTCCTCCAGAGTAAAAAAATTAAATTTACTTTTCTTCCAAGACAACTCTTGAAAGCAAAAGGGTATTTTAGTTACAAATATCTCCTACTGTCTGATGACTCGTCCATAATAGCTAAGAGATTCCAGGCGATTTTATCATTTAATGAAACTTTATCAGATTATAATCTAAAATAAAATTTCTCAACACCCTGTCATTTACATCATAATCCAACACCAAGAGCAACAAAAACAGGTGGTGTGGAAAATAAGGCTCTAGAGATTATCCATGTCATTCCTGTGGATCTTGGTAACTGTTAAGTCACTAGGCCTTTGGTGCTTTAATATCATGTATAATTAATTATGAGATGTGTTTACATAGCAAACTTGCTGTCCTTAAACCTACTGTGTTGAAAAAAAATTTAAAAAAAATTTTTGGCTCATTGACTTCTTTAAATAATTTTTAAAAGTTGTTCTTCTAAATAGTATTCCTAAAAATTATACAGCTCAAGTCAGATTTCATCTCCGCCATGAACGAGACTCATATTCATCTTCATCTTCATCATCATCATCATGCAAGAACAAATCTGAGGTTTCAGTTTCCTGAAGAGAGGAAAAAATCCATTTAGTGGTACATAAACATTAAATAGAAACATTTTTAGGCCACAGGAAAAACAGACTAGTGTGCAAAGCCCAGGCCAGATTTTTAAGTGAGGTAAAGTACTTTTCAAAACAAAAGAAGAAAAAAATTTTTTAGACAGGTAGTAATGGGTACAGTGTAATGTTTTCATATAATTCAACACTGTGCCTTCATCAACTCAGAATACAATGCATCATCTCAAAGGATTTTCATTTCTTTGAGAAATGTGTCTGATAAATTATCTTATTTCACTCACTTAAAAGTAAGGAAAATTGCCAAACTCCTAAATCTTTCCTTTTATAGCTAGAAGGGTGAATATACTAACTTCTCCATGATAATGACATTCCAAAAATTATTTTTTTTCCCTTTTGAGACAGGGTCTTGCTATGTAGTCCAGGCTGGCCTTGAACTCATGGTGATCCTTCTCCCTCAGTCACCTGAGTGCTGAGATCACAGGTGTGCACTACCATACCCAACTCATTCCAAATATTATCCATACTATCTGACACAAAGCAGTACCCTAAAACACCACCAAAATATCAAGACTTCCTTTTAATATAGGGATTGTTTCTGCTTTTGTCATGCAAAATTACTCATACAACCAGAAGACATTCGGTCTACTACAAATACTTGTTATCTTTTAAAACCAAGATGACAACTTAGAAATAATTTGTACCCCAAATGGCTACAGATGGCTGGGCTCCCTTGTGGTACACAGCTGAGCCAAGTTTAAGAGTCTCTAATCTCCTGAGACATGAGCTCCTGGGCTTGCAGTTCTGGCGGGAAGGATGTAGAGTTTTGCGATGCTTTCTAGCCCCTTTGAACAGTGATGTGATAGGCTTTATATTGTTATAATGACAAAATCTGACATAATCAAATGGTGGGAAGCAAATCTCCTTTCCCTCACCTCGAGATGATTTAATTAGGAAAGGGATGCTGTTATGTTTATGCACATGCCCAAAGCGGGTGGGCGCACCCTTCTTCTTTGACTAGATCAAGTGAGAAGAAGGAAGAAGAGAATAGGGAAAGCCCTTAATTAACAGCTAACAACTGTTACAGGATGGTTTTATTATTGACCAGTGGTGGCAAACCTATGGCGTGCATGCTGCAGCAGGTTGTTATTGAAAGCTCTAAAAGGTTCTGCCATCACTGTTATAGACCCTGTGTGAAATACTTTATAAGCCTTACTCCTTACAAACTAAAAGCTTAGACAAAATATTTGTTATTACCAATAAGAAATTACCTACCCCTAGGTCGTGCTGGCCAAAAACCAGTCTAAACAGGTGGGCCGGGGATTTAGCTCCGTGGCACCATGCCTACCTCGCAAACACAAGGTCCTGAGTTCGATCCCCGGTACCACAAAAAAAAAAAAAAAGTGATCAGACCC
>NW_022900915.1:11693256-11696606 GCF_012274545.1 Fukomys damarensis
ATCCCCGGTACCAAAAAAAAAAAAAAAAAGTCTGATCAGACCCTTTGCAAAGGCTGTACTGAAAGGAAAAAGTGCTGACTAAAAATATGAGGCAGGCATTGTTGCTTTCTTTAGACTCTTCACTTGGCATAGATGTGGTTGGTTTAATACCAGGTTGAGGTGAGCCCTATGTGTGGTGTGAGTATCCTGAAGCTTCTGGTTCTGCTCTACCCACACAAATGTGGGAACTGATTTTGTCCCATAAATATATATACAAATCATAGTTCAGAAAACACAAAGGATAGGAACGTAACTCAGTGGTTCAGCACAGAACTTAGTGTGCCCTTGGGCTCTGGGTTCAACTCCCAGTACCACAAAAAGAAAGAAAGAATTTGCAATGCAGGCTGGGGATGTAGCTCAGTGGTGCTGAGCCTGCCAGACAGGTGCAAGGTCTGAGTTTGAGTACCATAAACAAAAAAACAAGAATTTGCAAAGCAAATTCTAAGTGTTCACGTTAATAAACTATAAATATAAGCGTCAAAAAAAAAAAAGATTAATTCCTGTATATTTTAAAAGTTTGATCATGACTTTTAGATCTGTGTTAACTGCATGCCTGAAAGAAAACCCAATATTTATTTTTCAATTCATATTAATGTTAAGAAAATTACCTAACTGGGAAGTGTTCTAACTCAACTCTTATTTTCAATCACTGATCCTACCTCCTCCTTGACTTCTTCTTCCTCAGTCTCAGTGGATATAGACGGTACCTTGGGCTTGTGCCATGATATTTGTAGCCGACGGTCTTTGAATTTTGACCCCTGGTTTGCAGCCTAAAATATATTTTAAAAGAACACATAAGTTTGCAGTCATATTTAATAGTGACTTCTTCAAATTCTGGACTGGGGGTGGTTCTCTTAATAAGGTGGATCCACAACCTAAAAATAACAAAATCTCTTTTAATTAGAGCAACTATATGTTCCAATCTGCCTAGGTTTATATACAGTCCATAGTTTATATATGTTGGGAAATTTCAGCATTTGTCTTGATTGGATTAATTATATAGTCACTACTATAGAAGTCATGAGAACAGATATTCTCTTACTTTAATTGTTAACCTTTGACTTTCACATTTACATATTCAGAATCAAACCTTATATGTCATATTCTTAAAAAAAAAAAAGTGTATCATCTCATTTCATTCCATCTCCCACAGCCCTATTTATGTTTAATGAAGCTCCTCCTACTTCCTTTCCTACAATCCTATTCAAGACAAGCACTCTCCAGTTCATCTCTGCATTCACCAAATGTAAGACATTCTAACTAACTCAAGGTCATACTGTTCAAATTATTACAGTACCTTCTAAATTTTTTCTCTCCAGCAAACATCAATTTAAAAAGACAAAAGTTTAAAGATAAAATAAAAGACAACAGATGAAGGATCTCAATTTTCATAAAAAATGTTTAGGGTTGGGGATTTAGCTCAGTGGTTCCACTGCCTGCCTCGAAAGCACAAGGCCCCAAGTTTGATCTCTGGTACCAAAAAAAAGGTAAATGTTTAGTCTTCCTTACAGTTTTTCTATCAAAGATGATGGATTCAGAACTGGGTATAATTTTGAAAAACGTAACAAGAGGTTTTTCGTTTGTTTGTTTGTTTTTTTGTGGTACCAGGAATTGAACTTTGGACCTTGCACTTGTGAAGCAGGTGCAGTGCCACTGAGCTAATAAGTCCCCAGGCAGGAGTTCTTTTTAATTTGGAGTTTCACCCTAGTTGGCCTAGAAAAATCACTGACAAGAAGCATTTGCCAAATATTTCCAAAGAACACTTAGAGTGCATCATGTAGACTCATAACAAGTCAATTACTGCCTGTGTAAATAGTATCATGTGACCTAAAGGAAAAACTCCTATCACTTCTTGTGAAGGTTGAAAGCTTAAAATCTAATACAAACATTCTTATTTGTGGGATATTCCAAAATGACGCATCAAAATGGTCTCATCCAAAGATACACACTTACCACCTTTAGGTAATGTGTCAAAAGGCACTTTTGCCCTTATTTCTATCCTTTCAATGCACAACTCAACTAGGCTGTATTGCTTGTTTAGTTCAATGCTGTGTTATTTGAATTTTTAAATAAAAATATCCTAAATTTTTAAGGTATGTAAAGATTTTAAAACATAGCTATTCTGTTCTCCAGAAGGAATTTTAAGGCATTATGTGGATTTAAAACATAATGCTGAAAGAAGAACCAGAAATTTAACTTGACCTGCTCTGCATCCTACCAGGCTAGTTCATTTCTTCTCAGGCAGCCTGGTCCCCTGCGCCCAGGTCACCACAGTGATGCCGAACTCAGTGTGCACACCCAGTCAGCACCATGCACTGCAGCCCCGAACAACTGCACTCAAGAGATCTCCCCTCAGCTTCCTGCACAGGTGGGACTACAAGTGTGCACACCACATCCAGATAGAAATCTAACTTGCATGCTGTCTGGAACTAAGAAGGAATAACTCTCATCATCTAACTTGTAAGAAATCAAAAAAGATTAGCCAACTAGAATAAAGATAAATTCTAATGATACTAAGGTCAGGATCTCTCACGTGTCACTGGTGAGAATGTGCTTTCAAACCAGTGAGAATTTAAAACTCATATAGTTCACTTAGCAATTCCACATATATCCAGCAAAATTGTGTGTACATGTGTAGTAATGACAACCTTAAAAATGTTCATAGCAACACTATGAAAGTTAAGGGAAGTTCTGGGGATTTAGCTCAGTGGCACCATGACTGCCTCACAAGCACAAAGTTCTGAGTTTGGTCTCCTGTACTGGGGTGGGGGGATGCACAAAGCCCATTAATTGTTATCTTCAATAAACCCTTTTATAAAAAGTTAATGAAAGTAACTCAAATACCTAATAGGTAAAAGTGTAATATATTTATACAATCTCTAATAACAATCCAATATATGAGGGATAATTAAAAATTAAAGTATTTAAATAAAAACTATCACGAGAGTAAAAAACCTTTCACACGTCACCTTTTACACATTCCCACCAGCTTGAACCATCAGTTGACTGTCCCATCAGGTGGCTTGCACCCTTGGTGGTACACACATGTCTGTCCCATTAGGCAGCTTATACTACCTAATGAGACTGTTTGTGCTGCCCAATGGGACAGTCAGTACCACTGATTGTTCAGAGCCACCCCAGGCAGTGCGACATACAAATTACAGCCCTGTAAAGAACGTATTACTCCTCCTCAAAATCCTCCCCCTTTCTTTCAACACATTTATTCCACAGTTCTTAGCAATACAACTTTTACTGTTAGAAGTTTTTTTATTCATTTAAACATTCACTACAGTTTTTTATTAAGAACCATA
>NW_022900915.1:11696746-11729599 GCF_012274545.1 Fukomys damarensis
ATGCTACTATTTCTATAAAAGAATAGGTAATGAATGTAGGAAGATTATCTTTAAGAAGATACATGAGAAATGGGTAATACTAATTACCTCTGGGTAGTGAGCCTGAGAGGAGGTAAAAGGGAATGTCAATTTTCACTGTAATGTACACTTTTATTCCTTTTAGTTTTATACATGTGTGTTGGACAAGAAAACAAAGTAATTCAAGTTTTAAAAATATATAAATATGAACAGATCAACTATATGCCATAAGGAAAAAGTTGTACGCAGTAGCCTAGCAGAAGCTGCTCAGAGAAAACTGCATCCAGTCCACCCACAGATGCCAAATCAATGCCAGTCTTCACTCATCGATCACGTGACTGGCACGAGAACAGGGACACTCGAGGGCTCTCATTCAATGTCTCTTTCAGAAAAACATCCTTTTCTAGGAACTTATGTAAAGCAATGGTGCTCAAATGGAAAAAAAATGTCACTCTTTTTACAAAGACTTTTTTTTTCCTTTTCTCAAATTTTTTCCTTTCCCTTCTTTTGTTTTCCCTACTCATTCCACTTCCCCTTTGGACCTTTTCTTCCTAGTGGAGGGACTGAAGGGCAGGGGAATGGGGAAAAAAAATAAGAACAAGGGCTGGGGATTTAGCTCAGTGGCGCCATTTCTGCCTCGCAAGCCTAAGGTCCTCAGTTCAATCCCCAGTACAGAGGGAAAAATAAGAACTAAGATTCATGCAAAGATACAAATTCCCAATGATGAATGTCATCATGTTGTATACCAAAACATACCAATAAACTTAATGAAAACAAATGTCAGGTGGGTTTCTGACGTCACAATGAAAAGCACTTACTGGCAGTTAACAACTGGCAGCCAGGGGCATAACTGTATCATAATGTACAAGACTGAATTATCACACTCAGAAATGTTAGATCCATTAAGGTACATATAATACTGTTCATAACTGTGAAAATTATCAAATAATTTCATAAAGGGGGCTGGATATATAGAATATGGTACATCTTTAAAACAATTTAAATAAGACAATTATATACTTAGATTCATAAACATAAAAGGTTGTCCCCCACACTATGGGTGGGGGAATAAACTTGCAAAATAGCATTGGCAATATATATATGCATCATAGTTATGGGGCTGAAAAGATGCCCTTAAAAATGTAATTGCTGGGCCAGGTGTGGTGGTGCACACCTGTAATCCCAGCACTGGGGAGGCTGAGGCAGGAGGATCACTGTGAGTTCAGGATCAGGCTGGGCTACATAGTGAGTTCCAGGTCAGTCTCACTACATAGTGAGACCCTGTCTCAAAAATAAAACAAACAAACAAAAACAACAACAAAAATGTAATTGCTGGGATTTCAGATTTGCAATACCCTCTCCTTCATAATTTATGCTGTTTAATAGTAGGAATAATAGTAGGAATAATCTTTATAAAGATATTTTTTAAATTAAGAGAAAATGAAGTTTAGAGTTACAGTAACTTCATTAAGGTCACAAAATTATTATTGCCATATGTTAAAACTACAACTAGCTACCAAAATTATATTTTGATCTCAAGAATCCTCTGCACAGTAAAGTATTTAGGAAAGAAAACTTCCAACGCGGGCAACACCACAATGAGACCTCAACAAGACCCAGTCTCAAAATAAAAATTGGGATATAGCTCAATGCAAAGACCTTAGATTTAATTGTGTGTGTGTGTGTGTGTGTGTGTGTGTGTGTGTGTTTGTGAGAGAGAGAGAGAAAGAGAGATGCTTTTTTAAAGTTCTTATTGAATTTACTAATCCCACTTTTTAAGACAGAAAATTCTATCCAAATTGTACATAATACATTTACTAATATAATTCATATTTTAAAGCAAAGTCTTTTAATTTAAATATTTAATATACAAAAAAATATAGTAACATCTTGAGTCTGCAAACTACAGCTCTCCAGGCCAAAAATGGTTCTGTTTTTGTTTTAAGAGACAGGGTCTTTCTGTATTGTCACTTATGATCTCAAACTCCTGCTTCAGCCTCTTGAGTACCTACCAACAGGCACACACCACCCCACTAAGCTCAGCACTGTTTCTGATGGCCCATAAGCTAAGAATAGTTTTTATTTTTAAAAGATTATTAAAAGAAAAATGAAAAAGAAGTGAAGGATGAAAAAGGAACAGTAGAGATAAGAAAATGTTATACAGTCCACAAAAATTCAAAATATTTACTATCTTTTATTTTAAAAACTGTCAACTTCCAATATATACATTGTTATTATTACATATATTGTACACTATATATTAAATATTCTATAATTTGTATATATTTAAATTTATATTTTTGTGGGGCTGGGGATTGAATCCAGTATCTCAAATGTGCTAGGCAAACCCTCTATCACTAAACCATACCACCAGCTCTTTCACTTTAGTTTATATATACTTTTAATGAAAATGGTAAGGACCTAAAATCCCAACATCAACATATGGCCTCACATTTTCTCTAAAATTTAAATTTGGATTAAAAACATGCTGTATAAAAATACTAATGGTTCAAACTAAAAGTGAACTTGAGCTAAAAAGTCTCATTTTACAAACAATAAGCTGGGCATCGTGGCATATGCCTGTAATTCCAACACTTGGGAGGCTGAGACAGGAAGATCACAAGTTCAAGGCCAGCCTGCCCTACACAGCGAGACCATGTCTTGAAAAACCAAATAAATAAAAGAAAGTAGTAGGTACTCAATGGAAAATACAAAAAAATAAAAAAAGTGCCTAGAAGGAAAAAAAATTAAAAACTCTTGAATTTCCAGAAAAATTTAATGTACTTTCCTTTCCAGTTTATGTATAATTTTGTATCTTACCTTTTTTTAACCTAGTAATCAATCCTGAAATTTCTCTCATATCATTAATTAATCTTCAGAAATGTGCCTTTAAGGGCAGCTAAGTACTACTGAATAATTAGGTGGTTCCATTTTCACTACTGACAATGTTACAGTGTGAATTCTTGTAGTATTATTTGTGTAAAACCATAATTTCGTCATTATACATTCTTTTTCTTTTGGTACTGAGAATCAAACCCAGGCCCTTGTGCTTGTGAGGCAGGCAGCAGAACCACTGAACCAAATCCCTGGCCCCTCATGATGCATTCTTAATAACAGGCTATTAAATGTAAGAACAAACTTAGAAGGACTCGAGGATTAACTCCTTACACTTCAGAACAGATTCACTAAAACCTACCATTTTTATACCAATATGAATCATCAATCATCCTTCTGCAATTATAAGGATAATAGAAGGAACACAAAATACAGATTTTATTTTGGCCTTTATGGGATACAAAACATTGTAAAAAGAATTTTACATTTGTTAAATACAATAATGTACCAACATCACTTAAAGACAGTATACTAACTGTCCAAGTATCTATTACTCAGGTATGTGTAGTACTTAAGATCATCTGCTAGCACCCTATTCCACTTTCCCCAAATAAGCCATCAAAAACAATGGCACTGTTTTATTCTTAAAATTACCTCATCTACCTTTGTTTCTTCCCTAAATGCATATATATGCCTATTATTGGAAGTCTTATTGCACTGATCAAATATATTTCCATAAAAAGTGGTAATTATTAAAAGTTCTGGAACAGTGATGCGTATGGAGGGACACATCTGTAACCCCAGCACTTGGGAGGCTCAGGCAGGAGGAGTACCTCAAATCCAAGGCCAACCTGGGCTACATAGCGGGTTGAAGGTCAAAATGAACTATATAGCAAGAACCTGTCCATCACCTACCTTGCCCCCTAAAAAAGAAAGACATAGAATGGTTCCACTAAGTTCATATGGAAAGTAATATATATGAGCATGACTCCTAGGTCAAAAGTTGAACATCTACCTAAGTTTCCAGAGACTTTCAAGATAAAATTCTTACATAAGGAACATATGCATTTTTAATACTTTCTGCAGAGTCAAATTATAAAGATTTTTGCTATATATAACCCAGTATCTCTCCACCATAGTTTAAGATACTGAGTCTAAATGTCCAACTTATTTGGCAAGGAGACTATAATTTTAAGTATTCAACAGTAAGACAGAAAAATCACAGTAGTTTTCAAAATATTCCACACTTATATAGCGATTTTTCCATATTTTAACTTCTTTACACCTCAAAGAAGTCCCTATTCTGCAACTTTACAACAAAGGAGAAAGACGTGTCATACTAGTACACAACTGGGTCAAAAACTGGTCCCAGCTGATGGCTTTCAAATCCGGACACCATAAAAGCCTTCCACAGCCAGGAGTCAGGTAAAACAGTATTACTGAGCATAATACTAATAAAGACACTTGGAGTGAAGCCTTCCTCTTTATGATTTCTCTTCCATCTTTAACATATAACAGGCCTGAAAATACTTCATCTCAAAGCTGACTGAGAACAGACAATCTGTTTATTTTGGTTCTGGCCTGTTTTAACTCTATGGTCCTGCTTGACGTAAGCCTTGGCTTTCATATCTGAACACAAAGTTACATGTGGATATAGTTTCACATTTTTCACACTTACAGTTATTTAATATTAAATGAGAGCATGCATGAAAATGTTCTAGCTCACTAAGTATTTACTGAATGAATTAAGGTATGTGTGGTTGGAAAGAGAACTACTTGTATATGTTCAAAATAATAATAAAGACATTTTCCCAAGGCAAATCTCTATTTGCTGGTTTGCTTAAAAGTGGCTGGCAATGCATACAGAATATAATTGAACATGTCTGCTATTCTAACAAATTCTTCTTCAAACTGCCTCTGACCCAGTTATTTTCACTTATCAACTACAAATACAATGAACCTTCACTCAAGTCATGACCAGCCTGACATATGAACAAGTGGGGTTAATTAGGTTAATGGAGGATTCATCTGCCTCTTTGTTATCTGTAGTATGTACCTAGGTAAATATCCAGATCTCAGCCGAACTGACTTACAAGCAACTTGAGCTACAACTAGACCTTGGGAATTGATTGTATTCGTTAATCAAGGGTCCACTGCACCTGTAATAATCCTAAGGCAAAAAAATCAAATTTAGCTTTGGAACAACTAGTCACTACAAACACACTTACGTGGAGAGTGTGGAATTACAAAACAAGAGCTATTCCTTGATCTCCAAACATATTAATAAAAATTTGCTAATATCTTTGTTTTTACAACTAGATTTTCTAATCTATATCTGTTATTTATACACAAGGCAGCAAAGAAAATGCTGAATACAGTGTTTTCCAAGTTAGCATTTGCTACTTTAAAAACTTACCGAGAAATGCTGAAGTAACTCCTCTTTTTCCTCCTCCATGAATTCCCGAACTGTCAGTGCTTTAGGGCGGTGGTCCACCACCATGTGATTCAGTGAGCCTCTTCCTCGTCCTCCGCGGCCTCGGCCTCGGCCTCGCCCTTGAGAGGACATGGTCTTGCCTCGACCCACAGGTAAAATACCTAGTCGTGCAGCCTATAAAACAACAGAAGGCAGAATATGATGTACATTGTTAAGACTATGCCTTGAAAACAGAGGAACAGAAGACTAGTTTTTGAGATGTTAGATCTCACCTCAACCTGTAACTGACTGAGTTTTTTCCGTAACTCTGTCGTGTCTTCTCCTGATGACAGCCTCTTATGCAGGTCCAGTTCAGTATCTAATAACTCCTTCTGTGCCTTTGGAAAAAATAAGAATAAAAGGGCACATCTTTAGATAACTTCCAAGATCTTCTCCAGAATATTATAGTTACAGTGCGTAAAATCAATCAGCAAGAAGATGCAATAAATGAGTGCTTTAAGGAAAGTAACTTTACAGATATGATACTGCAAATAGATAGACAGCATAATGATATAAGTAGAAAATAATAAACAGCATTACTGTGTAAGATGGACTACAATTTAGGCCTTGGAAATGGTCACCTCAGATGAGAGTTGAGAGTAATTTTCACATAATAAAGTATCATAAATGAAAAACACAAAGGGGAAAAATAAATTATATAATAGTATATAGGTAACCACTACAGCTGGGCATAAACCATTACTCCCAGCACTCAGAAGGCTGAGGCAGAAGGATCACTGCCAAGTTTGAGGCCAGCCTAGGCTACACAGTGAGTTTAAGGCCAGCCTGAACTACATAGCAAGACCCTGTCTCTAAGAACAAAAACAACAACAACAACAAAAGAACAAAAAGGAAACAGCTACAGAATTATTTTCAGATGGGAACTCTGTAACTGCTATCACTCTTCTGTACAAGACAAATCATTGATTAGTCTTTAGGTGGTATGACTATGAGAGATTTTTTTTCTTTCCTCCCATGAATTCTTAATTTTTAAAACCAGGTAGAATATATATATGCCTATAGTCCTAATTACTCAGGAAGCTGAGGTGGAGGATCACTTAAACCCAAGAGTGTGAGACCAGCCTGGGTAACACAGGGAGACTTCTGATCTTAAAAAAAAAAAAAAAAGAAACAAAACTTAGTAACGGGTATGGGGAAAAAGAAAAAGATATATCATATAAAGCTACAAGATCCCAATGATAAATGCAATTGTACTGTTTGCTTTAAATGTACCAATAAACTTAATGAGGGGAAAAAACCTAGTATGTTATTCCAATAATTTGAGGAAATTTCAATAAAAGTAAAATACATTTTTTAGTTGGGCATGGTGGCACACAGCTATAAGCCCAACACTCCTATCACCTGATCACCATGAGTTCAAGGTCAACCTGGGCTACATACCAAGACCTTGTCACCAAAACAAAAGAGGCAACTTTAACGAAATACCTTAAGTAAGTAACTCTACTGAACTGTAATTTCACATGTAGTATGTTATGTACAATAATTACATTCTAGCATAGCTGACAAATTTATTCTCAGTTCTCAAAGGGCTAAAAATTATCTAAAATCCCACTACAGAACACTATGATGTAATAGAAACTTGGCATAAAGCAAGTATTTTCCTAAAATAAGGAAACAAATGGACTTAATTAGATTTAAATGAACTTCAGATTATTCTTTTCAATAACATGCCACATCTTTAGTGATAAAAATGATATATTTGACTATTAAAAGAGATGGGTTTATTATAACAATATTACAGCATTAAAAAAAATGCTGAAAGTGAAAAATCATAATAGCTAAACTCTGAAAACAGACCAAATGCCCATCAATGGATGAACGGATAAAGAAAATATAGCATATATACACAATGGAGTATTATTCAACCATAAAAGAGAAATCTGAGTCATTTGGAGGAAAATGGAAGGATCAGGAGACCGAAATGTTAAATGGAGTAAGACACAGTTAAATATTAAAAGTCCCCAAATATAAACCAACTAAAGAGTAATAAAAAAGAGATGGAATACAGGGAGGTAAACTTTCTAGAGATAGGGAAGGGGATCAAAAATGATCAAGAGACTGTGTGTGTGTGTGTGTGTGTGTGTGTGTGTGTGTATTTGCAACTCAAAACAAATGTTAACTATTACATATCTATCATAAACATATACCAATTAAAAAAGAAAAACTACTATTGAAAACTACAGACTCTAAAAAAAGTGATCGAAGAGGATACAAGAAAATGGAAAGACATCCATTGTTCATGGGTAGGAAGAAACAATATAGTGAAAATGGCCATACTTCCAAAACTGCTATACAGATTCAATGCAATCCCGATTGAAATCCCAACAGTATATTTCACTGAACTAAAGAAACAAATACAAAATTCAAAAATTCATCTGGAACAAGAAGAGACCTAGAATAGCAAAAGCCAACAGAGACATGACAGGGGGTATCACAATCCCCAAACTGAAACTATACTACAAAGCTGTGATAAAAACAGCATGGTCCTGACAAAGAAACAGACCCGAGGATCAGTGGAATAGATTAGAAGATGCAGAAACAACTCCAGACATACTCAGCTACCTCATCTTTGACAAAGGAGCCAATCATCCTCAGTGGAGGAAAGATAGCCTCTTTAATAAATGGTGTTGGAAAAACTGGGTTTCAACTTGTCAAAGATTAAAACTAGACCCCTACTTTCCCCCATGCACTAAACTAAAATCCAAGTGGACTAAAGATCTAAATATTAAACAGGGATTTAGCTAAGTGGTTCCACCACCTGCCTTGCAAGTAGGTAAGGTCCAGAGTTCGATCCCCAGTACCAAAACAAAACAAACAAACACACAGAAAAAACAGAAAAACTAAACTTGTTGGAAGATAAGTTAGATAGAACTCTTGAAGACACTGGCATAGGAAAAGACTTCATGAACAAATCCTCAGCAGCATGAGAACTAGCACAAAGAATCTTTTTAAAAAAATTCGCATCTTTTTAAAAAGCTCCTGCACTGCAAGAAAAACCAATAGAACTAGGACAACCTACATTGTGGGAAAAAATTTTTTACCAGCTGTTCCCTCAGACAAAGGTCTACTACCCAGAATATATAAAGAACTCAAAAAATTCAGACCTCCCAAATTTAAAAAGCCAATTCAAAAATGGGTATCTGAAATGAACAGACATTTCTTCAAACAAAGAAAAGCAGCAAACAAACTTATGAAAAAATGTTCAACATCACTGGTCATTCGAGAGATGCAAATGAAAACACTGAGATTCCACCCCATCCCAGAAAGACTGGCTGCTATCAAGAAATCAACGAATAACAAGTGCTGCTGGGATTGCAGGGTAGAACGAAACCCTTCTCCATTGTTGGTGGGAGTACAGACTGGTGCAACCACTGTGGAAATCAATATGGCGATGCCTCAAACAACTAAGACTAGAAGACCCCTTCCTCTATTCCTCTTCTGGGTATCTTCCCATAAGAATTAAAAGAATCACACCACAGTGATATATGCTCACCCATGTTTATAGCAGCACAGTTTGTCATAGCTAAAACTTGGAAATAGCCCAACTGCCCATCAACTAGAGATTGGATAAAGATGTGTTTTTTTAATAAATGGAGTACTACTCAGCTGTAAAGAATGAAAAACTAGAGACATTTATAGCTAAGTGAATGCGTATTGAGGATATATGCTTAAGTGACATTAACAGGACAAACGTGTAAATACTGACTACCATCTCTGGTGTGATAAAAGTGTAAATAAGGTTCAAAATATATAACCGATATTTTGTAATTAGGAAAAAAGGTCTAAAGATGTAGGGGAAGTGGGAGGGGGGTAGGGGAAAGGTAAGAAGGGAAATGAAAAAATAAGAGAAAAGGAAAAAAATGGAAACAAAGTATTTGTAAACAGGGAAGCGTGAAGGGAGGCCAGGAGAATGGGGAAAAAATAAGAACCAAGATACATCATGTAAAGGTACAAGATTCCAGTGATGAACGTAATTATATATCTAAAATGTACCAATAAAGAAAGAAAAAAAGAAAAACTACTGAAATTGAAAATATTCCTCCCTTATCACCCTAGCAGTTTTCGCTTCAGCGAAAAAAAAAAATTAAAAAGATTTTTTAAAAAATCAATTAAAAAAACACATCTTGGGGCTTGTGGGTGTAGCTCAAATGGTAGAATAACTATTTAACATCTAAAAGGCCCTAGGTTTAATACCAAGCACCAATAGTCAACAACAATATACTTCTATCCAAATAGTATTATCACCTCTTCTCAAAGAGTAAGTAGCAGCTGTAGAAACACTGAACAAACACTACTATAATTATTTGCTCACCTCTTCATTAGGCTAGTACCTACCAAAGGGTCGTACTACGCTTTCAAAGTCCCAGCACATTAGAAATGTTCAATCACACTGTTAAATGAAAACTGCAAATAGATACCTCTGTTTTTGTCTTCACTTTGGATGGTGCGGAGACTGTAGATGATGTTTTTAATTCATCTTTTAATTGTGAGATCTTTTCTCCATGCTCTTTCAAAGTCTTCATTATATTTGCTCTTTCCTCTGGTTTCATGTTTTTGTTTTTCTCTAGCTTTGATATCAGCATCTACATACAAATCAATCCCCCCCCAAGAAAAAAAGTAAGCATTATGCTGAGTAAACTTCAAGTCTTAAAGACTCTACTATTATAAATATCTTTGTATATCAATTCTATACACCATGGCCCACATGCAGATGAGTTATCTTACCTTTTGGCATTCTATCTGTTTTTCTAATACTTCTTGCCTCTTTTTCCTCATATCCTGTTGTAGCTTCATTGCTTCCTATATGGAAAGGTAAAGACAAAATTAGTAATGTATAATGAAATTTGTCAATGATGTTACTGTATGTATTCTTAATGTATTTTTTTCTGGGTCATCTTCTCTTAAGATTTTTCCTCCTAATCAAAAAACAGCTGAACTGAGAGATGAAATATTTTGAACATATTTTCCCTAACGCGTCCAGTTTTAGAGTTTAAATTGATAATCACTTGAAAAAATCATTTATAAGATTGGACACTGTTGGATACATCTATGAGGTTTGACTTGACCTCAATGTCTTCAACAACAAAAAAACACATTATTTTCACTTGCCAAAGCCAAATCCCTATATTTTGAAGCTCAAAGTTTAAAAAATATCAGGCTGTGTATTTTTTCCAGGAAAATTTTGCTTTTACTCTGCTGAAACTCTTATATGAAACATTATCTAATTTACAAAACCAAAAACGAGGGCTGGGAATTTAGCTCAGTGGTTCCGCCGCCTAAGCTTTGCAAGCGAAAGGTCATGAGTTTGATCCCCAGTACCCCCAAAATACAAAAAAACAAAACAAAACAACCAAAAATGAATTAGAAAATACTGAAAATAAGTGCCTGCAGGGGCCGGGGATTTAGCTCAGTGGTGCTGCCCTTGCCTCACAAGTGCAAGGTCCTGAGTTTGATCTCTGGTACCAAAAAGAAAAAACCAGTGCCTGCATCAGGCCAAGAATGTATCACAGAGGTATAGCACTTGCCTAGCATGTGCAAGGCCTGGGTTCCCTCCCCAGTACTACAAAAAATAATAACAAGAAGAAGAAGAAGGCATAGAAATTTTTTAGGGTTGAGGGTATAGCTCAGTGGTAAGCACATGCTTATTAGCACATGCCACACAACTTCAGTTCAATCAAGAAAAAGTTACTCCCGATGTTTGATGTGGTCACTGAAACACAACTGTGAAGCAATTTTTCTGTCCATCCGTTTTACCCTCCTCAACACTTGGGATGGAACCTAGGGCCTCACACATACTAGGGAAGCACTCATCACTGAGCTACATGCTGAGTCCTGCTCATCTTGTTTTCTTTCTGTACATTAAATGGAGAACACATAAGCATGATCATATAGTTCTGCAACAATACAGAATGATTCAGAGGTGTTAACATACGCACTGAAGAATTTTTTTTTTTTTTTGAGACAGGATCTCGCAGTGTAATCCAGGCTAGCTTTGATCTCACTATGTAGTCAAGACTGGCCTGCCTCAGCCTCCCAATCACTGGGATTACAAGCATGTGCCACCACGCTCACCAAGCACTTAAGAACTTAATAGGTCCTTTACTCTGTAAGACAAGAACTCAAGATTGTACCTGTTTTTTTTTAAGAACCTCTTGAACATCATGAGACTTAGATCCTGAACAAAGTTTTGAAGATGTCTTTAAATTTGAGGAGCTGTAAATTGTTTTTGAATGTCCTGGAGGTGAAAACATCTTAAAAAGAAAAAATACACAAATATTAAATTTTACAGTTGTTAAAATGATTTGTGAAAGGCTATATATATTTCTGTTCTCCTTAGGAATTCAATTTCTTTATATTTAAAAACTTCATTTACAAAAGCTAATTATACATAAACTCAGTTGTTGCTAAAAAGAATAAAGTTTTTTGGCCCTAATATTTTATTTCTAATTGCAGCCCCATATTTTTCTTTTTAAATTTTAATTGTGAGAAGAGCAGTAGCCTGTAACACCTAAGAACTGGCCTGCCACTCAAATAGGCATTAGCATCCTTCTGTAAACACAATTTTTACAGAATACCGACATTAGACAATGCTACTATTTTGTGTTGAATCAAAACAAAATCAAAATATGACTAAACACAACAAAACATGGCTATTATCCAGAACACAAAAATAACTGAAACCCCTCTGACAGGCTGATAGGAATGAATTGCCAATGGCACCTTTAGATTATCCTCCCATTTCTATTCTGGGTCAGGTCTATTAAGGTATTCCATTCTGTTTCCTTAAATCCTACCCCAAATCACGTAGTACAGACCAAATCCTAAAATAAGTCCTTTTAATATCCATGGTTTCATTGTTATTACTCATCCTCACTGAATAATGAATTAAATTTGTCTTAGCCGAGTGTGCTGGTGCACACCTATAATCCCAGCACTCCTGAGACGGAGGCAAGACAGATCAACCCGAGTTTGAGGCCAACCTGGGCGATCTAGTGAGTTCAAGGTCAACCTGAACTATATAGCGTAACCCTGTCTCAAAAAAAAAAATGTTTTTGTTTGACTACAGGTTGCTCCTAAGTGGCCTTTGCCTGCAGGGTGCTGTCTTATTTTCCGTAAGTGAAATAAGAACCCATATTTCATATTGGAAACCTTTCACAAAATTATGGCAATCTGCAATTATCTTAATATCACTCAATCAATTGCTACTTGTTTATTTCCAATATAAACAGGAAATTATCTCATACACCTGTCTGCCAGCATAAGGAGGTGGCCATCTTCACTCTGGTTTTTTTTCTTTTTCTGAAAAGATGACTCTCCAAATGATCTCCCCTATTTGAGGCACAGCAGACCTACATGAGATATTATAATCTGGGTTCAAGTCTTCTCTCTAACATTGCTCTTTTCTTTCTAATTAACTTTTAATACATGATGTAACAGATGCAGGAAATATTTTAAAATTCATGGGAAATTTAATCATAAATAACATATCCAGATATAAAACTTTTCCCAGCCACTATAATATTTAGTTATTCTCAAAATTAAGCTACTGTGGTTACTTGCTGCTTTGCTTCTTCGCTACTTGCTTTCTTACTGCCTTCTGCGAACTGTTTCTCCTCTGCTATGCCACCCTGCCTTGGAGCCAGCCAACACAAACTGAAACCTCCACAAAACGAGCTGTAGTAAACTTTTTCTCTAAGAAAAGAACATACTTTAGGGCTGGGGATGGTAGCTCAGTTTTTCTGCTGCCTGCCTCACAAGCACAATGCCCCGAGTTCAATGCCCAGTACAAAGAAAAAAAAGAAAAAAGATACTTTAACTACAAAGGAAAAACCCCTGAGCACTGTAAAAACTATGCATAGATGTTTGTTATTTTATTTAAATAATTTTATTAAATTGTTGATATAATTGATAGCAATTAAAATGTCAATACCTACAGTTTATTATGTGCTAAACACTCTCTTTTATGCTTTATTAACAAGAAAAATTTTAACCCCCACTATAACTCAGTTTACTAAAAAGAAAATTATAGGGCCGGGGATTTGGCGCAGTGGTTCCGGCGCCTGCCTCGCCAGCACAAGGACCCGAGTTAGATCCCCAGTACCAAAAAAAAAAGAAAATTATAACAAAGAAAAAAAAGGGGCCGGGGATTTAGCTCAGTGGTTCTGCCACCAGCCTCCCAAGTGCAAGGACCAGAGCTCAATCCCAGGTACCAAAAAAAAAAAGCCTGGTGTAGTGGCACACATCTGTAATCCCAGCACTTGGGAGCCTGAGGCAAGAGGATCACTGTGAGTTCAAGGCCAGCCTGGGCTACATGGGAAGTTTAAGGGCAGCCTGCACTACATAACAAGGTTCTGTCTCAAAAGACAAATATAAACTTATAAACAAATAAATAAAACAAAACAAAATGGAAATTAATGCCTGAGTTCTCTAACATAGCCATAAGAGGCAGAACAAGTTAGTCAGGATTCTCTGACTTTAAAGTAAACATTTTTGCGCCAGGCATGGTGGCACATGCCTGTAATCCCAGCACTCAGGAGGCTGAGGCAGGAGGATCACTGTGAGTTCAAGACCAACCTGGGATACATAGTGAGTTTCAGTTCAGTCTCAACTACATAGTGAGACCCTGTCTCAAAAAACCAAAAAAACAAAATAAACATTTTTGTTTTTCATAGTGGAATTTTTGAACAAAAATAGAGTTGCATAAAATACGTAACTCAATACATAGTCTTATTTCAGTTATATTTCCAACTACTACATTCTTATCTTAAATACCTTATCATTTTGAGTTGTATCTCTAAAAATAAAAGGAGTCCTTTCTTTTTTCAACATAACAAGGCCATCATTTCACTTTAAAAGATAGAAATAAGTCTTTAGCCTCATTAAATATTCACATCTCTAGTTTGTTTCTTTAGTCTTCTTTAATCCAGTCTCTTTCTTTTTTGTTTCCCTTGCAAATTATCTGTCCAAGAAATCAGGACACTCATTCACCAAATGCTCCCCCATAGGATTCTGTGGAAGCCTTTAACAGATTCCTCTGCCCCGCAAATGTCATTCAAAGTGGGTATGATCTACACCCTTGATGAGATTTTTCTCTTTTCTCAACAGAACTCTAGCAATGCTTGACAATGTCCTCAGTTTCCACTTTGATGAAACAGTCTAAGCTCATCTGTAACACGTCAGTCCTAGCTCTAGAGATGGGCATTTCTTCAAGGATCCTAGGCTTCTTTGAACACTAGCACTGGTAACTGTGCTGGTCACTGTTTCTAGAACTAGGAAAGGTCTTAAGATTATTGTGTTGCCCCCTTCCATGAAGATAAAACACAACATGAGTTTCCAAGGATACTTTCAATTCAAATGGACACTATAGAGGTTTTTCTTAAATCTGCTCATCTCTCTATTCAACCACAGTGAAAATCTCAGCCATCAACGACATCAGTATAAATATTCATTCCATTTGCTCTACAATGCTCACAAACCTGTTTCAGGATGTAAACTGAGCAATCCTAATCTGAAAATCCAAACTCTGAAATGTTTCAAAAGATGAAACATTTTGAGCACAAACAATGACATTCAAAGTGAAAAATAATACACCGTGAAACTTTGTTTCAAGCACAAAATGATTAACAATACTCCTATAAAATTATCTTTAAGCCATGTGTATAAAGCATATATGGAACAAAACTGAATTTTGTGCTTAGACTATACTATATGCACATGCAAACATCACAAAATCTGAAAATCTAAACTCTACAACACTACTGGTCCCAAGTATTTTGTATCTCCTCCTCCTCCCCCTTTATCAGTGATCCAACTCAGGGCCTTGCACTTGCCAGGCAGACTCAGCACCACTGAGCTACACCACCCCCTCAAATATTTTGGCTATAAGATATTTGCAACTTTTACTAAAACTGGCAACAATATGACTGTTAAAAAGATTTTTTTTTTTAATTGCTTTTAGGGGCTGGGATTTAGCAATAGAGCACTTGCTAACCTTTCACAAGGGCTTTGGTTTGCTCTTTAACCCCACAAAAAACAAATAGCTTCTTGTCTTCAGGGTATATCAAATTAGGAACATACAGTCAAACCACTGTAAAGCATTTGGAAAAATCAGATCCTTCTGGAATTTATCCTGGTTTATGAGATAAAAATTAAAAGGATTTAATCTTATCTTTTCTGCATGGTTACCCAGTTACCCCAATACCATTTATCAAAAAATCCATTATTTTCTCAATAGATCCGAGATACTTTGTTAGCATAATTCCTATTTGCAGTTGAATCTACTTCTAGATTTTTTATTCTGTTCTATTGGCCTATTGATGATTGATGTACCAAAATCAAATTGTTTCAGCTAGAGACCTTTTAGGCTTTTGAGCGCTAACTCCTGTTGTCCTTTTTGGGGATATCCATCTCTTTACGATAATTACCATACCAGAGAATTATTAGATATTATTTCTAAAAGCAAAAGAAACTACTTAAGACATATTTCAAAGTATGGCTTACTATGACATAATTCCATTTGGTGTTAATATTATTAAAGAGGAAAATGATTAACAAAGACATCTAGGCCAGGGATTTGGTCCAATGGTTCCACGACCTGCCTCATAAGCACAAGGGCCCAAGTTCGATCCCCAGTACCAAAAAAATAAAAAAATAAAAATAAAGACATCTAAATAGCTACAATTTTCAAATTCCTACTTAGCTTTGAATTAAAAAAAAAATAAAGAGAAAATTTCTGACTGAGGCATGGAAATTAGGGAGATCACACACCAACTGTCACTCTTGACTGAGGAAGTAAGGCATACAAATCTGGATGATAATTTGTTTTTTAAGCCACTGGCTCTTAAATACACCACACAGACACAGAAACACATGCGCACACACACACACACACACACACTGTTGATTTACAAAAATGCATACCTGGCAATCCTCCCCAGCACCACCAGCCTGATTTAACAAATGTGACGTATCACTCTGGTTAGCACTTGCATGTCCAAGACGATGTTTGACAGGAACTTTGTTAAGAACATATGCACCTGATGTCTGTGGTTTGCTCATCATCTATACATACAAAACAAACACATATGCAGTAAAAGTGTAAAAATATCGTACGGGGGATTTAGCTCAGTGTTGCTGCCACCTGTCTTGCAAGAGCAAAGTTCCAAGTTTGATCCCTGGTACCAAAAATAAATAAATAAGTAAACAAAATTATGCCCAAGAATGATACAATTTTAAGATGCCGTGGTTACCTTGGCAAAGATTAAAGGAATAAGAGATGGTCCAATTATCTGTATGGTTTTAATTTTCAAATGAAGTGGTACATATATAAAAGATGATGTTATCTTACCATACTTTTTTGGATGTCTAAACTATGTCACAATAGCTAGGGGTATAGCTCAGTGGTAGAACACATGTTCAAATACACGAGGGCCTGGGTTCAACCTCCACCACCAAAAAAAAACATTTAACATTTAACATATAAACATTTATATGCTAATGAGGACAATAAATGGAACGTGTACTTTAAGAAATACTTTTAAAACTCTGCATTTAATCTAAACATGAGAATACTTAGGTGGAGATTATAATCATCAATATATGAATGGCTTCAAGGCATAGTAGTTTGTTCTTCCTTCATCTATTCATTCAAATGTTTCGAGAAACATGTACAAGGTACTGCTTTAGGCCCTAAGAGCAGAAAGAATCCAGCAGTCACAACTCTCTTGGTGCTTCCATTCCAGTTTTTGGGTACTGAACCCAGGGCCTCAAATAAGCTAGGCCAAATGCTCCACTGTTGAGCTACACCCCTAGATTTCCATTCTAGTATTACAACAAAGATTTTTTAAACCCTCAGCCCTTTCATTTTTTGAGACAGGATCTTGCTAAATTGCCCAGTCTGACCTTGAACTTCTGGATCCTCTTGCTTACCCAGCCAAGTAACTGGAATTATAGGCATGAACCATCACATCCAGTGAAGAGTGCTTCTCATGTGTAAATTTATGTGCTCCATATCTAAAGATTGACTATAAATTTAGAACAACAGATGAGGCCCAGAAATGTGCATCTAAGTAACTGATTCTGATGTACAATATCACTTCTCAAACTTCAGGATACATAAGAGCTATTACAACAGATTCCTAGGCCTTGCTCACAAAGACTCTAATTGAGTAGGATGGGATGAGGCCGAAGAATCTGTATTTCTGGGTTTGTTTGTTTATCTTTTGTACCAAAGATTGAACTCAGGACCTTTTGATAGTGAAGCAGGCAGCAGCACCACTGAGCTAAATCCTGGCCCAAAACTCTGTATCATTCTAATAAGACTGCTAGGAGGCCAGATGCTGGTGGTTTACAAACTACACCCTAAGTAGCTCTAATGTAGCGTGAAACTAGCTTTTAATCCATAACACCCCAGATTACCTTCTGGATACCACCATGCACAGAGGAGGGTGGAGCCTGGCCCACCAGCGCTGGCTGAGAATGAAGATGCTGTGGCAAATGATGATGCTGCTGTGGGAGGTGACTCATTGTCTGCTGGAGCAGCTGTGTCGGGGACTGCAGTGCTGATTGCTCGTTGTTTTCTCTATGCCACAGGACTCGAATGAATCGGTTGTTCAGAACGGCTTCTGTACTAGAAATGGCTTTCCTGGCTTCCTCATTGGTGAGGTACTGAATGAGCGCTGCTTCTGGATCACCCTTAAAAGCAACCTTTAAGAAAATAATAAAAGCAACATAAACTCTCAAAATACACAATAGTTAAATAGTTAAATATATTATGTCTGTATTATTCTTTTCTACCATACATATATTTTATAAGTAAACTGTTCCATTCAAAATTCATGTGTTGAATTCCTTTCAGTGGAAATGTTACTTTTAGGAAGTAATTACAGTTAAATGAGGTCTATGTTTGGGGTCCTACTTGAATCAGATTGGTGGCCTTCTGAAAAGAGGGAGAGATTTCCCTTTTTTATCTCACTGCCACACAAAGACATAGTGTTGCCCACTGTCTGCAACCTATATAAGAGATCCCTCACTGAACTGGCCAGTCTCCAAAGATGTACAAAACTAAGAGAAATACATTTCTGTTGTTTATTTCCACCTACAGTATTTCTTATGGCAGCTGTGCAGACTCCTATACCTAACTATATTAAGTTATTTAAATTTTTCTACATGCCATAAAAATAATGATGTAGAAAAACTTTAAAAAAAAAAGGACATCTGGTATGAACACCTCCGTGCGTGTGTGTGTGTGTGTGTGTGTGTGTGTGTGTGTGTGTGTGTGTTTTGAGACAGGGTCTAAGACTGCTCTGGAACTCACTATGTAGCCCAAGCTGGTCTTGAACTTTCAGTGATCCTCCTGCCTCAGCCTCCCAAGTGCTGGGATAACAGGCATGTGCCACCACGCCTGGCTTAGGAGTATTCATCTTTGATGAAAAGATATAGGTTTAATTTTTACATTTAAGAGTGTATGTGTATATAGGAATATATACTGAAAATGCTTCACAAACTTAACAATTATAAAGGAAAGCCAGGTGTGGTGGCACACGCCTGTAATCCTAGCACTAGAGAGGCTGAGGCAGGAGAATTGCTGTGAGTTTGAGACCAGCCTGGACTACAGTGAATTCCAGGTCAGCCTCAACTACATAGTGAGACCCTGTCTCAAAAAAAAAGAAAGAAAAATGAATACTCCTAAAGCTATAATCCCAGCACATGGGAAGCTGAGGCAGGAGGATCACCACATAATGAGTTCAAGGCCAGCCTTAACTGTACAACAAGATCCTGTCTTAAAAAAAAAGTCCTTATTGGCAAGCAGTAAGATCCAGGTATTTTGTTTTTTCACTTCTGTTCAATACAGTTCCAATTATTTCTAAAACTAAACATGGACTACTTCTGCACCTAAGGGGAGAAAATGCTTTAAAAGCTTTCAAAGAAGAGCACTTTGGCTCAATTCTTTGAACTATCAAGTCTCCAATAATACTTCCTTAAACTCAGCTGTATTTTGGTTTGATAACATGCATCAAGAATAATACTGAAATTCCAACTTAATATGTTCCTGAAGGTTTGAACCACCAGTGGTACATGCACGACTATCACATTTGGGCATCTTGTACCACTGGTGGCACAAATGGATGTAATTATTTTTATTGGTCTTTTTGCTAATAAAAATTACCCAATGGGACAGTCATGCATGTACCACCCCAGTGGTTCAAACCACATGGCAGCAAGACATATGTATTATATCTCCATTGTGTATATATGTTAAGCCAGCTTTCCAGTATCCTCAATTTCAGCACAACACAACCACACATTCATAAATTCAAATATCTAACACAGTGGGGGGGGAGTACAATTTATTTTATCTTGGATAATTTTTTAAAATTTTTAAATTAAAACCATTATTAATTACTTCATCACAATATACTCTAAAAGTTAGTCAACAGAAGATTACAGTCTTAGAAATTATCAAAAATCTAAATTACTGGGCCAGGGAATTAGCTCAGTGGTTCTGCCACCTGCCTCACAAGCACAAGGTTCCGAGTTCGATCCCAGGTACCCCAAACAAAGGAAATAACCTAAATTACTGACAGGTGTGGTGGCACATGCCTGTAATCTCAGGCTGAGGCAGGAGTTGAAGGCCAGCCTAAACTACACAGTAAGACCCTCTCTCGAACAAAAACAAACAAAAATATCTAAGCTACCTATTATAATATCACTGTAGGGAGAAAGTCACTGAACAATCAGAACTATGGACAAGAGTACAATAACTATACTAAATAGTTTCTCTAGTGTGAGAAACTGAAAGTGTAAATAAAGACTAAAAGGTATAATAGATAATGTGAAATGGAAAGAAAAGGGACAAAGGGGAAGGGAAACGAGAGGGGTGAGGGAAAGGAAAAGGGAATGGAAAATGAGAAAATGAAAAATAATGGAAACAAAGTCTTTGTAGATAGGGAGGGAGGGAGGGGTTGAAGGGAGGGCAGAGGGTTGAAGAAAAATATAAGAACCAAGATGGATTATGTAAAGGTACAAATTTTCAACAATGAATGTATTGTACACCTTAACGTACCAATAAAATTAATTTTTACAAAAGTAAAATAACTAGCCCAGTATCTTTCAGGAAGGAGCTATAGAAAAGAACCAAATTAATTCATAACAACAATTTCATCACTGAAGTAGGTATACAGATATAGTAAAGTTTACAACACTCAGAGAAGATCAAAATACTACTGACTCATTTAAGTAAGGTAAGCTGACAGGAGTATTTTCCAAGTGGACTCAGCCACTGATCTAACCATATTTACCTGGATATTAACAATAGTTCCAAATTTGCTGAAGTGTTCATTGAGCTTGGTAATATTGTTCAATTCCTGAGGGATTTTCTTGACTTCTAATTTGGTGTTTGTATACTGATTCTTTCGCAAGAATCCTGCTTTACTCTGATTATTATTTCCTTGCCTGAAACAAATAGTAATAGATCTTGATTGATTCTCCCACATTATCCCTAGCCAAGAGATACATTAGCGAAAACTGTAACATTTGTATTTATTATAAACTACTTTTGTAAGCCCTCAGCATTCGTCAGAAATTACTAAGCAATTTTTACATCATCCTTGTATTACAGCAGAGGAGAAAGAGTGAATAGGGATATATTATAAGGCTCAACTGACATTTTAAAAAAATCACATGTTAAAAACTGCATTACCAGGGCTGGGGATTTAGCTCAGTGGTCCCGCTGCCTGCCTTGCAAGCACATGGACCTGAGTTTGATCCCCGGTACCAAAAAAACAAAAAAAAACATATTACCAGATCTGACATTAAAGCACAGATAGAACACCATTTTTTTATGGTATGTCTCTCAACTTGTCTAAAGGTAAAAAACTTCTTTCTTCCTCTATTCACTTCTAGTATCTTAATAATTTTTAGTATTTGGTTAGATATTGAAATAGGTAGGTAAAATTTATAAATATCTATTATGAATATTCTATTAGCTTTTCAATTTTTAGAAAATTCTGATGTCCCTGAAATCCTAACTTTGAGACACACAGTTTGAAAATCGATTTATGACAACTTGTAATTTTAACCATTTCACTAATGTAAACAAAACAACAAATACACCAATTAAACGTTATTAATTTGCAAATTATCTTACTTTCCCAGCCACGGTTTCTTTGTGAGTGGCCCTTCCAAACCACTCACAGCTCTTTTTCGGCTATCTGGCTCAAGAACAACTCTGGTTATGTTGCTATTAATTGAAACAGGAACTGGTGGTTCAGTCTGGATGACAATATTAGCAGCTGTTAAGAGAAAAGATGCATATTTTTGAGCTTCAGGGGAATGTCAAAATGATTACAATATTTAGACTAAAAATTAAAAAGTATTATGACTAGCACTGTACTACCATTTCCTTTCTAGAAATATTTAACAAGAAAATTACAAATACCTTCTACTTCTCTCTTTAAAAGTAAAAATTCAAGTTTAAAAATTCAAAGGCAACCCCAAAGTAATAAATAACTCAGCTACAGATTATCAACGGGTGCAAAAAAATTACTGTAGAAAGGCTACTGAAAAACAAAGTACGTATATGGTGCCAAACTATCATTCTACAAATTACTTTTTACAAGAGAGATATGTAATAGTTATCACCTTAGGCAAGCATTCAAACTAATGTATCCACCATTAATGAAAGGATATCACCTGCCTCCGTTTCACAAGTTCACCACATCATAAGGACTGCATACTACTATAGAATTACGATTTTCTTGTGTGTGCTAGTAATACTGAGCTTATACAAGACTACATTCTTGTTCTTAGATGTAATTAAGCTTAAAGATTCACAAGGTCACAGTGTCTATCAACTTACTTGCAAATAGTTCGGGGAAAAAAATATGAGGGGAAGGGAGCAGGAAGAGACAGAAGAAAGTACACATGAAAGCACTTGTGGTCAAAGGAGACAAAATATGAACTGGAGACAAGAACTGGTAAATCTAAGTGAAGGTATTCATGTGTTCACCTTATTTCTTTTGATTTTTTTGTAGGTTTAAAATTTTTCAACTTAAAAGTTGGGAAGAAATTCCAAAGTCAGTACTATAAATAGGCATATTTCACTCCCAACAGTTATGACTAAATCTTTGGAGAAACAAACCTTGTGATAGGTTACCTGTGGAAGGGGAAGGGTATACTGAACAAAAAAGTAAACAACTCAAAAAACATGCCTGTTATACTCTGGGTACCCCCTAATTTTATCAACTATACAAAGCACAATCGCATATTATTGGACATTAAGATGCGAAACGGGTTGTAAGCAATATGTCCATTTCATTTGTTTCAGGCAAATGACAATGCAAAGATTCATCCATTTACTGGCACAGTGGTCACTCTTCTAATGCCAGCACTGAGGTGTGGGCAACTTAGTGAGTTCCTGTCTCAAAATAAGAAATAACAAAAGGGAGATATAGCTCAGTAATCCCTCAAAAAAGAATTCATTCATGTAATATGTATTCCTTGAGCAGCCATTTAATAGCTAACTGTACTAGAACTTGAAGATAAATTAGAGAATTAAATAGATACCCCTGCCTTTACATGATTTGTATTTTCAGAAGGCTAATGAAGCAGATTGTGATTGTGATGGCATAAAGCATTCTACAATTTGACATATCATTATGGCTTTCTAAATAGCTATGACTATCACCCAACACTGTCTAATGCTTCTCTTTATTGAACTGATTTTAAAAGAAAAAAGTAAAAAAATAGATGGTAGTCAAGTGACTTATGACGTGTCCAAGAGGACAAATCTGCAGTATAGAAATCACATGACTTTTACACTGAGAGAGATAATCTGTAATTATCATCAATGGATTACTATGTATGAATGTACAGACAGATAAGACTAGTAACTAACATAGGGAAAACTAAGAACATAGATCTCACCACTAATCCCAGGTAATGCAGTAACAATACAGTATATGAACCATAGCAAAGAAAGTAAGAGCATATTCTTTCGAGTTAGACTTAGGTTTAAATTCCAATTAAAGCTGTGTGATTTGGGGTAAATTCTTTAATCTCTGTAAGCCTCAATGTTTTATGAAAACAGTAAGAACAGAACCTCTTATGAAGTTATGTAGAAAGATAATAACACATAAAAGTATTTGGTGTAATCTGACATAAAAACTGTTACCTCTACTAATATTTAGCATGCTGCTCAGCACACAGCTAAAATAATCTGAAGTCTTAGCCAAAAAGCAATTAAATTAACATTAATATTACTTTTATTTTTTTAAAAAATAGATTCTAACTATACCTTTAAAATGAAATTTAATTTTTTTTAAAAAAATTTGAGACCAAAGAGGTCTGAAATGAAAATAACATAACTCTCTTCAACTACTGAATAACAATTATCATGAGAAGAAAAGTTTAAAGATATTCTCTTACCTCTTGGATTTGCATCCATATCTCCAGATGTTAGTCCAATCAGGTTGGGGCGCTGAGTCTGTGTTCTTGAAAAGAACTGTCTGTACTGTGATCTACCAGAACTGGTAATACTTGGTGCTTCTGGATTGTAACCATCTGGTTCATATGTATCTGAGGGAAAACAAACCAACAAAACATGTAACAAAATCAGAGAGAGGTTAAACCATTTATTACTATAAAATAGCTGCTAAAAATATATATTCTACAATAATATTACACCAATCACATATATTTCCCTTTGAGTTACAGTATACACACATTCCTTTGGGAAGTGAAAGGAAAAAATGATAATGTCATAGAAACATATATAAAGATATTCATTCTCAAATACTGGTACATTTCCAGATTTGCTCACTTAGTTACTTCTCTGTATGTGAATCACTTAATCTAAATTTCAATGCACATTTTAAAGACAAATTTTCATGTACATAACGAACACCACATGTGAAGGATTACTGATTTTCATGTCTCACCAGTTCCTAGGTACTTTTTAATTAGGAAAAAGAATCAACGTATTTATTTGATTATCTGTATTTTAAAGAGATATCTCTTTCACATAAAAACATTTCAAATAACATAGGTAGATAAAGCCAGGCATGGTGGCAAGCACCTGTAATCCCAATTAGGGGCAGGAGGACTGTAAATATAGGCAACTAGTACTCTGCCTTAAAATTTAAAGACTGGAGGATGTGGCTCAGTGCAAAGGTTCTGGGTTCAGTCCCCTATATCAGGGGAAATCAACCCAGATACATAAAATAAATTTTATATTTATAAACATAGTAATTACCTTAGTACCATACTCTTCATCAAGGTATTTTTGTCACATGTGTTTTCTCTACAACTAAAAATGAAACTTAAAATTCTTATACTTTATTAGTTTTGTTAATGTTAAGAGATATTCTGAAAGTAAATTTACAAATGGCATGTATCTTCCTCTTCATCCTACATAAAATGAAGATTAGGATTAACTGCAAACACTGATTTCCACAAGTGTGATTTAAAAGTCTTTCTGTGTGTTTTTTTTTTTTTTTTTAGGGAAAATATTCCTTAAATGGTTCACAGTCAGTTTAAGCTACAAGTTAAGGTACACTGAAAGCTTTACTAACAGTCATTTCTACGATTCAGAGTATAAAGTCAGCAAATTATCCCCACTGAATGATCTTCCTGGACTCCACATGATTTCTATCTGCAGCCCCTACAGAAGTCCCCCATTTCTCATTCTCAACCCTCTTAGATCAAAACTCTCCCCCAAATAGTGTATGTCCCTTAATTTCACACTGAGTAAATTCTCTCCTTGGCAAAAATATCAACAGATCACCATGAGTCTAGAAGAAGAAAACACCAATAAAGCAGAAATGCTTCTGAGACACAGTACTTGGTATTAGATCTACAACTGCTGGTCAGTATTCCTTCTCCCCACCCTTCCCCCATTTCTTTCCCTTCTTCTGGTCTTTCAAAATGGCTCATGGAGTTGTACAGAAAGGACATCAGAGATTTAAAAATGGTACCCTAATAAAATGTCAAATGATGCTGAAAATTTATCACCAGGGCCATTTGTGTTGCCCTCCTCAGAGGAGAATGGCTTGGAAAATTTAATAAATTGTTATCACAATAATGTTCACATTTCATTCTCAAGACCTCCATTCAGCCTCAAAGTTATCTGATGATGACTAATAAAACCAAATGACTTTTAATGCTTCAACAGTTAGAAAGCTATGTTTAAGTTATCCACCAAACAGTATTTTTTGGGCTTCATTTTTAATAAATTTTCTGCTGAGGCCCCTCTTGATAATTTTTAAGACAAATAAAGACAACATTTAATCCTGAGTGTGCCCTTCTGAGGGAAACATGTACTGTAATGATGTGTAGCTTACACCTCACCTCATCTTCTTATTAAATTTAAATGTGACTGGACTTGGCAGGGCATGCCTGTAACCCCAGCACTCTGGAAGGCCAAGGAAAGAAGATAAAAGTTTGACCCAGCCCAAGCAACTTAGTGAGATTCTGTCTTAAAATAATATTTTTAAAAGGCCAAGGATGTAGCTCAGTGTAAGGGTATTGGGTTCAATCATCAACACTGAAAAATAAATTGTTTAAAATTGACTATTAGTTTGAAGATGACACATAAAAACAATAGCTTCCATAGTTACAAAATGTTAAGTCTAAAAATTGTATGTGATATACAAAATAAGTGTGGCTCTACCTTTTAAAAAGTCAGCAAATTATGATAGTTTTAGTCAACATTTGGTACTACTAACAGAAATTTTGTTAAGGATACAAAAAGTTTTAAAGTTACATAATGAGATAACTTTTACAGTTCCTGAGAATATACAGAACCCCAATAAACTTACATCCTTGAGTTCATTATGACGAACTAAAATCTAAAAAACTTTTTTTTTTAAATCTCATGAGACACCAACAAAGTACTCCACAGATTTTCAAAATACATGTCAGAAGGAGGGAAAATTTTTGAAGAATGAATCAGTCCATACAACAAGGGCCAGGGGGAAAGAGTGATATTTACCCATAATCAGCAAGAAGCCAGATGTTTGGTTTAATTATAAAGAAAAATTAACCTAGTTTTTTTCTTGTAATATGTAACTAATTGGAAAATATTCAAGTAGATACCTTCCTAGCCACTTGATTAGAAATTGCCTCAAAGAACTAGCATGACTTTTGTTACCGAGACACTCAAAGTAAATACAGAGGACACCAGAGATGACAGACACACAGGAGGCCTAATCATCTAGCAACCACTAGGGACAAACCAAAGAAGTAGAGAAACAGAAAATAAAACTACCTAAGAGCTTTAGTAGGAATTTATGACAGCTGATCTGCCTGCCAGGTCACCTCTTAGGCTGGCCAGCTTCAGGTACAAAAGACTGGTGAGGTGAATGGCCATCTGTAGCAAAGCTTACCTGGGATCAGAGGGGTGGGACTGGAGACTGAGGTATGGTACCCAATGGAGGATCCCATGAGGTTTCGAGGTGGCACCAAACGAGCTGCCAACAGAGGAGGCGGTGTCCCCAACTGAAGTCGCTCAGATGCAGCAGCACCATGTTCACGAGAGTACATGGGCTGTCCTATAGAGGAAAGAATAGGACGGCAGCTGGGATTGAGAGGCACAAGCTTCACTTAGGTAATGATGTCCTTCCTGAGACTTTCAGCCAAGAACAGAAAAATTACACCAATAGGAAGAGTAATTGAGAAAGATGTCGTTGTGATCCTAACTCAAGAAAACAGAAACACAACTACTTAGGATGCACTGAGGTACAAAGAAAGTTAAGAATTGGGTACTGTTACATAATCTCCATTGTTTAGACTGCTAAATGGAGTAACTGTGCTAATTTTATCCAAAGCTCATCAGCCATATCAAGTTGTTACACAAATCAGTCCTACGTAACTAGTCATAGAGAAGTTTAATTCCAATGAGACATGCAGATTACAAAAGCTGTCGCACACACTATTCTTCCCAAACCACCATCCACAGAATTTCAGATTGTCACGAAGTATATTCTCGCATCTTGGAGCAGAAAAAAAAACAGTAAAGGAACTAAAACAACGCATCAAAGGGACATCCTCACAGAAACGAAAAGATCCAAAAGAAAAACTTAAGATAGTGAAAATTTGTTATTCCCGTGAACAGGCAAATACCAAAAAAAAAGGGTAAAAGTGACAAAAACTTAAATAAAGAGAACAGCAGCAGACATATGCAACTATCCCAGATACTAAGAAACACATTTTGAAAGAAAGCACGTTTAAGGTTTACATATATACCGATACAACAATGCAGACACAATGAAACCAAATTCTGTACAACAGTACTAGAAAAAGGCAAAATACCAAAGAAGCAACATCTTCCTTTGATTGTCCATTTATAGAATCTTATCCACTAACAATTCAACATGATTAATATAAATTTACAAGATTTAGTCAATGTTATTTATATTCAAAATGAGTATAACATACTGACCATATTTAACAAGTCTTCTCTACTAGAATACAAGACCCAATGAACTTTGAAAGTTCTAGGGCCTAACAGTGCCTGGTGCACAGCAGAAGCTCAATAAAGAATCACTTAAAAGAAATGAAAAGCTGGGGCCGGGGATTTAGCTCAGTGGTTCCACCGCCTGTCTCGCAAGTGCAAGGACCTGAGATCCCCAGTATAAAAAAAAGAAATGAAAAGCTATGTACTGAGGTGTATACCTATAAACTCAGCTGAGGTAGGAAGACTGAAAGCTGAAGCCCAATATGGGCTATGCAAAGACTTCAAGGCCAGCCTGAAACATACAGCAAGACCCTATCTCCAAAAAAAAAAGAGAGAGAGGAACTAATCATGATAACATGTCGACAGATATTACTTTGGATGAACAGACGTTAAAATGGGCAATATAACAACTGAAACAACATGCATTCAAGAAATGAAATTAAGGGCCAGGGATTTGGCTCTATGGTTCCGCCGACTGTCTCGCAAGGGCCCAAGTTCTATCCCCAGAACCAAAAAAAAAAAAAAAGTGAAATAATTTAGACAATATACAAAGACTCACAAATCAATTTAAATTTACTTTTATAAATATCTAAATCATTATTTTACACAAAGAAATGTTACACACTCCACAGAATTAAATGAGTAAATATCCTAGGAATATACTGTTCTAATAACTTTATATAGTTCATGATAGTAAACATATTTCCTGAAAAACAAACATAGAAATTCAGCTACACAATGGACAATTGGCCAGATATGGTGGTGCATGCCTGTAATCTCAGCACTCGGGAGGCTAAAGCAGGAGGATTGCTGTGAGTCTGAGGCTAGCCTGAGCTACATAGAGAATTCAAAGCCCATCTGAACCACACAGATCCTGTTTCAAAAAAAAAAAAAAAAAAAGAATGGACAACTGCCATCACCCTAAAACACTAGAATTCAGGATCAGTTATTATTTTTTTACACATCCAATACAGTAAGCTTAACAGTTAATATTTCTATAAGAAATAGATCAAATGTAAGGCAAGAAAGAGTATACTTTATTTAAAGTGCTCTTACAGGCAGGAATAGTGTACTTGCCTAGCTTGCACAAAGCCATGGTCTGGAGCCCCATCATTAGGGGAAAAAACACACACTTCAAAGGAAATAGTTGATTTTATTAGGTGTGTATCACTGTCTTTTCATAAAACTGCAACTATATATCATCATTTCAGTCATATTCACAGATCTATGATATTTTAAATAACCAAAATTTCAGATTTTTTCTAAACTATAATCATTGACATTAACTTTTAAATAATCAGGAACTATATATACTCTATCTAGCTTTACAAGTAATCCATTTTATTATTTGGTTGTCCTCTTCCAAAACAAGTGACAGTTGCAGACTAAATTAATGCTTTCATTTTACAAAAGTGGTTTCTTTGTATCTGTGACTGAGGCACTGTAATGGCAAAATACTCTGTAAAGTTTTTTTTATATATATTTAGGCTTCTTTTTGAACCATATTTATTTCCCATTATTAGACTTGTACATTCTTTCTACATTTCTTATCATAGGCACATTCCTAGCATCTAACACTATATAGACTACATTTTTCTGACTTTACTTTGGGCCCCTATTGACTTAATTTTTCACAACTGAATACCATTTTACAGTTTTCATTTACAAGCAGTTTTTGTTGTGAATTTTAATTAATAATTTAAGGCCCTGTTAAACTTTTAGGATAGCTCAAGTTCTCTATTATGTTACAAATATACCTAAGACTGTTTGCTTCATTTGAATCAAAGCAAGCTGTAATCTTGTAAAAATTACTCATAAATGTGTTAAGATACGTGTAGCAACTCCCCACAATGAATGTAATTACAGACTCCAAACATGTATTAGTAAAAATAAAATTTAAAAAATAAAGCAACAGTTAATAGAACTTACACATTAAAAAAATTAGTAACAAGTATTTCAAAAAGTAAATGAACCATTTTAAAAATTTGACCTTTATCTCAAAGAATATACTTTTTAATTTGTAAAAATCACATGAATAGAAAGATATGAAAAACCTATGACTGACAAAATATACTATGTTCTCCAAGATTTTTTTTTTAACATTTAGATAGTTATCAGCAACTATCTACTAGGTTTTCAAATTTCTCTGTAAATTTTAGAATCAAAGTTCAGGCTTTTAAGAAAGGGAGAAAGTCAAGAGTGATGGCACACACCAGTAAATTTCAGTCCTGTGGCAGGCTAACACAGGAAGGTCTCTCAAGTTTGAGCCAACCCTGAGCAACTTCGTGAGACCTTATTTCAAAGAAAAAATAATATATTTGAGGTGGGGACTGGGGATTGAACTCAGGATCTTGCACTTGCAAGACAGGTGAGGTGCCACTGAACTAAATCCCCAGCCCTCAAAGAAATTTTTTAAAAAATGGCTCAGAACATAGCTCAATTCAAAGGCCTTGGGTTCAATCCCCAGGGGAGGGAGGAGAAAACAAAGAAAAATCATAAACTCGCTTGCACGGCAGAATTTTAAACTGTCCATTGCAAGTACTCTATAACTTTGAAAATAACCAGTTGTCAATCAATTAAATCTTTTAAAACATCAGCCCTTCAAAGCAGTAATGCACAAATGCCGATGGGAAGTTATCTTTTATTGGTCCTGAAGGAAAAATGGGAAAAAATATAGTAAATATTTCATAAACCCAAATACTAAAGGATTGTGCTTTCTTCGCAGATAATATATTTTTTGGTGTGAAAAAGTATTCTAAAAATTAAATTAATACTTGATTTTCACACAGTTATTACCCTGAAAAAATTTAAAAATGCCAATTGCATTAGTCCCCAAAATTTTCTTAGGTATGTTATTAGCCTCAGTATTGGCCAGGCATGGTGGCATGTCTGTAATTCCAGCCACTCTGGAGGCTGAGGAAGGAGGATCACAAGTTTAGAGTCCAGCATAAGCAATTCAGTAAGATCCTGCTAAATAAAAAGTGCTGGGATACAGCTCAGTCGTACTTGCTATGATATCCGCAAGGCCCTGGGTTCAATCTCCAGTACCAATGAAATGAATGAATGGCTTTTACAGATACATCACAAAATCTTCTTCCTTTTAAAGAGAAAAGTGAACTTCAAGCAAAATAGGGCCTGATATCCTAATCATTTTGGTTCCCTAGTGGCCACTACAATGCCTGACACAGTAATCCCTCAATAAATATTTGCTGAACTAATGAGCATCAAGCTATGTCACTGAAATGGCAACCGACAAATTTTCAAAAAATGAAAACCATGGGCTGAGCGTATAGCTCAGTAGTACAGCACTAGCCTAGCATGTACAAAAAGCCAAGGCTCAATCTCCAGTATCACAAAAAGTAAGTAAATAAAACCAAATGGAGGGGCCGGGGATTTAGCTCAGTGGTCCCAGCGCCTGCCACACAAACACAAGGACCCTAAATAAATAAATAAATGGAATATTCTTAGAGTGATTCACAATGTTAAATTTAACAGTATAAAAATAAATAATTGCCAGTTTGATTTAAAATTTTTGAGTCATATTACTAAATTTAACAGTGGCATAAAAATATGCTACCTGCAACACATTCTGAGGCAAATAATCCAATTTTTCATATTTAGAAGTCCAAAAGGCATTTAGAAATGTAGCTGACTCAGTGAAACAGATGTAAAAAGATTTATCATAGCTAGTAGTAACTTCTGAAGCTGGGTAATGGTACCTAAGACTTCAATGTGAGTTTATTATTCTTCTCACTTTTATATATGTTTGATATTTCCGTAATTAAAAGTAAATGCACTTTTAAGTGGCAATAACATAATCATTAGACTAAGATACTAAACATGAAACAGGAAGTAGGACAATTGAGTATCATGTGATTTCTGTTCTGAAGAAGTTTGGCTAAATGTAAGATTTACATCTGTCTGGGCAGGTGGCACAGGCTGGAAACCTCAGCACTCTGGGAGGCTGAGAAGAAGATCATAAGTTCTCAAGACCATCATCTCTGACTACATGGCAAGGCTCATATGGACCACACAGAGAGACCCTGTCTCAAAAAACCAAAAACAAAAAAGAAAGATTTACCTAAAAGAAAATTAAACATGCCTGCATGTACCTATATGTCCTTATGTAATAAATAATTTTTTGGTAAAGCAACTATTAAGAGCAGAGCAACACTGGGCCAGGGATTTAGCTCAGTGACACAGCACCTGCCTGGCAAACACAAGGTCCTGAGTTTGATCCATGGTACAAAAAATAAAAAAATAAATAAGCAGAGCAATATCATTCTCCAAATACTTAAAGATCTGGGCCTTTAGTCATAACAAGGGGAGGGCCCAATCAATAGTGAAAAAGGGATTACCAAAAAGGGAGAAGCAGAGAGAGAAAGAGAAGCCCCAGAGAGGGTTGGTTCAAAAAAAGAAATGATGGCAGGACCAGGGATTTAGTTCAGTGGTTCTGCCAACTACCTAGCAAGTATAAGGTCCCAATTTTGATCGCCGGTACGAAAAAAAGAAAAGAAAAGAAATAATGGTTACTGAAGACTTCTCATAAAGACCATTAGCTTAGCAATATTAAATAGTATGTTAGCAGGGTGAAATATCAAACATAATGCTATCAAGATTGTTGTAGCAATAATCCAAGTGTGTGGTGATTCAAAAATGGATGAAGGCAGAGGACAGAGCAGAAACATGAAAATATACTTTAAGGTCAGGCAAGGTGGTGCACACCTATAATTCCAGCACTCAGGGAGGTTGAGGCAGGAGGATTCCATGATCAAGCCCAGACTAGAAAACTTAGCGAAACCCTGTCTCAAAATAAAAAAATAAAAAATGACTGGAGGCGTAGCTCAGTGCAAAGGCTCTGGGGTTTGATCATCAAAAAGAAAAGAAAAGGGACGGAGGATTTAGCTCAGTGGTGTCACCTCCTGCGTCACAAGTACAAGGACCCGAGTTCGATCCCCAGTACCAAAAATATATACACACATACATACGCGTGAGCACGCGCATGTGTATGTGTGTGTGTGTGTGTGTGTGTGTGTGTGTGTATATATACACG
>NW_022900915.1:11729711-11742125 GCF_012274545.1 Fukomys damarensis
ATATATAATGTGATATATATATATATATATCACATTATATGAATATATAATGTATGTTTCAAGGAAAAAGGGGAAGGACTTTTGATTAGATTTTTAAAGAAAGCAAAGTAGGGCCAGGGAAGTGGTGGCTTTGTAGTAGACTGCTTATCTGGCCTCCTGACACCCTTGGTTCAATTCCCTTCACCACAAAAAAGGAGGAGCAGGTAGAAAAGAAAAACAGTTGAGTCAGCCACATGAAGCATTCAATTATAGATGACTGGGTGAGTTATTGCTATTGACAAAGACATGAATAGTGAATGGCAGAGATTCAAGGAGAAAATAACAGTTCTGATTTCAGAGCTTGAAATTCAAATTTGAATAAAATTTTTTTAAAAATTGGACAATAGAAATTTCAGTAATAACTTAATCCTTACAGTTGAGTAGATACCAGATACTTTTTAAAAACATGCTTTATATGTATTATTATTATTATATGTATTATTCATTCTTTAAAAAAAACCTTAAGTCATTTGTCCAAGGTCACAAAGACATTATGTGAAGAAACCAGGCTTAGCGGCTTTCGTCAATTGCTTCTCCATGACATAAAGATATGAAGAAATGTTTAGGAGGCAAAACTTTCTGGTAAACACAGTTCCATAACAAGATGAACATATCCACAATTAAGCATCTGTATAAAGAGAAAAATCTCATAATCTCACCTGTTTAACAACCAATGACCTTTTAAAAATTGATTTTGGAGAAAGGAATTTTCTTAAAATTTTAGTAAAAAAACAACAAGAATACATTTAAGTTCTCAAAGAATTAGGAGTCAAGAAAAACATTCTATATAAACATGTATGCTACACTAGCCTAAACACAAAACATTAATACAATTTAAATGATGCACTTTATCTTCATGTTGGCACACAAGTTAAATAACGTATTTTACCCAACCTTCTGCACACTTTTTAGGAGACAGACCTTGAATTTCAGAAACTTAGAAACTTCAAAATAATTTGCTTCAGAAGACTAAGCGAGGCATAGGGACCCATCTAGTTTGAAGCCAGCCTGGGCTACAAATTGAGTCCAAGGTCAGCATGGACTACATAGTGAGCCCCTATCTCACAAAACCAAAATTAATTAAAAAAAAAGAAGACTAAAATGTTGATGCTCCACGGGAGACATGACAGAAGAGGCTGACTGTTGAAACCTTAAAGTCAGAGGAGTTTTCCAAAACAGAAGCCCTTGTTCAAAACAGAACACACTGCCTTTCTCTGTCATATAACACTAACATATGCCTATATGGCAAGAGTACTTGGTAAATTGCTTTGTGAATAGAAATACAATTTTTATAAGTACACAGTCCATAAAAATGTAAACTAATTTTTAAAAGCATTATGGTGACATAAGAAATCTTGGCTTTTCTATATCCTAGTAATCTCCAGTTAAACCATTCACTTACGTTCTGATACTGTATAAAGGAGGTTCTGGGGTAAAGGAGGAGGTAGTCTTGCTCCCACTGGTGCAAGATTGGGCACTGCGCTTGTCCCAGGCTGGTCACGACTGTTTATCAAGCTTGACTGTGATATGGGTGGTCCTACAGATTACAAAAGGTGAGAGGTACAGCATTAATTTTTCCTAATAAAAATACTCACACACTGTTAGTAATTTAGATATTCTTACTTGAAAGATCTACCTAGGCTTTGAATTTGATGTAAGCAGGCTTATCTATTTTGAGCTTTGTATAATTAATTCAAATGATAGTCTTGGTTCTAGAACAGGCAAAAATAATCAAGGATTAAAAAAATAACGAACTGTTGTCTGTGTTGAAGTATAAAATGGCTAAAAAGGACATAAAAAGTTTTTCTAGGTTTATAGCTTTCTACAAAAGGATTAAGTTAATGCTAAGTATGTGTAAAGTGTACTATTGTTTGCAATGTGTTGTGAGAAGCACCAAATAAAAAATGGAGAAATGGAAAGATAAGTGCTATGCATCAGTAAAATTATTCTTCTGACCCAGTCAGGGACTTATCAGTTTGGTCACTACAGACAAAATTTACACTGAAAATACTACGCATAACACCATAATAATGGATGCCAAAAAGGAAAGAACAGCATCTAATTATAAGAATATACTTCAAATTCTATCACTAGTTTATTTTTCAAACACTCTAAAACAGGGTATAAAAACAGATGAGGTTCTTTTAGGCAGAATTCACTACCAAAGATCCATTCGGCCAACATAAACTTACTTGGTATGGGAAGCACAACAGAAGGCGGAGGCTGACCATGTCCTTGGGGAACAGGAAGTCTCATACTATGGCCAGGACCTGGGCCTGGGCCAGGGCCGGGGCCGGGACCTGGGCCTGGGCCTGGGCCTGGGCCTGGGCCTGGGCCTGGCATTGGAGGCATTAACATTCCAGGAGGTGGTGGAGGAGGAAGACCAGGAGGAGGGGGTGGAAAAGGAATCATACTTGGCAGAGCAACTTCATCAACAACTAGAGGATCATTTCCATGATCAAACTGACAAAGGTCACCAAGTACACAAAATCCTCTTTCTGTAAAGATAAAAAAGAATTTTATTATGACCTATTAAAGTTAAAAAAAAAAAAAAATCCCTGAAAATCCCTCCATTCTGATTTGTTAAGACAGGGGTCTCACTAGGCAGTTCAAGCTGGTCTTGGCAATCCTGCCACAGGCTTCCAGGTGCTGGGATTATAGATGTGCGCCACAATGCCCAGTGCCTACCTTTCTGATTTATATGGTGGTAGTTTTCTCCATGGAGTCTACAGTCTTCTTAGTGTTATTCTGTTAACCATTACATATTACTGAGGTAGAGGCAGGTGTATTCCCTACTTTCTATACTATGTATGACTTATTAAGATAAAAATAACAGGATCAAGACCAGGCTTCTAGCTATTAGATTAACCTATTTTTGTACATATAGACTAAAAAGCCTAAACAAAAGGGGGAAGTTTTTTCTATATACATTCAATGCAAAGCCAATTGAAATTCCAACACTGTATTTCACAGAACTAGAAAAAAGAATCCAAAAATTCATTTGGAACCATAAGAGACCTAGAATAGCAAAAGCCATTTTAGGCAACAGAGACACATGGCACCGGGTATAACAATTCCCAATTTGAAACTATACTACAAAGCCACTGTGATAAAAACAGCATGGTACTGGCAAAGAAACAAGCCTGAGGATCAGTGGAACAGATTGGAAGACACAAAAAAAAACCCAGATGTACTCAGCTACCTCATCTTTGACAAAGAAGTTGACCATCCTCAGTGAGGGAAAGATAGTGTGTTCAATAAATGGTGTTGGAAAAACTGGATTTCAACCTGCCACAGACTAAAACTAGACCCTTATCTTTCACCATGCACTAAATTAAAATCCAAATGGATTAAAGATCTAAATATTAAAACAGAAACATTAAACTTGCTGGAAGGTAAGTTAGGCAGAACTCTAGGAGACATTGGCATAGGAAAAGACTTTATGAACAAATCCTCAGTAGCACAGGAACTAGCAGATAGAATCAACAATGGGATCTCATCTTATTAAAAAGCTTCTGTACTTCAAAAGAAACCATCAGCAGAACTAAGAGACAATCTACAATGTGGGAAAAAAATTTTACCAGCTATTCCTCAGACAAAGGACTATTATCAAGAATATATACTTGTCATGTAAAGGTACAAGATCCCAACAATGAATGTAACTGTACTGTATCCCTAAAATGTACCAATAAACTCAATTAAAGCTGAAAAAAATATATATATATAAAGAACTCAAAACAATCAGCCCCCGTAAATATAAAGACCCGATTCAAAAATGGGCATACGAAATGAACAGACATTTCTCAGACAAAGAAGTAAAAGCAGCAAGTAAATATATGAAAAAATGTTCCACATCACTGATCATTCGAGAGATGCAGATGAAAACAACACTGAGATTCCACTTCACCCCACAAAGAATGGCTGCTATCAAGAAATCACACAATAACAAATGTTGGCGGGGTTGTTCTGTTGTGGGTATCTTTCCAAAAGAACTAAAAGAATCATATCACAGAGAAGTATGCGCACCCATGTTTATAGCGGCACAGTTTATAATAGCTAAAACTTGGAAACAGCCTATTTGCCCATCCGTTTGAAAACTGGATAAACAAGATGTGGTTTTTCTATAAAATGGAATATTACTCAGTCATAAAGAATGAGAAAATAGATTCATTCATAGGAAAATGGATACATATTGAAGATATACTCCTAAGTGAAATAAGGCACACATGTGTCAATACGCAATAGTTTCTCTGGTGTGAATAATCTGCAATAATACAGAAGATCCTAATAAGATTACTGACATTGAGAAATGGGAAGAAAGGAGCTAAAGGTGTAGGGAAGGTGGGATGGGTAGGGGAAGGGTAAAAAGGGAAAAGAAAAAAATGTGAGATAATGAAAAGATGGAAATAAAGTGATTGTAGATGGGGAGGCGGGGAGGGGGTGAAGGGAGGGCAGGGACAAGGGGAAAAAATGAGAACTAAGACCTGTCATATAGAGGTACAAGATCCCAACAATGAATGTAACCGTACTGTATCCCTAAAATGTACCAATAAACTCAAAGCTGGAAAAAAAAATAAAATAAAATAAAATAAAAAAAGGGGGGGAAGTTTTTTCTGTATTAATATAGAATTACTGTTGGGAAATACTAAATGAAAAAAATCATGTGAAAATAGTACACTGGCACATATGTAAAAAAAAAGTGGGAGAGAATAAGTATGCATCTTTATACAGTACCCATGCAAACTGCATTTGGAAAAATACAAAAGAAATTGATGCTATCAAGGTAGCCTTGGGAAAGAGAATGCTACCTGGGAATCCAGAGGATCAAGGTAAATGCTTAAAGGATGATTTGGCTCTAGTCCCCACTTAAAAATAAATAAAGTGAAGCTGAGCATAGTGGTGCACACCTAAATCCCAGCACTTGGGAGGCCGAGGTAAAATCACCATGAATTCAATGCCAGACTGAACTACATAGTGAGACTGTCTCAAAAAACCCAATAAAGAAAGAAAAAATCATAGTATTAATAAATAAACAAATAAATAAATTTTTTTTAAAAGATGCATTCTACATAGGAAAAAAAGGAGGGTCTGGGAGTTTACACTAGTATAGTGCCTGCCTAACTATATACATAGCTCTGGATTCAATCCCTAGCACTGAATAAAAGTTATAATTAGATTTGCTTGAAATAATACAAGACAAGGACAAGCATGAAGGAATATAAATAAAAATGATTGTCCAGTGCACAATTGCAATCCCTGCACTTGGGAGGCTGAGGCAGGAGGACTGGTGTGAGTTCTAGGCCAGCCTAGGCTACGCAGTGAGTTCAAGATCAGCCTGAACTGCACAGCAAGACCCTGTCTCAAAAAAAAAAAAGCAAAACACAAAAAACAAAAAAACAAAACAGATTGTCCATGATTTGGTCATTGTTGAAAATAGGTGATAGACATACTATCATTAATTATATTCTGTCAAATTTTTAAATATCTCCATGATAAAAAAATAAATAAACACAGTACCCAGATTCAGATTCATTCACTCAAATGGAAAGTCAGAAAATCAAACTTGTAGGTTTCACATGCTTAACAAATTCCCAGGACCAAACACTATACAAAGACATTAAAAATTTATAGTATCAAACTTTATGGTATACCTAATAAAGAAATTCTCCTCCCCATTCATCCTTTTTAACACAATCTAGGGTATAAAGAAAAGATCTGCAATATATGCAACATTTGCTTTTGGGTATGATGTAAGAAAAGGGGAGGAGTTTTACCATCATAATCTCTGCATCGCCTCTTTGGTGGTGGGTTTCGACCAAAAGAATTGGAAGAGCTGTGATTGTTATAGTAATTAGACCAACTCTCGGTGGTGTTTTCAGAATGGTGAGCAGGTGCAATGACAGTCACAGTGCTGGGAACAGACTGTGCCCCAGAGGAGTACTGCTCAGAAGAGTTCGGTGGGGGCGCGGACACAGGCACATAGGAGCTCTCCAAATCATTCCTTTCACTCTTAAACTTGGATCTTTCCCTGTGCTCTGCTTGAGAAAATAAAAACAAGAAACAGATCAGTCACTTATGTTCTTAACTATGCTTATTTTCTCACAGAACAGGAAAGACAAGAATACTGGAATAAATTTACTAAGCTACCCATTTTTCAAACTGCTGTCATGATTAATACACCCTAAAAATAGGAGCATTAACAATGTGACCTACCTTATGAAACATTATCTTTTGTATCAATATCAATTACACTGATTGAAAAAAAGTCAGCTTCTTCACTAATTTTTTTTTTTTTTTTTTTGAGAGAGGTTCTCACTGCATTGCCCAAGCTGGCCTCAAATTCACAGTGATCCCCTCCTATCTCAGTCTCCCAAGTGCTGGGATTACAAGCATGTGCCACCAAACCTGGCTCTTTTCACTAATATTTAATAGGAATGCTACTACCCAAGAACCAACTGCCAAATCAACATTTTAGGAGATCAATCACTGGGATCGCATAATCTATTTTAACTTTTTTTTTCTTTTTCTTCTGGCAGTACTGGAGCTAGAACCCAGGGCCTCTGCACCCCCAATCCTTTAATTTTACATTTTGAGAAAAAGTCTCATTGAGTCACTAAATTGCCCAAGCTGGGCTCAAAATTCTGATCCTCCTGTTTCAGCTTCCAGAGACCTGGAATTACAGGCATACACTATCCTGACTGGTTTCCTTTTACTTGTGCAAATTTTAGGTAACCTTACAGAAAATCAATTACTTTTTCCAAAAAAAGCAGACCAGGCAACGCTTTTCCTTCAGTGACAGCTTTGTGAATTAATTACTTAAATCTAAACATGTAATATACCTTATGAGTAGCTTCTTTTTAGTCAAATTTCCTTGACTCTAATTCAAATAGCCCTATCTTTGTAACAAAACTGATATTCAGCTTTTTGAGGTAATTACAATTTTTACATTGCTTAGACATATTAAAGGAAACATTTACCTTTAAGAATGTAAGAAACTCAAACTTAAAAAAAAGAAACTGCAAAGCCTCAGAGAACATCTCATCAACTCACCAATGTTCCTGTTGGGATCCCGGTCTTTGCTGCGCCCCCTGCTGCGGCTTCGGCTTCGGCTCAGGCCTCGGCTCTTACTGCGGCTCTTGCTCCTGCCTCTTCTCCAGTCATACTTCTCTCGGTACAGCTCACTCCGCTCATAGTAGCGCTCATAGTCTCTCCACTTGCCGTCTTCTCTCTTCTTCTCACGTGTCCTATAGTGCACAGATATAAAAGCCATACGTAGGACGGAGAATGAAGTCTGCCAACAAATTCAGACTAGGAGATGATCTGCACTCATCAAAATTCATGTCTGTGCTTTTGTAGAGTGTAAAGAGGACCCCATAATTCTTCTAACCCATTATACAAAAGGGGAAAAAAATATTCCCACTCGAAGTGCACTGGGTAAGGAGAAATTTTTTTAAAAGGTGAACCCAATCTATTGGGGGGGGGACAAATAAAACAAGAAAAAAAGGCTCAAAACAAAGCTTTCCCAAAACTTTTTAAAATCGGTTTTTTGATGGTAGGTTTATGATGCCACACAAAAACTACACCATTTATAATACAACATAGATGATTTTAATCGTGAGCACCCCTGACCAAATGGAACATTTCATTGCTATTCTCTAAGGAGATTGCTCCCACCCCTGAGCTCTTGGGGAAAAAACATAATGATGACTGCTTATAAAAAGAACAGAAAGAAGACAAGAGGAGAAACAGAATGGAAAGAAGAATGGTAATACTTCTTTAATGGGTTTAACAAGAAAAGAGTCAAAATATAAACACATATATTTTACTTGAATTAATTTAAAGTCTTTGCTAGGCAACTACTACTTGAAGTAGCAAAGTCTTCCTAATAAAAGAAAAACACAAACCTTTGTTCACTAGATTCTGAACGAGACTTCTGGGGACTAGGGTATTTCTTTTTTCTGCCATCTCTTTCTTCTTCTGCTGGCTCCTGAAATACCTATATAAAAACATTCATTAGAAATAAGAAAAAGGGACCAGGGATTTAGCTCAGTGGTTCCGCTGCCTGCCTTGCAAGTGGAAAGTTCCAAGTTCAATCCCCAGTACCTAAATAAATAAATAGAAAAGGCCTTCTATAAATTACAAATACAGCCACCTGATGACCTAACACAAAGAGTGCACAAAAAAATCACAATGCAACATTGAAAAGTCAAGTCATATCCAAAAACAGCAACAGGAAAAGTAAAAAAGATGTCCAAATTACCCTTCAGTTTATTAATTTTTAAATGTTAATGTAAGGTAAACAATGGTAGTATAGGAGGGAAATTAGCAATACACTTTTTAAGCTGAAATAGCAGAAAAAGCAAATCATTAAGTATCATATAATAAAATGCTTTATATCTTCCTAAACATAGTATTTGCACACAAAGAGGACTTTATAGATTTAATAGAAAAGTTTTCAGACACAAGTAGCTAACTTAATGCTATAAAACTAAATATGTCATATAAATTGTAGAAAGGCTACAGTGAAGAGAAAATGTTAAGGCTTCTTTAAAGACTAATAGTGAAGACTGAAGAGAGAAAAAAAAGAGAAACAGTGACTACTATCTTTAAGCAAGTTGCTTTCAATTCAGATATACATAGAGCCTTAACTTGAGAAAGGTGAAATAAAGTCATTTGTAAAAGCTAAGTAAATTCCCGTCTAATGGAGAAGCTCACTAATAAGAAGTGAATCAATGGACTATAAGATCACAATAAAATTCAGGCAACAGAAAGTGCAGTCACAATATGGTAACCGTATGTCACCAACAAACACAATATAATCAGACTATTTAAAAACTATTCTCTACCAATTTATTAGAATTACAAAGGATATATTAATCCACTGGTATGCAATCAGCTAAACAGTAAAAAACTATACAAGACAAATAATTGAGTTTCTTCACAAAATAAAACTTTAGGACAAAGGGCCAGGAATTTAGCTCGGTGGCACTGCCCCTGTCTTGAAAGAACAAAATCCTGAGTTTGATCCCCAGTACGGAAAAAAAAAAAAGCCAACTTTAGGACAATGAAAAAACAGGAACAAATGCACTTTGCTTCATAAACCATAGCACGTATCTTCTGTTGTTTTTCCAACACCAGCTTGAGTTGTATCAATATCCAAATTCTCTCACCTGGTTCCCCTGTGGCCAATAGTCCAATTAAAAAACAAATAATGGTATAATGCAGCTGAGGGCCAAGGAGAAAGTTAAAATGGCTAATTCCGGACTGGGGATTTAGCTCAGTGGTGCCACTGCCTACAGTACAAACAAGCACGAGCTCCTGAGTTCAATCCCTGGTACCAAAAAAAAACCAAAACAAAACAAAAACAAAAAACAAAAAACAAAACCCAAAACAAAATGGCTAATTCTCAGATTTGTTTCATATCTTGCTCAATGTAACTTTATCAACTGAGCACAGACCAGAAAGAGACCAAAGATTTGTGACATGTAAAACTTCAGCTCACATTATCTAACAGAATTAAACTACTATTTTATGCACAATTGAACTATCTCATCAGAAAGTATACTGAAGTCATATATGAAATATTATAGGGCTGGGGATTTAGCTCAGTGGTTCAGTGGCCTGCCTTGCAAGCGCAAGGACCCAAGTTCAATCCCCGGTACCAAATAAATAAATAAATAAATAAAATATTACAAACAAGTAACATACAGTGTCAGGTGGAGTAGATCTACACCTAGGTTGATACTATCCATTTTTCACAATGTTCAAAATTAAATATTAAAAGGTCTTACTATAAAGATACAAATGAAACTGTGTGGTAACTTTTTTTTTTTTTTTTTTTGGTACCGGGGATTGAACTTGGGTCCTTGGGTTTGCCAGGCAGGCAGCACCACTGAGCTAAATCCCTAGCCCTTAACATTTTTAAACTGTTCTTTCAAAGTGCAAGATAATACAAATTTTCCTTATATCCAAATCAGTTGACTTTCCAACAGACACTTCTAAACCACTGCACTTCAATGTCTATAGAAAAGGACACTTGTTCAGCAAAAATTTGAGTGATACCTGAATACTCATGTTTATAGCAGCACAATTCATAACAGCTTGAATTAATAGCTTGAATGCAGCCTATATGTTCATCAACAGATGGATTAAAAAATGTGTTATTTAAACACAACAGAGTACTACTCTGCCATAAAGGATAAACTTGAGTATTTTGCAGACAAATGGGTGCACCCTGAGACCATGTTAACTGAAATAAATCAAACACACAAGCTTAAATATCACATAGTTTCTCTTATACAAGAAACCAAAATATAAAGAGCAAAATAAAATATTTATGATAGGAAGAGAGATAAATTTTTTGCAAAAAGAAAGAGGACCAAGGATGGAGGGAGGTGAGTGGGAAGGGTATGAAAAAAGAATTAAATGTGTTAGTTCATGTACCAACTCCTGACAAGGAATGTAATAATCATTATGAACTATAAGCATGTACTAAAAAAATTGAAAAATTAACTTATAACTTAATCTATACCATTAAGTTTAATGCCATTAAACATTCTATAAACTGCCAAAGAAAAATCTCTATAAAGCAACTTAAGAAAAGTTTTTTCCCATTTCTGTTACCTGAGGAGACGTAGGGAGCCTCAACCCACCCCAGCTCCCCTGGCACCAAGGATTGACCCAGTGACCTTTGCTCTGAGCTATAGTCCCAAACCCCTTTTCAAATTTCAAGACATAAGTCTGGCTAAACTGCTAAATTTACCAGACAGGGCTCACACTCTTTTGTTCTTTTTGAGGCAGGGTATCAATTATGTAGTTCAGGCTGATTTTGAACCATTGAACTCACTGGGTAGCCGAGGCTGGTTACAATCTTGGAGTGATTCCCCAACCTCCATTTCTCAAGTGCAAAGATTACCTAAGTGTGCTGAGATCACAGGCAGGAATCAACACACCCTACTGGGCTCAAATTTACAATACTCCTGCCTCAGCCTCCCCTGGTGCTGGGATTAAAAAGAGTACAGGGCATGATAGAAAAAGTGAGAGTGGTCTCTATTAATCTTAATATAATATAGCCACATTTTCGGGTTTTTTTGTTTTTTGTTTTTTAACTGTTAGATCAGTTCAATCAGAATACAATTTAAAAGTGAATCAAAACTGGGTGTGAGGGCCGATGCCTATAATCCAAACACTCAGGAGGGTAAAGTAGGAAGATTACCAGTTCAAGCCCAGACTAAAGTACACAGAGAGACCCTGTTTCAAGGAGGAAAAGAAAAAATGTGAATCAAAAATGACAACTGAGATACCTAAAAGATAAGTGATCCTAAGAATGAATCCTGGACTGGAAATAAGAGGAACATACTATAAAAAAGCAACACTGTTGAATGACTTAATGAAACTGGAACTCACACAGTACATAACAATATTTACTTTCTGGTTGGTAAAATTACTGAAGTTAATAATGGTATTGTAGTTATCTCAGAGAATACCCTTAGGAAATGTATGTAAGATTTAGAGGTAAGGGACCATTAATGTATTGACTTATTACCAATGAGTCAATAAGAAAGTTTTGAGCGTGAACACGCAAAGAAAGCAAAGGGGACAATCTTCAATGAACATACTTAGGCAGGTGTCACATGCATGTTTTGAGTACTATTCTGGCAATATTTATGTAAGTTTAAAATTATTACCAAATTAAATTTTTAAAAAATCATTTAGTCTTGAGAATAATATTAATCAAAGCAAATGTGGAAAATACTTCTGTATATACTTAACATTTGTGCCAGGCACTGGCCTAGGAACTATGTACGTTTGTATACAAAATCTTTTAATCTTCAATAAATACTACGCTCTTCATTTTTCTGTAACCTGTAGAGCTATTATAACTCATGTAGCCTGATACAATATCCAGTCTTACCATATCCTATGTCATCTAAAAGAATTATCCATAAACTCAGCAAAATTTCCATCTTGTGTTAAATATTTAGGTTGTCATCCATTATTATATTTTAGAACTTCTACATTATAAAACCATTCTTTCCATTCCAATGTTAATAGTGACGTTTATAATACTTTTTCTTTGGTGATAAGGTCTTGCTTTGTAGTTTAGGCTGACCTTGGACTATGTAGCCCAGGCTGGCCTTAAACTCCTGCCTCAGTGTCCCAAGTGCTAGGATTACAGGTGTGTACCACCACACCTGCGGATAATTACATTATTTTTTTTAAATGGTTAAAAAGGATAACTGGTTTCTGTAGACACATGAAAACGTTATCTACCAATTTCTTTTTTGGTACTGGGGATCCAACTCGGGTCCTTGCTCTTGCAAGGTATGCAGCAGCACCACTGAGCTAAAATCCCCAGCCCAGGATTTCTCCTTT
>NW_022900915.1:11742281-11755006 GCF_012274545.1 Fukomys damarensis
TTTTTTTTTTTTTTTTTTTTTTTTTTTTTTTTTTTTTTTGGTACTGGGGATCAAACTCAGGACCTTGTGCTTGCAAAGCAGGCAGCAGCATCACTGAGCTAAATCCTCACCTCTCTCTTTTACTTTCTTTAATGTATTACTTTCTGTTAAACCTCTGTAATTAATCTGATTTAACTAAGTTTTGTTTTTCTACAAGTCACTAAGTAACATTTTTCTGAACTTCAGTATCACAGAAATTCAAAGTATTTCTATAATGCCTAAACAAGCTATCTAAAATTTTTCCAACTCTTCAAGGAACTGAAAATCCTGATGAAGAATCTTGTACCATGTTCCAAGCCCAGGAATTTCAATCAATAAATAATTCTAAAAAGCTCATCTTCTGTAAGTGAAATAAATAGGACACACATGTGTAAATACCAAATAGTTTCTCCAGTGTGAGAAACTGCCAAGTGTAAATGAGGACCAAAATGTACAACAGATAATATAAAATAGGAAGAAAAGGTCCAAAAAAGAAGGGGAAGTAGTGAGGGAAAGGTGTGAGTGAAAGGAAAGAAAAAGAAAAATATATGAAAAAAGAAGAAAAAAATGGAAACAAAGTTTTCGTAAATAGGGAGGGGTGGATGGAAGGGAAGAGGAATGGGGAAAAAACAAGAACCAAGATATATCATGTACAGGTACAAATTCCCAATGATGCATGTGATCATAATGTATACCTAAAATGTACCAATAAACTAAATAAAAATAAATAAAAAGCTCATCTTTCATCTAAGAATACCAGCAGTAGGATCTAACATACTCCCAGAAGCAAAATAAAAGCTTTGTATTACCTCTTCTTTAATTTCTTCTTTTTCTTGGATTAGTGGTTTTGGCTCAGGCTTAACTGGTTCCAAAGGTGGAAGGTAATTCTTAGTATAGAGACTTTCAAATAGTTTATCCACAAAACCGGAAGTTTCTAAAAAGAAAAAATAATATTTAATTTTTATATAAACAAACAAAAAATATGTTTTAGAAAAACAGGCAATCTCTTACACTGCAGATGGGACTAAAAGTGAGACCTTAAGGAAGGGAATTCCACTTTTGGCTATTTAAAGCCTTCTAACGTAACTGCACATACATAAATCATATATTCGTTAAGTATGATTATTTTTCAAAGTATGTAATAACAAAACATTGAAAACAACCCAAACTTACATAAATAAAAGTAAAATAAATTATGAGATAATTACACAAGAGAACATAAACTTTTTTTTAGTGCTAAGATCAAACCCAAGGCCTTGTATATGCTGGGTAAGTACTCCATCTCTTTGCTCTATCCCCAGCCCACAAAACATCTGCAGAAAGAACTAGTCCTAGGAAAAATCAAATCTTGAAGATGTAAGACAATGTCTTTATGTATTCAACAGAGAGGACACAATAACTGAAAAACTATGTGCTGTAAGAGAAAAAAAGAGGCACATGTACAATAGGCAAGAATATTTATCTTGGTATAACTTTATACTGCTGGATTAAGTGTATGTCTACTCAAAAACTTTAAAAGATTTTTAAATCTGTTGGAAGATCAATATTGTTATGAGAATAATATGAAATATTGGCATAAAAACAGAAATACGGAGCAATGAAACAGACTAGAGGATGGAGAAACAGCCCTAGGCATATTCACATATCTGATCTGGGACAAAGAGGCAAAAACATGGGCTGGAAAAACAAATGGCACTGGGAAAACTGATTATCTATATGCACAAGATTGAATCTAGACCCATATCTCTCAACATGAACTAAAATGAAATCAAAACGGGTAAAAGATCTAGATATTAAAATAAAAAACACCTAATATGCTGAATGATAAAATAGGTAAAAACTCAAGAGCCAGCCACATGTGGTGGCACACATTCATAATCCTACCACTTGGGAGGCTGAAACACAAGGATCGCCTCAAGTGGGAGGCCAGTCTAGGCTACATAGTGACTTCAAGACCATCCTGAACTATGTAACTACATAGCGAGATCCTGCTTCGAAAGAAAAAAGATGCGGTAGTGACTGGGGATTTAGTTCAGTGCCCATGCCTGCTTCGCAAGCACAAGGTCCAGGGTTTGACCCTGGGTACCAAAAAAAACCTTCTGAAGACATAAGCATAGGCAAGGACTTTCTTAATAGAACTCCAACTATACAGGAAATAATACCAAGAATCAACAAATGGATGTATATGACATTTAAAAGCTTCTGCACAGCAAAAGAAACTAACAGTGAAGAGATAACCTACAGAATAGGAAAAAAATTCCTGCAAGCCATTCCTCTGACAGAGGACTAATTACTAAAGAATGGATAATAAAAATGAACAGAAAGTTCTCAGAAGAAGAAATACAAATGACACTAAGTATATTTCAAAATGGTCAACATTTTTGGCCATCAGAGAATTGCAAGTTAAAACAGCCCAGTGACTCCATCTTACTCCAGAGAAAGAAGTATCATCAAAAACTCAAAATAGGGAGCTGGGGATTTAGTCAGCGGTGCTGCACCCGCCTCACAAGCACAAGGTCCTGAATTTGATCCCCAGTACCCACCCCAAAAAACCCAACCTCAAAAAGGAAAACTCCTACATTGTTGGTGGGATTGTAAACTAGTGTAACCACTATGGAAATCACTATGGAGATTCCTCAAAAGACTAAAATTTGAAACTCCTTTCAACCTACCTACTAGGTATCTTCCTGAAAGAGCTAAATATTACAATGATACATGTGTGTCCATGTTTATAGCAGCACAACTCACAATAGCTAAATCTTCAAAGTGGCATACACCTCCATCAACAGATGAATGGATAAAGAAAACGTGGCATATATACACAATGGACTACTACTTGGCCATAAAAAGGATAAATTTCAGTCACTTGTAGAAAATGGATGTACCGTGAGACCATAATGTTAAGTGAAATAAATCAACCACAGAAACTTATTCATCATATGGTTTCTTCTATATGAGAAACAAAGTATAAAGAGAAAAATAAAAGATGATATGAAACAGGAAAGTAGACCTTTTGCAAATGGGAAGAGGATCTAGAGATAAAGGGAAAGGAAGATAAGGAGAAGTAAAAAAGATTAAGATGTAATATGTACATAAACAAACTCCCCAGGAAAAATATATTATGTATAGCAAAAACGTACTAAAAAAAAAAAAAGTGATATGGAAGCTGATAGCTTTCAAAACTTCGGACTAACAGAATATGAGGAATAAAATTCACTGAAGTATAAACATCAAAAATATTTATAGTATCTAGCCAAACCTGTAATCTCAGCCCTCTGGAAGGCTGAGGCCTCTGGGATCATGCCCATTTCTTCTTGGATATAAACAAGCCCCAGACTACAGGGGCAAAGACTGATGGAATCATTGTCTTAACAAGAATCAGCAGCTTCCATATTCTTAAGTTACTCCTCAACCATCAAGTAGGTGTTTCCAAAAGCTGTGAAGGATCTAAAAGATATGAGAGCTGCCATTTGCTCAACACAGGAGAAAAGCAGATTGGGTGTGACAGCACCTAGCACTGGAAAAGCTGAAGCAGGAGAATCCTGAGCTCTGAGGCCAGCTTGGACTACACATTGAGACTCCATCAAACAAAAGTAAACAAGGGGGTGAAAGGAGGGCAGGGGAAGAGGGAAAAGATAAGAACCAAGATAAATCATGGTAAAGGTACAAGATCCTAAGGATGAATATAACTGTATTGTGTACATTATAAAAAGTAAACAAAAAAGGAGTGGGGGAAAAAACTTCTCTTCTAAAACCTATGAGAAGTAATTCAGCATGAATACATATGTAAAGACACCTGACTACTGTCTTTACCATAAAACTTAAATCTTCAGGAAGGTTTAAATTCAAGAAGTTTTTGTTTTGTTTTTTTTTTGGTACTGGGGATCGAACTGGGGCCCTTGCGCTTGCGAGGCAGGTGGTAGAACCACTGAGCCAAATACCTGGCCCTAAATTCAAGAAGTTTTAAATTCAAAATCTTTATCAAAATACTTGGATGTTGAGCATTGTGGCACACTTGGGCAGCTGGGGCAGGAGGATCACTGTGAGTTTGAGGCCAGCAAGACCCTGTCTCGAAAGTACCATAAATAAATGAATGAATCAATGAATGTATGTATGTATGTATGTATGTATGTATGTTTGGTGGAAGATCCACAATAATTACCTTTTTGTAAAAAGACATCAAGTTGATCAGCACAAAAGGCTTTCAATTCTTTTTCAGGTTTGTCCTTCTTGACCAGTGCTACAACATAGTTGGCTAAGGCTGAAGGGTCTGCGTCACATCTAATTGGACAAAGAGAAAACAAAAATTTTGAAACATTTTTAAACAATGACATCAGAACAGAGTTAACCCTATTCTGGAAAAATCAAACTTCAAAAGCATTATTTTGTATTCTTTTTTTTTTTTGGTACCGGGGACAGAATTCAGGATCTTGCACTTGCAAGGCAAGCAGTGGAACCCTGAGCTAAATCCCTGGCCCTCAAAAGCATTGTTTTAAGAAGCGACTACCAACACAGGGTACTACTATACAAACAAGATGTATATACTGCAAGTGAGATTTTCCTTTTTCAATTATTTCTGTAACTGTTTGTTTCCCCTATTTTTTGATGTTCTAGTTATGCCAAGAATCTCTAACCAGGTCTAAATTTATTTGTTTTCTCAAATGGCAACAATGAAAAAGTAGCATCTAATCCCTAAAGTGCTGTTTGGCATCAGCCTACAGAAGAACTATAAATAAAACACTATACAGGCACAACGTCCCATGCCTGTAATCCTAACTACTTGGGAAACTGAGGCAGGAGGATCTTAAGTTCAAGCCCAGGCTGGACAGCTTAGCAAGACCCTCTCTCAAAAAAACAAAACAAAACAAAAAAAAATGGTTGGGGATGTGCCACAGTGCCACTGAGTGCAACCCACAGTACCACAAAGAAAAATACTAAAGAGCTGGGTGTGGTGGCGCATACCTGTAATCTCAACACTTGAGAGAGTCTGAGGCAGGAGGATCACAAGTTTCAGGCCAACCTGGGGTATATAGTGAGTTCAAAGCCAGCCTGAACCATACAGCGAGACCCTACCTCATAAAGCCAAAAACAAATAAATGAATGAATAAATCATCCTCAGGAATTATCGGTTCCCTGTCAGCAGGGAGGAGAAAGCAGGGAAAGTGATGGACACACATCATCCTCCTCTAAGCACCTTTCTCTACATCCCCAGCCAATAGCATCCAAAACTGGCTATCAAAGATGGGGGCAGTGGCATACACCTTTAAATCGGAAATGCTTGGAAGGCTGGGTCAGCAGTATAACAAGTTTGAGGCCAGCCTAGACAACATAGCAAACTTTGCCCCCATCCCAAAAGAAGCCAAAAGCCATCAACCCTACTGCTCATCTTCTCAGTTATTATTTTAAAGATTACTTATAAAATGAGAACACCATTTTGTTGGCAAATGCTTTAGTAGCCAAAAGCAAAGAAATATCTAGGGTTTATAAACAAGACAAATAGTGCAAAGGCAACAGAGACAGTTTTTGTCTGCTTCAGTTTTTCGAGTTAGTAGTAACCTAACCCTGACACTCAAAATCATCTCCTACACCAGGGCAGCACACAATCCTAGACTGTCAATTCCTGAAGTATACCAATCTGTCAGACTTAAAAGTTTGATCTATATCACATGAAAGTAAAAAGATAAAAACCATACTTATACATATTTTTAAAAAATAATCCAGATTTCCCAATGAATTCTTGCTTCCGTAACATATTCTTTGTGACTTCACAGGGTTGTTATAAAGGTGAAATAAAGCTGCATGTAGTGGCACCTGCCTATAATCCAACAATTTAGGAAACCTCGTCTCAAAATAAAAAGTAAAAAAAGAAGGGGGAGAAGAGGAAGGTATCTCAGTGTGAAGACCTTGGGTTCAATTCCCACCACGTGCAAAACAAAGTGAAATAAAAATTAAGAATGACAATAATACCATCATTTCAACAATGATCATATCCCTACAAAACATTAATCAATCCAACTAATCTCGTCTAAGCTTCCAGTCAACCAGAAAGTAAATTTCAGCTCAAGAATATCAATTGCATCCCAATGTCTTTATTAGTAAACAAAAGTCAAGCATGAATACCCTTACATCTTTCCAGTTTTTAAAGTTTGTCTTTAATAAAGCTGATTTTTTTCCTTGCTAATACTGTCATGGGTAAGGCCTGTTCTTTAAACATCTATAGTCCAAATTCTAAGAAACAAGTTAACTTAATAGGTTCCTAAGGCTTAACTTTATAGTTCCTACCCTGGTGTTCATGCATAACTGTCCCATTGGGCAGCTCATAACATACACAGGCACTGTCTCATGACACCTAATGGGACAGTCATGCATGTACCACCACTGGCCCAAGCTGCCCAGCAGGGAGACATACAAGTTAAGGCCTTGTCATGAACGTGTTAAACAATTATGGACAAAGGTCAAAGTGCACTAGAATAGTGTCAAAATGATAAGTTACCTATTATTAAAACATGCCATTTGTGGGTCCGGAAATAGCTCAGTGGAACAACATCTGCCTTGCAAGCATGAGGTCCTGAGTTTGATCCCAAGTACAAAGAAAAAAAAAGCCATTTCAAAGAAAGTTTTAAAAAGATTTTCCTTAATTTAAAAATCTAAGTTACATTTCAAAAAACCATGAACAGTCCAGTTGCTAAATCTTTCGTCTGAGACTGAGTTTACTACATAGTCCAGGGTGGCCTGCAACTGGTAACCTTCCTGCCTCAGATAGGTGGCATTACAAGCATGCACCACCATGCCCGAGCCAACTTGCTGAATTCTAAAATGGACCTCTGTGTGTGTGTGTGTGTGTGTATGTGTAAAAAGTTTCATCATCAAAAAATATTACACAGGGCTGGGGATTTAGCTCAGTGGTTCCAGTGCCTGCCTCACAAGCGCAAGGTTCTGAGTTCAATCCCTGGTACCAAAACAAAACAAAAAAAAAACCCAAAAAGCAAAACAAAAATTACACATGCCATGTTCACCTGGGGTATTCAAGAAAACACTTTAAAATAATAGTAATATGTGAGTATAACCTAATTTCACCCAAGAACAACAAAATATTTTATCAATGTAGTTCTACATTCATAAAAAGGGAAGAGAAAGAAAGAAATCACATTTCTACCTTTTCTTAGAAAGTTCAGATCCTGGACAAGGATACTCTGACATAGAAGAAAAGAACATAGAAAATAAGAAAGAACGGCAGAAAATGGCACCATTATTTTCTGTAATGTTATCAGAAGCTTCTAGGAGTCTCATGACCTGACAGGACCACTCCTAGGTAAGGATAGGAGGTTGCTAGTAAGAAATATGTAAACAGCCAGACTACCAAATAAAAGGAACAGGCTTAATAAGCCCAGTTATCTTTTACAAAATTCAGGATTCAAACTCAACGTATGGTAGCACAGGCCTATAATCCCACCACTCTGGGAGACTGAGGTAGGATTACAAACTCAAACCCAGACTAGGCAACTTAGTGAATCAGCTAAATCAAAAATCAAAACATTTGCCAGGGATGTAGACAGCGCAAAGGTCTTGGGTTCAATCTCCAGTACCACAATGAATGAACAAATGAACGAATGAATGCAGAGCTAAGCTCCTTCAGATATATTGGTGTTAAAAATCAAGATGAACAGTTAAGAAAAGGTAAAATAATACAAAAGAAGCACAGGCCTGGAATCCCAGCATTCTGGGAGGCTGAGGTTAGAGGATCACAAGTCAAAGCCCAGCCAGGGCAACTTAAGACACTGTCTCAAAATGAAAAAATGAGAGAAGAGCTGGGGATGCCCTGTGAGAAGATCCTGACTCTAATCCCCAGAATCAAGGGGGAAAAAAGAGAAAAGTCTAAACTCCAGGAAAAGTGATCACAGATTCTAAACATTTATTTAATGTTAGCGAACAATGATTATTAAATTATAGAATTCTATACTAAATGCAAAGGCATGTTACAGCCAAAGGAATAAATGCCAAAGCATTTAAATTTTATTGTACATTTTTAATAATTAATTTTATTGGTACATTTTAAATACATATATATAAAGATCACATTCATCATAACTTGTACCTATACATGATATATACCTTGATTCTTTTTCCCCAATCCCCTCCCCCTTCCCTTCCTTATTTAAAAAAATGTATTTAAATTTTTTTGCTTGTTTTTATTTAATTTTTTTTGGGGGGGTACCAGGGATCAAACTCAGGGCCTTGTGCTTGAGAGCGAGGTGCAGCACCACTGAGCTAACTACCTGACCCAAAAGCACTTAAATATAATGCCGCCTAATATGTGCTGAGAAAGTGTGCTATGAAAGAAATCAGTATGAAAATAATAAAAAAATAATCAAATCATAATTGAATAGTGAAATTTCAATATATTGAGGAGCTTGACACTGCCATTTTCTAGAACTTTCAGATTGTTCTTATTCTTTCAACACACTAACATCTCAGTATATAACCTTCAAATCTGACAATTATATTAACACAGATATGGTACTGGTGCTAATGGTAGCCCAACAAGACTTCCAGAAGTGTCACCAAAAAAATCACAGCATTTCTAAGACAAAATATGGAAGATCACTGCCAGTCCTACCTGAGCTACACAGTGAGACTGTCAGAGACAGAGACACTTAAAAGCTGTCGGTTACTCACCTGGAACCAAAGTTTATGAAAATGCATTTCTACTTGGTTACAAGAATTAAGTACACTGGGAATGAATAGAATTTTTAAATTTTGGATCTCTTGCTATGTTAAATATACCTATTTTCAGACAGAAAAGGTAATAATATACATCTTAAATTATTACTCTATAGAGTCAACTGAAATAGTGAAGTTGCAAATACAAAATAAGTGAACCACTCCAGGTCAGGCAAAAGCATACCTTTGGAACTAACACTCAGCTTTAATTCCACACAAATAACATCAATTTCACATACACTTTTCTAATGTATATTTGCAGGACAAACAATGTATCCTAAGTCTCAACTAACAGTCACCTTTTAGTAAAAACAAAGAATCAAGCAAAGAAATTTCCTAAAACTTAAATGTTACAAATGAGGACTCCTGGCCAGGCGTGGTGGTGCACACCTGTAATCCCAGCACTCGGGAGGCTGAGGCAGGAGGATCGCTGTGAGTTTGAGACCAGCCTGGGCTACATAGTGAATTCCAGGTCAATCTCAACTACATAGCGAGATCCCGTCTCAAAAAAAAAAAAAAACCAAATGAGGACTCCTTAAAATTCACACCTGCACATAACACACCTGTAATCTCCAAACTTGGGAGGCTGAGGCAGGAGGACCTACTGTCAATTCGCAATACTGCAAAAGACTGTAAAAATTAAATTTTTATTAGGAAAACAGAAATATTGCTCTAAGAATGCCTTATGTGTAAAATTTTCATATTTCTCTTTGCTTATTTTAACGAGTTTATTGCAAGAATAGTATACATCTGCTCAGCAGACACACTAACTTCACAGATTTCAGCCATAAACCCAATTCTAACAGCTGAGTAAAAGTCCTACCTTTGGCCCCAAGCCAAAAAATACTACTAAAAAACCACTGTAGTTTGTTTTAGGAAAAAGGCCAACACTATTTAGACCTTTTCACTTTCAGAAAAATTTACATCTTTCTGAATATGGGCCTAATTTTTAAATTCTTAGTGTGATCTTTTTTTCAGAGATAAGGCAACGAATAAATGTGCTATCGACTCATAGGAAAAAAAATCTTCTGACCCTAATACATGTCAACAGCTACTAAAAATGTCCATATTCCTTCTCCAGTAGTCATACTTATGGGAAAGTATGGTAAGGAAACAAAAGCAAACACACACTTGTAATCCCCAAACTTGCAAGAGAAAAAGGATTGCCAGCCTGGGCTAGTGAGACCCTGCCTAAAAAAAAAAAAAAACTTCTAATAGAAAAAGTTGCGTCAAGCTAACCATTCTCTTATTATTGGAGGTTTATGAACTATTATGCCTCCACAGAGATGTTTTCAAGAACAATGAATAAATACGAAAAATGCTTCTGATGTACTAATGTCAACTAGAATAATCAAGACATAAAATTTCTGCTTACAGCTCCATGAAAAGTTCATACACAGAAGATAAATCAAAAATAAATATCCAGGGCCTGGAATTTGGCTCAGTGGTGCGCCACCTGCCTGGCAAGTGCAAGGTCCCGATTTCAATCCCCGGAACCATAAATAAATAAATAACATCCATAATTTTATTTTCTCTCACTTCTATTTTTTCTTCAATGCAATCATAAAGGCCCCATCTCAATACTATTATATTGGAGATTAAACTCCAAAATATGGGGCTGGGGATGCAACTCAATGGTAGCACATTTGCCTTGCATGTCTGAAGCCCTCCGTTCAATGCTCAGAAGTACAAATTTTAGGGAACATCAACATTCAGACTACAGCACTTTCACTTTACCCTTAATTGACAAAGGGCCTTCATGAAAAGAGTATGATATGAAAAAAAACCCATGATTTGTTTAGGGGTAAAATATATACATACATCTGTCAGTTGCAAACATTATTTTGATATTTGGACTATAGCTCCTACAGCAGTAACCACCAGCTGAATATACACACAAAATTTGACAATTAAAACAATTCTTCCCCGGAACAACAGCAGCAAAAACAATTCCTGTGTGTGTGTGCGTGTGTGTACATGTGCATGAGTGGGCAGAGCTGGGGATGGAACCCAGGTCACTTCTATGCTAAGCAGGCACTCTACCATCAAGCTACATCACTAGCCCAATCTTACATTTCCAATTGTCAATAAATGTAAATACACATGAGGATGATGTTCATTTGTTTAAATATTTACTGTTAATTAAGTAGAAAGCATCTTACTTGGTAATGGAATTACTTTGTGCAAGAGAGACTTTGCCCTCCAGTCACATGGTAAAGAAATGGATGTGAAATAATTATAAAACAAAATAGCAAATGGCATAAAAGTAAGTAATGACATTTCAAGAGAATAAGAAAAGACAGTGGTAGGAAACACAAAACTATAAAAGCAACTTCTGGCTTCTAGCCTATAGCTGTTGGGCCAGGAAGAATGAAGTCAGACATACTCAGGAGGCAGACCAAGGACATAAGAAATATGTTAACTTAGTAGACTATGATTTGCCAATAAGTCTTCTGGCCAAACTAAGTCTTTTTCTATGAAACCATGAATGGTCTCCTTAAACAAGCCTCACAGCACTTTACAGGCACATTAATTCTTTGAATCCAGTACTATACTGTAGAGAAATTTTAATTCATCTCAATTTTAAGGCTATTATCTCCAAAATATTCATTTAACTCTACTAGTTTATCAGGAGGTCAGGTATAACGAATGCTAGATGATTTTTTTCCTTCCATTTGGGCAACTGCAGAGATTACTAACCAAAGTTTAACTTTATAAGCATTACAAACCTACAGCAGTATGCAAACACTAGAGTTTAATCAAGGTACACTGCCATGTTCACTGAGCAAATAAAATCACTGAACCAATAAAATAATCTCAGTAAAACTTACTGCTGCCTTTTCTAACACACTCCAAGATGACAACATACTCGTCTCCCAGTTCATTTAAAAAGACACTGACAGCCAGAGCTCACAAAAATTGCATATCAAGACTATGACTTTCACTGGCAAATCCTGTTCTCACTTATAGAACCAATTAGTTGTGCCTTGCATGATATATATATATACATACATACATACACACATATATATATGTGTGTGTATATATATATAAAATTTTTTTTGGCACCAGAGATTGAACTTGGCCCTTGTGCATGCGAGGCAGGCACCAGAACCACTGAGCTAAATCCCCGGCCCCTAATTAATATTTTTAAAATAGTACTGATGTTTAACATTAACAGGCAACTTCTTCTGCAGTGAGTTTGATGTATTCTTATATTTCAAAACCCATAAAATTTACAGAATAGTTACTGAAGTACATAAAGTACTCTTCATAGTTTGCAACCTTAACATGTTTGAGTGAGCAAAGTAGCTGCTTAAGGAAGATTAGACAATTTCTCCCAAATCACCGTCAATCTGAGAAATACATAGCTAGAAACTAAATGGCCCTGATTCAAAAAATTATGCACTATTAGAATACACAAATAAAACTGTCCAACTTTACAAATGCCCTCACTTTTGTTTTTGGTGTTGCTGTTGTTGTGTGAGACAGGGTCTCACTATGTAGTTCAGGATGGCCTCAAACTTGCAGTGATTCTCCTGCCTCAGCCTAACAAGTGCTGGAATTATAAGCATGTGCCATCATGCCTGGTAGCCATCACCTTTTATTTTTTTATTTGTTTGTTTGTTTATTTATTTTGGTACTGAGGATCTTGAACTTGCAAGGCAGGCTCGATCCCATTGAGCTGACTTCCCAGCACCATCACCTTTGGAAAACACATACCAATACAAATTTTTTTTGGTACCAGGGATTGAACTCACAACCTCCCACTTGCCAAGCAGGCGCTGTGCTGCTGAGCTAAATCTCCAGCCCCCAATACAAATTTTTACATCAAGCCAAACAAGCAGCAGCAAGTGCGTTTATTTTTATATTTTTTTAAATATATAATATAGGGCCAGGGATTTAGCTCAGCAGTTTGGTGGCCTGCCTTGCAAGCGCAAGGACCCGAGTTCAATCCCCAGTACAAAAAAAAAAAAAAAAAAAAA
>NW_022900915.1:11755164-11759293 GCF_012274545.1 Fukomys damarensis
AAAAAAAAAAAAAAAAAAAAAAAAATGTGTATATATACATACATATATATATACATACATACATATATATATATATATGATATATACACACACACATATAAATATATATATATACACATATACATATATATAATAACTGTAAAATTCATACATTAAATACACTAGGTTTGGTAGAAATATGTCAGTTACTTGTCTGAACTATTTTGGGGTTTTATTTTTTGAGACAAGATCTCATTATAATACCCTAACCTGGTCTTAAACTTGTAATCCTCCTGTCTCAGCCTCCCAAGTTACATGAACTTTTTCCAAACTTACAAATTTCTTCAGTGATTCCTCTATCTCCTGGATCTACTGAGAACCTTCTTTTTAAGGGATCTGCATACTTACAATGAGCATTTGTTTCTGGTAAACTGAAACTATCACATTTCCAAATAGTGCAAAATCCCTAAATAATCCCCCTGACGAGGATATCTAGGATATTTGGAACATGGGGAAAGATGAAAATCCCAAAAAAGATCTGTTAGTCTGTTTACACACTTGCAAGTAACTCACATAAACTGATTGCCTAAGATATGGTTTCCCTCTTCTTTATTACAGTGCCAACAAAAACGGTTTTTTCCAACCTGCTAAGGGAACTAAGGAGTTAGTTATTTCTTCCAGGCTCCTTTTTCTGTTCTCTAGTAACAGTAATAGGTATGTTCCAGGTCTACAAGGAGCAGAAGGTGACAGGTAAGCTTTAAGGGCCATGACATTTCTAACTTATCTATAGGTATAGTGGTGTGTAAACGGCATTAATTTAGAAATACCTCGTTACACACTTTTGTTTCACCAGTAACAAAATGTAACATGCTTTAAAAACCCCTGAACACGGGGCTGGGGATTTAGCTCAGTGGATCTGCCTCCTGCCTCGCAGGCACAAGGACCCGAGTTCAATCCCCAGTACCAAAAAAAAAAAAAAAAAAAAAAAATCCTGAACACGAGAAACTTTTATCAATTTATATAATTATAAATTAGGCCAAATGAAAAAACATAAATCACGTGCATAGCCACAGTTTCATTCCAACTTACAATATCTGAAAGCCTAACAATTGCTCTGAAACATTATGTTGTAACCACATGTCAATCTGCTATCAAAATTTTGAATTTTTTTTCTCATTGAGTTTACTGGTACATTTTAGGTATACAGTACAGTTACATTCATTATTAGGATCTTGTTCCTTTACGTGACAGGTCTTGGTTTCCATTTTTTCCCCTTCACCCTGCCGTCCCTTCACCCCTTCAAAATTTTGAATTTGAAATACAAAAAAAGTAAATTTATAAACACTGCCCACTGTAGTGTATCACTTAAAGACCTTCAAACAAAACATAATCTCCTAGGCTGGGGATTTAGCTCAGTGGTTCCGCCACCTGCCTCGCAAGCGCAAGGACAGGTCTTGGTTTCCATTTTTTCCCCTTCACCCTGCCGTCCCTTCACCCCTTCAAAATTTTGAATTTGAAATACAAAAAAAGTAAATTTATAAACACTGCCCACTGTAGTGTATCACTTAAAGACCTTCAAACAAAACATAATCTCCTAGGCTGGGGATTTAGCTCAGTGGTTCCGCCACCTGCCTCGCAAGCGCAAGCCCTCAAGTTTAAAAAAAAAAAAAAAAAAAAAAAAAAAAAAAAAAATCAAGAAAAAATAATCTCCCAAGGCAACATACCAGTAAGGAAAATGTACGTGACATTTGCACTTTCTATTCCTTATTAACATCTTCCAAAACCAGTACTTATGTAAATTAAAAATAAGCATTTTTATTTTGTACTTCTAGGACAGCCATCTACACTGTGAAGCCTAAGTAATGATTTCAGTGGGTTTGTTTTGTGATAAGGGAGAAACTTGAGCCTGGGCATTGTAGGCAAGCACTCCACCACTAGGGTACACTCCCACTCCCAGCCCAGGCCGTACATTTTCTGAAAAAAAAACTTAAATGAAAGCCTGACACAGCGATTCACACCTGATATCCCAGCACTATAGAGAAGAGGCAGGATGATCATCACAAGTCTGAGATCAGCCTGTGGCTACATGGTGAGTTCAGGACAGCCTGAGCACAGAGATCCTGTCTCAAAAAACCAAACAAACCAAAAATCTTAAGTAACTTTAAAAAGTATGCTATGTATCTTAAATTGAACATATTAACTCACATGGAAAAACAAACACAAGTAACCTTTTTGGGTTTTTGTTGTTTTGGTTTTTTTGAGATAGGGTCTCACCATGTAGTCCAGGCTGGCCTTGCACTCACTACGTAGCCTAGACTCTGGCCTTAAACACATAGTTATTCTCCTGCCTCAGCCTTCCCCCAACCCCAGTGCTGGGATTACATGCTTGTACCTCCATGGCCAGCAAGAAATCATTTGAAGACACAATCTTTATTCTTATTAGTACAGCCCAAAAAAGCCTAATGAAAACACTCTTAGTAAGATGCTATTACTGAATTTTGACAATAAAAAACAGCAAACCCAGAGTAAAACAGGTAGTTAAAAATAAATAAATAAGTCTATAATATTAAAAGTTGTCACATTTTACCTAAGACATAAAATATACATTTAACGCTTTTAACGGGATCTGTACTAATAAAAATCAGAGTGTATACAGGAAAGAAACAGAAAGAGGGGTACAAAGATAACTTTTTAATCTATGGTAATATAAAGATAGCTAAATTTTAAATAGACTTTTTCAGCAATCTCAATCAGTTTCAGTAAATCTTTCTTATTTCCAACCTTCATACCACAGTCCATTTCCATTCTTGGACTCCAACAAAACATTTTAATGCTGAAAAAGTAAGATGCACATTCAAGGAGCCCGTGCCCTTCTAAAAACTGCAGCTTATGTCCAGTCATTGTCATTTCACACTAACCAGACCACCACTAACAAAACTCAGAAGCTCTTAGTGCACCTTTATTCATTCACACACTTCTCATGCTCAAAATGCAATTACCACTCCAAGCCTCAGAATACCCCTAATGCTGCCTCCCTTACCCATGCTACCTGTACAAGGCTAACACACTACAGCGACTCTCTTCCCAGATGCCACCCCAAGAAACCAACAAAAAGAAAGAGGTAACAAAAAGCAGTGCAATCTAATGAATCAAAAGGTGCCCAACTCTTCTTCGGTCCCTTTCCCTTCAAGCAGAAATCCCTAGCCTCCAATAAGAAAAAAATCAGTAATGAGGAAGGGACAATTTCCTCTCCATTACAGTTCTGCTATCCTCTTTTCAAAGAAATTGGTGAAAACATTTCCCCCCTACCCTCCATCCTTTCCTTTTTTCTCCACCCCCTTGGAGACTGTTCCAAAGACTTGTCATATTTCAGAATCGGCCCAAATAAACACCCAACAGAACCTTAGCTCTTAAAAGTTATCCCCCCGCCAAAAACAAACAAAAAAAAAGGCCGCAGCTCTGCGACCTCTTTCAAGATTCTTACTAATACCTGTACCACTAACACTACCCAAAATATTTTAAAGGCCAAGTTTCTTGTTCTTTCCGGCCCCTCAAAAATAATCCCAGAACTAAATTACCTTCACCTGTCCTGCTACTCTTTAAACATTCACAAGGCCATTAGTCTTTCTACTACACTTTTTATTTCTCGAACACCGATATCAAAATTTTAAAAAAGCGCCTAGATGCTGCAGGTATATCCCTTTTAAACCCTCCACAAATATTACGTAGCAGTTGTAGCCCTTTCTTTCCTCAAACTCGTAAAAACCTCAATTTTTCTTCAGCCTCTCATGGTAGGCAAAAGCCATCGGTTCTCCCAACACTATGAACTCCTAAATAATGTCTTAAAATCCTTGCTATCATATTTATCAGCTCCCAATGTCTTAAAGCCCTCCAAGACCCACAGCGAGGGCTCACCGATGATTACTACCAAGCTTCAGGGTCCGTGCTGCTTTTTCTACCCTAAGGTTTTGATGAAGGCTCCGGACACTCCGCTTTTAGACCTCCTTAATCCAGCCTGCTGTCTCCTCCAAGATCTCCATATTCACATTTAAAAATCCCTCGACGGCCCCACCACCGCCCTCGGCTCCCAGACCGCAGGGTTACAGACTCCCTCCCCGCCTGGCCCCCCAAACCGCGTCAGTGTTTAAAA
>NW_022900915.1:11759351-11762320 GCF_012274545.1 Fukomys damarensis
CCGCGGCCCCCAACGCTCACGCTCGCCGGCCCCGGCCCGGCCTGGCCCACTCACATCGGCTCCAGTAACTTGGCCAGCCAGGACTTGAGGGCATCCACATCCTCTATGAGCATGGTGTAGGGAAGGCGGGCTCGGTCGCCGCTCTTCTTCAGGCCTGCTGTGGGTCTTCCCTCGCCGCCTCCTTGCGCTCTCTTCACACCTCCCAGTGCCCTAGCCCACCGGGCATCTTAAGAGACTTCCACCTACTCCCCCGGCCCGGGCCTAACAGGAACTAACCCAAGAGCCCTCACTCAACCTTACATGAAGGCCCAGGCAGGCGGGAGATAACGCCGAGTGGCGGGCGTCTTAACCAATAAATGAGAGAAGGCTGTGCGCTCAAGGCCAATGAAAAGACTCGCTCGCCCCGCCGGCCGGCAGTACCCAGTTAGGGAGAAGGGATCTAGCAAGGTAGGTAGAGAGTTTAAGTGAACTCCTGGTGCAAGATGGTATCTTGGAGAAGGTGCTGTGTTTCTTAAAGGGGCCGCAGCGCCTTTTTTGACCACGCCGCCTACCGCCGCGGAATACCGGCTTCTGCTTCTGGGAGTGCCTTGGGGAGCCAGGCGAGCCCCTCATCCTGGTTCCTTCCTCTCGGCTTTTTTTTTTTTTTTCCTGGAAACACACTCGTGTCCCGAAATGACTCAGCTATAGTAGATCTGAAACACAACGTGCAATTACGCTCATCTTACTTTTTTTTTTCCTTACACACTCATTTTGATCTGCAATCGTATGTTTTTGTCATTGTGTTTAAATTACGTAGAATGTTTCAGACAACCATGCCTTGAAAGCCAATCGTCATTTTTAAAACGTGGCGCACGGATGTAAAAGGCTGAGGCCATTTCAGTTTTACTGGTATTATTTAATAAATACTTTATGTAACAAAAATTATTCTGGTAGGTTTTTGTGAAACACAAAACTTATTTTCATTGCATATTTAAAGTAAGTTTTTCTGGGGGTGCAGGGAGAATTTTGATGAGCAGAAAAGCTTTTTTTAAAAAGTAATTGTAAAGGAAAATTAGAAATTAACATAATAGTTGGTAATAAGAAATTCCTTCTGGCGGTCCCAAATCTCTGGCTTTCAAATAAAATAACTGGCCTATCACTTTGTTAGGATGTTTTATTCAGTGACACATTTCGACACGCTGCTGTGCCCCCCCCACCGGTGGGGGCCGTGTCCAGTGGTGAGCAGACCCAGTTCTTTCTCTTAGGAAAGTGAACAATTAATGGGATTATGCATTATGATAACATTCTGAAAGGCACTTGATAAGCATATATCTCATATACAAAAGATGTATCAATCCCAAATAAACAGGTATACTAAATATACTGTATATAAAACAAGTGTAGACAAGCTTTTTCTGTCACGAGCCAGATAATAAATATTTTTGGTTTCATGGGCCCTGCGGTCTCAATGCTATTTAACATGCAATGTCTTGGAATAAAATCATCCACGTATAAACATAAACAAACAACTATTGGCTCCGTCCCAAGAACATACAGGAAAGTTTCAATTTATATGCAATTCTCCCCTAATGAAAAATTATTCTTTTAATTTTTTTCCAAGTGTTTAACCTCACAGGTGTACAAAAACAGGGGGCAGCAGGTTTTGGCTTGTGGATCACTTATACAGAGTAATAAAATGGAAGCGCACTTAGAAGTCTTCTAATGAATCTCCCTCACTCACCCCACAACTTTGCAAGTGAAGAAAAAAGCCCAGAGAGACGAAGTGGTTCACCCATAATCACATGTCCATAAATGAAGCAGAAGTAGCATCCAGTGTTTCTGACAGCAAACCGGAGCTTTCCCGCTTGCAACTGGTACCTCTTCTTTCCCACTCCTCCTCTCCTTCTTCCTTTATGCAAATCCATATTTTCCCTTCACTTCATTCTGCAAAGGAGAGGGGAGAGGAAGTGTTACCCCTAAATGACACACATTTAAAATCAGAAAGGTTAAAGGGACTTGATGAGGCCTAAGGATAATCAAGAACTGCATGCTGTTACAGAAATGGAACAGGGATGGTCTTGATCACAGTAAATCTCTGCTTTGCAAAAATGTCAAAATGCTTTTAATGTGTGTGTATGTATGTGTATAAATAGATAGATAGATAGATAAATTTTTTTTTTTTTTTTGAGACAAGGTTTCACTATATAGTTTAGCCTGGCCTTGAACTCACTACGTAGCCCAGGCTGGCCTGAAACGCATGGTGATCCTCCTGCCTCAGCCTCCCCAGTGCTGGGATTATAGGCATGCAGCACCACACCCAGCTCTAATATATTTATAAAAGAAATTTTGTAGGCCTTATTTCAGAGATGAAGACACTCAGACATCAGGTTCCAGGTGACCAAGGACATGGCTTAACTAACTGCTTTACAGAGGGCAGCCATGATTATGATGGTGAGATTTGTGTTTGGGGCCCCTCAGTAATTTTTTTTTCCCTTTGCTCTATTGCAATTTTATCAGATTAGTGAATTGAATATAGTATGTATACATATATAACATTATAAGTGTAACATTTTGTGAACTGATCTCATGAAAATTATATACACATATACATGTAAAATACTAGGACTACAGTTTTGAACGTTGATATTGAATCCCAAACTGTATTTTTCAGGGAGGGTGTTTTGTTTTGTTTTGTGTTTTGTACTGGGGATCTAACTTGGGACCTTGCATTTGTGAGGCAGACGGCAGAACCACTGAGCTAAATCCCCAGCCCCCAAACTGTATTTTGAATAACTAGCATTGACAAGAGTTGCTTTTCCAGAAATAGGAGTAAGATATAACATAACCAATCCCACCTCCATACTTAGTTCATTCCATCGGCTAGGTTGGACGGTAGCCGTGAGCAAGAATCTTTCCATTTATTTCATTCAGAAGCACCGGGTGCACAGAACTAAGCTGGCTTCAGTCTACAATGGATGGTGCACTGACCA
>NW_022900915.1:11762384-11764874 GCF_012274545.1 Fukomys damarensis
TATACACACTGACTAGATTCTGTGCTGCAGCAGAGAAAAAGGAAATTGTCAAGTTGTGTTCACTCACTGAGCCCTTGGGGAGGAATCTGAGCCTTTGCCTTTTGGGAGCTCAGATTCCAGGGGTCTAATAGGCACTGGGAATAAGTACTCATGTTCATAAACATGCTCTGTGCCCTCCCCGTGCTAAGTACCTTCAGTCCATGGTTACCTCCCTTCTCACACTACCTCTATATAATAAACACTGTTCCTAGATAAGAAAATTACACCCCAGAAAGGTCTTGAAAATAATGAGTGGAAATAATGCCTTGACTACTGTTTGACTCAGAGCCTACACCTTTAACCTTTTCCAAATTTTCTTAATAGCAAATTTTTTTCTCTCTCTCTCTTTTTTGCTGGTACCAGGGACTGAACTCAGGACCTTGCGCTCACAAAGCAGGCAAGGCACCACTGAGCCACATCCCCAGCCCTTTCTAGCAAATATTAACATATGAACTATGTGGTTCATTCAAAAATTCATTCAATAAGGGGGGCATGGTGATGCCTATCTGTATTCCCACCACTCTGGGAGGCTGAGGCAGGAGAATCAGATGTTTGAACCCAACCTGGGCAACTTAGTAAGACCCTGTCTCAAAATTTAAAATGATGATGATGATGATGGCTGGAGATATAACTCACTGAAAATACTGTAGGTACAATCCCCAGTACAACAAGAAAAAAACCATTTAACAAATATGTTTGAGCCTATTGTCATGTGATACTATACTGTTCTTAGGTAACACAAACTAAGACTGATTTTGAATACTCTTTCCTTAGTCAAGGTAGATACTTTAAAAACATTCTTTTACAATTCCCTTAGTTTTACCTTTACCCACAGAGGAAAAGATGCCGATTAAGGGGCTGGGATTTTAGCTCAGTGGTGCTGCTGCCTGCCTGGCAAACACAAGGTCCTGAGTTCAATCCCCAGTACCAAAAAAAAAAAAAAAAAAATGCCGATTAGGCAGGGGAAAATGGTGGCACACCTGTTAATCCCAGTACTCAGAGGCTGAGGCAGGAGGATCACCACAAGAGTTCAAGATCAGCCTGAGCTAAATGAGAGGAGCCTAGAGCACACACAGAGAGAGACCCTGTATCAAAAAAAAGCAATGTTTTTAAGAAAAGAGATTGTTAGTAAGGGTCATTGAAAAGAGAGAGTGAGCCGGGCGTGGTGGTGCACACCTATAATCCCAGCACTCAGGAGGCTGAGGCAGGAGGATTGCTGTGAGTTCGAGACCAGCCTGGGCTACACAGTGAGGAGGCTGAGGCAGGAGGATTGCTGTGAGTTCGAGACCAGCCTGGGCTACACAGTGAGTTCCATGTCAGTCTCAACTACATAGTGAGACCCTGTCTCAAAAAAAAAAAAAAAGAAAAGAGAGAGAGAGATAAAAAGTGACTGTGAGAAGAAAGCACATTTAAAAAATGTTTTATGGTACCGGGATCGAACTCACAACCTTGTTCTTGTGAGGCAGGCAAGGTGCCACTGAGCTAAATCCCCAGCAACCCAAAAAGCACCTTAAACCATCCTCATTCAGCCAGGTGTGGTGGTGCATGCCTATAATCCCAGCACTTGCGAGTCTGAGGCAGGAGGATCCCTGTGAGTTCGAGACCAGCCTGGGCTACATGTGAGTTCCAGGTCAGTCTCTACTACATAGTGAGACCCTGTCTCAAAAAAACAAACAAACAAAACTAAACCATCCTCATTCAAACCAAGTTCCTTTTCCTGGTTTGAGGTTAACCGGGCCTTAAGCATGAAGAGCTGACCATGTTGGGATTTCACACAGGAGTCGACAAGAGGTGGTGAAGCCCTCCACAGTTGTAGCAGAGCATGCCAGCTAATTTTTTGTGCAACCACATTGTCCACTTCGTGGATTGGAGCTGATCAAAACTTACAAAAGGAGAGGCTGTGAGTCATTGTTCAGTGTTCTCTGTGAAACTCACAAATACACCTGCTTCCCTTTCCTCCAAATAAACTAAGCTCTGGGAGGATTTCGAACTAGGAAGCCCACGCTTACAAACAGAACTTTTTGTCTGTACACCTGTAGATGACCCTCAAATTAAACAACGTCCCCATGAAAACCTCAGGCTTTCTTGAGGCAGGGCCGCCGGGAGCAGCTTGTGTGGCTCAGAGAAGTCATCTAAGTCAGAGTTCCTAGGATCTCGGTTATGCAAAGGCCAGGTGAGTGGGCAGACAAATGCTGGGTCGATTTGAATAGTCGCTTCATGCAGATTTGTTTTCCTAAGAGAAACTGTGTACTAAGGTTTGTTTTTTGTCTTTGGGTTCTTTTGGTTTTTGGGTTTTTTTTGTTTTTTTTTTTTTTGCTTTTGCTTTTTACAAAACATTGCTTCATATTCCGTATGTATAAAAATGGTTAGTGGCAACCCACTTTCCAATCCCCCTTCTGTCTCTCTTAGACAGAAGCTATCTTTCTCCCAATAATTTTTTTCTACTCGAAA
>NW_022900915.1:11764935-11776895 GCF_012274545.1 Fukomys damarensis
AAATGGATAGTTTTTTTTTTAATGACATACTGAGTGCTGGTTTGGAGAAACTGATCATTCATAGCTTGCTGGTGTTAGTGTAAAATGGTACAGGCACTCTGCAAAGCAGCTTAGCAATTTCTTTAAAAACTAAATCCACAGCTACCATATGACCCAGCAATTACATTCCTGGGCAGTTGTCCCAGAGAAGGGAAACTTTATATTTACACACAAAAACCTATACACGAGCATGAGTAGCAACTTTATCTGTAATAGGCAAAAAACAGAATCAACCCAGCTGTCTTTTAACAGGTGAACAGGCAGACTGTGATACATACATATCACAGAATACCACTGTACTATAAAAAAAAGAATGAACTATTGATACTTGTGACAACTTGGGTGAATTATGCTCTTGCAAAAAATGCTGATCCCCAAAGTTTACATGCTTATTGGTTTCATCTGGATATCATTGGAATATAATATAAATTTTAAATAAACCACAAAAATGTACCAATAAATGTTTTGCTTGCAATAAACTGAAAAAAAAAAGAAAGAAAAGTAGAGGACAAGGTCAATATGGTAGCACACATTTGTAATCCCAGCACTCAGGAGGCTGAGGCAGGAGGATTGCTATCAGTTCAAGGCCAGCTTGGACTACATAGTGAGTTCAAAGCCAACCTGAACTACATAACAAGACCTTGTCTCAAAAATACCAAAAGAATTAATAAAGCAGACAGGCAAACAAATAAATAAAAAGGGCTAGAGATGTGTACAGCTCACTGCAAAGGCCCTGGGTTCAATCTCTTACTACAGGAACAAAGAAATCTAGTAGAATTATGCAAAATTCTACTTCAGTAATGACTTTTCTTTAGGCACAAAACAGCAACAGACCCCATTCTCTGTAGCTATCCTTCTGATGTTCCAAGAGAACTGCTTTTGCTTCTTTAGATTGAGAAAGTCCTTTAGGATTTGGACACATCAAATGATAATTCACACTTCTTGTGTGCTAGGTACTCTGCCGTGTAACTTTGTGTGGATCGCCTCTTTCAGATTCGGTTTCAGCCTTTCTTTCAAGAAATATTGATTGAAACCCCATCATAGACATAGTTGCTGAGGATATAGCAGTGAAGAAAATATTCTCTTGGAAATTGATTTTAGCTTGAGGAAAAGGATGGCAAACAAATGGCAACATGTTGTGTCAGGGGGATCCGTTCTATAAATAAAATAAGGCACACCTGGAATCCTAGCCCTAGGAGGCTGAGGCAGGAGGACTGGCATGAGTTCGAGGCTAGCCTGGGCTACACAGGAGACCTTGTCTCAAAAATAAAAAAATTAAGATGCCCTCGGGGATCCTCAGGTGCTACGTATTCTCCTCCCACCATGGCCCAGGGTGGGACAGAGTGACCCAAAGAGTATCGCAGAAGTTACAGTTGGTCACTCCTGAGTCCAGGCCATAGAGAGCGCTGTAACGTCTTCCTCCATCTCTTGCTCTGGAAGGCCAGTTGCTGTGCGGCAAGCCCCTCACGCAGCCTGGTGGAGAGGTCCTTGTTAAGAGGACCTGAGGCTTCTGAAAATCAGCCAAGACTAACTTGCAGGCCCGGAGTGAGCCAGGCGGTGGCGGACCTCCCAGCAGCAGACAGAGCTTCAGGTGACTCTGGTTCTAACCAACCTCCGACTTCCATCTCTTTTGGGGGGCAGGTGGGGTGTACCTGGATTGAACCTGGGTCCTTGTGCTTGTAAGGCAGGCACTGGAACCACTCATCTAAATCCCTGGCCTGTCGACTGCCATCTCTTGAAAGCCCAAGCCCCGTATAGTCGTTCCCAAACTCATGAGCCACAGAGACTCAGAGAGATAATAAACAATTTGTTTTTTTAAGCTTGTACACTTTGGGGTAACATTTTTAGGCAACAATATATAATTAAAATAGAAATCTAAGCAGGGTGTGGTGGTGCACAGCTGTAATCCCAGCACTTGGGAGGCTGAGACAGGAGGAGCACCGTGAGTTCAATGCCAGCCTGGACTACATAGAAACCCTGACTCAAAAAAAAAAAAAAAAAAAAAAAAATCTATGCTGGGAATGGTAATATGTGCCTATAATCCCAGCACTCAGGCAGGCTGAGGCAGGAGGATTGCAAGTTTGAACTCAGCTGGGGCAACTTAGTGATTTTTCAAGACACTTTCTCAAAAAAAAAAAAAAAAAATTGAAAAGGGCTGGGGATGTAGCTTAGTGCAAAGGCCCTTAGTTCAATCCCCAGTACTGAGAAAAACTCTAGGTGCGGATGACAAGCAGGCGGTGAGGACTGCACAGTAAACCAGAAAACTGAGAAGACAGGGGCAATAAAGTAGGAAGAGAGCACAAGAAGAAACCTGTCTCACGAAAGACGGAGTTTGCAAAAGTGTCAGGTGTAGCTAGCTCATTGGTTAGGAAGATGGGGACCGAGGAGGGACCACTGGATTGGGCAGCGCAGAGGTGACTGAGGACCTGAGCGACTCCATGGAGTAGAACACATGATCAGAAAAGTTGAGATGAGGAAAATGAGAGGACTGCAGCTGTTCTCTTGAAGAGCTCCTCTGAGAAGCGGGCCAGGGCAATGGAGGCACTGGAAGGGGCTGCTGGAGAGAAGGATGGGTTTGTTTCCACCCGTTTGCTTGCTTCTTACTTGGTTGCCTTAGGCTGGAACAGTGGCGGTGAACACGGCACACGTGCCGAGAAGAAGCTGTTGGTTATCACTGAAAGCTGTACAAGGTTTGGCGTCACCAGGCTGGAGGATATGTGAGAGAGGATGGGTGTGATCCAGAGAGAGGAACTTCGGGGATGAGGTGAGCAGCCGAGGGAAGAGGCTCCAAGAACGCAGGAGATGATGGGGTGCTGAGCGCAGGCGGAGCGCAGCGTGGTCCGCCCAGGAGCCCTCCCTACTTTTTCGCTGTAAGGGCAAAAGGAGCCCACATTGGTGGGTGGAAATACGATGGTAGACGTAGTAAAAGCAATCATGGGAGTTGCTTACGGATTGCTTCTGGGTTTCCAGCGAATGAAGAAGCAGTCCTCAAAGTATTAAGAGTCTGGGCAGCTGAGGAGAGTTGAGAGAATGGTTCTGCCGCGGAGAATGGGAAACAATGTATAAATGCTACCCTGGCAATTTGTTTCTTTTTGACTTTTTATTCAACTGCTACATAGGTTTGCAGTATAACGATTACATTCACTGTGGAGAGTTTGCGCATGTACATAACACAACTTCATTCCTTTTTGGTCCCCTTGCCCTCTCTCCCTGCTCCCTCCAACTCTTGTTCTCCTTTCCAGTTGCAAAAGCTCTGTTTTCATTTTTTTCTTCAATTCTTTCTTTCTTTAAAATTTCTTTTCCCTTCCTTCCCACCCCTCCCCCATTTCTTGGTCCCCTTGCCATTCGAAAAAGATCTTCCTACTTACTTCCTATTTATCTATCTTTTCTTCTGCTCTTTTTATATGCTTTGGGTGTGTATAACAGAAACTATGTGATATTTAAACTCATACATCTGATTTTTTTCACTTAACATTATGGTTTCAAGATACATCCATTTACCTGCAAATGCTTCAAGTCTGTCCTTTGTGGCACAGCAGTTTTACAATGTATATGAATACATTTTCTTTATCCCTTAATCTGTTGATGGGCATATAGGCTGTTTCTAAGATTTCGTTGTTACAAATTGTGCTGCATGTATCACTGTAATGAGATGACTTTAACTCTTTTAGGACGATATCTTGAAGAGGAATAGCTGAGTCAAATGGAGTTTTATTTCAGTTTTTTTGTGTTTTGACACACGGTCTAACCGTGTAGTTCAGACAGGCTGGCCTTAAACTCACTAGGTAGCCCAGGATGGCTTCAAACTCTCAGCAATCCTTCTGCCTCGGCCACCCAAGTGCTGGGATTGCAGGTGTGCACCCCAATACCCAGTTTATTATTGTTTTTTTGAAGAATCCCCATAGTGATCTCCATAGTGGTTGTACTAGTTTACATTCCCACCAACAGTGTAAGAGCGTTCCCTTTCCCCCGTGGCCTTGGTAGCATTTGTTATTATTTGATTTCTTGATGATAACCATTTTTTCTGGAATAAGATGGAATTTCAGTGTAGTTTTCATTTGCATTTCTCTAATGGCTACCAATGTTGAACTTCTTTCAGGTATTTATTGGCTATGTGCATGTCTTCTGAAAAGTATCTGCTCATTTTGGTTATGCATTTTTTGATTGAATCTTTTATTTTGGGGGATAATTACATTTTCTTTCTTTTATTTTTTTTATTTTATTTTATTTTTTTTTGAGACAGTGTCTCACTATGTAGTTGAGACTGACCTGGAACTACTCACTTTGTAGCCCAGGCTGGTCTTGAATTTATGGTGATCCTCCTGCCTCAGCCTCCCAAGTGCTGGGATTACAGGAGTGCATCACCATGCCCGGCTGTAATTAAATTTTCTATAGTGTTTTACTTACTACATCAAACATTTTTTAAAAATCCATATTTTTTTTTTTAGTACCAGGGATCAAACTCAGGACCTTATGCTTGCAAGGCAGGCACAGCGCCCCTGAGCTAAATCCCCGGCCCTTCCTATTGTTTTTTAGCCTAGTAAATTTATTTTAAATTTGTTACTCACTTTTGTACTTCTTAACTATTATTGAGATCATGTTGTTTTGTTTGTTATTGCTCCTTAGAGGGAGAGGGCAGGGTCTGACTGCATGCCCCAGGCTGGCCTGGAATTTGTGGCAATCCTCTTGCCTCGGCCTCCCGAGTGATGGGATTGGAGGAGTGCACCACCATGTCCAGCATGAGGGCATTTTAATACAGTTTTACTAAATCTTGCAAACACGGATGCAATCATGAGCTGCATGTGAGGACGGAGTGCTGGATGCCCGAGCAGGGAGGTGCAAGAAGTGTGCTCCGTTTCATTTCGGCTCTGTCTCACCTCCGACTCCTTGCCCTTGCAGCTCCTTCCGCCCATCTTCGTTGTAGTGGTTTCCACTATCTGAAATAGTTTTCCCACTTATTCTCTATCCCACCCCAATTGGAATACACATTTTTATGAGGTCAGGGATTTTGTTGTCCTTGTTCAGTGACGCTTGTAGCATTGAGATTAAAAGCTCTGGTATGTAACATACTCAGGAAAGACTAAACAATCTAATATCCTAGTTAAAACAATATTACTAAACGAGTTCTGCGGGATCATTATCATCATCACCATGCAGCGCAGACCAATCAAGCGATTCGCCCGAGGCCACACAGCGAGTTGAAGTATGGCGGGCTTCACAACTCCAGTCAGGTGACCGACACCAGCGTCTCTGTCGTCAGATCCCACGTGGAATGGCAGTGGCAGGCAGATAGTGGGCTGCTGGCCAGTGAGACAGTGGGAGCCCTAGCAGTCAGCGGAAAAGAGGGAAGAGGAAAACAGTCCTGCTTGTTTCCCCAATTTACAAGTTTAGATTCATCCAATCTAATTGCTATAATAGGAGTCTTAACCATCAGAAATGCACAAAATAAAGTTTTGTCTGTGAGGCTGAAGTGTCAGTAACACGTCGTTAATGTGTTTGCTCGGTTCTTCACCCTGCCCCTCCCTCCCTCCCTCCTTTTCTTCCTCTCTTTCCTTTCTTCCCTGGGTCTCACCACTCCCTTTCCTTATGGGGCTCCTGGAAGGCTCCTTCATGGTGATGGTAGCAGCGGCAGCAGTTGGGGATGCAGACTATTTAGGAGCCAGCAGCAGTGCTTTGATGATGCACGTCACCTTGCCCCTGTGACACCACGATGCAGCCTTTAATGCTCTGTGGAATGTGGACAACACGGCAGACAGAATCCTAATGGGTCCTGAGTCTGGAGCAGTACGGCATTCGAGTGATTCTAATTCCTGGGAATTACAAATATCCCCCTTTTGTGTGAGCATGTGTACGTGTTTTTGAGACAAGATCTTGTATGTAGCCCAGGCTGGCCTTGAACTCATGACAGTCTTCCCGCCTCAGCCTCCCAAGTGCTGGGATTACAGGTGTGTGCACCACCACACCTGGCTACAAATATCTCCACTTTAGACAAAAGTAGACAACAGAGTTCCCCCCCCAAAACATTGTCCACCTGAAAAACGCTGCTTCTTTAATTTTGTTATATTTGTCAAAATAAAAAGGCCATCTCTCTAATTAGCATGGCTACTTTTTCCTAGCTCAGGTAAATCATGTAGAATTTCCACTTAATAACTGATCAAACCAGCTTCCAAATAGTCTCCATTTTTCTTGCTTGCTTGCCTGTTTAATATTTCTCTTGAACTTAGCATGTACTAGGCATTAATCTAGGCACCTTGCTTGCTGTAGCTTATTCTCCTGGCAAGCTGAAGAGGTAGGTGTTACCGTTGCCTTTTACATCTGAGCACTCTGGGGTCCTGGGTTGTGAAGGAACCTGCCTAAAGTAAGACAGCTATAATGGGACGGAGCTCACCTCTTATTTCGAGGCCCATGAACATAATCACTGAACACGAGGCCTTCTTTGGTTGACTCGTGAGCTTTGTCTACAGAGCAGAAGAGGACGCCAACATCCACTGAACTAGAGTATCCTAGAGGGATTCTCACTTTGCCTCTTTAGACTTGCACTCTGTTGGCATCATTAAAAAATAGATGTTTACCATAAAGGAAGTGTAAAGATGAGGGTAATCATGGATTTAGGAGGAAAGAGTCATTTTAAAACAGAGGGTCTCAATGGGGAGAGAAGTAATCACTCAGTGCCACGTGCCTAAGGAACAGACGTTCCTACTGTTCTGTTCTCAGGGGACTTCGTCACCCCGAAGTAGGGATGTTAGTTAAATTTTCATGAAGAACAAGTACAAAAGGACTTGAAGCCAAACTAATCAGAACCTTATGGATGTCACTTTGGAAACTGACTGTTTACTAAATTGTGTAGCAACCAGTGAGACCGGTTTGGGAAAAAATATCAGGCATGAATTGAGTACTGTAGTGGAGTCTTTTCTTTTGTTCTTTCTTTGCAGTGCTGGGGAAGGAACCCAGGGCCTCTTGTTCCCTAGGCTAGAGCTCTAAACCCTATTGTGGGGTTAGAGCCCAAGTCCTATTGTGGGGTCTTTTTATTTTCTTTCTCTATTTTTGGAGACAGGGTCTCACTATATAGTTCAGACTGGCCTCAAGCTTGTAGCTACCCTTTTGCCTCAGCCTCCCAAGTGCTGGGCTTACAGGATGCACCACAATGCCAGCTCCTATTATGGAATCTTGAAGAATAAGATATGATCTGGCAGTCGGAAAAGGCCACACAATTATTATATGGTGGTAACCAGCTCAATTAGGTCAGGGAAGACATTCTTATGAGCTTAGGGAGATTTTTTCTATTTTAATCAGGTCAATTTTGCATTTTATAGGCCAATTTTCCTACAATAATATAAAAATAGCTGACATTTTAAAGTGCTGAGTATACTATATATATGTATATGTGCGTGTGTGTGTGTATATATATATATATATATATATACATACCTATGCATAAACAGGGTGATACATATATTATTTCTTTAATTCTCATAGCAATCCTATGATGTACATACTATTTTAACCTTCATTTCAGAGTGGTTTGTTGAATTGCTTGACATTGTTCAGCTAGTAAATGATGAATTGGATGTGTTTCTTCAGAGTCCAAGCTTTTATCTGCTATGCTATTTACTAATTTCGTTTATCTAGGGAGGTGTTCTCCGTGGACTAGCAAAGAATGGAACATTCCTGATTAAAAACCATATTGATAAGCAGTGATTAATCTCATTTTTAAAATATCTCTTGAATCTCTATTCACCTTTCTCCATCTTTTTTTTTTTTTTTTCCCCAGTACCAGAGGTGGGATTGAACTTGGGACCTTGTGCTTGTGAGGCAGGCACAGTGCCACTGAGCTAAATCCCCAGACCAGTCTTTCTCTATCTTGACTATCACCACCGTAGTGCAAGGTATCACTGTCCCTGAAAAATGATAATAGTCTCCTGCTTCCACTTTTACTTTTTCTCATTTTTCTTCAAAATGGCCTTGATAAAACATGAAGAGGACTATGGCCCTTCCTTGCTTAATGCTTCCTTGCTTTGATGCCAGCCCATTTTCCCACGAATGCCTGCCTTTTCCTTTATCCTGTGCAGTCTTTTCCTGCTTTATTCAAGGGTTGCAACTCCAGCCTTTAGAACAGGGGTTGTACATGATAGAAACTAAATGAATTCTTGTTGACTATTAGGAATCTGACTGATTTCTTTCTTTTTATGCATGTGTTAGGCAAGCAGTGATCTACACCCTGCTGAGTTTTAGAGAAAAAAATTATAAACTGGGTGTGGTGTCACAGCACACCTGTAATTTCAGCACATGGGGAGGCTGAGGCAGGAGAAGCACAAGTTCAAGCCCAGCTTATGCAGCTGAAGGAGACCCTGTCTTGAAAAAAGAAGTAAAAAGGGGACTGGGGATGTAGCACAGTGTGAAAGCCATGGGTTCAACTCCCAGTACTGCAAACAGAGATTACAGTCACTTAAATAGGAAAATTAACGGGAATAAATTGGGAGGTATGCAGGCAGGTTCTGCATAATTTGCAATCACAGCTTACTTGTTTGTGTTACTGTCTCAGGCCCCGCAGACGTTAAGCTCTGTGGGACAGTGACCGGGCTTTGTTCTCCACTCTACTGTAGCTGTAGTCAGTTCACGGGAAGGACTCAAATATTTGTTACATGAATACTTTCAATTAGCATCATGAATCGCAAGGAAAGGAATCAAAAATGACAAATAGTACAGGTTAGGGCAGAATTGGAACAGGAAAGTGTAACATTAGTTATGTGAGCTATAGAGGGTGAGATTCTTTCATTCACTCAAAAAATATTCACAAGATATTTGCCTTGCACCAGACACAATGTTAGGCACAGCCTCTACTGTCATGGAACTTGTAGTCTGGTCTGAAATAAACAGGCAATTAACTTAGTGAGATAAATATTCTGAGGTAGGGCAGGCAGAGACTCTCTCAGGGGCTATCTAGAGAAGACATTTAACTCAAGACTTTGGCTGGCAGGAAGGGATTTCTAAATTGTTAGTAGGTAAAGAAAGAGGGTAAAAGGCCGGGATTTAGCTCAGTGGTTCTGCTGCCTGCCTCACAAGTGCAAGGATCCACGTTTGATCCCTGGTACCAACAACAACAACAACAAAAAAGAGGGTATGGAAAGTGATGGAGAGTATTTGGGTGTGAAAAAGCCCAGAGGCAAGATGGCCTGTGTGACTCCCAACTGAATCCCTGCACTTGGGAGGCTGAGGCAGGAGGATGACTATTTCATGTCTGGTTACACAGCAAGGCACTGTCTTAAAACAAAACAACCAGAGGTACGTGAGCCAGTGGCAGGTTTTCTATAGCCTGAGGTTCCTTTTCAATTTCCTTTCATCCAACACATTTCTATTGAATTTATATCACGTGCTAGGCACTGTGGTAGGCCTTCATTAAATATATATTTTAACTAGTTGTTAAAAATGTAAAATTAGGGCCAGGGATTTGGCTCAGTGGTTCTGCTGCCTACTTCAAAGGGCTTGATTTTGATCCCCTGTACCAAAAAAAAAAAAAAAAAAAAAAAAAAAAAAAAAAAAAAAAAAAAAAGAAAGAAAGAAAAAGAAACTAAATAACCTGAAAAAATTGATAGGTATATTTTTGCCTGCCCAAATGTTTTGTTGATGCTTAATGTTTACCCATGTAACTAATCTAGACCGCCAGAAAGTAAAAAAGCACTGATGATGTTCAATAGAACCTTTCTCTTGGTTTTTTGAGACAAGATCTTGCTACGTGGTTCAGGCTGGCCTCAAACACGCAGTGATCCTCCTGCCTCAGCCTCTCAAGTGCTCGGATTACAGACGTGGGTAAACACGACCGGCTAATAGAATTTTTTTTTTTTTATGATGACACGATTTGCACCACGCAATATGAGTTATTAGCCACACAGACTGTGTAATACTTTAAATGTAGCTGATGCGACTTAATAAATGACACCCTCTCTCCCTCATCCCTGTTTTCGGCATGGAACCTAGGAAACGCTGCGCTACATCCCCACCCCCACTCTAATTTTATGATAGGCTCTTGCTAAATTGTCTAAGCCTTAGGGACTTCCTCCCTCAGGCTCACGAATAGGACATTAACACTAAATTTCAGTTAATGTTAATCTGAGCTTAAACTGTCTCATGTAATTAGAGGCTACTGCTTCGGACAGCTTAACCTGTTTAAATGGTTTTAGCCTGGCCCTGGAAACAGGTAGTTTCCTTCCGGTCTCTCCCCTAAAAATGCAGATTGTTAATAAAGGGTTATAAAAATCTCTAAATGCTGAGATGTTGAATGCTACCTATTGTAATATCTATGCATAGTGGCAAGCCATAATTAGCACCTTATCGCTGAATAGTAATTAACTTCGCTTGTCGGTATCTTCACAGACACTCACCCACCCCGGGGGAAAGCATGGAGGTCCCTAACCCCACCCTCCCCAGGAAGCCTTCGCGGCATTCTGCGATACCGAACTGGATCATGGGGTTTTTTTAGTTCAATTTGGCCGTGACGTCACTGCCGGTGTCTTTGCTGAGTGGACGTAGCCATTAGTCGACTTCCTGTAGCTCATTGTGTTCTGGGAATTGTAGTCAACTGATCATGTTGGGCGTGGACTCTCATGGTCTGGGAACTACAACCCCCGGCGGGCCAAGGGACGCACCCGGCTGTGATTACTAGTGAACGGGGAGATTGCCTCAGCTGACAATAAACGTGCTTTGGTGTCTGGGAGGTCTGGTTCCTCAGAGAGAGAGGGGAAAAATTGTAATCACTCCTTTGAGGGGATCACCTGGGTCACTCGTGGATTTCCAGAGTCTGCTTGGCGTAGTCATGGCGGTGAGTTTGGGCGGGAAGAAAGCCCGGTGGGTCGGGGCCCAGGAACCCGACTGGTCAGTCTCTAGGGGCTCTCTTATGTGTTAGGAATTGTCTTGCAGGGAAAAATCTCGTATTAAAAGAGAGGCTTTTCCCCTGCACGCTTAAGGCTTCAGCACCTTGGAGAATAATTTGCCGTTTCTTGCTAGTTGAAGATCTAGAAACTTGAATGACATGTACTTAACGAGTTTTAAAAACCTAGATGGAGAGAGGAATATGTAGTATGGGTTCTTTCTTTCAGCAAAAAATTGAGTGCCTCCCCATGAAACAGAAATCACCGTTTTCAGGAGGTTTACGTGTGTTGGGCCTATGTACTAAAATATGGGAAAAATACGTCAGTTGCCCACTGCGCTATGGAAAAACAATAGTGCAGAAGGTGGAGGTGGAGCTAGGGAGTATGGGTTGAGAGAGTACAGTTGGAATTTTAAAAAGCGTGGTCAGGCAAAGCTTTACTCAGAAGAGATCTGGTAGAAACAACAGTATGAGTGAAAAGCAAGGGGAGTTGTGTGGATAAAGGACGTTGAGCCAAGGAGTTGGGTGTAAGTACTATTAGGCTTTGTGTGTGTGTGTGTGACTGTAAAACCTTGGTTTCTTTCTTTGTTGTTTGCTTTTTTGAGACAGGATCTTATTGTGCAGTTCAGGCTGGCCTTCAACTCACTATGTAGCCCAGGCTAGCCTTGAACTTGCTTCAGTCCTGCCTCAGCCTCAAGTGCTGGCATTCCAGGTGTGCACCACCACTGGCTAAACCCTTATATTTTCATTGGAGTACTTTGCATAGATAAATGACAAGCCCCGATTACTTAAAAATTATTACCCTCGTTACTCTGTTGAGAGGGTGATTGATTAGACAGACATGAAAACAATATACAAGCAGTACGAGTTCTGAGTAATTGCTTGGGAGAAAACGATGAATACCTGAGTGAGCTGGAATGCAATGGTGGGCAAAAACCTAACTGAAGAGTGGATTCAAGAAGGAATGGGAGGGCCAGGAATTTAGCTCAGTGGAACCATGCCTGCCTCACAAGTGCAAGGTCCTGAGTTTGATCCCTGTTATAAAAAAAAAAAAAAA
>NW_022900915.1:11777133-11781795 GCF_012274545.1 Fukomys damarensis
AAAAGGAATGGGAGAGCTGAGTGTGTTGGCACATTCTGTAGTTCCAGCACATGGGAGGCTGAGGCAGGATGAGGCTAGCCTGGGCTACTATTGAGTTAAGGCCCGCTTGGACAATTAATGAAACTTTGTCTCAAAAACAAACACCAAAAACAAAATATCACCTTGGGCCTGGGGTGGGGGTGGGGTGGGGTGGGTGGATTTAGCTCAGTGGTTCCACTGCTTGCCTTGCAAGTGCAAGGACCCAAGTTTGATCCCCGGTACCAAAACAAACAAACAAACAAACAACCCAAGGTATCAACTAAAAAAGAATGGGAAGAAAGGACTGAGGAGGTGGCACATACTTGTAATCCCAGCAAGAGGACTGATTGTAAATGAGTCCCCCCTGGCCAATTTAGCAAAATTTTGTCTCAAAAATAAATAAAATGGGATGGGGATATCACTCGGATGCAGCACCTCTCGGATCAATCCCCATTATAAATAAATAGGAAAAATTATTGATTGTTGATAAGGATGGACAATTCCTAAGGAATTTTTCTGTAAAGGAGAGAAGAGAAATTGAGTAGTAGATGAGTCAAAAAGCTCTTTTTTAAAAATAGGAATTACACAGTGTTATTAGGAATTACCCTAAGAAAAGAAGTAATCCAGAGGAGAAATGTTTGCTGGAACGCTGTTCCTGAGATGAATAGAAGGGGGATTCAGTGAATCAGGAGAGGGGCTAAAAAGATCACACTTATATAATGTGAACAGAAAAGAAGGCAGAGTACGTATGTACGGATGTGCGTGGTTGTGTAGGTGTAATGTGGGACCTTGTGGAAGTTGTCTGCTTATTTCTGTTTTCTCAGTGAAATAGAAACTAGCCCGGTGTTGCAGGCTTGAGGAGAGAGAGAAGCTATGAATAATTGTCTAGGATACTTCAGTCACTGAAACTTTGTCTGGTGATAGGAATGTTGACACCATCTAACTTGATAGCCACTGAGCACATAAGGCTGTTGAGCCACTTCAAATGTGGCTACTATGATTGAATACTGAATTTTTCGTATAACTTTAAGTGGTCAAGTGTGGCTAGTGGTTACTCGATGGGGCAGTATCATGTTGAACTTTGAGAAACATTGCCCAGGAGGAGTGACTTTCAGAAATTAGTAGTATTGAGTGGGTGTTGTGATGCACATTTGTAATCACAGCTGCTTGAGAGGCTGGGATGGGAGGCTGGAGAGTTCAAAAACCAGCCCGGGCGAACTGTGGTTCACAAACCAAACCAGGCCAGGTGTGGTGGCACATGCCTATAATCCCAGCACTCAGGAGGCCGAGGCACGAAGATGAGTTCGAGGTCAGCCTGAACAATGTAATGAGACCCCGTCTCAAACACAAACTCCCCGCAAACCAAAAAACCAGAAATTAGTGTATTCTTGGCATCACTTCAGCTTCGTGGTCATGAAGGTAAACTGAAACCAGTTAACATGGTTTAGTGTTTTCCTCCTGTCACGCTCATCTGTGCAGGTAGAGTAGCAGAGGAAGGTGGATAGAGGAGTTGGAGTTTTGCCACATAAGAATAATGGAGCAAGAGTGGGTGAAAGTAGGAGTGATTGTGCAGATGGGTAATGGAGAAGTGAAGACCTGGGGTGAGGTGAGGTAGCAGACTAAGGCTGAATGAAAAGGGGGTCAAGATCAATAGAGCCTCACAACCTTGAATTTTTTTGTTGTTTGTTCAGGATCTCACTAAGTTGCTAAATTGCCTGGGTTGTGATCCTCCCTGAGCCTCCCCGTGTGCTGGGATTACAGGCGGGGGCCACCATGTGTGGCCAGACAACTCCTTACCAAGCAGAAATCTCTCTCAGGCCAGACAGGTGAGAATAGTGAGTGTTAGAAAACCTGGGAAGAACCTGTGCTGTGCCTAGATATGGGCAGAATAACAAGGAAAAGAAGAAATTGGAGCCCAAGAGGAGGGTATTTATTCAACTCTACAATTTGCTGCCTTGACCACTGAATGTCAGATTTGTTATCTATGAAATAATAATCGCTGCTCTGCCTACTTCTTAGGGTTAAAATTGAGTTAGTATTTATAAGTGTCTTAAGAACCATGGAATGCTATGACTATATGAAAAGATTTATTATCTATTTCAGTGATTCTAAATGGAGTGGTTTTTGTCCCACAAAGGACACTTACCAATGCCTGTAGACATTTGATTGTCACCGTGGGGCTGTTCTACTAGAATCTGGTGTGTAAAAGCTAAGGGTGCTTGCAGACATTCTACAATGGATTGACAAGCCCTTGAAGACAAAGAATTACGTGTCACAAATGCTGGTGTAAGAGTTTAGACATTACTAATGGGTGCCTTGAATTGTTAAATAATCTTTTATTATCAATGAAGAAATTAAAGCTCAGATTGATCAAGTGACTTCCCAAGTTAACACAACAAGTTGGTATTAGGGCCAGTGTCAAATTTCCTTACAATTGACCTTTAACCTTTGAGGTTTTGAGGAACAAACTTCTGAGAAGTGGAAAAATCCAAGAAGCGCTTTAGTGCATTTCTCAGTGTATAGAACAGCACTCAGTACAATGAAAAGAAACACATAGCTTTAAGTAATTTGTGAAGACTATGCTTCCATGCTTGTTAAAGTGGGTGATGTCATATTTTAGCAAAAAAGTATTTGTCGTCTAAGTTTTGTATCAGTGTATTATACTTAGTGCTGGGATGACTAACTAAAAAAGACAAAAGTTCGTCCCTGCCAGGAGTTTATAATCCATCTGGTAAATGTCCTAGGCATCATTTAGTTTCAGGTAATGGAAGTCAGCTTAGCTTGGTTAAAGAGGGATGTAGTAATGATACAGTGAGACTGTCTGTCTCCACAGCCCTAGGGTAGCAGGTACAAATAGTCTACATGAAACCCTAGGTATTTTGTCCTTTGTAGGCCGCCTCCTTTGTAAAAATACTAAAATTTATATTTAAAAACTATATTCATATACACATATTAATTTAATATTTTAATTTTTTCTTTGGCCCCTAGTTTTTCTTCAGATTTTAAAGGAAATTAGAACATTTTTATGAGGCCCTCAATAAATCAGCTATTAGGACTTACAGGATGTTTTAAGGACTAAGTGGGAGTTACTTTCCTCTGTTTAAAATACTTCTGCAAAGCCAGCCATGTAGTTGAATTTTTTTTTTTAGTTCATTAAGGTTATCGGTACGTTTTAGGTATACATTATGATAACATTCACCATTAGGATCTTATACCTTTACATGATGTATTTTGGTTCTAGTTTTTCCCCCATTCCCCTTCCCTCTGTCTACCCATCTCAAATTTTTTTTTACAATATTGGGAGCTGATCCCAGAGATTTCATACTGAGCCACATCCTCAGCCTTCTTTTTAGTTTTTGAGATAGGGTATTGCTAAATGCCAAGACTGGGCTTGAACTTATAATACTGTGCCTGATTCTCTTAGTCCTGGGAATACATGCGTGTGCCACCATTCTTGGTTCCTATATTATTTCTTTATGATACCAGTAAGGAAAAGCTGGTGATTTAAAATCTTTAAATATTCAAAAACTACTTTTTAAAATTATTGTTGTTTTCTTTTTTTGAGACAAGGTCTTTTAGGCTTGATTCAGGCTGATCTTGAACTCACTATGTAGCCCATGCTGGCCTTGAACTTGAGGTGATCCTCCTGCCTCAGCCTCTCAAGAGCTGGGATTACAAGTATGTGGCACTATGCCTAGCTCAAAAACTAGGAGGGCCTCATTGTAAACTGGACTTTGAGGATATTATGCAAAGCAAGAGAAGTTTCCACTATGAAGAAACATAAAGATTCTGGAGGAAACATTGCTACCACTGTGATTCATGCCTGCACAGGGGAACTGTTGGGAGGTAGGAACGTATGAAGAGGTTTCTCAGTCTGTCAGTGAGCAGTGCAGTTCTATGTGAACCCATTTCTTTTCAAGCAAGCCTGCTGAAGTATAGAGTGGATTTTTCTCCCTTTTGTGTCCAATAGGAAAGAAAAGGAACAGCCAAAGTAGACTATTTGAAGAAGATTGAGAAAGAAGTCCAACAGAAATGGGAAACTGAGAAAGTGTTTGAGGTAAATGCATGTGACTTGGAGAAGCAGCCCAGGTGAGTAAACTGCTGTGTGTGGAACAGTTAAGTTAGAAAGTCTGTGTCGTGTCTGAAATAGACAGAAGGAAGTGACTTCCACCTTCTGCATTCAGTTTAGAGTCATTTTCCCTATGGGATTCCCAGAGTTTTTCCTACACAGAGGGCTTTGGGTCTTGCTGTGTAATGCAGGTTGGCCTTCAAACTGCTGATATGCAATCCTCCTCCCAAGGTTTTTTTAAAAGTAATGTTTTTCATATTCAGACAACAGAGAATGTTTTAAAAGTTATATCTAGACTGATTGACAAAAGGAAATTATTCTCTTAGACTCATAATTATCTCCATAGACGAAAAGATAGATCTTTGAAAACTATACCTTTAGGACTCATTTCTATAGTTTGTTAGAAAATAAAAGTTTGAAGGTTTCTGTATTTGAAAATCTTAACTTCAGTGCTGGGGATTTAGCTCAGTGGTGCTTCAAGTGCAAGGTCCTGAATTTGATCCCCAGTACCAGAAAAAAAGAAAAAGAAAATCTTACTTCATAAATACTCTTTTTTTTTTTTTTTTTTTTTTTTT
>NW_022900915.1:11781966-11805277 GCF_012274545.1 Fukomys damarensis
TTTTGTTGAGACAGGGTCTCACTATATAGTTGAGACTGATCTGGAACTCACTATGTAGTCCAGGCTGGCCTTGAACTCACAGCGATCCTCCTGCCTCAGCCTCCAGAGTGCTGGGATTACAGGCATGCGCCAACACACCTGGCCCCATAAATACTGTCTTGCTTTTAAGACAAACAATAGATAGTAATAATTACCCCTCCCAAACAGTGGCATAATAAATACATGCATTAATTTTAAGATATATTCCATTTAGATATTGTTGAAATGTAGAAAAATGTGTTTTTTCAGGTTGATGAAATATGGTGATAACTAATAATGGCAGTAGCTAGCATTGAACACTTACTGTGTGCTAGGAAATGTCCTTAATCTTCTTAATAATCCTTTAAGATTAACAGAGAGGCTAAGCAACCAACTCAAGATTGGGTTGCTAGGAATTCACAGGGTCTGGAGTTGTTTTTAGGACTTGCTGTCTTTCTTACTTACTCTAATGAAATATGTTTCCTTTCTTTTCTTTTGGTTTTTTGAGACAGGGTCTCACTATATAGTTGAGACTGAACTGAAACTCACTATGTAGCCCAGGCTGGTCTCGAATTTACAGCGATCCTCCTGCCTCAGCCTCCTGAGTGCTGGGATTACAGGTGTGCGCCATCACGCCTTTTCCTTTCTTTTTTTTGGTACTGGGGATTGAACACAGGATCTTGCACTTGCGAGGCAGGCAGCAAAACTACTGAGTAAATCCCCCATCCCTGTTTCCTTTCTTTTATTTTGGATTTTTGCTGAAGCAAAGTCTCCCTATGTAGTCCAGGCTGGCCTTGAATTCACCATGTATCTCAGGCTGGACTCAAACTCAGTGATCTTCTTTCCTCAGCCTAACAAATGCTAGAATTACAGGCGTAAACTACCACACCCAGCTCTGAAATGTATGTTTTCTGTATGTGTATATGAATGTGTATGTGTGTGTGTGTGTGTGTGTGTGTGTGTGTGTGTGTGTGTATGTGTGTATTCTTTGTTGTTTTTTGTTTTTTGATGGAGCCAGTGATTGACCTCAGCTATATATATTTTATTGGGGAACTGTCAGAATCTTTTTTTTTTGGTACTGGGGATCGAACTTGGAGCCTTGTGCTTGTGAAGCAGGCAGCGGAACCACTGAGCTAAATCCCTGGCCCTTTTCTGGTATTTTTGAGTCATGCTTTCACTATATAGTTCAAACTGGCCTTGAACTATGTAGCCCAGGCTGGCCTTGAACTTGTGCCTCAGCCTCCCTACTGCTGGGATTACAGGTGTGTGTCACCATACCTGGCTGTATATATTTTTTAAAGAGAAAAATTTCTGTAATACAAACTTCCTGATGGTGTACTTTTTTTTTTTGGTACCAGGGATTGAACTCGGGACATTGGGCTTGTGAGGCAGGCAGTGGCACTACTGAGCTAAAGCCCCGGCCCTCTGATGGTGTACTTTATAGTTTGAAGCTTTTGTTTGGTTCTAGAAATTTATTTTGTTTTGTTTGGTACTGGGGCTCAAACTCTGGTCCTTGCCCTTGGAAAGCAGGCGGTGGAACCACTGAGCTAAATCCGTGGCCCTCATCTTGCCTTTTTTTTTTTTTTTTTGTGGTACCAGGGATTGAACTTGGACCTTGCAGGGGGCAGAACCACTGAGCTAAATCCTTGGCCCCTGGTTCTAGAATTTTGATCAACTTTAAAATAATTTAAAATAACCAAAAGTGAACTGAAAATGCTTGGTTCAGTGAATGAGAATAAGCTGTAGGAATATATAGCAATGCTGAAGAAATAGTAATATGATTTTGAATAAAAAATAACTTGTCATTGTTACAGTATGGCAAGCCTGTGATTGTAGCACTCTGGAAGGTAGACACTGGAAGATTGCAAGTTCTTAAGCCAAATCAGGGCAATTTGATGACTCATTAAGACCTCATTTCAAAAGAGAAAATAATAATAATAAAAAAAGAGCTGTGGATGTGACTTAGTTTAAAGGCCCTGAGTTCAGTCACCAGTACACACAGCAAATGTAAATTGTAGACTTTAAACAGTTTGCCATGATTTATATAAACTTCGCAAGTGAGTGAAGCTAAATAATATATTGTTTTTTTTTTTGAGTGCTAGGATTGAACCGAGGACCTTGTGCTTGTGAGGCAGGTGGCAGCACCACTGAGCTAAATCTCCAGACCCTAAATGAGATGTTGATTAAAAGCACAGATATGTGCAACTGTTAGAAAGGAAGAGAAGGACAAAAGCAAATTTCAGATCAGGTTGTATGTGGTAGGAGAATAAGAAGGGACACATTGGTAGCATTGATGGGTTCATAACTTGGATGATGCATTTACAGTGTTCAGTTTATTCTCTTTTTGTAGTACTAAGGATTTAACCCAGGGCCTACTCACTGAGCTACATTTCCAGCTCCTGTCTCCTTTCTTTTGTTTAAATTTTGAGACAGGGTCATGCTAAATTGCTAAGTCGCTCAGGCTGGGCTTGAACTTGCGAGGCAGGCAATGGTACCATTGAGCTGAATCCCTGGCTCTTGGGCTTGAACTTGCTATCCTCCTGCCTCAGCCTCCCTGAGTACTGGGCTTACAGGTGTGCACCATCACACCCAGCTTTACAATGTTCATTTTATTATCATATACTTCAGGAGAAAAAAGAATATGGCATAATAAATTTAAATAGTTTTAAAAAGGTACTCTTTAAATGAGTCTACCATATATATCATGTAGTACGTCTGTAGTGAATTCAGATGTTATTAATCAGTAAAACTGATGCCTAAAAGTATTAAACATTTTATATTATTTTTACTTACCCATTTAGCTTAATTCATCCCTCTAGTATATGCTATGTTTATTTCTTAGTAGTCATCTATGAATGTGCAATTCTAAGTCATTTCAATTTTAGAGAGCCTTTAATTTTTGAATTTTTAAAATGCTTTAAATAACTAAAATTTAAAGAAGTTATTTATATCAAGTATTCCCTCCACCCCATCTTTCATTGTAAAAGAAACTTACCATTTTCTTCCCTGTACTTTCTTTTTCATGATTGTTTTGCAGCAAGGGCAAGTACTTTGTAACCTTCCCATATCCGTATATGAATGGACGCCTTCATTTGGGGCACACTTTTTCTCTATCCAAGAGTGAGGTAAAGCTTCTGTGTTTAAATAATGGGATGGGGGGGCGTCTTTAATAGATGCTACTTTGAAGAAATCACATGCATAGAATTTGTTTCCTATTAAAGGAACTTAAGAGTTCCTTCATTTTTCTTTTTTTTTGTATTTAGTCAATATAATTTTTATACTTACTTTCACAGGTCTTGTGTATATTTATACAGGGTTCTGGGCATATATATGTGTTAAAATTCTTAGGTTAGTGGAAACAACAGGAAAACAAATGATAGTGTACTAAAATTTTGGAATGTGGAATGACTGTAAAATTTGAACTGGTGGGTTTTGTTTGTTTAGTTTATTTTTTCTTGACAGTGTCTTGCTATGTGGTTCAGGTTGGCCTTGAACACATGACATAGCCTGGGCTGGTCTCGACCTTGATGTGGTCTTCCTGCCTCAGTCACCCAGTTCTGGTATCAGAGGTGTGTACTACCACACCCGGCTAAACTGGTGTTTTAAGGGAAGATAAGAAAACTAATGTTCTTTGTGAAAAGTTAGCATTTTGTATTCATCTGCTATTTATCTTTTTAATTTAAATTTGCTTTTCTTTTGTAGTTTGCAGTAGGGTACCAGAGATTGAAAGGAAAATGCTGTCTGTTTCCTTTTGGCTTACATTGCACTGGGATGCCTATTAAGGTATGATTACATACAGGATTGGTGTGTGCTCTTTATTATGGAGCAGTTGGTGATATCTAAGTCAAGAGCTTTAAATAGGATTTTTCATGCTGCCTGCCTCACAAACACAAGGTCCCGAGTTCGATCCCCAGTACCAAAAAAAGAAAGGAGTTTTCAACACTGCCAAAGCTTTGTGAAACGGGTTCAATTTATTGTAGTGACGATTAATTTTAAAATATTTAAAGTAAATAAAAGGCATGCAAATAAGGTTTAAGTGATTTCTAAGGAAGTTTGATTGCTTTTAGAGTCCTTACATATTTAAGTCTGTTGGAATTGGGTAATACTTTCTCTTTTGGAATTGGTTAGTAATTTTTGACTAAAACCGTAAAGTGATTTGTGCATTTGTGACATATAAAATATTGCCGTAATTAGTTGTAACATATTTTGATCATTTTTACAAATGTCTTCTAATTTACATTAAGAATAATTCTCAGTGAAGAATGGAAACTAGTTGGAAAGATTCTCTTCTAAATGTAATAGCAATAGCAACTAGGAGTTAAATAGTACCAGCATTTTTTTTAATCTCCAATTTTTTTATTTTGAAAGATGTCAAGTCTACAAAAAGGTAAAAGACTAGTGCAGTGAACACTTGAATATTCTCTATCTATAGAAACCAACTTTTACCTTGTATTTTCTAAGTAGTAACTTTTGCTGCATTTCTTTTAGTTTTTTTCCTCTCCGCGCAAACACATGCACACGTGCTCTCCTTTCTTTCTCTTTTCCTGTGAACTTTTTGAAAGTAAATTGGAGACACGATGGCACCCATAAATACTTCAGCAGAACAGAGCATTCTTTTGCATCATTGTAGTCACAGTATCCCCTTCAAGACACTCACCATGGATCTAATATTTTTATTTAGCATATAGCTAGATTTCTGTAGTTATCCCAAGATATATTTCCTTGTTGTATTTTTACATTTTTTGTTTTGTGAAAGACATGCCTCCTTTAGTTAATAACTAATAGAAAATATGAATTTAACTCTCACTACAAAGGCACTTTGTGAGGGGTTTGAAGTGGGGTCTCACTGTATAGTTCAGGCTGGCCTTCAACTCATTGTGTAGTTCTGATTGGCCTCGAACTCATGGTAATCCTTCTTCCTCAGCCTCCCAAATGCTGTGATTACAGGTGTGTACCACCATGCCTGGCTTCAAAGGCAGTATTCTTTTGTTTGTTTGTTTGTTTTTTGATTTTTACTTTGGTACCAGGGATCGAATTCAGGACCTTGAGCTTGTGAGGCAGGCAGCAGATCCACTGAGCTAATTCCCTGGCCCCATTGTTCTTTAAATTGAGAGGCACAGTTATTACTGTTATTCAAAGTAACACATAATGGTTTATATATCTTCATATTTCTAGTGCCTTGCTTATAGTATACCCTACTAGGTACTTGGTATTGAATAAATAGTTGTTTAGTAGTTGATGAATTAGTGGATTTTGAGATAAATGGTTTGTGTCATTTGAGTTTTTATGTATATATACATATATTTATATATTATGCAGAAAATTTCAGAGTTAATTTTAGTTGGCTTTAGGGACAAAAACTCAAACTATTTCCTTGAAGTTTGAACTTTGCTATCTCTAATGTTGTGTTATAGGCATGTGCTGATAAATTGAAGAGAGAAATTGAACTGTATGGTTGCCCCCCTGATTTTCCAGATGAAGAAGAAGAGGAGGAAGAAATCAGTGTTAAAGCAGAAAATGTAGTTAAGGATAAAGCTAAAGGGAAAAAGGTTTGGTGAATATTGATATTTATGTTGGTTGACGTTTTATGTTTATATTTGTCTGATTTATTTATTTTATTAGCTTTTGCAGTGCTAGGTATTGAACCTAGTTTGGTGCATGTTAGACAAGCACTCTTGCTGACCTCTTTCCCTTCTTTGCAGTTTGAAAGGGTTTCACAGTGTTAAGTTGGGCACAAATTACAATCTTCCTGCCTTAGCCTCCTGAGAAGCTGGAATTATAGCCATGTGCCACTATGTCCAGCTTGTATTTGTCCGATTGAGGTGTGCATTCTTGTACAATAGTGCCTAGTACATTAAATGTACTTAGTAATTTGAAAGAAGTATCAGCTCCAAAAAATTAGCATTTTTCCCTTTTCACTTTAATATAATGTTAGATTCATAGAGGAGTTGCAAAATAGTACAGAGAATTCCCTTATGGTCATCACCCAGTTCCTCTAGTTGTAGCTTATATAACTCATGTAGTCCTTAAAACTAAGATATTAATGTTAGCGCAAAAATATTTATTTACTTAGTCACAGACTTCCTTTGTATTTTTATCATTTTTTTCACTAATGTTCTTTTCTGTTCCCAGGTCCCATCTAAGATCTCACACTGTATTTATTTGTCACATGTCAGTGGTCATCTCTTAGCCTCCTCTGTCTCTGTTTTGTGTGCCTTTTGATACTTGCTAAGTGTACGGTTCAGACAGATGCTTTTAGTCTGTTTTGTGCTACTGTAATAGAATACCACAGACAGGTATTTATGGGCTAAATTCTGGAGGCTGGGAACTTCTAGACTGAGGAAGGCATCTTCTGAGGCCCTTCTTGCTTTGTCATCTTGGCAGAAGAACAAAGAGACTCAGATGTATACAAGTGGGGGTGAAACTTGTCGTTTTAGGGAGCCTAATGACATTCATCCACTCACAAGGACAGAGACCTATAGCAGTGGTGGCATACCTATGGCAGGCGTGCCACAGTGGTCTCTTTGTTGTCATTGATAACTTTAAAAGGTTTGCCATCACTGGTCTGTAGTCTCCAGCTCTTGTTCGTATTACACAGGGGATTCATTCTCACACAGGTTATGGGGCACACCTTTCAAACCATAGCATAGATTATCTTTTCATGTAGGTTTGTCCGATGCTTTATCTTGTTATGTTGATAGTGATTTTTGGGAAGAATAAAAGATTTGATATGTCCTCAATTTATCGTATCAGGGAGTATGTGATGTTGATATTGGTAATATTAACCTTCACCATTTAAGATGGTTTCTGCCAGGTTTTTTCTGCTGTAAAGATTTTATTTTTTCCTATGTAATTAATGTATATTTTGGGAGAGATATTTTCAGGCTCCTCATTAATTTTACAATTCATTAGTGGATCTTGTCTACAACAATTACTACTTTGTTGTTGATGATTTTGTTTTCTTCTTTTTTTTTTTTTGAGACAGAGTCTCACTGTAGTTCATGCTGATCTTGAACTCACTATGTAATCAGACTGACCAAGATCCTCCTGCCTCAGCCTCCCCAGTGAATGATAATTTTCTATTTTCTTTGTTCCTTTTATAGTGTAAAATTCTTCTGAAAGGAAGAATTATCCTCTCTGCCCCATTTACTTATTCAGTCTTTTTTATATCAGTGTGAACTCATGAAGTTTTATTTTACTCTTTAGATTATAATCTAATACTGTCAAGGGCTGGGGATTTAGTTCAGTGGTGCTGCTGCCTGCCTTGCAAGCTCAAGGTCCTGAGTTCGATCCCCAGTACCCCCGCCCCCCCAAAAAAATCTAATACTGTCAAAGTGTGTGTGTGTGTGTGTGTGTGTGTGTGTGTGCGTGTGTGTGCGTGCATGTGCAAGTGCACAGTGGCTCTTTGTTCTAGCTTTGGCCATTAAGAGTCTCTCCAGGTTGGTTTTTATTCATGTGACATTACTCTGTCTCTTCGCGTCCCCTTCTCCTTCCACCCCTCTGCTCTTCTTTTGTGGTGCTGAGGACTGAACCCAGGGTCTCCTATATGCTAGGCAGGTACTGTTCCATTGAACTACAGCCCCAGACCTTTTCAGTTTTGGAGGTGGAGGGAAGGCCTCATGAAGTTGCCTAAATTGACCTTGAACCTAGAATTTTCCTCTTCAAATCTGGGACTACAGATGTGTATGAGTCACCTTGCCTGGCTTCTTTCTTTTTTTAAAAAAAACACCTTTTTACTTTCTGGCACCACAGGGTACTCCAGGGTTTTCTTGTATTTCTCTTGTTTTATTTTTTATTTTTATTTATTTATTTATTTAATTTATTTATTTTTGAGACAGGATCTCACTATGTAGTTGAGACTGACCTGGAACTCACTATGTAGCCCAGGCTGGTCTTGAACTCGCAGTGATCCTCCTGCCTCAGCCTCCTGAGTGCTAGGATTACAGGTGTGCAGCACCGCGCCTGGCTCTATATTTCTGTTGTTTTAGCCCTGGAGTCAGTTACTTCTCTAAGGAACTTGGATTCCTTTTATTGACTGGTATTCAGAAAGTCAGGTCCGAGTGCCAGGTGTGCTCATTGCCGTTCTGATGTCATTGCTTCTAGGCCCATTGGTGCACACAGATAGCTTCGACTTCATTTTAGCATCATAGCACTGGTTTTAGCATTTTCCCTTTGCTTATTTCCCTTTTCTTGTGTGATTTCTTTTTTTTTTTTTTGGTTCGGGGGATTGCACTCGGGACCTTGTGCTGGTGAGGCAGGCAGCAGCACCACTGAACTTCATCACCAGCTTTGTGTGATTTCTTACTACAGAGCCTACCTCTTGTTATCTACAGTGTGTTCAGTTATTTATTTAATCCTAGTATACTAATAATGTGGCTTTAGAGTTGCTGACCCATGCCCCTGGGAAAAACAGTTCTACCAATTAAAGTATTTGTATGTATAGTAATTCTTTTTGTCTTAGAGTCTAGTCCGTATACTTTTCTCCATAATTGCTTAGGTTGACCCCTTTCTTCCCCTCCCCTTCTAGTGTAGATATTTCAAGTATTTGTAATATAGTTAGATACATGTATTTTGGTCTGACATCCATCCTAGACTTCTCTCACGTTCTAGTTGAATTTAAATGTGATTTACATGCAGCTGGGTGTGGTGACGTATGCAGTACCCGGCTACTTGGGAGGCTGAGGCAGAAGAATTACAAGTTTAAGGTCAGCCTGGGCATTTAGTGAGACCTTGTTTTTTAAAAAATAAAAGGGCTGAAGATGGACTTCAATGGCATAGTATTTGCTGGGTGTGGTAGCACATTCCTGTACTCCCAGTACTCAGGAGGCTGAGGCAGAAAGATCGCCGTGAATTTGAAGCAGTCTGGGCTACATACTAAGTTCAAGGCCAGCCTGGACTGCCTAGTGACATCTTGCCTTAAAAACAAAAGCATCAGTGGCATATTACTTGCCTACAAAGCTCTGGATTCAATCCCTGGAACTAGGGTAAACACAGTAGAATTTACGTAAATATATAGTTCTGTGGGTTTGAGAAGAGGGTAGTTATGTTTCTACCATCACAGTACCATACAGAACATTTCCATTATGTTCACAGTTGCTTTGTGGTACCTCTTGATAGTTTTATATATTAACTTCATTTCTTACCTCCAACCCTTGGCAGTTGGTTGTGTTTTAGATATTAAATACTGGAAAAGGAGAAAACTTGGGAGTAGCTTATGTATAGCTAAAGAGTTTGTGTTGCGTTAGAAGAAAGGAAACAAAGATCTTATCTTTACAACTGGTAGTTTTTGTGATTTCATCTATTTAGTTATCATTGGTACCAGTGTCCTGGTAAATATCCAGACAGTATAGTTCAATAGAAAATTGTACATCAATATACAAATAGTACTACAATGTTCTGATGTTTTGGAATTTAAAAAATTACTACATTGGATTATTTCCTTGGAATTACTGTGGTTCTAGAATGTTAAGCTGTTGGTTGTCCTTTAATGGAGCTCATTTTTGTCTGTTATTTTCAGAGTAAAGCTGCTGCTAAAGCTGGATCTTCTAAATACCAGTGGGGTATTATGCAATCCCTTGGACTGCCTGATGAAGAGATTGTAAAGTTTTCTGAAGCAGAGCACTGGCTTGATTATTTCCCACCACTGGCTATTCAGGATCTAAAGAGAATAGGTTTGAAGGTATGCTCATTACCTTCATAGCTAAAATGTAAAGAAAGCATTTATATTTGTGTGAAAAGATTTGGACCAATTCTTAAATTTAGAATAATCTACCTGTACGCCAGTAAAGAATTGTACTTATTGTTACAATAGCATGTAAAATAGGCCTCAGTGCGAGCAGTGAAGCACTTTAATATTTATTTCTTAATTGAGTGTATATCAATAGATTAACAGTAAATAGAAAAATTTTTAAATATAGGGCCAGGGATTTAGCTCAGTGGTACCTCTGCCTGCCTTGTAAGCACAAAGTCCTGAGTTTAATCCCTGGTACCAAAAAAAAAAAAAAAAAAAAAAAAAAAAAAAAGAGAGAGAGAGAGAGAGAAAGAAACCACAATTATTTAGGAATACATAATTATTTCACTATTTTGTTTTTATTATAAATCCTGTGTTTATTAATATTTAAATGTATATGTTTAAAAACATTATTAGAGTAATTGATAGGTTTACATAGTAAATGGAACTTGAAAATTTTTTTCTTCTAATATTTGATGTAATTCTAAGTTGGGGAATAAAGAGTATAAGAGTAAATAATTGATACATAATTTTTTTGTTTTGTTTTGTTTTGTTTTTTTGAGAAAAAGTTCAGGTTGGCCTTGAACTAACTATATAGCCCAGGCTAGCCTAGAGCTTGCAGTGATCCTCTTGCCTCAGCCTCCTGAGTGCTGGGATGGCAGGCATCTGCCACCATGCCCAGCCAGAAATTTATTTGTATTTACAAAAATTTTGTATATTTCTCATGATTACCTTTTCCTTTTATAGGTAGACTGGCGTCGTTCCTTCATTACCACTGATGTTAATCCTTACTATGACTCATTTGTCAGGTGGCAATTTTTAACTTTAAGAGAAAGAAACAAAATTAAATTTGGAAAGCGGTAAGTTTGTTGTCTGTCAGTATTCTTTCATTATGATTTAATACTTATAATGTACCTTTCTATTATCCTGTCTCTTTTTATACTTTCTTTATTTTCTTGCATCCTTCATTTTCCTTTATTTCTTGCTAGTTCTTAATTACTCTGAGCTGCTTTGTGTTTGTTCTTTTTTTTTTGGTACCAGGGATTGAACTTGGAACCTTGCGCTTGCCAGGCAGGCGCCAGAACTACTGAGCTAAATCCCCGGCCCTGCTTTGTTTGTGACACATCCAGGGAGAATGGAATTATAGGCTTTTATGATCTTATTAAAGATTCTGTTTGGTATTCCTGGCCAAGTAGAAAAATAATTATTTATGTTTTATGATTTATGTTCTCAAAATTACTCAAGATTCTTCCTTGATTATGTAGATAAATAAAAAACTATTTGCATTTCATAAGTAAGTTTGTATTTTATAGTCTTTCATTTTGTACCACAAAGCCAAGATGAGTTCATATTTTTCAGTAGTAATACTTTTGATGAAGGTAGAAACCTTTTATTAGTAGCTAGGTTGACAGTAGAACTACTCATACTACTCATAAAAGTGTAAATAATAGGGATGTTAGCAACACTGGCAAGTATGTTAGGATATAACTTGAATATTATAATAATATTTACTATTTATTGCTTATTTTTTAGGTATACTATTTATTCTCCAAAAGATGGACAGCCTTGCATGGATCATGACAGACAAACTGGAGAGGTGATTTTTTTATGACAGAGTAGCGTAGCTATTGTAATAATCCTTAATGTGGCCACAGTTTTATATCAGAAGCCTAAAACTATCTTCCTTGTAGTACTGAGGTAGAGTCACAATACTCTGGTGGTTGTGCTGGGTAAGACTGACTGTCATTACAGGTTCCTGTATCTTGTCAAGGACTGTGCTACTCTGAAGAGTGGTCTGTGGACCTGGTCTACCTGCTTGTCACAGAAAGCACATTATTGAGCCTCGTCTCAAAATGGCAGAGTCAGAAGCTGGAGTGGGGCCCCGGGATCTGTGTTTTTATAAGCTCTCAGTGTGATTCAGAACATTCATATTAATGTTGGAGCAGCACCATTTGGAGAATATACAGCTCTAAGAAGAAAATTGAAGGAGAGATAATATGTGGCTTTCTTTTGCAGTAGTGGAGATTGAGCCCAGGAGTTTGCATGTGCTAGGCGAGCACTACTCAGCTCCATCTCCAGTCCATTTATTTATTTATTAAAATATTTATTGATTTTTTTTTTAAATTTCAAAACTTTATTTAAAAAAATCCTTCATTACAAGTTTAAACTCTGAAGCTCTCCACCACACCCCACTCCCCCAGAATGTTCATAAATACAGACTGCAAAGAAAATTCTCCATTTGAAGTGGTAATTAAAAAATAAGGTTGGGGATTTAGCTCAGTGGTGCAGCTACCTGCCTTGCAAGCACAAGATCCTGAGTTCGATCCCCAGTATAAAAAAAAAAAAAAAAAAAAAAAAGAAAATGATATCCATAGGCATTAGCCCATTCTCCGAACAGGCAGGACAGTGCTCAGGAGCCACAGTTCTAGGGTTGTTATTGGCTTCTGCTGTGTCCAGAATTTACAGGTAAATTTCCATACTGAATCAGGAGGGATGAAAGGGATGTGGTCCTGCAGTATTATTTACTGTCCCTCCTGGATGAGTCCTCGAGTTTTCCACTTCACATGAAGTTGAGTTTTTCTTTCCTGTTGATTTTTTGGATGTATGACCATTACGGTCTTTTACTTTTTTCCAATATGTTAATGTAAATGATCTTTGAATATAGCATGATGTTGGTAAAGAACCCCAGACATCTGAATTTGCTGGTTCATAAATGATTGAACTTTCGGTGAGAATCCCCTGTGTGTGCCATCCTCAAAACCATGAATGGACATAGAAACCATGAGGAGCAGGACTAACAAGCGGGTGATCTTCATCACTTCGGGTCTCCATCCAGGGTAACACAGGAGACTGGAAGTGAGGGAAACAGCCATCCCCAGTCCTTTTAAAATTTGAAGAACTTTTTTAAAATTTTGAGACAGGGTCTTACTAAGTTGTCAAGGCTGGCCTTCAACTCACGATCTTCTGTCTCAGCCTCCCAGGTAGCTGGGATTAATCCAGCTGTGACTAACTTTTGATATTCAGATTGAATTATATTTGCTTTGATTATTTACCTATTAGCTTATTTCCACAGTACTTCTAGCTGTGTCTAATAGTTCACTCTACATTATTGTGGAACACATTGATAACATTATTCCCTGTAATACTTGGCTACAGCAAGGGTGACTTTTCCTAAAACCTTCGCACAGTAAATCAGTGACAGTGCCAGCATCTGAGTTCATGAGCTCTGGCTTCATCTGTTACTGTTGCTGTCACTGACTGCTGTAGACTAGGTCATTTATAAGGGTAAAGGTATACAGATCTGTAGGCTGAAGGTCCAGGACCAAGGAATTGCCTCTTGGTGAAGGCCTTCTTGGTGGTTGAGGTTTTCTGCAGGGTCCTGTGGTAGAGCCCATCATCACATGATGAGGGGCACATTCCAGAATCTGAAGCAAATGGGTATTTTTATTTTTAATTTTTTTGGTACCAGAGATCAAACTCAGGACCTTGCGCCTGCGGGTCAGGTGCGGCACCACTTAGCTAAGTCCCCAGCCCATAAATGGGTATTTTTAACAAATCCTTTCTCATGATACCTGTTAACCCTTTAATCTGTGAACCTATGAATGGATTAATCCATTCATGACCTAAATACCTCTCAGAGGTCCCATGAAGGTACATCTCTTAATGCTTCATAGTAAGGATTAAATTTCATTTTTATTTATTTTTTTGTTTTGTTCTATATATGCCTCTCTCTCTCTCTCTCTCTCTCTCTCTTTCTCTCTCTCTCTCTCTATATATATATACATACATATATATATATTTTTTTTTAAGACAGGTTGCTATGTAGTCTATCTATGCTGGTCGAACTCATGGTGATCCCCTGCCTCAGCCTCCTGAGTGCTGGGATTATAGGTGTGCGCCACCACTCCCAGCTACAGTTGCATATACTTTAATAACAAAGGTACTTTAGCTGTAAATGAACAAAATCAGGGAGACAGGAGATTTAACACGATCTTTTTATAAGCTTAGGCATGTATGAAACTTCAAAACATTGTTTGTAGGCTGGGGATTTAGCTCAGTCTTGCTGCCCCTGCCTTATAGGCTCAAGGTCCTGAGTTAAATGATCCCCGGTACCCCAAAAAAACATTATCTGTTAACAGAGGCTACTGGTTTTGATTATGTATTTCCTAAAACATTAGGAAAGAGTGCAAAGTTAGGTCAAACAACATTGTCAAGAAAATTCTGTCCTAAAATTTTAACAGTTTTAAAAAGAAAGTCTTAAAAACCTGTTTTCCCACATTGACTCAAAACTTTTGAGTTGTGTATCAGTATATATCCTGCCAAAGTTAGCACTTGAGCTATGTGTCAGAATATCATTTCTCAACTTAAGCTTTACCACACATGAGGGATTAAATTTTAACATGTGTTTTGGTGGGAACATTCAGACTGTAGAATTGCTATTAGTACATCATCCTTTATTACCATCTTTGAAAGTGTTTGTAGTCTAGCAACTACTTTTCAAAATCAGCCTCCAGGTCTGTATAACTTGTTGATAGGAATGAGAATTGATTAAAATTTGGAAAGATTTTAGAGATTTCAGAAGGCCCTGTAAAGTTTTAGTATAGATTGAGCATTCCTAATCCAAATACCTGAAATATTCCAAAATTTGAAAGTTTTTGAGCACTGATAACGTCATTCAAAAGATTTTGGATTTTGAACTTTTGATTTTTGGATTAAGCATTGCCCTGAAAATATTTTAAATTTTGGATCATTTCAGAAGTCGTATTTTTCAGATGAGGGTTCCTTAAATAGTAAAGTCTATGCAAATAGACCAAGATCTGGAAAAGCTCTGAAATCTCAGATTATTTCTGATCCCAAGTATTTTGCACCAGAGATACTCAACCTGTGCAGCCAGTGGTAGCAATAACTCGAATTTTGATAATACTTTGTAGTTTTTTTATCTCGTGTTCCTTAGGACACTCTTGGGAGACACAGCTCAGATGGTGACTCCCTGGTGTCGAGCTATTAGTAAGGAACCAAGCTCAGTTTAGAATGCAGATCATCTGATGCCTGGCTGAGTACGTTTCTGTGATGAATGCACTTTGGTACCTGCCCTTTGAGTGAGGATTGGAGTTGTATCTTTTCCTATATTGGTGAATAACATTTTGGCTGATAATTTGATGACACTGAATTCCTCCTTGCTCAGTAGACTTCATGTGGCTATGGACAGCATCCCCTAGCAGTTTATTTATTTGTTGAGAGACAGTGTCTCATTATATAGTCAAGGCTGGCCTTGAATTTATCATGATCCTCCTGCCTCAGCCTCCCACTGGGATTACAGATGTGCACCACCAAGCCTGGTGCCTAAGTTAGAAATTTGAATCAGATCCTCCACATAATTTAGTAGGCTTATTCCAAGTCTTTTTTTCCCTTAGATTTTTGTTTTGTTTATTTTGTTCAGGGTGTTGGACCTCAGGAATATACTTTACTGAAATTGAAAGTGCTTGAGCCATATCCATCTAAATTGAGGTAGGTTTGCCAAAGAGTCCTTTAATCATTTATGAATTACCAGTTAGTTGGGAGGAGGAAATCTATACTTTTTTTTTTTTAAACATAAACGTGTACTTTTTCTTTTTAGTGGCCTCAAAGGTAAAAGTATCTTCTTAGTAGCTGCTACTCTCAGACCTGAGACTATGTTTGGACAGACAAACTGCTGGGTTCGTCCTGATATGAAGTACATTGGATTTGAGACAGCGAATGGTGATATTTTCATCTGCACCCAGAGAGCAGCCAGAAATATGTCGTACCAAGGCTTCACCAGAGTTAATGGAGTGGTGCCTGTTGTTAAGGAATTAATGGGGGAGGTAAGTTGGGTAGTATAATTTTACTTTCATGAATACAGTTGGAAGAAAACTTCAATAAGAACCTTGAGAAAAGAGCATTTAAAATCTTTGTCAGGGCCAGGGATTCAGTTCAGTGGCACTGTGCCTGCTGTGCAAGTGCAAGATCCTGAATTGGGTCCCCAGTACCAAAAAGAAAAAAAAAAACCTAACAAACAAAAACGCTATGACAAAGTATTAAGTCGTTTGTGTTTTACTAATCTTCATACACTTGCGTCAGTATCACCCAAATGAAGACACAAAACAATCGTAGAAGTGCTTCAGAAGGCTCTGTTGTATCCTCCCCATCCTCCAAAGGGAGCCTCTGCTCTTACTTCTCCAGAGTGGGCGCTGTCCTTGAACTTCACATCATAGCATGATAGGTACAGTGTGTACTATTTAGTGTCTAGCTTTTGTTAAACATTATGTTTATGTGATTTATGCATGTATATAGGAATAGTTTTTCTTTATTGCTAAGTATTAATTGTATATCACTAGAATAATATTTGTGAATTTTATGTTTTAACTCAGTATGCGGGTCCCCAAGAGATTTAATAACTACATTACACATTATGTTTTAGGTTCACATTTTTTTTTTTCTTGGTACTGGGGATTGAACTCAGGTCCCAGTGCTTGCAAGGCACGCGGCAGAACCACTGAGCTAAATCCCCAGCCCCATATTATGTTTTAAATACTGTTATGGGAGCCAGGGATTTGGCTCAGTGGTTCCACCGCCTGCCTCGAAAGCTCAAGGTCCTAAGTTTGATTCCCAATACCAAAAAAAAGAGAAGAAAAATACTGTTACCTCTGTTCTTTTTGTTTTTTGTTTTTTTTACATACATTCTTGATACTAAATTTGGAATTGCAGCTGCTTTTTTTCTGAAAAGTAAGACTTGGTTGATGTTAATTAAATCTGGACTGTTGCATATCCTTTTACTTTATCTACTTATCAGTATTTCGTTTCTTTCTTTTTTTTTTTTTTTTGGTACCGGGGATTGAACTCGGGTCCTTGCGCTTGCAAGGCAGGCCACCGAACCGCTGAGCTAAATCCCCGGCCCGTTTTTCCCATTCTTAATGCACATTTTCTTCATGTTAATTTAAAGAAATTCTGCAGTGAGGAAAATAGATATTATCAACTAAAAACATAGATTTCAACCTTGAAAACTGTTATATAGCTGTCCCTCACATGACTACAAATTCTGTGAAGGCATCATATTTGTGCGTATATGAATACAACGGGCTGGAGGGGGCTGGAATGGAAGTGTGTTACTACTTAGAGCAAGAAGCTTCAAGCATTTGTTGCCATATGAGATTATGGGTCCAGTGTTCCTGAAACTTAATTTTCTCGAGAAACACTAGAAGTTTGTTTCTAATATGTTTTTTTTTTTTTTAACATGTCTGTGTTCATAATTATCATTTTGTGTTTTTTGTGAGACAGTGTCTCACTGTGTGGCCCAGGCTGGCCTTGAACACATGGTAATTCTACCTTAGCCTCCTGAATGCTGCTATTACAAGTGTTGCACACCCAGCTACCATAATTATCATTTTAAATGCATGAGTTGTAGTGTTACATCTTTTTTTTTTTTTTTTTTTGAGACAGGGTCTCACTATGGAGTTGAGACTGACCTGGAACTCACTTTGTAGCCCAAGCTGGTCTCGAACTCACAGCAATCCTCCTGCCTCAGCCTCCAGAGTGGTGGGATTACAGGCAGTTGTGCGCTACCATGCCCAGCTGTAGTGTTATATCTTATATGTTGTCTGTTTTAAAAGTTTTTTTTTTTGTTGGCTGGTTCTGAGTTTTGTGGACACAGTGTGGCTCTTCGTATGGATTCCTGTGTTGTTTTCCTCAAGGAGTGCAATTTAAGAGCAATGTATTAGTGTAGTAAGTTCACCACAGTATCACCAAATTAGGTATTACAATTGAAATCATTTTAGATTAGTAGGCACAAAAGTGTTTATTTTACATCATATTTTTTTAACTGACAAAGCTGTATATATTATTGTGTGAAACATGACGTTTTAAGTATACACATTGTGAATGGCCAAATCAAGCTAATTAACCAATGTGTTACCTCATGCACTTATTTTTTTTGTTGTGAGAACCTTTAGAAATCTCTTGTGATTTTGAAGGATACAATGTACTATTAACTGCAGTCATCATTTTGTGTAGTCATTGATCTCCTGAGCTTATTCCTGTGTATTTCTGATTGCTAGCTTTTTGAGCTTATAATATTAATATTGAAATTTTAATTGTTATAAATAAGTTTGTTCACCTTTTCTGCTGATTTTTTTTCTTGTGCAGGAAATTCTGGGTGCGTCCCTTTCTGCGCCTTTAACTTCCTATGACGTGATCTATGTTCTCCCAATGCTCACCATTAAGGAGGATAAAGGTAAAAGGTTGTTTCTAGAAATACTTTGGCAGTCACATTCTGGTTGTACTGTTTAATTCTGCACTTTCTTTTCAAAGGCACTGGTGTGGTCACAAGTGTTCCTTCTGATGCCCCTGATGATATTGCTGCCCTCAGAGACTTGAAGAAAAAGCAAGTAAGTTTCTGAGTTTGATGTTCTTTTTTGTCTTCATTTCATTGTTTTGTTACTCCTGCACTATACCATGACATTAGACTAAAAAGATACACATTTACCTTTAAACTTATCTAAAACCTGTTTTATAATGTTTACAGATTTTCTGTAGGTAAAATTTTGAATACAGTTTTCATAGAATTTTGAATGAGCTTTTTGAGATCACATTTTTGTTGCAACTGAGAACATGATCCTCAGCTTAACCGATATATGTGTATTTTTGCATTTGGCTTCACAGTGTCATTACTTAAGCTATATACTATAATTTAAGCTATTGAAAATTTTTCAGTATGGAGAAAACAAATAATAGTTCAAGAAAAGTTTGGAGTTTGCTTTTCTCAATGATTATCCTAATAGCATTGACCATTACTGTTAACTTGTGAATTGTTTTATAGGCCCTTAGAGCAAAATATGGAATTACAGATGACATGGTTTTGCCATTTGAACCGGTGAGTACATGGCTGAGTCACAATTTTCAAATTTATTTCTTTATCAGAGAAAAAAAAAGAGAGCTAACTTGTTTTCCTTACAAAAAATTAAGTAATCTGTGGAGTGTAAAAATAAGAGAGGGTATTTGCTTAAGGATTTATTTACTTTAATTTGATTTTTGCTGTTCAAGGTAATAGAGGAAAACTAACCATAATATTTTCTTAGACATGAGATTACACTTCTGGGACAAATAGCTTTGTAGCATCATCAATTTTGTACTAGTTTGTTTCTTATTATAACCAATGTCCTGGCTTCTAAAGACAGTTTTGTCATGTTGCTCATGAATATTTATTTGTAGCCATAATAACAAAGTCCCATACAACTCTGTTTTCTTTTTTTTTCTCCTTGTGTTTTCTTTTTGTGGTACTGGGGATTGAACCCCAGGCCTTCGTACCAACCTACACCATCAGTCCTTTGAATGTATTATTTTGAGATAAGATCTTGATAAGTTGCCCAGACTGGGCTCCAAGGCAATCCTGCCTTAGCCTCCCAGAGTGCTAGGATTACAAGCGCGTAGTACTATGCTCCTCAGCTCTTGAGTTTTCATATTAATGCTTACAGAAGAAATAAATGACATTCACGAAGAATCCAGAAAATTTAATATAAGAAAGCAAAACCTGCCAGGCGTGGTGGCACACACCTGTAATCCTAGCGCATGGGTGGCTAAGGCAGGAGGATTGCTCTGAGTTCAAGGCTATCCTAGGCCATATAGTGAAGTATAGCAAGACCCTGTCTCAAAAACAAAAAAGCAAGATCATCCACAAAAATAATCGTTCACAACTGCTTTGCTGGTTTCAACTTTAATTATTTAGTTAACACATTCCAGGGCTGGGGATTTAGCTCAGTGGCACTGTGCCTGCCTTGCAAGTGCAAGGTCCTGAGTTCAATCCCTGGTACCAAAAAAAACCCCCAAGAAACAGTGCCTGTGGAGGGCTGAGAGCTGGGGAAAGTGTGTGGATGTTTGTGCAGTTTGGCTCCTGTGGAGAAGAGGAGGGCAGATTTCCATGTAGTCCCTCTGTGATTACTTAGTGTGTGGTTGAGCCTTTGGAAATGGTTCCATGGGCTATTAGAAGCTCAAGGTCTGTGCACCATCGGGCTCTTTCTGTGTCCATTCATTGTGAATGAGCTTCCTTGTTGCTCTTTGCAGGTGCCAGTTATTGAGATCCCAGGCCTTGGCAGTCTTTCTGCTGTAACCATTTGCGATGAGTTGAAAATTCAGAGCCAGAATGACCGAGAAAAACTTGCAGAAGCAAAGGAGAAATTATATCTAAAAGGATTTTATGAAGGTGTAAGTGATAATTTCTTATTTGTTTGGTTTTTGTTTTGTGTGCTATTGGGGTTTAATTACTGTTTTAGTGTACTGTATGCCCTGGAATTTTCTTTTTTTCTTTTTGGTACGAGGGATCGAACTGGGGTCATGGCGCTTGTGAAGCAGGCACTGGAACCACTGAGCTAAATCCCCAGCCCATGGGATTTTCTTAATGATTTTGAAAAAAATGAAAGAAAAATTCAGTGCAGTTTCAGTAACACATTGATTTGAGAGATTAGTATGGTATTATGTTCTATTTCTAAATATTTATCTTTATCGTGTCTTTTGTCTAAGAATAGTTTCAGAAATTACACTGTACTCTATGAATCTCTAAGAGATAAATTTCTTGAGAAGATAAAATTAGTTCATATTGTTATGCTGTAAACTCCAAAGATTTATTGGATCTGGATGCCTTCTCCTTTTTTATTTTTATTGTTTTGAGACAAGGTCTCGCTATGTAGTTCAGACTGTCCTTGAAATGACTAAGCAGTCTAGACTGGCCTTGAACTTGCTGCGCTCCTCCTGCTTCAGCCTCCTGAGTGCTGGGATTGTAAATGTGCACTCGACCTTTTCTGTTAATTCAGTTATTGCAGACAAGCAGTTTCTTATTAATTTACTCATTAATGCCTGCTAAATATCGGGTAAGCACAGCAAACATGTTCTGAACCTCTCTGTTTTCTCAGTTGTACATATGTTAATGCGGCTTAAATTTCCTTGGAAAGACAATTAGCCTAGAGGGAGTAAAAATCTAACAAAGTTAGCTGCTTACGTTTGAAAGGAAGATCTTTTTTTTTCTTGCGGTGCTGGGGATTGAACCTCATGCATGTGAGGCACTGAGCTACATCCGCAGCCCTTGAAATGAAGTTTTTGTCTTTTTTCTTTTTAAAAGAGGAGAGACTTATTTGAAGATTTTTAAGGAGACTAATGAAAATCCCATTTATTTTATTTATTTATTTTTTTGGTACTGGGGATCGGATTCAGGATCTTGTGCTTGTGAGGCAGGCGGCAGCACCACTGAGCTACATCCCCGGCCCAGTGCCTTTTTTTTTTATTTTTATCTGCTAGGTAACCAAGAATTAGTTATATGTCTTTTTAAGTGACTTTTACATGTTAAGTCATAATGAGAGACAACACTTACATAGCACTTGCATATTAATTTACTTAATTCCTAAGAATTCTGTGAAGTACACATTGTTACCCCATTTTACAAATGAGGAAGTGGAGAATAAAGAGGTTAAGTAATTTAATCAAGATCAGTCATATATAGCCAGTGGCTGACCTGGGATTCAAGGCAGCTTAGCTCCAGGATTTGAGATTTTTTTTTTTTAAGTACTGGTGATCAGGCCCAGGGTCTTGCATGTACTAGGCAAGCTAAGTTATATTGCCAGCCCTTTTTTATTTTTGAGACCAAGTTCTCACTAAGTTCCCCAGGCTTGCCTCAAACTTGCTATACCCCTACCTTAGCCTCCGAAATAGCTGAGATTTCATGTGTATTCCCACCATGGCTTGTAGGTTTTGTGTTTTAAACATTACACCATAATAATCATCAAGTGTAACTTCATAATGATGGGTTAAATAGAGAGTGAAACATTTGGTGAGAGGAATAGAAAGAATATATCTCTTCCATCCAAAATTAAGACTGTTTGAGAGAGACACAATAGTCAGAGGCCAGAAGCCAAACTTTATTATTAAAGAAAGCTATAAGGGGACCATGGCTTAGATATGTGGCAATAATGGGTGAGCTCATACTTTGCACTAGAATTATTGAGTAGCAGCAGGCTTGCAGCAGCGAGGGTTGGAAAGAGAAGGATAAATAGCACACATGTTTAGTTTCTTTTCCTAAAACCATCAGAAATGAGGTGAGTTAGTATAGCAGAATCCTTCCATGTAAAAGCTGAGACGTGGAAGTCATGCTCACAGTAGCTATGGCAGCTATTCCCGAAGAAAGACAAGTGTGTTATAAATATTGGTTGTCTAGGCTGGACACGGTGGCACCCAGCGCTCTGAGAGGGTAAGGCAGGAGAATAGCAAGTTTGAGCCCAGCCTGGGCAACTGAGAGAACTAGAGAGATTCCGTGTCAAAAAAAAAAAAAAGGCCTGGAAACACAGCTCAGTGTGAGAGCCCAGATTCAGTCTACAGTACCCCCCATTAGTTGTCCAGGCTATGCCAAAACAATACGGCTATGAATGTGATAAATTTCACGCTATAACGAATTTTAATTGTTTTTTTTTTTTCTCCTTTTCATCCTTTTAGGTAATGTTGGTGGACGGATTTAAAGGACAGAAAGTCCAAGATGTGAAGAAGACTATCCAGAAAAAGATGATTGATGCGGTAGGTGATAGGTCATCCTCTGAAGGCTATGTTGGAAGAACTGTTAACTAATGGACTTTGGGACTGGGGGTTTATCCTCATAAGTGCAAGGTCCTGAGTTTGATCCCTGGTACCAAAAACAAAACAAAACAAAACAAAAAACTAAAGGACTTTAACAATGTTATTAACAGTGAGTTCTGTAGCAGAACCTGGAGCTGTATTAAAGACATATTTATGGAGGAGTGAAGACCTATTTAGCAGAACATCCTACGTGCTAGGTTGTTGAAGGTAGCATCCTAGAGCACGTACACAGAACTTCAGTAGTACTTGCTGGAGGTAGCCATGTTAGATAAGACGCTGATACAGAATTACATTCTCTTTCTGTGGTGTTTTACTGCTTTATTGTCATCCTTCCCAACTGCTCCGTTTTTGTTGCAGCTTTCTTTTATTTAGCTACTTAATTCTTTAAATTTTTAATTTTATTTTTTTGGTACCAGGGATTGAACTTGGGACCTCATGCTTCTGGGGCAGGTGGTGGAACCACTGAGCTAAATCCTGGCCCTAAATTTTTAATTTTTAATTAGCCTGTTAGGCTGATTTAAAATAAGAAAGCAATGGTTTCCTCTTCATTGTTTCACATATTTAAAATTTCTCTTCCTCGGAGGGAATCAGTTTCAACTATCTTATTTTAGTATTGATTTCCATTTTTCTCATGTTTTAAATGCTTGTAGTGTATTTTGGAATTTGATTTTTTTTTTTTTCAGCTTTAGGCATTAACCACTGACTTCCTACTGGGGAAGATAAAAATTTGTCCTCCTGCCCTACCTTGTGTCTTCCATAACTGACGTATTTATATCTCCTATGTTATCTTCCTAACATAGTTGTATTGTAACTTATGTTACATGAATAGTCATTGTGTATATTTTTTGTTTTGTTTTGTGTTTTTTTTTAATTTTATTGAGTTTATTGGTACATTTTAGGGATACAGTACAGTTACATTCATTATTGATCATGTAC
>NW_022900915.1:11805676-11828047 GCF_012274545.1 Fukomys damarensis
ATTTTTTTCCCCTTACCTCTGCCCTCCCTTCACCCCCTCCTCCCCTCCCCATCTACAAACACTTTATTTTCATCTTTTCATTCTCTCACATTTTTTTCTTTTCCCTTTTTGTTCTTCCCCTACGCATCACACCTTCCCTACATCTTTAGCTCCTTTTCTCAAATTTCTAAATGTCAGTAATCTTATTAGAATCTTATGCATTGTTGCAGAATATTCACACCACAGAAACTATTTGGTATTTACACATGTGTGACTTATTTATTTCACTTAGGAGTATATCTTCATCATTGTGTATATTTTTGAGACATGGTTAGTTCAGTTGTAGTATACAGTGAGAATTTTTTCTCCATATTTAGTTTTCACTGGAGTTAATAATTGTCTTTTAAAAAAATTATCTTAAAATATACATATCAAAGATCCCAAACTCTTTTCTGACTGTATTTCTTTTCTCAGTCTCTTCTGACTGGCCCCATCTTAGAGAGGGCCTTCTGCTTGTTTAGTCTGGCCTGTTTGCTGGTACTGTCTTGGAATGCAGATGGCATGCAGGATGCTCCTCATTACTGAGAATTCTCTTTGCTTCTCTTAGTTCAATCTCTTGCTTACTTGATTGCTTGGCCTTTTTTCCTGTTTTCTTTCATTTTGGATAAGCTCTGCCTCTGGTAACTTACCTGGAAAAAAAATTACCTGAAAGGTAAATTTTTGTGGCTTTCCATATCTATAACGGTTTTATTTTCAAATTTATATTTTGATTTCTTGGTTAGAGAATTCCGTATTGGAAATCATTATTCCTTAAGAATCTGAGTGTGTTACTCCATGGTCCTGTGGTTCACTGATGCTCTTAGAAATCCAGTGCTACTGGGTGCAGTGGCTCAGCCTATAATCCCAGCTACTCAGGAGGTGGAGGCAGTAGGATCACAAGGTTGAGCCCAGCAGGGCCTTATATCAAAGGAAAAATGAAAGGTTGGTGTGGTGGTGCACACCTGTAACCCAGCATTCTGGTGCGTGAGGCAAGAGGATTGCTATGAGTTCACAGCCAGCCTGGGCTGCATGGAGAATTCAAGGTCAGGCTCACTACAGAGCAAGACCCTGTCTCAAAACACAAAACAAGGAACCGAAATGTATGTGAAGGGGCCGGAGATGCAGCTAAGTGGGAGTGCTTGCCTAGCATGGGTGAGGCCCTAGGTTCAATCCGCAATACTGAAAAAAAAAAAAAAAAGTCCAGCGTATCCGGCTGGATATGTGGGTGTATGCTTGTACTCTCAGGTATTTGGTAAATGGAGGCAGAGAATCCAAAACTATCTGGGTCGTAACTGATGTTTGTTTTGAATTTTTTGAGATAGGGTCTTGCTATTTAGTCCAGGCTGTCCTTGAACTCAGTATGTAGCCTAGATCTGATAGTAGTTTGGTTTCAACTTGCAGCAATCCTCCTGCCTCAGCCTCCCAAGTGCTGGGATTACAGGTGTGCACCACTACACCTGGCAGTAACTGAAGTTTTTGAAACTCATTTTTCTATCTACACTAGAAGCTTGTAGGATCTTTTTTTTTTTCCCCCTTCCAGTATTCTGAAATTTTATTGTATGCCTTGGTACAGGTACATTTTTAATTATTCTGTTGGTAGGCTCCTCTGGAAATTTGTTTTTCAAGTTTTGGAAAAATTTTTTTTAAACTTTCCTTATTTTACCCCTTCTTGGTCTTTATTTTTATTCTTTTTTTGGTACTGGGGATTGAACCTGCAATCTTATGCTTGCAAGACAGACACTGTGCCACTGAGCTAAATCCCTGGCCCTTTAATTTTATTCTTTCTTTGTTTTTAAGACAGGGTCTTGCTCTGTAGTTCAGACTATTCTTGAGCTCACTATGTAGTCCAGGCAATCCTCCTGCCTCGGCTTCCTGAGGGCTGGGGTTACAGATGTGCACCCCCACACCCATCCTGTTCTTTATTTTACTTTCTGAGTTCTTATTCAGGTGCTGGACTTCTTGGACTCTGGGTATGCTTTTGTTTTTCTTTGTGAAAGACCCTTAGCTTTTCTTTTTTTTTGTTGGTATCTGGTATCAAACTCAGGACCTTCTGCTTGCAAGGCAGGCATGGTGCCACTGAGCTAAATCCCCGGCCTCCTTAGCTTTTCTTCCTGAGTTTTAAATTTTTGAGAACTCATTTTTAAAGTTTCTTTAACATATAAATTTTCCAATGCACAAAGCATTTAAGGTAGATGGATGAATTCCTGTATGCCTGTCAGTCAGCTTCAACACTTACCAACTTCCAAGGGGCCAGGGCTTTAGCTGAGTGGCGCTGTGTCTGTCTCTCAAGTTTGATCCATGGTACCCAAAACAACAGCAACAAACCCAATACTTTCCAACTTCAAGAGCTGAGTCTTGGAGCTGTGCGTGTAGCTGAGTGGTACAACACATGCTAATACACAAGGCCCTGAGTGCCAAAGAGAGCTGATTCTTGTTTTTTTTGGTAGCGGGGATGAAACTCCAGTCCTTGTGCTTGTGAGGTAGGTGGTGACACCACTGAGCTAAACTCCCAGTCCTTGATTCTTGTTTTATGAATGATTTTTTAATAGGATACTGTTCTTGTTTCTTGAATGTGAAATCTTTTCTTACTTTTCTGAGGAAGATTATTGATATCTAAGCCATTGAGTATAAAAGGAACCTTTTTGCATGTGGGTAAGGTATTTTACTTGACTCTCCTGGGGGAAGTCTGGAAAGGGCCATTTGGGCTTTGGGGAAGCCCTGATATTAACAGTTTTTAGATTCCTTACATGATATTCTTCCAGGCTTTTGCTTAAAGGGTCTAAACCAGTGGTGGCAAAACTATGGCACATGTGCTGCAGTGGGCTGTGCTGACTTTCACAAGTTCTGCCTGTTTTACTATCATACCCATATTCTTGACTTTGTCCCCTAATTCAGGGAAGTCTTCCTCCTGAGATAATGTACTTCTCATACCTTTGCGCACAGTGTGGGTTAGGGAGTTCTAACTCTTTCCTAAAAGATTTTAATCTCTTTTCTGCCTCCTCTCATTTCTACTTTCAGAGTTGTTTTATGCCCCAAATTCCTGCATCTTTTGGAGCTTCTACAGTGCAGACTGGACTGCTTTTCAGTATTCTCTACTGCTGGTTTAGGATTAAGCAAGATTTCTTCTTTCAGCTAAAGCAATTACCACTCATCCTGCTTTTTGGCTTCCAAAGTTTGATGTTTTCTTCTCCCATTCTTCTCATCTTTGTAGATTCAGATAATTTAAATAAGCCTCTTTGTTGTCATTTATTTATAATTTTGAGTGTTAAATGTCTGTTTTTAATCATCTGTCTTTAAAACCAAAAACCTGAGCTATTTAATTTCAGTATGATTTGCATTAAAAATACAGAGTATGAGTTATTTTATGAGTATCAGTGCTGAATTTTATTTAAAAATAATCCTAGTTTAAAATGTTTGGGGCTATATAATACATTAAGATTTGCCTGTGTTTTGTTAAAAAATAAATTTGTGGGCAGTCTTCTCATGGGGAATTTTCTAATACACTATAAGTCTTTAATAAGATCTTTCATGTTTAATCTTTATGTATTTTTTAAAGTAGTTCTATACATTTAATTTCCTACTTACAAGAATAGAAGGCTGTCATATATAGGCTATCAAATCATAAGATAGGAAACTCCGTTTTCATTTCATAGGGGCATGATAGTAAAACACGGGATTTGTGAATAGTCAGCTAGGGAAAGTGACTGCTTGATGAAGTTGCATTTTTTTTTTCCAAACTTGACCCTTGTATAGAAGGAAAAGCAGATAAATACAGCCGTGAGAAGAGAGAATGCAGAATGAAAAATGCGTTTTAGTTACTAGAGATAATATATTCTTTTAAAACATAATTTTTAAAAAATCACTATAAGGAGTGGAGATTGATCAGGCATAATATCTGATGTATTTTTATTTATCTTCATTTAGGGAGATGCGTACATTTACATGGAACCAGAGAAACAAGTAATGTCCAGGTCTTCAGATGAATGTGTGGTGGCTCTATGTGACCAATGGTTAGTCTCCTTTTTAGGAAGAAAATTTCATTAGTCACTTTGCTCATCTACCTTTAAGAAATGCATTTGTCCGCTCCCAGGTACTTGGATTATGGAGAAGAGAACTGGAAAAAACAGACATCCCAGTGCTTGAAGAATGTGGAGACGTAAGATGGAGGAATGAGGGGGAGAAAGGAGACAAGAGATAGGAAAGATTACAGAGGTGACAGGGACACTTTTTCTTTTGTTCTTTTTAGATTCTGTGAGGAGACCAGGAGGAATTTTGAAGCTTCCTTAGATTGGCTACAGGAACATGCTTGCTCCAGAACTTATGGTTTAGGTAAACAAACTTGAAACATTTGTTTGGATAGCTTTGCCAATTACACAGCACATACGCACTTTAATCATTTTTTTCCTCTCAGTGTTTTTGCAGTTGAAAGTGACAGATTTCGGTAGAGGATGTAGGAAGCTAGAATGTCCCCTACCATCGACCTGGTGGTAGAAATATGTCTTCTATAGGTCACAGCTTTTTGGGTGATTTAAAAAAAATAGATTCCAGAACCTCACTATTTTCCTTTTTGTGAATCATTTTATTTTTATTAATTATTCAAATAGAATTTTAAAACTTCCTGTTTATGGTGGCACATGTGTAATCCTCACTGTTGAGGAGGCTGAGTTAGATACTTTACAGGTTTGAAGCCAAGTGGGGCAATTTATTTTCTCAAAATAAAAACTGAAAAGGGCTGAGGATGTAGCTCATTGGTAAAGCAGCCACTTTTCTTTTTAAAAACATGAATTCTATGAATGAAGTGCTTGAGGTTCCTCTAGTGTTCATTTTCTTTCTCTTTTCTAGGCACTCACCTGCCCTGGGATGAGCAGTGGCTAATTGAGTCTCTCTCGGACTCCACAATTTACATGGCCTTTTACACAGTTGCACACCTGTTACAGGGGGGTGACTTGCGGGGACAGGCAGAGTCCCCTTTGGCGATAAGGTTGGTAAATAGTTAACAAAAAGGAGCAGAGTTTGTTAGTAAGTGTTGTCAGCTTTGGATTTATGTATTGAAAAGTTTCTTTTATATGAGTTTTTGAAGAGCTGATCTAGGAGAATTTTGTCATAATGTTTTTGCTTTTTTTACTATGAAATCAAGAAAAATTAACATATAGCCCCTCTATTATTATTTTCCATTCTTCATTTTAGTGGAAGCCCATTCTTATTTGTTACTATAACTACATTAAGAAAGATTTAATGTAAAAAATCTATTTGGGAGACAGGCTCAAGCATATATTATTTTTGTCACATATAAAATTTATGTGAAATAAAATTTCTTGAAAATAGAAAAAAAGGTTCTCAGGTGGGAGTGCCCATAATCTCAGCACTCTGGGAGACTGAGGCAGGAGGATCAGAAGATTAAGTCTAGCTTGGGTGATTTACTGACTAAGTGAAACTGTCTCCAAACAAAAAAGGCTGGGGATGTATTCAGTGGAAAAGTTCTGGGTTCAAACTGTAAATATAATGTTTGTTTTATTTTAATACAGACCACAACAAATGACTAAGGAAGTTTGGGATTATATTTTCTTCAAGGATGCTCTGTTTCCTAAGACTCAGATCCCAAAGGAAAAATTAGATCAATTAAAGCAGGAGTTTGAGTTCTGGTATCCTGTGGATCTTCGAGTCTCTGGCAAGGATCTTATTCCGAATCATCTTTCATATTACCTTTATAATCATGTGGCTATGTGGACAGAACAAAGGTGAATGTTTAAACACATATGGACTGAACTTATTGTCAACAGAGATATCTTGTGGCTTCAAATAATTCAAGGAATTATTGTGGAAGGTATAGCTAGATTTGCCCATGACATTACTTTTCTTAATTTATACTAATGCAGAAAAGCACACCTTCTCTTACGTATATAGAAGTCCTCATAACCCACCTCAGGCTACCACAAGTCCTATTTCAGATGTGTTGTTGGTGTTCTGGTAATTCATTTGACCTTTTAGATGCCAGAATATAAGACAGGTCTGCCCTCGACCTACTCTGTATAGTTTGGGACCCCAGGAATCTAGCTTTAGCTGCTAGCAGTGTTCTGACTAGAAGTTGGGTCCACATACTTTGTGTGGTTCTTTCATCCTTTTTTTTCCCTCTTGACCCAGACATATCTCTGTCTTTCCCTCTAGTTCCTCCAAATTCTATTTCATAAAATCAAAATAATATCATATAACTTCTTGTATTTAGATTGATATTTTTTTCCCCCTTAAGAATGATAGGAAGTTGGGTGTGGTGGTGCATGCCTGTGATCCCAGCACTCAGGGGGCTGAGGCAGAGGTATCACTTTGAGTTTGAGGCCAGCCTGGGCTACATAGTGAAACCCTATCTCAAAAAAGCAAAAATAAAAACAAAAAGCAAAAAAGTGAAGATTTTGAGGTACTGAAATAAAATAAGCCAAATGTTGTTCTTCTACATACAATTTTTTCTCTTTTGTCTAAAATGTAGTTTATGCCTGTAATCTCAGTTACTGGGGAAGCTGAAGCAGGAGGATTACAAATTTGAGGCCAGCTGAGGTGACTTAGGGTGACTCTGTCTTGAAAAAAACAGGGCTGGGACGCAACTTAGTGATGACCACCGTTGGCTTCATTCCTCAATTCTACCCCCCCAAAAAAACCTACCTGAACAAGATTCAGAAATTGGGTATATGGCTGTTGATTAGATAAACAAATAAATATCTTTTTAAAAAATGTATTTTTAGAGCAGTTGGGTCTCTCAGAAGTAGCTTTTACTGATAAACAGAATCTTTATGCCTTTAAAGCACCCATTTGTTTTTTACACATATTTTTAAAAAAATTACAGATAAGTCATGACATGAATTGTTTCTGTCAGACACGTTTTAGGAACTGCTTTCATTCTCTCTATAACTTTTAAAGAAGGTCTTCTTATTATATCTGCATTTTACAGACAGGGAATCTTACTGAATCAAAGAGTCAATAATTTACCCAAAGGTGCCCAGCTAGTAAGGGGCAGAGCTAGATGCAAACCAGAGTTTGGTCCAGGACTCTTGTCTTCACTTCTTCTGACCTATACAGTCTCACTGCTAGAATGAAGGCATGAATGAATGAGTGTAGTTTGAAAATGTTAAAGTGAACTTTCGTGTGTGATACTCTACTTCCAAAAGTTCATCACTGCTGTTGGTTTCTTGGGATTACTTCTGCTAAAAATGTTTATGAATATACAGGCATCAGGTATTTATAATTTTAAATTCATGCAGTGATACCACATTATATGCCCTAGTCTATCTCATTTATTCCACATAATATATTTAAAAACTTTTTATAGTCACTTATATCCCTGTTTATATTTTTAAAATAATTATGTCATTGTACAGTATGCTGGTATCATAATTTATATAGCCAGTCCTTTGGTTGTTTTCATTTATTTCCTTTTAAAAAAGGACAGCCAGGCCGGGGATTTAAAAAAGGACTGCCGGGCCGGGAATTTAGCTCAGTGGTTCCGCCGCCTGCCTTGCGAAGTGCAAGGACCTGAGTTCGATCCCCGGTACCAAAAAAGAAAAAAACAAAACAAAACAAAACAAAAACCCCCAAAATAAATAAATAAATAAATAAATAAATAAATAAATAAATAAGGACTGCCGCTGGGGGTGTAGCTCGGTGGTAAGGTGCTTGCTTAGCATATGTGAGGCCCTGGATGCCACCTAAAACAAAAACAAACCAGAACTGCACTTACTATTCTTGGATATTATCTTAGCAAACTTTTATGAATCTATTAACATTTTCTTCAAAATTTTAAGTTTAAACCACAATCTTTTGTCTTCAAACATTTTCTTGTGAAGTGACAAATGGCCCAAAGCTGTGAGAGCAAATGGACATCTCCTCCTCAACTCTGAGAAGGTAAGGCTCATTGCCACTTGAAAGTGGAAACCCTCCTGTGTCCATTGCTGGGCATGGTGGTGCATATCTGTAATCCCAGCACTCTGAGAGGCAGAGGCAGGAGGATCCAAATTTTTGCCCTGTCTGGGCAGTTTGGTAGCTTAGTAAGTCCCTGTCTCAGAATAAAAATGGCTGGGGATATGTAGCTCAGTGCATAGACCCTGGATTCAGTCCCCAATTAAAACAACAACAACAACGACAACAAATATATATATAAATATATAGTCTATCTGAATATTGTTGTACTATACTGGTTTTGTTAGAATAAGATACTTTATTGCCATAATTATATAAAATTGATGTAATAGTCACCTAATTGGTGTCAGCAAAGTTATGATAACATAAAAAGTTCTAAAATATTAAAGATTGCTAGTGCTTTCCTAGATGCATGGCCTAGGGCACAATTTAAACAACCACTGTTATTGTAATGACAGGAGGGTTGTTAAAATCCTAACTCTAGCCTCGTGAGCTGCTCCATTCCTCTTCTGAATGTCTCTGAGTACTGTAAAACTCTTCTGTTAGGAGCTGAAGTATTTGTTTAGAGTGGAATGGTTTCGCATGCCCACTCAGTTACCTGGGGCCAGGTAGGCCAGTGAAAATCACTGTGACCTCAGTGTCAGACTGGAGATCTCTGTCTTGGGTCTGTCACCCAGACAAGTAACTTCATTGGATCACTCAGTTTTTGCTTCTTTAAAATTCATGTAAAGTCATTTTATGATTTGTGTGCAATTTATTTCATTTTACTAGCAGTACTAGGGATTGATCGTAGAGCCTTGTGATGTTAGGCAAGTACTCCACCACTGAGCTACATCATCCCTCTTATTTCTGTGTTTCAAATTTGCTTTTTTCTTTTTCTTTTTATTGGTACTGGGGATCGGACTTGGGTCCTTGTGCTTGCCAGGCAGGAAGCAAAACCACTGAGCTAAATCCCTGGTTCTTTTATTACATCTCTTGATAGCCAGTCTACTTAATTTGATTTGGCTGAGTTGGCTTGTTTATATATATTGTTTTTAATCCCTGATCATTGACTTTCTGATTTAGATGTCAAAATCCACAGGCAACTTCCTCACTTTGGCCCAAGCTGTTGACAAATTTTCAGCTGATGGTGAGTACATTATGCGTTTTTCTTATTGCTGTCACATAGGTCTGATTCTCCTTAGATTACACAAGACAAGGTAAAATTAGTGTTTTAATTTTTAAATACTCCCTTTTTTGGGGGGTACCAGGGATCAAACTTGCGTCCTTGAACTTTCAAGGCAGGTGGCGGAGCCACTGAGCTAAATCCCCGGCCTAATACTCGCTTTTCTAAGCCCCTCGGTATCGTCAGTTTTTCCACACTCACACTTGCTCTAGTACATCTCTAGTGAGAACGCACATTTGATACAGACATCCCAGAGATAAATTTGGCATTTTTCAACAGAATTTATCATTTTTTTTCCTTGTACTGGTGATTGAGTCCAGGGTCTTCACAAGGAGCTACATTCACAGCCATTTTTATTTTTTACACTGAGACAGGGTATCACTGAGTTGCCCAGAGTAGTCTCAGACTTTTGACCCTCCTGCGTTAGCTTTCCAGAGTGCTGGATTATAGGTTCATGCCACCACACCTGGCTATCTTTTTAGCCCCAGTTCCACTTCTAGTTTTTTACCATGAAGCTGTACCTCCAACAGTATAAAAATATGTCCATTATTTACTCTAGCATCATTGTTCTTAGAAAATATCATAATCATGTAAGTGCCTTTGTATAGGAAGGTAAGTGAATAAACCATTGTACGGCTTCATAGTGGAGTCCTGTGTAGTGGTTAAAACCAAGATCTTGGAAATCACTGTGTATCATTTTATAGTGATCATTCTCATTTTTGCCTTTTAACAACTATATAATATATGTAATTACATAAAACCATGTATTATATGATATGTATGTGTTTTTTTTTTTGTACCTGGGATTGAACTTGGGACCTTGCACTTGTGAGGCAGGTGGCGGCGCCCATGTTATATATTTCTAATATGTATATATAATTTATATATTTTGGCAGTACTGGGAATTGAATTCAGGGATCCTTTGTTGCACTTAGCTATATCCCAGCTATTTTTTTTTTTTTGAAACAGGATCTTTAAGTTGCCTAGGCTGACCTTGAACTTGGGACTCCTCTTGCCTTAGCTTCCTGAAAAGCCAACATACACTTTGTAATGAAAGCAAAACAAAAACAAAAAAGTAAACTGTGAAAAAGACTAACGTATCATATCCCTCACTTAATAAAATATCAGATATGAATATATGCATGTACTAATTAAAAAAAAGAATGAAGATAAAGGGTAAAGAAGATGTGTGTTTTTTTTATCAGATAGAGTACTACTCAGCCATAAAGAACGAGAAACTAGAGACATTTATAGCTAATTGGATGCACATTGAGGACATACTCTTAAGTGAAATTAATAGAACACACGTGTAAATACTGAATAGCTTCTCTGGTGTGATAAACTAAAAGTGTAAATAAGAATCAAAATGTTTAATTGATATTGTGTAATAGGGAAAAAGGTCTAAAGGTTTAGGGGAAGTGGGAAGGTAGAGGAAAGGTACAAAGGAATAGAAAAAATAAGAAAAAAGGAAAAAAATGGAAACAAAGTCTTTGTATAGGGAAGGGTAAAGGGAGTGAAGGAAGGTCAGGGGAATGGGGAAGAAATAAGAACCAAGATGTATCATGTAATGGTACAAGATCTCAGGGATGACTATTGTATACCTAAAATGTACCAATAAAGAAAAACAAAACAAAGCAAAACACTAGAGTGATAAGCTAGAAACGAGACCGATTAGTATCTGTCAGATAGATGGACTTGGGCAGAATGGAAATTGGTTATTACAGATAAGGAGGGACCCACTACTCTGAGTCTACCTTTTTGTAAACCTTTGACTCCTAGAACCATAGTAATCATTCTTGTACTGTATAACATGACCCTGTCTCAAAAACAAAACAAAAATCTGGTACTTCTAGATACTGTTCTAGAAAGGAACTGGGACTCTTAGAAGAGGTGATTAGTTCAAGGGCTGAGGAAGGGAAAATATAAGATGAATGGTAAACATCCCGTAGGGCTAGAAAATAAAGAAGTGCTCAAAAAAGAATGGGGATTTTTTTTGCTCTTTTGCATTGGTTTGGTTTGAACCCTGGGCATTGTGCTTGTTAAGCAAGTGCTTTACCACTGAGGTAATCCCCAAAGCCTAGATGGGGATGTGTTGAAAGGACACAAGAACTGACTCGAACGAGCTTTCAATGACCCATGCTAGGACAATTTAGAAAACTTAAATAATGATAGTGTTGGATTATAATTCAGTGAGTAAAATAAATTCTAAAATCAGCTGGGCATGTAATCCCTGCACTCAGAAGACTGAAGTAGGAGGATTGCTGCAAGTTCAAGGCCATCCTACGCTGCACTGCACAGTTAGTTCAAGACCACCCTGAACTAGGTAGTCTGTCTCAGTTCTGCTGCCCACACCCCACCCCCAAATCAGTAGGGTCATAGGGACATTTTCCTTTAAAGTCTAAATAAATGTAGAAATACTGAGTGAAATATAAAAGTACTATTAGATGAGCAATATGGTTATAATTATAGGCAAGATTCATAAATGATTGCTAAAATTGAGTGAAAATTTCAGAAGAAACAGGGCATTTGCATATTCTTAAGATTATTTTTCTCCAGATATTTATAAATTAGAAAGGGAAAAGTAATAATTTCATAGTAGAGAAACATGATACCCCTTACTAATCAAGTGATAAAGATTAGTAAACTGGTGGTGAGTAATATCAATATCATGTACTTCCCGAGAGTACCCTGAGAAGGACACAGCATCTGCTTTGTGTTACTTGTGTTACCCTTACAAAAGTTTTGCATCCTCAGTTAATCATGAGGAAATACCGCACATATACAGAATTGAGAGCAGTTCTGGTAAAAGATATTCATTAGAAGTGTCAGCGTCACGAAAGGCAAGGAAAGACTGAGAAGTTGTCAGATTTCAAGAGATAAGGAGACACAAGAATTAAATGCAGTGTGGAACTCTGAATTGGATTCTGGAATAGAGAAAGGAAAACATTGGAAAAGGTCTGTCATTTGGTTAATAGTAATTTTTTTGTGGGGGGAGGGTTCCGGGGATCAAACTCAGGACCTTGAGCTTATGAGCCAGACATTTTGCCATGAGCTAAATCCCTGGAACCTGGTTACTGGTATTGGACTAATGTTAACTTCCTGGTTTTGATACTGGAGTTATATGTTGTTAACATGTGCAAAGCAGGGTGAATGATACATTGGTTCTCTACTGCTTTTTATAATTTTTTCTGTAAGTATAAAGTTACGTTAAAAAGTTAAAGAAGTCTTACTTTCTTGTATATTCTGAAAGACACTTAATGCACACCTAGCTCAATGTTACAAATTCTCATTTTCTGCCTTTAAGACACAGAGGATAGTATGCTGCATAAATTGTTCTGTACTTTGCTGTTTTCACTTAGCAGTTCATATTTGAGATCATTCCATGCTGGAAAATAATGTTTCTTTTTTCCAGCAATACTATGTTCCATTGTAGCGATATGTGTGGTAGCTTATTTAATTAGTCTTATTAGAATATTTTCTCCACTATTTTCAAATGGAAGGTTTTGATAGTACTCAGAAATAAGAAACATAAAAACTAAACTTTAACAGAAAACTTGAGAGAACCTAATTTTAAGATTGAGAAATTAAATATGCATTTGTATACACAGGGCACCTGTGTGTGATCTCATGCATTAAATATCATAATATTTTGCTACCTCTAAATGAGGCTGAGATGCTGATAGGGAAATCACAAAGAAATGTGTATCCCATTTATCATTTTTGTCCTGTGCCTCATTAAATATCACTTTATCTCATATCTCAACATGGGTCAGAAGAAATGTATATTGATAAGAAGTATGCAGATTGTTACAGATGGTTGAGCAACGTAGGTATGAACCCTACTATTGGTGGTTTTATTTTTGTTGTTGACCTAGGATAGTACTTTAAAATACTTGTTGTTTCTTGTTTTGTTTTGTTTTTTGTTTTTTGAGACAGGGTCTCACTATGTAGTTGAGACTGACCTGGAACTCACTATGTAGCTCAGGCTGGTCTCGAACTCACAGCGATCCTCCTGCCTCAGCCTCCCGAGTACTGGGATTACAGGTGTGCGCCACCATGTCTGGCTTAGATTTTTTTGTTTAGTTTTGTTATTTCTTAATTTATATGTGGGCTTTGTAGTGTACCCAGGTGGGTGTATGATCAGTACTCATTAACCATATTTTTTGTTTTTGTTTTTGTTTTTTGTCACAAGGGATCGAACTCAGGACCTTGTGCTAGCCCCAATAACTGTATTTTAATTCATCGATATGTTTTTCCCCTTCCTTTAGGAATGCGTCTGGCTCTGGCTGATGCCGGTGATACTGTTGAAGATGCCAACTTTGTGGAAGCCATGGCAGATGCAGGTATTCTCCGTCTGTACACCTGGGTGGAATGGGTGAAAGAAATGGTGGCCAACTGGGACAGCCTAAGGAGTGGTCCTGCCAGCACTTTCAATGATAGAGTTTTTGCCAGGTAATGTGTGGGTCCCAACCACTTTGTAGAGTTGCTTAGTGCATAGGTTTGTCTTTTTTTCCCCCTAAAATAAATTAGATGATGATGATGGCTATTATTCATTGAAGGCTTACTTGTGCCAGGCAGTATGCTAAACACTCTGCATCCATTATCTGGCTTTAGCGTCCAAGCACTGTTATATATGATAAGGGTATTATTTCTCTGCTTTGTGGATAAAGAAACTGAGCCTTAGGAAAATTCAGTACTTTATTAAATGCCTGGAAGCTAGTATTGAAAACTTGGAGGGCTGGGGATTTAGCTCAGTGGCACCATGCCAGCCTTGCAAGTGCAAGGTCCTGAGTTTGATCCCTGGTGTCAAAAGTAATAATAATAATAAAAGAAGAGAAAAAAGAAAACTTGAGATATGTACTTGTTTATGTCTTTTTTTTCTGAGACCTGGTCTCCCTGTGTTGTCCAGGGTGGCCTTAATCTTGTGATCATCCTACCTTAGCACCTCCCAAGTAGGTAGGATTACAAGCATGAGTCATTTTGTCTGTCTCTAAAACCTGTTGCTGTTCTTATAAACATTTTTATAGGTTGTCTTGCATTATTAGAATAGAGCAGAATGATTAAAGGAAAAGTAGATTAAAAGAAATGGGAAAGAAATTTTTTTAATTCGAAAGACATTGTCAACTTCCTATCAGGAGCTGTCCTAAGCACTGGTATTACAAGGGTAAGATGGGCTGGGATTTAACTCAGTGCTTCCACTGCCTGCCTCGCAATCACAAGGTCAGGAGTTCAATCCCCAGTACCAAAAAAACAAAAACAAAACAAAGGTAAGACAGAATTCTTAAGGCCTGTAATCCCAGCACTCAGAAGGCTGAGTCAGAAGGATCTCTGTGAGATTGAGGCCAGTCTGAACTGCAAAGTGAGACGCTGTCTCAATAAAAAAAAAAAAAAAAAAAAAAAAAAAAAAAAAAAAGGACAAAATTCTTTCTTGTTGTCTACCAGGAGAGACAAACATTCAAGCCACTGTAAATGCAATAATAAGGATAAAGATAATTCTGACGTGTGGATTCTGGGTTTCTTGAAAAATAAAGGAAAGGAAAGAGCCATGTATAAGACATGGAAAGGGTTTGCTATTTGGCTTCCAATATGTAGAGGGCAGAGGTAGAAGATATAGAAAAAAGACTGGTTCCAGATTAGGCCAAATTAAGTAAGCTTGAGGTGGTAAGAGCAAATCTTTTTCTAGTGTCCAGTGTCAGTTATTTACAATGCAATAATTGAAGGCTGGCTATAAGCTTAGTTAGGTTCTTTTCAGGTTTTATTTGAGCTTTATAATGAAGCTTCCATCAGGGAATTTTAAAACAGGAATTACTAACTTATCATAGATAGGGATGCTGAAAGACAGTGGTACAGTGCTCAGGATGAATAAACAGCAGAATGACTATAATAGGTTTTTTTGTGGGGGTTACTGGAGATCAAACTCGGAACCTTGCACTTGCAAATCAGGCAGCAGAACCACTGAGCTAAATCCCTGTGCCCTGTGACTATAGTAGTTTTAAAGAGCACAAAGACTGTTTTGTTATTGAGCAATTTGAAATGTTTCAGATACTCTCATTTTACTTACAAGTATTTGCAGCTGCTTTATATATATATACATATATATATATAAACCCAATGACCTTTTTTCCTATTCAATAGTGAAATGAATGCAGGAATTATAAAAACAGATCAAAACTATGAAAAAATGATGTTTAAAGAAGCTTTGAAAACAGGGTTTTTTGAGTTTCAGGTATGCTATTCTTTTGGTATGTATAAAACATGTAAAAGTGAATATGATATATTTTCTCCTTTCTTGTTCCTGCTATAGCATAATTGCATGTCTAACATGCAGAATGAAAAGCTTGCTAAGCTTTTAAGTTCTTCAATAAGTTGTGATTCTTAAGTAATTTCTTTGTATCATTTACTATAAAAAATTCTTCTGTTTGATCCTTGAACATTAATAAGATTAAGTGTAATTATCAGCCACAGATTCCAGATGTGTGTGCATGTGGTGTTGGGGATTGAACCTAATGCTTTGTGCATGCTAAGCAAGCACTTTATCATGAACTACATCTTTAATCCAAGGAAAACATTCTTAAATTGATAAAAATGAAGGCAAAATTGTAATTAATTGCTGTTAATTTGAAACGAAATGTTTTCACATGTTTTCCACAAGGTGTCAGTATTTACTCAAATTTTCAAGGGCTTAAAGTAAGACTCCAGTTTTAGTTGATTAATTTTGTAAAATATCACAAATGTATGGGGTTTATGTAACTTTGTTTTCAGAGACATGGCTAAATAAAGATAGGTGCTGAGCATATCAATGTGTTGTATTCATAGTGTTTTTTAAATATTTAATATTTTATATGTTGCTCAGAGCATTCACCCTCAGTACAGTTAAAATTGTTCAACTTTTTTGTTTCAGTTACAGAAAGACTTTTTTACATACTTTTGTGTAAAAAATAATTAATGTAAAACTGAAATACCCTTTGAACAAAGATTGATGATAATACATTTACTTGTACATTTAAAAGATAAAATGTAATTATTACATAATTTTAAAAGACTAAAACCCTAAAATGCTCTGAAACCAAGATACTGAATTTTTTCTCAAAGTAAAATGAAAGGAATGGTAAATAACTTCAAATTTTATAGGCCTCAAAAGATAAGTACCGTGAATTGGCGATAGAAGGGATGCACAGAGAACTCGTGTTCCGGTTTATTGAAATTCAGACCCTTCTCTTGGCTCCATTCTGTCCACACTTATGTGAGCACATCTGGACACTCCTGGGAAAGGTACCTTTATTGGTATAAAAATTTGTAATGGTGTAAAATTTTGGCCTTATGATAGTCTTGTGATATTTACTATGCTTGGCTCTGTTGAGAGAAAAAAAGCTGAAAGTAAGCACAGTATGTAAGATTAATACTGGATTTATCATCATAATTATTACAATAGGTTAAAGCAGCTAAATAAGACAGGCAGTCATATATATGCCTTTATTGATGTATGCACAGTACATATATACTTTTTTTTTTCAGCTTTAATTGAGTTTATTGGTACATTTTAGGGAAACAGTACAGTTACATTCATTGTTGGGATCTTGTACCTCTGCATGACAAGTCTTGATTCTCATTTTTTCCCCTTACCCCTGCCCTCCCTTCACCCCCTCCTCCCCTCCCCATCTACAAACACTTTATTTCCATCTTTTCATTTTCTCACATTTTTTTCTTTTCCCTTATTACCCTTCCCCTACCCAATCCACCTTCCCTACACCTTTAGCCCCTTTCTTCCCATTTCTAAATGTAAGTAATCTTATTAGGATCTAATGTATTATTGCAGATTATTCACACCAGGGAAACTATTCGGTATTTACACATGTGTGCACAGTACATATATATATTTTTTTTCCTCATTGAGTTTATTGGTACATTTTAGGTATACAGTACAGTTACATTCATTATTGGGATCTTGTACTTTTGCACAGTACATATATTTTGAAAATGTGATCACATGTTTCTTATTGCCCACCTAATTCTCATCTCTTAGGAAATGAAGTACATTTAAATGTGTTTATAATAATTGTTCTTCCAGCTACTAAAAAAGTGAAAATATTGAGAATGGTATAAACAGCTGTTTTAAGCTGCTTATAAACAAAGATAGAAACGTATTTGCATAAATATTCTTGTTTTATACAAAATTCTTGATATGTATAGGACTACATATTCAGGGATATTATATTAGCATTCTTACCATGAAGATAAATTCGATTATTTCTCCCAGGCTTGCAGATAAATAGATTGGCTGGTCTAATAACTCCTTTCCAACCTTACTAGCCAGGTTTTCTATTTTTCGTGCACGTAAGATACAAAAATGTTCTCATGATCTATATACTGAATAGATATACTTTCATTATTGGCTGTGTTAATAGGATTAAAAACTGAGAGTGTGCATAATTTATATAATGATTAAATTTAGGCAAATTAGCATTACATAATTTTCTTTGAAAGTGAGCATATGTGTGTGGGTATTAATGTGCTCGTACAAATGGATGCTAATTAAGAATGTGGAGTCAGATTTCACAGCCTGAATTCTAGGGAACATTAGATCAGGGGCTGTGGAAATGTGTTATGTGTAGTCAGGTTTGAACTTAGAGCACACAATTACAGTTGGAGGCTTGGTATAAAACTAAGCAAGAACTGTAAAATGGTTGTACTGAACAACCAATTTCACTTAACCTTTTTTTTTTTAAAGTCTGACTCAATCATGAATGCTTCATGGCCTGTGGCGGGTCCTGTGGATGAAATCTTGATTCGTTCCTCACAGTATCTCACGGAAGTAGCACATGACCTTAGATTACGACTCAAGAATTATATGATGCCAGCTAAAGGGAAGGTGAAGTCATTTAAAAAAGATTTTTTTAAAAAAAGATTATTCCTTAAAAATGATCAAATAACTTTTCTCATTTGTACATGTTTGTAGTATATGATGATCATATTCCCCATGGGAAATTGGTACATATACATAGCACATCTTAATTCTTTTTCAGATAACATTTAGCATTGATGGAAATTAAGACCGCTTTTGTTCAAATGTGTAGTATATATCCACTGTTAATATAGTTCTGTGTGAATTTGATTTTTTTTGGGTGGGGGTGCTGGGGATTTAATCCAGGGCCTTTGTACTGAGCTGTGTACAATGTATTCAGCCATTTTTAATGTTTTATTTGGAAATAGAGCCTTGCTAAGTCTCCTGAGTTATTCACGTTGGGCTTGAGTGTGTGATCCTCCTATCTCAGCCTCCAAGTGTGGTGGAATTACAGTGTACGGCACTGTGCTTGGCTCTGCTTATGTATTTTATTTTATTTTTTTGGTACTGGGGCTTGAACTCGGGTCCTTGCGCTTGCAAGGCAGGCCACCGAACCACTGAGCTAAATCCCCGGCCTGCTTATGTATTTTAAATGTTAAATGCATAGGTAGTATATATTGGGGAGTAGTTTCATTGCTGGTTTAATGAAGGGTAGTGTTTTTTCCTTTCTTTCTATTATATAGAAGACTGAGAAGCAGCCACCTCAGAGGCCTTCACACTGCACCATTTATGTGGCAAAGAATTACCCGCCTTGGCAGCACACTACCCTGTCGGTTCTGCGAAACCACTTTGAGGTGATGCTCTCAGTAGACTTGTCCCCCAACTGTGCTGTGTCCTGCTTAAGTCGTTTTGTTTTTAGGATGTTCACAATGTCTGGGGGAAAGAAGACAGGCAGCTTTGTTTAATTCCCCTAGGCAAGGAGCATCCTTTGTTATTCTTGGTAGCTCGTAAGTCAGGGCTGGGGGAAAAGCTGCTGTTGTTTATTATTTCTGAAACTTCCATACAAAAATGTGCAGGACCTAGTCATATGTCAGTTTTTCATATACACAGTTAAAATTATTAATTAAAAGGATAGCCTGCCTTTTGAATTTGCTGGAACAGTAGGATTCATGAAGTCATAATCTTATTATATTTCAATCTTGGTTCTTGAGTACTTTAAAAGAAAATGATGCTCAATTATATAATCATAATATCTATACAAAGGTAATGCTCAAAGATGTTTGAATCTGTTGAGTAAATAGCTATGAACTATGACAGTTTTTTTGAAGGGAATTTGGTATTTAAACTTAGTTCTAAGTTTTCCTAAAGAAAAAACCCATTTTTAGTTTCCAGTCAGAGTGTGGAAAGAGTGGTGTATGTTGTGTAATTTTGACTTTTTTTTTTAACCCAGATTATTAGTGTTATTGGTAGACTCAAACTGTTAAGTTGTACTTCAAACTGAGAGACAGACATAAGATAGATTGTGGTTAAAATGTCAACTGGCATCATAAAAGAAAAATCTGTAGTGTTGATTTTTCAGATCTTTATTAGAATTTTTCTGTAATACTTTGCATAGTTCAGAAATATTCAGAAAAGCTGCTTTTACATTTTTAAAATTTGATGGAAATAGAAGTGCAAGTATTTTTTTATTTCTTGTGAATCTATTTTAGGGAGAACTCCTCTGCCTTTGGTCATGTGTGATTGAAATAGAAGGTAGCTTTTAGAATTATTGCAGGTGTGTGTGTGTGTGTGTGTGTGTGTGTGTGTGTGTCACTTTGAGATGGAGTCTTGCTATATAGTTCAGCTCACGATGTAGCCCAGGCTGGCCTTGAACTTGCAGCAGTCCTCCTGCCTCAACCTCCTGGAGGGCTGGGGTTATAAGCATATGCCTCCATGCCTGGCTACGGATTTGTTATTGTTTGGTTGGGTTGGGTTGGGTTGGATTTTTTTGTTTTGGTTTGGTTTGTTTTGTTTGGTCTCATTATGTAGTTCAGGCTGGCCTTGAACTCACAATGTAAAGCTAGCCTCCTTGTGCCTCAGCGTACTGGGATCACAGGCATGCACCACCACACCTAGCTCAGATTTTGAATTTTATACATAAAAGGTAAAAGCTACTTCTATAGGTAGATAAATGAAAATGCCTCTGTGGATTACATAGTCAAACATTAGTTTCAGAGAAGTAGTAAAAGAATCAAATACAATATGCAATGTCCCATCACATTTCTGTTCTTTCAGAAGTTATATTTTTACTGAGTGTTCTTTGACTAGATTTATTGTTTCAAAGCAACATCATCTTTTGGCATTACCTATTTCTTTGTTTTCATCCAAAAGAACTAAAAGAATGTTGGTATACTGTGAAGAAGAGTGTTGAAGATGGCACCTTTTTGGTGCCATAAGGAAAAGGAATGTTTCTCATCTTCCTCTTTTTCATGTGTTTCAAATGAGAACATTGACAGGGGGAGGAAATATTTTTTTCCTGTGAACTTTGGAAAAGGTTAGAATTGAAAATAGAGATTATTTGAAATCTTATTATACAGTATTTTCATTGAGATTCATGTTCAACCTTTGGTTTTTATAAGTAAGAGAAAATAAAATCATCCAAAACTCTGAAAAATCAAGTTGCTTTATTTCTTACTTTACTTGAAGGGGCCATTGATGTTTGCAGAAGAATTTAAAATTTATACAGCACGTCTAGGACTGTATGCACATTAGTGAGACATGATAAAGATGTTTATTTTTGAGTAAATAGAAATGTTGCTGTTTTTAATCAGTGATAAGTAGAAATTCTTTTTTCATATCTGTAGTGACATTTTATTTTATTTTATTTTTTTGGTACCAGGTATCGAACTTGGGACCTTACGCTTGCGAGGCAGGCGGCAGAACCACTGAGTTAAATCCCTGGCCCTGTAGTGACATTTTATAAAGAAGAATATTAAAAAATAAATACTATATAAATTTGTATAATAATTGTATAGTTTTCTTTTTTAATATGAGTAATGAAAATGCTTTTAGAAGTCTGAAGATAAGATCTTTATGATTGTCAGTTTCTTACCAGGTAGGATTTGATGTTACAATCCCAGAGAGTTTTATTGTAAGAAAAACTTAAATATTTAGTGCATCGCACTCATTTTTCTCATTTAAACTAAAAAGCATATATCTTCTAATTTTAGAGAGCTAGAGGATTCCTTTTGCGTTGTTCCATTGTTCATTCACCTTCCACTCCCTGTGACACTAGAGGTTGTACCACAGTCTGGTAGAGGCCACTGTTGTGTATCTGACCGACTTCCTATGTACATCTGCAGTCCTGGGTTATCTTTAAAATATTTTCCTCTACATTTCTTTCCCCTTGCCCATTTTTAGGCCAACAATGGAAGATTGCCTGATAACAAAGTCATTGCTAGTGAACTAGGTAATATGCCAGAATTGAAGAAATATATGAAGAAAGTGATGCCATTTGTTGCTATGGTTAAGGTAAGCAGTGGACCTTATACAGCGGTGATCACACACATAGTGGTTGGAGTAGAGAGAAGGGGAAAAGCCTGGGTACGGCCTACCCCTAGAAATCTGCTGAAACAATGCCTTTCAGTCAGTGGTTGTGAGAAATCAGCAATCAGATTTTGGGTTTACCTGTGCACCTGTTGAATATGTGAAAATATGTATTGTGGTAGAAAAATGGGTTTAGAATTGCTTCGTTTAATTATTCTCTTCACGTTCTACATTCTGTTCAATTTGTGGAGGAAGCATAGTATTTTGGCTTACATTAGGGTGTTAATTGGATCACTGGAACAAAGGTTCTACATTTGAATAGGCTTAGTTTAACAGGATAAACGGTGTTTATAGAGCTTAGGCCAGGGTTTCTCAACAATGGCTCTCTTGATATTTTGGCACTGGATAGTTCTTTGTTGTAGAAGACTTGGCTTCTTTAGGATCTCATTTAAATTTGAAGAACCCCTGTCAGATTGTTGAGTGGTAACATATATTTTTAATAATATTTGTAATTTTCCAGGGAAATTGGTGGTTTGTAAACTTTCCAAATGATTAAGCTAAGAATAAGAAAATGGCTAAGTACTTTTAATGGGATGTGATGCAGAATTTAGATGATACCTTAGTCCATTTTCTGCTGCTATACTGGAATACTACTGACTGGGTAATTATTTTTTTCTTTATTTTTCTTTTTTTCTTTTTATGGCTCTTGGCATTGAGCCCAGGGTCTAGGCAACAGGTCTACCTTTGAGCTACATATCCAGACTGAGTAATTTATAAACAATGGAAGTTTATTTGGCTTTTGATTCTGGAGGCGGGGAAGTCACAAGCAGGGCACAGGCATCTCATGAGGGCTCTTATGCTATCATAACATGGTAGAAAGGCAAGTAGGGGAGCACTTGGGATACAAAGAGAGAAATTAGTCAAAGTCATCTTTTTATGCAGAGCCCACTCCTGAGATAAAGAATAAATCCATCGC
>NW_022900915.1:11828124-11935792 GCF_012274545.1 Fukomys damarensis
AAAAAAAAAAAAAAAAAAAAAAGCAGTGGATAGTTACTTTCATATGAGTGCAGTGTGTTCTAGACCATAGATCTGTGTTTATGAACTTGGATTGCTAATATTACATTTTAAGTAGCAAATATTTAATGTTCAGGAAAATTAAGAGTAAGAAATTTTTTTGTATGCTGTAAGATCATCTGAGTAACTGTGTAGTATGACTTTTTCTTTTTCTTTTCTGGTACTGGGCTTGAACCCAGGGCCTCCACACAGAGCTATATCCCCAGCCTTTTTATTTTTCATTTTGAGACAAAGTCTTGCTAAGTTGCCCAGACTGGGCTTGAACTTGAGATCCTCCTGCCTCAACCTCCCAGAGTGGTGGAATTACGGACATGTACCACTATAACTGGCTGAACTCACACAGTTTAACCAGGAGAATCTTAATATAATACATTACTGGACTGGGGATTAATCTCAATGGTTCTGCCGCCTGCCTCGCAAGTGCAAGGGCCTGAGTTTAATCCTCAGTACCAAAAAAAATTACTGTGATAAAGAGTACTGATATGATACCAGGAAATGCTATTTGGCAATCTATGGATGAGGAAGGGTACCCAAGGAATTATAATGTGGAAGGGTTTTAGGCCTGGGGCTAGTTCCTCAAGGCTTGAGTTGGTCTGGATTTGCTTTGTAAGGAAGAGGTAAGGTCCAGAGTGCAGGAGGGGGAACAGGCAGCAACAAGTGGCAGAGGCACGTGTTAGGATTCCTGCAGAGTGGCAGAGTAAGCCTTTGAAGCCTACTGCAGTCCTGGTAGTGCCTCTGGTTTCTGGATTCCGCGGTTGGAGGCCAGCCAGCCTGCAGGTGTCGTAGAGGGGCCAGGGCAGGCTCCATCAGGTGTCTTCAGACTCACATTGCCACCCTGGGTATCTTTGGAAATTATTCACTTGGTATCTTGGAAAATTTAAAAAGTACTTTAAAAATTTTAACTGAAAGGATATTTTCTTTACATTTGCTTCTTTGTCAAAGTAAATTCTTTGAGTTTGTATATGAAGACAGTCTAAGGAATGATAAACCATATTTATCTTGTGACTTCCTATTTTTTCAATGCTGCCATTAATCTTTAAATGATAGTTACTCTGAGCTAGTAATTTTATTAACAGGTAACCTTAAATAAGGAAAATGAATCTACCTTTCTTTTAACTGTTGAATTTAAAGATTTTTATCAATTGAGAAGAGTGGTTGGTTTGGAGGAAATACACTCTTCTCTATGTATTATTTGTAGTACAAGAGATTGAACCTAAGGGCATTCTACTGTAGAGCTACATCCCACACCCTTTTTAAATCATCATGTCTTAGCCTCCAGAATATCTGGGATTACGATGTGAGTCACTTTGTCCTGGCTCTTTTCAACGTATTTTTAATATTATTTTGTATCTCAAAACTATTTTGACTATTAGGAAAATGTGGAGAAGATGGGGCCTCGTGTTCTGGATTTGCAATTGGAATTTGATGAACAGGCAGTGCTTATGGAAAATATAGTCTACCTGACTAATTCCCTTGAGGTAAGAAGCCCAGGGATTGTAATTACTGTTCAACTGTTGTAAGCCAGATGCCAGTTCTTTTATAATAAGCCTTTTTATAAACTTCATCTTGTATACTCAGTACTGTTGCCAAGTACATCAGTCAAAAATATTTTTGAAATGAAAAAGAATAAGTGGGTATAAAAGTTACAGAAAGAAAAAAATGATCTGTCATCTTATTTCATTTGTCAGTTATCCTATACATCAAAAATTAACTGTACTGCCTAGGCATACTCTCCAAATTGTCAAGAGAGGTCTTTTTTATATTTATATTTTATATTTATTTTATATTTTTTATATTTAAATACATTCTGGAACACGTGAGTGGCTTCTTGCCGCCTTCTTGCCTTTCAAATCCCAGTTTCACAGAATCGAATTAGATATAATCAGTGGTCCATATTGTATTATCAATCACAACTTCGACGTAAAGTCTAACAATGCTTTCTCTCAGACGACTTAGGCAGAAAGAAAGATAATTTGCCCTAGAAAACTGTTAGAGGGATCAGAAAATTGTTCTGGTGATTAAAATAAAGATACTTACATTTTAAAGCAAGTTTAGCAATTGAATGAAATGGTTTCATAAAATAGAGACAGAAGAAAAGTATGTCTACATGAGCATTTTATTTGATTAGTATTTTTTTCTTTGATTAGTATTTTTTTGATGCTGAGAGTTGACCCAGGACCTTGTGTTAGGTAAGCATGTGCTGTACCGTTGAGCTCTGCTCCCAGCCCCTGAGCATTTTTGAAAAATGAGTTAATACTGAAATTAAATATTAGTAGCTATTTTTTTTTATATATATGTGGATCTAAATGTTCTTATATATTTGCATAAGCCAGAAAACTTGGATTGTTTGATTTGAACAAGTGGGGATATGCCTTATATTTAGGGTCATCTTTTATATACATTTTTGAGCTTTTCTTCCATTTATTTATTTATGTTATTATCTTTTTTTTTTTTTTTGGTACTGCGGATCAAACTCAGGATCTTGCACTTTCGAGGCAGGCACGGTGCCACTGAGCTAAATCCCTGGCCCTCTTCCATTTATTTAAATGGAAGCCTTCTTCTCAAATGATAAATCTCTGAAACTTCTGATTGTCTAACTGGAAGCCTTTTACACTGGTTTACTTTTTCTCTTATGTGGCAGACATAGATTTCATTACAGAAAATGATAAATGTGACTAAAGAGCAGTACTGAGCGACATCTAAGATGAGTGTTAAATAACTTATTACAGATTTCATTCAATGTTTATATGGAAAATAATATTGCACAGACCATTTCATGTTAAGTGGAGAGCCTAGTTTGGCTCTTGATGAAATGAGGTGGTGATTAATTTCAATCTTATTAAGCGATACTAATGACTTCCATTTTTTTCCCCTCTATTTAGCTAGAACACATAGAAGTCAAGTTTGCCTCTGAAGCAGAAGATAAAGTCAGAGAAGACTGTTGTCCTGGGAAACCACTTAATGTTTTTAGAATGGAAGTAAGTTGAAGAAATCTTACTAAATGAGTGCATTTTTGAGCTAGAGAAGATCTTAGAAATCATTACTCGTCATTCTAAAGATGGAAAGAAATACAGAGAAAGTAAATGAATGTTTTGCTCCAGGCTATAGTTAGAAATGGGATGGATTTAAAGTGTCCTATTCCTGTTTATTGCAAGATTCAACTTCTTACTTTACTCTTATCGATGGTATCAGATATTAAATGTTTTTTTTAAAAAAACAATTTTCAGTATTTGCTTTTTACTTAAAAAATGCTGTAGGAATTGAATTGTATAGCTTTTTTAAGCAGTGAAAAGGAGCTTTCAAGCTTCAGATGAGTCTGCTATTCAAGGCTGTTTGGTTTTTGATGGAAACCGGACTGATGCAGCAAGATTAAATGATTTTGGAGGTTTTAGAGATTCTGTTTAGCCTCAGAGAATCCAGTCAGATTGGCAGCATTTGGCAAAAAGTACTTTCTTTTTTGTTGGTACCGGGAATTGAACTTGGAACCTTGTCCTTGAGGCAGGCGGCAGAACCACTGAGCTAAATCTATGGCCCTGGCAAAAAGTACTTTCTATGCTGTGAGAGGTGGGCTTAGAACTGAGAATTTCATGTTAAGTGGAGTAGTTTTGGTAGAGAAATGGTAGTAGTTGTGGAAGAGAAAATGTAATTATTGTTATTGTCTATCCGTATTGACATATGGAGTTGCAGTCATTTTTACTTAGGCATCTAGTTATAAGCATTAGCTTGATGACATTTCTGTCGTATTTGAATATGTCTTGCTCATGATTTTAGAACAGCAGGATTAGCTCTGGCTTTTACTAGGTATTAAAAATGTAGCAGAGATTATTCCATCCCTTGGCAGTATTCAGGTTTAATTTTCTATAACAATACTTTACTCTTCATCTTCCTAGCCTGGTGTGCCAGTTTCTCTAGTAAATCCCCAGCCATCCAGTGGTCACTTCTCAACCAAAATTGAAATCAGGCAAGGGGATAACTGTGATTCTATAATCAGGCGTTTAATGAAAGCAGAGCGAGGAATCAAAGGTAAATGATATCCCTAAAACTCACATTTGGCAGTAGCTTATGGATTTGATGAGTACTAAGCAGAAGGGAGAAAGAAATGTTTAACTGTCTTGCTTCAGTACAGCTATGTGATACTATGGAAAGAGTACTGGGCCCAGAATCAAGAAACCAATATTTTTGGGACTCAGCTAGATAGGTTGATGACTTTGCTATGTCACTTAAGCTCTAAAATGATTTCTCTTTTAGTAATATGAGGGCATTGGATTAGATATTTTTCCAAGACTCCGTCTAGTTTTAAAACTGTAACCAGTATTTTCTATCTTTGAAAGGTGATTCAGAATTATGGAACATGTGTCTAATATTCTAAACTAACTTGTCCCTTTGGCTCTTTTCCTGGTGAAGAAGGAGAAACCGAATAAAAGTTCTTGAGTGTTGCCAAGTACTAGCCATTTAATACTTTTATAGCCTATGATATAGAAAGTATAATTCCTCTCCTTGTACGGTTAATGAAACAGAGGCTTAGAAAAGCTAAGTAACTTGCAAAATTCATTCAACTAGTAAATGTGGAGCTGGAATTCAAACATGGGTCTGTTTGACTCCAAAGCTCAAATTTTTTCTTCAAAGCAGTGTGCCTCCTGGTAAAATATGTAAATAATCTCAATTTCTGATGAAGTATGTGTCATCTGTGATTAGATTCGGTATAATAATTTATGACTTAATTTTTTTTAATCTCTCAGGTCCTAGGCTGAGCAGAGTTGTGAAGCAAGTTAGTGTATCTTTGTATTATTTTTCCTCTTATTATGAAGACAAATTAGTGTTGACATTCTGTATTTTTTCATAGTCTGTCTTTTCTTATTTTGTTTTGATGATGCTGGGGATCAAATCCAGGGCCTTGCACATGTAGGTAATTGCTCTACTGCTCGGCTATAATCCTAGCCCTCTGTTCTATTTTCATAGCAATCAGAAGTAGATTGGTCCATTTTCTATCAGTATAAAGGATTTCTAAAAAGATTTATAAGTCTCAGGCTGACCTAAATTATAGGTCTCTATTCAAGGTAGTAACAGCCTATTAAAATAGAAGACGAATCTATTCTACCACATGTTTTACATTCTCCTGCAGTTATTCATTTCCTTTCTGTGGACATCTGTTTGGGAAGTTGGTACATGGATATGGCACATCTTAATTTCCTTTTATGTCCTTTTACATTCCCTCCCCACCTTCATCTCTTGGCCCTCTAGGCATACTTTTAAATTATGATAAAATATGCATAATATAAAACTTACCATTGTAAGCCGGGCGTGTTGGCGCACACCTGTAATCCCAGCACTCAGGAGGCTGAGTCAGGAGGACCACTGTGAGTTTGAAACCAGCCTGGGCTGCATAGTGAATTCCAGGTCAGTTTCAACTACATAGTGAGACCCTGTCTCAAAAAACCCCAAAAAAAACCTTACCATTTTAGTCATTTTTAAGTGTATAGCTCAGTGGTGTTGAACATATTCATACTGTTGTACACCTATCACTCCGTCTATCTCCAGAACTTTTTCATCTTCCAAAGTGAAACCTTATAACCATTAAACCGTAACTCCCCATCCTGCTTCCCCCAGACACTGGTAGACAGACACTCCTTCACTTTCTGCCTCTATAAGTATGACTGATGCAGTCGTATAATATTTATTTTTTTCTTTAGATTAAATTCATTTTTGTATTTATTTTTCCTTACTGTTTTAAGAGATGGAGTGCTCCTTGCCCAAGGTGTCTGTGACCTGGACACAAGCAGTGGTCCTCGGCCTCCTGAGTAGATGTTCCTGTAAGCACGTGCCACCTGTCTGTTTCGCTTAACAAACTGTCTTCCAGATTCATTCATGTTGTTACATTTATTTTGTTCCCTAGGTAAACTAGCTACCATAGAATGGTAGCCCCATCCTTGGAACTTACAGACCACGAGAAATAGAACTTTAAAATTGGGAAATATGAATATATAGGAAGTCATTTTTGTGCTTTACCATATTTATGTTGCATATTTTCAGTCAGAGAAGATTTTGTAACAGGAAGTATGTAAACATACTTGCATAGAACACCGAGTAGGTTCTTCAGAATTACGCTGACGTGTGTTTTCTGGCTCTTGTCTTTTCTCATGGAGCCCCTGGCACAGTTTTTATCTCCTTTGTTATACTAGTGAATAATATTATTATACAGTATTTTAAGTTTGGTGCTAGTACCTGCTGTAAATTTTAGAAAATGGATAAAAACATTGGGTGGAGTTTGAAATTGCTATTCCTCTAAGAACCTACAGAAGAGACAACCTTGATCCTCTTCTAAAAGCCCTCAGGATGCTTTGATATCTGAGGGGCTGAGTATATTGAGTATATGAGATGGAAAACGAGTTAAATTCAATAACATAGTTCTTAAGTCTGTCTGCTGCAATAGCTAGCAAGTCATCCAATTAGTGCCAATTGAATTGAAGGTGATTATGATCTAGGTCCAGGAGGCACTAGACTAAAATATCATTTCGCTCTACAAAGGCCACTGAGCAACTGTTTGATGATAATGACTTTAAATCGCTCACAATCCATGCCACATGTGAACTAATAATGTGGAGGTGAAAGGCTCCATTTCACATTATCAATCCCTAGGGACTTTCAATCACTCTCATCTTGTCTCTAAGTGCCTTAAATCTTGTGTAGCTGCAGACTTAAATTTCAACATTTTCAATGATAAGTCTGAGATAAGAAAAGATAGTAAAACCACTAAGAAAACTTCAAGAATATATTGGCAGTAATGAACCACATGGTGAAACATCAAAGCAAATGTGTTTTGTTACTTAGAAGGCTGATTGAGTATTAGATTTATTTGAAATAGTTTGAATTAGAAATGCTTAGGAAGACTTTTTGGGGTGCGGAGGGAGTCTTATATATAAAACCTACTGGCAGGACTTGGCACTGCTTCTGTAGCAAAGTATTTGGTACCACTGGTATACAAATTGAATTGCAGTAGCTATTGAAATGAATTGTATTCTTCCCTAAAATTAGATCATGTTTGTCATGAAGACTGTGCCTGCTCCTTTCCTATTTTAATTTTTGGGGCTTGTGCAGTATCTGGGAATAGATTGCATGGTCTCTGAAGAGACTCTCCAAAAACTCAGGGAGGGTTTGCTTTCATGGTAGCTGAAGATAATTGTTCTCTAAGCTCCAAGATTTGTTCTCTAAACTTACGGTTCTTTGGTGTGTGTTTTCCAAACAGAGCAGACTGCCCAAACAACTTGCCCTCATGATATCACTGCCAGCTGCATTAATGTCTCCTTATATCTCTTATCTCTGTCACCCTAAGCTTCATATTCTCAAGGCAACATGAGGAAGTATAGCTCATGGACCACCCAGGGACCTGTTTTAGAATGGGATGGAAGTAACTCAGAAAATATCTGCTATTTTTTGGATCAGGTTAAGTGTAACTAGCCATTCTATACTTAGAATGAGATATAAGCCTGGAACCAGCATTTGTAGTCATGTGTAGTGTTTCTTCCACTATACAAAAGAAACCCATTTGATATTGGGAAGTCTCAGAATGGCTTAAGAAAATTTCTTCTGGGCTCAGTTATTGACAGGATTGTTGGATCATAAATTTGTTCATGGGACAAGTGCCTTTTTTTTTTTTTTGCCAGTAGCCATCTTAGCTTGCACAAGAACAGATCAGGAAAATATCAAGCACTGGAGCTCAAAGCTCAAAATTTGAAAAGCTATACCCTTTCCCTCTGCCCTCCCTCTTCTGTCTTGTCTCTCATCAATTTGTTAATACGTACACTTTCATCTTTTGAGCAAAACAAGAAACGAGTAATAGGATTTCTTACAGTAGTAATTATTTCTCCAAATGTATCTCCAAGAAAAGCTACATGTCTTGTAAGTTTAATGTATTTCAAGAAGTTCAAAAAAGAAGTAAGTTTTAGACTTTTTGATATTGTGAAGAATGTTTACTTGAAGCCACATAAAATGTAGTTTATAGATCATGTAGTAGATCACATAGATTAGTGCCCCCCCAAAAACTTCATTCTTTCTCTGTCTTCATTCACCATTCTAGGAAATTTGTTATACAGAACTCTGATATCTTTTTTGGTTTTGATTTTTTAAGACAGGGTCTTGCTGTGTAATTCAGACTGGCCTTGAACTCACTATGTAGCCCAGCCTGACCTCAAATTTGTGGTGATACTACTGCCACAGCATCTCAGGTGCTGGGATAATGGACATGTGCCATTATGCCCAGCTTCTGACAATCTTTGAATTGGGCATCCTGAACAGGGATGAAGATTTATTTAGATTTTGACTTTGTACCTGAGATTGGGTCCTATTTGTCTGATGAAGTCATTTTTGCCTATGTATAAAAACCAGTGTGTTTGAATTTGAACCATCAGATTCATTCATGGGTTTGAGCCTCTAACTAGAGTTAAATGCTTATATTGATATCTTTTCTGGTATAGACCTTTCCAAAGTGAAACTGATGAGATTTGATGATCCACTGTTGGGGCCGCGGCGAGTTCCTGTCCTGGGAAAAGAATACACGGAGAAGACTCCCATTTCTGAGCATGCTGTTTTCCATGTGGATCTCACAAGCAAGAAAATTCATCTCACAGAAAATGGGCTACGGGCAGATATCGGCGATACAATTATATATCTGGTTCATTAAACTCATGGAAACTGAAGATTTGCCAAGGTCTAAGATATTCTTACTCTAAGAACCTACATAGATTTTATTTCTAACCATCAAATTCTGCATGTAATCATAACTATACCAAGTAATCTTTGATTCTTAGACTTAATAAATTTTTTTTTTTCTTCTTTGGGCCTCTAAGAGAAATGGTTTATGCAATGCATTATTACTATTTTGGGAACAAATTATTGCTATAAGCTTCTGGTCTAACACAAAGGTGTCAGTATTCTTTTTAATGAAATGTACTTTATATTGTTTATGAAGGCTAGGAAATGTCTCAGCTTTTTATGTTAAGGAATTAGCTATATTTCTTATGTAACAAAAAATAGTAAAATAGACACTAGTTCTATTTTTTTTTAATAAAGGAATTTTTGTTTTATTTTATTTTGCTTCTTAAGAAAGTCTCACCATATAATTTAGATCAGCCGTGAACTCACTATGTATCCTAGGCTGATCTCCAACTCTCAGTGACTCTGCTGCCTCCTCAGCCTCCCTAGTGCTGGGATTACAGGTACTTGTGCCACCTTGCCTGGCAATAAAGAAATGCTTATGATGACGTAAAGGAACAAGTCAAAATATTTTGACTTAACTGTAATCACTACATATTTTGTACAAAGAACAAATAGAACCTATATTTTATAAGACTTTAAAACTTTAATATATTCAGTTAACTGATTTTTTTTCAAAGCTAATTGGTTTTTTTTTTTTTTTTAGTTTAGTTTATCTACATTAAATATAGACATCATATCCCCTAGGAATCTATATCAAATTTTTTTGAGTCTAATTGTGTTTAAAGATCCTGATGACTGTATTATAAACTTACTCTTTTATTTCTCGATAATCTTTCAGTAAGTATGCATATGTCTTCATAGGAAAAATGTAAAGTATTGACCATCAAAGGAGTCAAACTTTTTTATTCTTGATGGATTCAAATGGAAGACTGGTTTTGATGACCCTGAGAATCTGAATTCTAACTTAGGAGTCATATGAACAGGTTTTTTTTTCAGCTTCCTTTTTTTACTCTACAATTCAAGAGTACATGGCCCAGTTCAATGCTTTACTATAGGTTGACTGACATAAATCATAGTCTTAGAACTGAAAGATCCCTTAGAAATCATTAAGTACAGTGCATTATCTGCTCAGGGCAGGGAGTATGGATGGCATAGGGGGCCAAGATTGCCTGCTCTGAAGTCAGAAGACTGTAGTTACATTAGGTTTCCAGTTCTTTGATTTGCTGTGTGGATGGTGTGAGCAATTATGCAGAGCCTTGATTTCATCTATAAAGTAAAACTAGTAATAGAATCTACTTCGTAGGCTTGTTGTGAGATGTTTAGATATAATCTAGGAAAATCATATATACAGTACAGTGCCTAGCAAGTAATAAGTGCCTTCAGTAAATGTTACTGATGAATAATAACAGTAATAATATATAAGCATGTATAAGATTGCTATACGTTATAATCATGCTCTTTCTGTCGATTCCTTTGGGGCATCTGTCTTGCTTTTTCTTTTCTTTTTTTTTGGGAGACAGGGTCTTGCTAAGTTGTTCAGGCTGGGTTGAAGCCTCGAACTTGCTGTAATCCTCCTGCTTCAGCCTTCCAGGTCCTGGGGTTACAGGTGTGAGCCAGGCTGAAGTTATTTAGATCTTGGAAAGAGTGATACATGGGTAATTTCCATTACATCATATGAGCATTAATATATTGTAGATGTGTTCCGTTATTGGTGGTACTAAATTAGATCACTTAGTTAAAATGGTGTCTTTGTATTCCTCCATTGAGGTGCCGTCTTTGGATTTAAAGTCTGAATGCTTGTCTCCCTCTCTCGCCTCGTATGTTGAAATGTAGCCCCCATGGTGATTCTGTTGGGAAGTGAGGTATTTGAAAGACAAGAGTAGGTTCTCAGGGCTGCTGCTTTTGAATGAGGTGAAAGGATATGCAGGGAGCTCTCTTCTTGTCCACCATATGAGGACATGTAGAAGGTGCCATCCTCTGAAGAATGGCCTTCACCAGACCTTTAACCTTGGACTTTGCAGCCTTCAGAACTTCACAATAAATTTCTACTATTTATAAATTACCAGTCTAGGACACTTTGTTTTAGCAGCCCAGATGAACTCTGATGCCTGTTTATAAGCAAGCTTTTACCAAGGGGTGATATTCATGGGTAATCTTTCTGTCCCTTACTACATTGGAGGTAGTAATATGGTGAGTTCCTAAAAATGATTAGCATTTCTTCTGCATGCATTAGGTATCATCTGTAAGAGGATTCTATAAGAGAATTGTTTTCTTTCATCATTCTTTTCAAATTACTGTGGACTGTTTATCTATCTATCTATCTATCTATCTATCTATCTATATGCTGTGATCAATTACCCCATCATTATTCTTTGAATGCTCACATTTTCCTAAATTTACCACTCAAACTGACTCCTGTGTCTTTTAGTTATCTCCCATCAGACTTGGCGCATTTCTTTGCCTAAAACCTGGCTTACTTTCTGTTTTTCTGTCCCAGAACTAGAATCAATCTTTTCAAGGAACTCTACTTCATTTTAATGGAGTACGTATTAAGAATGCAAGACGCAAGTGTTTTTTGTATACTTCCTGCTACCAAATACATTGCTTTTTTAGGCTTTTCCAGGGGATAGAGCTAGGAAATATATATATACCAATGAATACAGCTAAGAAATACATGTATTTTATGGTGGCGCACGCCTGTAATCCCATCACTTGGGAGGCTGTGGCAGGAGGATCACCATGAGTTCGAGACCAGCCTGGGCTACATAGTGAGTTCCAGATCACTGTCAACTACATAGTGACACCCTGTCTCAAAAAAAACAAAAACAAAAAAAGAAAAAAAAATACATGTAATTCTATCTTGAACTACGTACTTTTTTTTTTTTTTTTTTTTTCCCCTTTTTACACAGTGAGAACTCAGGTTCCTAAGAATCTTACTATATGTACTCATTTGGTTTATAGGTAATTTCATAATTACCTTTCCAGTATTACTATTAACAAGTCTAACTAGGGTTCACTGTTTCCTTGTTTTGTTAGTTTTTTAAAGTTATTGTGTCCTTAAAACATATCTCACTGAGGGATTCTTTTTTTCATATGTGCTGCCCTAAGTATTTTTTTCTAAATATTTCTTGAATTGTATTTTGTATGTGCTTTTCATATAGAGTTAAAGTTATTGTTTCTTTTTATATTTAGTTTTATGGTTTGTTTTTTCTTGTTTTTTGAATAAGCAAAATACGTGATTCAAAAGCCAGAACCAGGGCCCGGGGATTTAGCTCAGTGGTGCCTCCTGCCTTGCAAGCACAAGGTCTCCAGTTCGATCCCCAGTACCAAAAACAAAAAAACAAAGAAAAACAAAACAAAAAAAGGACAAAACCATATAAATTCAGAGAATTACTATTCTCTTGTACTGCTTCCCACTCAGCTAACTACTGTGATTAATTTCTGGGTTTTTTTCTCTTAAGGGGGCAAATAATTTATGTATACTTTAATTCTTTCTTACACAAACTAGCAGGCTATAGCTATCCATAGCATTATGTGTAAAATTATTTGATACCTTTTGAAAGTTAACATATTGTGGGTATTTTTCTACTCTTGTTTATAGAGGTCTTTTTCCCCTCCTTCCTCTCTGCCCCTTCTCTCTCAGCTTCCCCACATAGCACTGTTACAGTGTTTACCGTCGTTTATTCAGCCGGTCTCCTGTGGATGCTCACTTAGGTTGTTTCTAAGTATTGGATAGTTTATAGACTTTTTCTAGAGTGTGTAGTGTATAACCTTATAGGAAATGGCTTCATATTTGTGGAGGTGTATTTTCAGAATAAATGTCTATTATTTGTGGGCTTATAGGTCCACAGGTAAATGCATATGTAGTTATGTTAGTAGATACCTGGGCAAAAGAAGTTTAGGCGGAGGGAAGGGCAAGCACATAGGCTTGAGATAGGAGCATCTGGGCGTGCAGCCACTATGCTGAGGAGCCGCAAGGGAGGCGTAGTGGTGGAGTGGGCCACTGCAGGTCCTGGTGACTAGTGTCAGAGCACTGAAGCAGGGGCACTGTTTTCTGTGTTCCCAGTTGATTGCAGCTCATTTGATAGGCAAAGAATTCATGAAGTATAGCCGGGAATTCCCTATGTAGCCCATGAACTTCGGATCTTCCTGACTCATCCGTCCAAGTGCTAGGATTATAGGCTTGTACCACCATGCGTGGCTCTCTGCTTAAAGTCTGGACATAATGCTCCACCCCAAAACGTGCAGCATCAATTAAGTTTTAAATTGCTCACTGCTATGCATGGAGCTTAACTGGTTATAAGGTAAAAAGAAAAAAAAAAGGGTAGGACATGGCCCTCGCTCCCAGGGGACGTAAGGAACAGTAAGTAGGTGGCAGTATGTCCCCTCTGTCTCTGGTATTTCTTTACTGGAAGGTAAGTCCAGAGTTGTGCTGTCCAGTGCTTTAGCCACCAGCCACATGTATCTGTAGAACACTTGAAATCTGGCTAATTCAAATTAAGGAGGGCTTGCTCTAAGAGTAAAATATACTCTGGATTTTAAAAAGTTAGTATGCAAAAAATTTAAAAAGTTCAACAATAATTTTAAAATATTATTTGCCTAAGTGTTACAGCTCTTTTAGAATTTGTCTAGCAGGTCTTCTGGTGCTTGTTGGAAAGCCCCCACCCCACCGCCAAATTATTTCCCTGAAATAGTATTATTTTAAATATATTGGTTTAAATAAATATAAAATTCACCTCTTTTTACTTTTTTTGTTTAATGTGACTTATAGGAAACTTAAGATTGCATATGTGGCTCCAGTGATGTTTCTGTTTGTTAGCATGGTCTGAGAATTATTGAAGTTTAGGTTAAACATTACTTCCATTGCATCATATCAAGAGGTATATGATCTTAGTTTATTTCACTATTAGTGACACTAAATTTTATAAATTCCCAAATTACCTGTCTTGAGAGTATGTTTTGATCACTTCCAGGATGTTCTGTTATAAAGATACCTTGGTTAAAACTACTTCCACAGGCCAGGGAGTTAGCTCAGTGGTGCCACCGCCTGCCTTGCAAGCGCAGGACCTGAGTTCGATCTCCGGTACCAAAAAAAAAGAAGAATTTACTTCTACCAGGGCCAGGGATGTTGTTCAGTGTTGCTGCTCCTTCCTGGAAAGTGCAAGGTCCTGAGTTCAATTCCCGGTACTGGAAAAAAACTATTTCCACAGCTTTTGTTGCAGATTACTTTTAAAAAAACACTTCAGAACTTTCCCTTGAAAAGATGCATTTGGAGTACTTCCGGACCTCTCCAGAGATGATATATATATATTTTTTCTTTCGCAATTAGAAATATGTGGATTGATATTTTGACACCTTGAGAATATTCTGTTCCCAATCCTTTTATCAAATAGTTTAGTGCCTCTTGAAGATACTTTCCTAATAAATAGTTAAGATGTGGGCTATGCAAAATTATTTTCTTATGCTATTCTTTCTTTTTTTTTTTTAAATAGTTGGCATTCTGCACTGAACTTTTTTTTCAGTCATTTTTAAAGTAAATTAGCTGTGGTATATGGATAAGTCACTTAATACAATATGTGTTTAGGAAAGTTGGATATAAATGAAAATTTAAAGCAATGGAATTGTAGCTTATGTGTACAATGGTTGTTCACTTTTCAAGGGAAATGTAATCTTTATCCTTTTGTTTCTTGGTACTGGGGATTGAACTCAGGTCCTTGTGCTTACAAGGTAGGTGCTGGAACCACTGAGCTTAATCCGCAGCCCATCTGTATCCTTTTTTTAAAAAAAAAATCTAGTTATCTTATTATTCTTATAACCTGAATTTTCATGTATGACACGATTATTCAACAAATGATTAAGTTCTTATTGTGTGCTGGACGCTGTGTGCACACTTGGCATAGAGTGCTAAGAAGAAACATAGCTGTTCTTTAAGGTAGGATGCTGTGTAGACATAGGACGTCTTAACTAAACATGTAGTTAAGATAGTGACAGTTGGGAATGAAGGCAGTTATGAAACTGTCCTACAAATCTTGATTTGGAAGTGCTACAGGCTTTTGCTGACAATCTTAGGTAAGTAAATGCTTTGAAGTTCAAAATCTGTATTATTTATAGGACCGATGAAAAGACTATATGAGTAGTTTTCAATTTGCTCTTACTGTCTTCCTAATGTAACACTGAATTATGATTTCAAGTTCTAGCCCTCAGTGTGCAACTTGGCCTGATTTTTGGTCCTCTGAAGACATTTCCCAGTGTTTCCAAGGTCCATCCCTTTGTGAAGCATGTCTTAGAGGCTTTTCAAAACAGTAGGGAGGCTTTTACCAGCCAAATCCTGCTTTGTTCACTAGTTTCCTTCTGAACTGAGTGGGAAAGAAGCATTACTTTCCTGGCATTATCAGTGCAGTTCATGGAAGAGCAAGGGATTCTTAGAAGTTTGAGATAGGCTTAGGGGCTTGTGGCAACCTCCTCAGTCTAGAATCTAAGACCACATTCGTGTGATTATTAAGGGCCAGGGTGTAGCTCAGTGGCTCTGTACCTGCCTGGAAAGCACAAGGTCTTAAGTTTGATCCCTGGTACCACAAACAAAAAGGATTAAGTGTGGTATCTGGACAGAAGGATCTTCCTGTCCCTGCTTTTGGATATATGATACTCTTCTCATCTTGCTCAGTTGGACCAGTAGTCTGGAGATTGAAGCAAGGCCCCTGCTGCCTCTCAGCCATAGAATGGCAGAAATCTGCAGCTTCTGAAACTTCCAGTGAAAGATCGAGTGACAGTTACACTTGCCTGGTTAAATGCTTACTAGAGGTATGTTATGGTTGATATCCGAATGTTCCCCCAAAGCCTCATGTGCCTATGAAAGGGGCTTTTGGGAGGTGACTCTTTTGGGAAGGACTTTTGGGGTCATAGGGCCATGATACCAGTGGATTTCTCCACGGATGAGTTTACAGCTAACGTGATATCGGTGAAGCCTGTTCGAGGAGGTGCCTCCCTGGGCGTGGCCTGGAAGGGTCTGTCCCTCCCTCTTTCACCCAGTCAGCTTCCCACTGCCATGCCATACGCACATCTCTGCTGTGCCCCTCCGCCATGCCACTGTGCCTTGGAGCCAGCAGATGATAGGCTGAAATCTACAAACTGGGCCAAAATAAATCTTTCCTCTTTTAAGTTGTGGGTTTTCAGTATTATATCTGTGACAAAAGTAACTAAGACAAGGTATCTCTTAAAGCCAAAGAGTTTTCCCACTAAAGATGTCTTAATTTTTAAAAACCTAAACTGCATCTCTAGTATTTCCTTTCAGATTGGTAAAATGGTCACTTGAAATGCCTTTTTTAAATGTTTTTGAGACAGGGTCTCACTATGTACTCCAGGCTGGCTTTGAACTCACTATGTAGCCTAGATCTGAAAGTAGTTTGGTCTCAAACTTGCAGCGATCCTCCTGTCTCAGCCTCCCAAATGCTGAGATTACAGGCATGTGCTACCACACGGGCAAAATGTCTTTAAAGTGATACAATGTCTGTGAGTTATACTGCTGTGACCTCAGGTTCTAGAATATCAAATCAACATTCTTTTAAAGAGATTTTAGGTTGACACTAAAACTAGAATCGGTCGACTTACTGCCAGAGGAAAGAGGATCCCAAGTGACAAGAAGACACTGTTTGCTATGAACTGGTTTCGACGTTACTTCTCTAAGTGTCCTCAGGATGTTTCCTTACACAACACACACTCACCTCTGCTGTTTTCACTGATCTCATTTGAAGATGGACATTTTATTTCCGATTTGAGGTAGTAAGTAGGAATAGCCCACCCCCACCCCCAGCTTTTGTACTTTAGTTGGATTGTCAAGCCAATCTCTTCTTGATTCCCTGGGAAAGGGAAACTGGGCTTGGGAAGAAAGTGGTTTCAGTCCTTCCCGTGTGTACTTGGAAAGGGGGCAACTGGCCTTGCTTGACTGGTGAAAAGAACTGGCTTGAGTAAAAGGGTCTCTCTATCTCAGCACCCTGGTCAAGTGAACTTTGTATCTGTTGACTGCCAATAATTTCCACCCCTTTGAAAGAAAAATTCAAGGGTTTTGGCTTTGGTAAAGCGTGTGAAATAGTCCAGGACACCTGAGTAGAAGGCAGAATAAACTAGTTTGGTAAGATGAGAGTGATGTGAAGCGCTCCAGGCCGAGGGAAGTACTGGGCACGTGGGGACACGCAGTGGGGAAAGTACTGCTGGGAGAGGAGGAGGGTAGAATAGAACAGGATGAGGCAAAGGGTAAGTGTCCATCTTCTGACGCTTAACTAGGTAGGAGAGCAGACTGAGCTATCCTCTTGTCGCCTACTGGTTCTGCTAACGAGGGTTCCCAGCTCCCTTGGTTTGCTTGGGACTGTATTGGTTTTAGCACTTGAAGTTCTCCATCCCCGTAAAACCCTTAGTCCTGGGAAAATTGGGGTGGCTGATTGCCCTAGCTAAGTTTTGAGGCATCGAGGTAGCACATGACACCTGAAAAACTGGCCCGATCTCCTTTATTTTCAGGAAAGTATACAGAAGACCCTAGGGTGTGTACCAAATCCTGAGAGTGATAACAGTATCTGCTCTGCCATGGACTGCATGCTATGTGCCAAGTACATGGTCTTGGTTAATACTGGCAATCAAGGAGCTAGGATATTTTAAATCCAGTTTTATGGAGGAGGAAGAGCTGAATGATGTGACAAGTTTTTATTTTCCAAGGTCAAATAACTAGAATGTAGCTGTGGTATATTTGAACTTTAATGCGCCTACACCGAAATTTTTATTTTTTTATTTTTGGTACCAGGGGTTGAACTCAGGACCTTGCACTTGTGAGGCAGGCGGCAGAACCACTGAGCTAAATCTGAAATTCGTGCTGTTCCCAGCAAATGAACTTGATAAATGGATAGATTCTCTGATTTAGCATAGTACTGTGTTCATCAGCTTCACCTGCTGTTTCCAAACTCCTGTTCGTGGTAGCATAAGATTTCCTGGGATAGCATTAAGAAAAGCAGTTCAGCAAACTAAAATAGTTACTTTAGTCTTACACTTGTAGCAGACCCTGATTTACCCTTGAGTTCTTAACTGGGTTAGTAAGTGCCTGGCACATAGAACATGCTCAGAGAAGGGTGAATATGGTTGTTATTTTAATTATGGCAAACAGGCAGTAATCTTGACAACAATGTCATAGCTGATGTATGTAAATTCAAACATTTTAATTGAAAAATCACCAGAGATGTAGTAAGGACAGAAATAATATTTCTCCTTGAGTTTAATATTAGGCAAACACCTTTTCCACCAAGGAAAAGCTGTCCTCTTGGTTATTTGATTTGGAAATGATAGAAGACAGGCTTCCTTGCTGTGATAAAAGGTATTATGCAACACCTTCTTGGCTTACAGTGTGCTGATGACCATTTCCCCTGTGCATGTGGGGAGGGGGGAAGGAAGAGAGGAGAGGAGAGGGAGAAGGAAAGGGAGGGAGAGAGGAGAGAGCTGTGCCTTCCTCTTATAAAGCTACCAATCCTACTGAGCTAGTGTCTCACCCCTGTGAGCTCTATTAATTTACCTTCTAAGAGCTTTATCGCCATGTATAGCACATTGGAGGCTAGAGGGTCGACACAGAAACGTTAGGGAACAAAAGTCGGCCTGCAGAAGAAGGCTCTAACTCACATGAAAAACATTAAAATGGGACCACATTCTCTCTCTCTCTCTCTCTCTCTCTCTCTCTCTCTCTCTCTCAATATCTATCATAAATTTGCTCTTGAAATTATTTCACCATGAGTAATTCACTTAATCACGAGCGGTTACTTCTCAGCAATCACGGGTACTTGGGAATTTTTGCAAAGCAGGAAAATTTACAATTTACTTTCAAATGTAATAAAATACATATGAGTTCTACCTTTGACAGTTAATGAAATTAACAATGTTAAATTTTTGTGTTTAAGCATTAGTTTGTATTTGGCATTTTTTATATCGTGAGTCAATACTCATTGCAAGTCTCGCTTATATAGGCTCTGAAAAACTCATTAGATATCATCATATCTGTGATGCCTAATGGATAAAAGTGCTGTAAGATGTCTTGTAGATCCTCTACCCAGTTCTAGGCGAATCACTGCCGACCCCAGCCTGTCTCACAAGCTCTGGTGCAGCATTTCCACTTCTGTTAGGTGTCTCTTAACGTGTCAGTAGCTCTTCACTTCTGTGTGTGCTGATCTTCTCTTCCAGTTTACCTCCTGTTTTCTTTGCCATCCAGTGGAAGACCTGGAGACCACTTCAGTCACTATCAGTGGTGTCCACATGTACTGGTAATTGTTTATTTTGTCTGAAGTGTGAGGCACACTCTTTACTTTTTCATAGCACACCAGAGGTCAGGTGCAAATTCTTAATGAGGCTGGCCAAAAGAAAAAGAAGCTCATGGGATAATGACCACTGTCCGAGCTCAGACTCATAATATGGCCCTTCTGCCCCACTCTTGACCCACATCTTCACGAGGTGAGGTGTAGTTACCCTTCCTTGTGGGAATCACTCCAGCCATCCTCACTATTACAATTCAGTAATAACTGACTTTCAGCCTCAGAAAGAGAAGGAGGCATCCAGCCCCCCCGCCCCGAGCCTTCATCCCTTAATTCTGGATGACAGTTTGATCATCCATTCTTTTTGGAGAGAACCCAAAGTTATACTTTTTGATCCTACCAGGACAGATCATATTATAATTTGATATCAAGATATAGTCTGAACAGGGTTATTCACTTAAGTGATATTACTTGTTAATTTCCATAGCCTGGTCCAGGTTTTCCATTGCTTATCAGATTGTCTTCAACAAAGGTTCAAAACCCTTGGGATGTAGCTCACTCAGGTCACCTTGTAGCCTGGCATAGTGGTATATGCCTGTAATCCCAGCTAAGGCAGGAGAGTCCCAAGTTCAATCCCAGCCTGGACAATTCAGAGATGTAGTAAGACCCTTTGAAAATAAAAATTTTTAAAAGGGCTCAGTATATAGCTCAGAGTGAAGGCCCTGGGTTCAATCCCCAGTACCAGAGGTGGGGCTGAGAGGTTATCTCACCTTGTTACACTCTGGAGACAGTGAACTAATTATATTTCCTTTAATTGAAACAACCTCATCAAGTAGTTTTTTCATCCAAACCAACAGAAAGCAGAGAAAATAAGCCAATTAACCAGTCAGTCTCCAGGAAGTGACATGCTGGGATTTCAACTGATCCCTCTTGGTTTCGAATATGTGAACTTATTAAGCACTGGGAAACATTGCAGAGGTAGACTAGATATTGAATCAGTTACAGGTTTTGGAATAATGTCGTTAATAGAGATGGCAAAAAGTCATAGGGGGTGTGAGGAAGAGGAGGGAGGGAGATGGCGAAGTCACGCTGGGCACCACTGGCTTCCTCTCATTATCACTCTGTCTTGCTCAAATGTTACTCTGAACATCTTGGTTTCCAAATTAATTGCTATCTTGACTCTCCAGGACCCACGCACCGGCCCGCCCCGTAGTGAAGCAGCCTGTCCGCGGAGCCAGTAGCAGGACCACAGTCACAGCGATTGTTCAGACTGGTGGGGACTGGAGCACTGGCCTCTTCAGTGTCTGCAGAGACAGGAGAGTTTGTATGTTTCCCTCTTCATTTAAGCTCTTCCTTACTATTTTCTTTCCCAAGAGATCAGTGAGAGTAAAAGCTGCATCAGACTCAAGGACAGCAATTGAATGGATTCCGAATAACTGGACCAGTCTTCCAGTGACTCACATTTACTCCTCAGCTGGAAGAACCTTGCTTTTTTCAGCCCTGTGGATGCTTTCTTAGAATAAGTGGTGCCTTCAAAGATTTTTTGTGAATGACAAAAATCTATCAGCAAAGATGCACAAAATGGTCTCCCTTATCTTCTGGTGGTAGGAGTATAAATTGGCACAGCCTCCCTGGTAGATGGCTTAGCAGTACATACAGAAAGAACTTCCAAGAGTTACATAGCTTTTGACCCAATAGCTAAGTTTTTTTTTATACATTCTTTTTTCTTTTTTAAGGTGCTGGAGATCAAACCCAGGGTATGGCATATATTAGGCAAGTACTCAGCTGCTGAGGTACATCTCAACTCCAATAATTACATTTGAAGGAGTTTAAGGAAATAAATTATTGTAAAGATTTAGCAGGAAAATGAAAAATTTTGGCAAAAGCATGGAACAACATAAACAGTAGGGTAACTGTATGATGAATTATACAGCCATGACAAGTCATAGAGTAGATGAAAATATGTTTTGGATATGTTTTTAGGTTAAACAGGTTGTAAACTATGTGCATATGATACCATTTTTAGAGCAGTGTGCAAGATTTAAAAAAAAGTCTGGAAAGCCAGGCATGGTGGCATTATTGGATTTTTTTTTACATATTTGAAATTTAAAATGTTGTTTTTCCAGGTAGCTTTGAAAAAGATTCAACTTGAAAAAATTAAAATTCATTCATTTGACCCCAGGTGTGGTGGCATACGCCTATAATCCCAGCACTCGGGAGGCTGAGGCAGGAGGATTGCTGTGAGTTCGAGACCAGCCTGAGCTACATAGTGAGTTCCAGGTCAGTAGTCTCAACTACATAGTGAGACTGTGTCTCAAAAAACAAAAGCAAAAAAGTCTGGAAGGATACAGATAAAAATGTTTATAGCAGAGGTCTCCAGATGGTAGACTAATAAATAATCTTCCTTCCTCATTTTCTCCCTCTCCCTGTCTGTCCCTCTCTCTCTCTCTCTCTCTCTCTGTTTTCTGGCACTGGGGATTGAACCTAGTGACTTGTCACTCAGCTGACATCCCTAGCTGTTCTTTAATTTTAATTTTTTTATTTTAAGACAAAAGTCTCACTGAGTTGCCCAGGTTGGGCTTGAACTTTCAACATCTCTGCCTCAGCCTTCCAGAGTACTGAGATTACATTTGTGTGGCACCATGCCTGGCTTTTTTATTATCTCGTTTAATATTTCTATGAAGAATGTGTAGTAGTTTTACAACAATGAGACTGACCACAAAAAGAAACTTCTTATGTTATTTGACATCTTCAGGTGCTGGTTCAGCTCTAAAGAAGTACAAATAACACTGTCCTGTAGCTTCACAGTTTCACCCTGGATTTGAGTTAAAGAATATGGATTCAATCTTTACTTTTGGATGTTCTGATCCACCTGTGATATAACACATCAGGAATCCACTCCAGGACCTGATGCTCTCATCCCAGGGAGAAACTGAGTCATAGACTGTCTTGAAGAAGATGATGGTGGGGTAATCATCTGATAGATCAAAGTCAGTCTGTTAGAAATATAAAAAACCCAGGTCTAATGTTTTTGAAGAACATGACTCTTTCTATCTGGTGGAGGCTTCCAGGCGCATCTGACTTTGTCCTGAAGTACAGATGGACTAGCAGAACACTCTGAGCAAGTCCCCACTCAGCTGAGGGTCTTCTGAGCTCTGAAGCTCTGCAGGCCTCTTCCTGTCCCTATCACCACGTGACTTCCCACCAGGCCGTTATGGCACCAGTTCTCCGGCTGTCCCAGGATTTTTCTGTTTCTCTGTTTTTATGACTTTGGTTGTCATTTGGTGCCAAGGTACAGAGAAGGTAGAGTAAGTAGTCAGGCAGAGATGTGGAGATCTTGCTCAAATTTGTAAATGGACCATTTTTTTTAATAGCAAATGGTTTGGGGTTGGGGAACAATAATGCATTTCTGACTAAAGCAAACCTATTTTATAATGTAGTGAACAGAAGAGTTTTGTAAAGATACAGACCTTACCTTGAATCTTCCTTGTGCTCTTACTGAGCACAAATTCTCTAGGTCTTCATTTTCCACTTCTAAAATGAAGAAAATAAATGTGCCAACCACAACGGTGGTTGTCAAGATGAAAACAGCTAGGGCCAAGGATTTAGCTCAGTGGTTCTCTGCCTGTCTTGCAAAGGCAAGGACCCCAGTTTTATCCCCAGTACCAAAAAACACAAAGAAAAAGAAAGATTAAAACAGATAATACATAGAACCCACTTTTTTTTGTTTTTTTTTTTTGAATTGAACTCAGGGCCTTGCACTTGTGAGGCAGGTGGCAGAACCACTGAGCTAAATCCCTGGCCCTAGAACCCACTCTTAATACTAGGTTGGCTCAGTCAGAGATTTTTGGTTACAAGCTACACTAGATTAATTAGTGTTTCCTTAAAACGTATGTACACTTGAAGCCTCTGGCTGTGACCTTATTTGGAAATAAGTATTTACAATGTGACTACCTGGATTACGGTATGCAGGAGACAGATTCTTCCTCAGACCCCTCAGAAGAAACCAACTCTGCCAACACCTGGAGACTTCTGGTTTCCAGATTTTCCAATAAGAGAATACTTTCTGCTGTTTAAGGTGCTCAGTTTGTAATATTTGTTATAGCAGCCCTAGGAAATGAATACACACGTAAATGTTAGACTTTATTAGAAGGCTGTGGGGTAGCTCATAGTATCATAAGATCAGCTGGAATCCAAGCTCAGAAAGGACAAGACACATTATTACCAGGAACCTACTGACAGCCCAAGCATTATCAGATGTTTTTATTGTGTCATTCTGTCTGAGAATTGAAGTTTCAGCAGCAGCTAAAACTCAGCCCAATTTAGGTCACTGCCTACTACTTGGTGAGGCCTATCAGTCTTGCTCACAATAATGAAGGGATAATTTCCTAAATTTGCTATTAGGGTGGTGTCACCAGGAAAATCCCAATGGATATTTCTACAGTGCACTTAGTGAATTTTAGCTATTAAGATGATTGTCACTCTATATTTTAAAATTATCCTTCAGCACGCTAAGAGCAAAGAGTGGAGACACCAGGCTCATGCTGGGTGCTGCAATGATTTCCATAGAATCCCAAGAGCATCTAAACAGCTGGTCAAAGAAAGGCTCATTCCTTAACTATCCTTTTCACCTTAGACATTGCTTTACTGTCAGCGCTTCTGTAACCTGCATCAATGTTTGTGATACCAACCACAGAATTTCCTGAGGATTTCCTTATCCATTTGAGAATCTGTTCTAGACATAAGACAGGAGGAGATGTGGAGAAATATAATATTCTTTACAACTGGGCATGAATCATGAAGGGGACACCATGGGTACAGCATTCAAGGTGATGTTGAATGTTATGTTCTGTCTCCTAAGTGGTTCTCCCTTTATAAATTCTCACAGTGACTCTAATTTAATGGTCTCAGAAGAAAATGCAAAGGTAATACCAATTGGTGCATTCATTATCTGCACCATAATTCTGAGGTCGCAGCTGGAGTCTGAGTGTTATGAGTCTTCCCCTCCTTGTTTAGAAAGACTTAATTATAAATTATTTTATCTTCAAAGTTTCATTGTAAGTAAATCCTGTGCAAATAGTGTGACAGACTTGAAAACAAAAGGAATCTTCTTTCTATGACTGCTCTATGCCAGACTCCCATCCTGGGACATTTTTCCATCAAATGCTGAGAATTATTGCCACATTTTCAACCATTAAGCAAAGGTTACCTTATGAACAGCAATGATTTCCATTTCTTTTTGACATTTTACATCTTCATTTTATCATAATCATTTTTTAAAATTGCCCCCTTCTTTCCCAACTTTGTGCTGTTATCTGAATTCACACTGTACTGGGATTAGTAAGTGGGTGTCTCTGTGTCCTTTGAAGATGGAGTATCTGAGAACTTAAATTTGAAGATGGAGCCAAGGTAAATTAATTAGCTGCTAAATAGCATTGTGGTAAAAGACTGAATAGTCTGGCTTTGGAAATATTTGTGATGTCACTGCAAAGAAAGTTTATATGGATGATATAATCAACATTGATTTGTAATTCAACCGATATTTACCGAGTTCAAACCTATGTGCAGTCATATATATATAGATAGATATATATCTATATATCTATCTATCTCTATATATGTATGTATCCCAGACATTATAGTCAATAAGGCAGAGGTGATTTTTTTTAGAAGAGAAAGATAAATCAATGAACAGAATAATTACAGATGTGATAAATGCCATGAAGGAAATAAACAGGGTGCTCCAGTGGGGTAAAGGGTGACCTTTCCTGGGCTTCATTTAAACTCATTCCCGAAGGATATGAGAGTCAGCTCCTCAGTTTCCCTGTAGAGGGCAATATAAGCACCAGGTGGTAAAATCTTTTGATGTGTACCTGGACCCATGAAATGCCCAATGAGGGTGGAAGCAAGCAAGGAAGGATTTTCTTTGAATTTCTGGTAGAGGAAGGAGGCAGAAAAGGTGTCAGACTGGGGTTTGTGTCCCCGCACTGCATCTCAGGTAAACTGCAGACTCCCTGGAACTGGGCCACAGCTGTCTCTGCTCAGAGCCCAGGAGAACACCTGGCCCATAGAAGACACAAAAATATTTCTCAAATGCCACACTGAAATGGAGGAATTGTAACCTTTATTATCATTTGCTTCTTCCTTTCCTGCACTTGATTGTAAGACTCAGCCTTAAAGTTGAAAGGGAGATTAGAAGCCTGCTGGTCTGGCCCTTATCTGTTGCCGTAATCTCTCCGAAGCTTGCCTGGCAGTGGCGACAGTGTCCGCTTTCTGAGTGACAGGGAGGAAACCCCACTGCCTTTGGAGTCAGCTCAGTGTTTTTTGTTTTTTCAAATCATTTTGAATAAGTTGTTATGAACATAATACAGTAGAATTCAAAATTACCCTTTTTAGGTATGAAAAACAGGTACGCCGTCCTTTTTTCTGTTTACCCAGTTCTTCGCCCTACAAACAACTGCTCTTGCTTGAGTCCAGATATTGTCCGTTGCTCATAGAGATGTAAAAGTTTTAAAAATTAGAATAGATTTGAATTATAAATACATAGTCATTGTCAAAAACAAAAATACAAACGATAAGGAGAAAACAATATTCTGTAATTGCAACTCCTGAAAATAATATTTTTTAGTTTACCGGATAGTGTGTGTGTACATATAATATATATATATGTGTACACACACACACACACATATGTATATATACTGTAGAATTGTAAACACACTGCATGCATTTTTTTTTTTTTGGTACCAGGGATCAAACTCAGCACCTCATGTTTGCCAGGCAGGCACTGTGCAGCTGAGCTAGAACCCTGGCCCCTTTGTTTTGTTTTAACAATATATTTAGTTTATTATACTGTATCAGCACATCTGGAGCTAATTTCTTTTCTTTATTTTTTATTTTTTATTTTCCCCGGCACCGGGGATAGAACTTGGGTCCTTGCGCTTGCAAGGCAGGAAGTGGAACCACTGAGCTAAATCCCCGGCTTGAGCTAGTTTCTTAAATTGGTGCAAAGACTACACTGTACCGTAGTTTATTTATCCCAAACTCCCAATTGGTGAACTTCTAAATGGTTTCCAGACTTTTTGTTATTCAAACAAAAATTCTATATGAATATTCTTGTACATATGTGATTTTGCATATGTGTATTATATCTGTTAAATAATTGCCAAGGAATAAACCTGAAGGTTAAATCTTGTTTTACAGAAAGGGTCTCGCTATGTAGCCCAGGCTGGCCTTGACCTCACAGCGATCCTCCTGCTTCAGCTTCTGGAGTGCTGGGACTGCAGGCCTGTGCCACCACACCCAGTAGATTAAATCTTTATAGATTTTTGCCAATGCTTTCCATTTGGAATTTGTATTAATTTATACTCCATTGGCATTTCTTTTTATTAAGGCATCTATTGTTAGAAAGTTCTGCCTTATTATAATAATTGATCTGAAATATGCCTTTTTGAAGCTTTCGCCCCCTTTCTACTTCTCTCTGGGGTCCACATTGTAACTTCTTTCTCTCATCTTCACTATGGGCTAAAAAAGGTGAATAATGAACTACATTTCATGCTTGAAGAGAATAGGGCTGGATCGTTTAGGCTGTGGGTGCTTACAAAGCCACGAGATCTTTGGGCGTAAAGGAAGAAACTAAATATTTATTTATTTAGTATTGGGGATCTAACTGAGGACCTTACACTGGACAGGCTGGTGAGCTACATCCCCAGTCCTAAGGAAGAGACTAAATTTATGCCATAAATCACTTTTGAACCTGATCTCTTAAAAAGAAAAATTTCACTAATGGCATGCTAGTACACATAAAAATTGAGACATTACTGAAAAGGAAACCATTTCCCCTCTCTTAAAAGTCAGTTTAGAGGGTTTCCTTCCAGTTCTTTTTTCTCTGTGTTTAGATATGCATTTATCAGTAATATTGTTACTCTTTATTTGTTTTTGTTTTTGTTTTTTTTTGTACCAGGGATGGAACACGGGTCCTTGTACTTGTGAGGCAGGTGGCAGAACAACTGAGCTAAATCCCTGGTCCCTTCTTAAACATTCCTAATTATTCCATGAAGTGATTATACTATCATTGTTTATTTGCATTTTAATCTATTAATACACATTTAAATTGTTTTAAATTTCAAGTTACAAACTGTTGCCACGACTATCCTCTTACTTGCTTCTTTATGTGCATATGTAAAACATTACTCTAGCATTGGGTACTGATGAGTGGAATTGCTGAGTCCTAGGGGATTTTAAATTTCAATAGACCCAGCAAAGTCATCTTCTAAAGTAGTTGTTCCAGTTTGTTTCTGTTTCCATCTGTTTATGGAGTTCCTATTTTTCTGTGGCTGCTCATCATACATTATATCAACGACCTTAGAAATAGTAGTCTTATGAGCAACAAATGGGTTCTGATAGTGTTAACATGCACTTCTAATGATATCGAGTAATTTTTCATGTTTTCTTTTGGCCATTTGTATTTCCTTTTCAGTGAATTACCTGATCACGTCCTGTGCCCATTTTCTTCCTTCCTTCCTTCCTTCCTTCCTTCCTTCCTTCCTTCCTTCCTTCCTTCATTCCCTCCTTCCTTCCTTCCTTCCTTCCTTCCTCTCTCTCTCTCTCTCTCTCTTTCATCTTTTATATATGATTTGTAGGAGGTACTTATCTTTGGTATGAGAGGTGTGTTGAAAATTTCTCCTCTGTAGTAGGATCCCATCACCCCTTCTCTGGTGTGACCTGACATCATCGTACTCTCCAAAGTACAGAGCAGCAACACTAAATTCAAAGGACATTAAAGAATTGCACAATTAAGACTACCCCACAGGAAAAAATATAATGCAGAGATGATGGGGGTACTGTCTTGACGCACACAAATCCATAGTAATTTTGGCAGAATAGATAAATATGTAAAATATGAGAAGATGTATGTAGTAGACTTTGGGGCCAGGCTCCCTGAATTTAAATCTGGCCTATGCTCTCACTGATAATTGTATGAACATGGACAAATTATTTAAGTGTGCTAGAGATAGCTTTCTTCACTTGTAAAATGGGGATTATCAGAGCACCTACTTTGTAGGATTGTTGCACAGATTGTATGAGTTAATATGTACAAAATGTTTTTAGCAGAGCTTACATAGTGAAGTTTATATAAATATTATATAATCAAAGTTTGTACTTCAAAATGTTTTTTTTTTTTTTAAGTTGTAGCTGACTTCTATTTCAAAGTAATTGAATTTGGGGTGTGCTTTCTTCAGTATCTAGTGGTATCTCCTAGTGAGCACTTTAGATAGCATGGTTATATGATAAAAAGATGCAAAATAATAGAGTATGAGTCATAAAAATTTGGTACAGAAATACCAGTGTGCATAAACAACTTCTTTATAATACACTAAGGATGGTGGGCATTCTTTATCAGTCAAAGTGGTGCAGCTGAGAAGATTATGTAAACACAGCTTATTAGTTTATAATGATGTAATTTTTGATTATTTAATCTGCAGGATTTACACTTTCATAATTTACATATAAAGTGTATTTGATTTTTATGTGCCATGGATTTAAAATTGCCCCATTTTGAGGAAGGATACAGTGTGACCACTCTTGAATTTACTGGGCCATTTGCTCACCAAAAAGCTATTCTACCAGTTTTGGTGCTGAGTGGGGCCCCCTGATTGTCCTGGAACTTTTTAATAATGCAAAGTAAATATCTCAAGCATACTTAAGGATGAAGTCTTTGCTTTAGGACAGGTGATGTCTGCCGTACACGATGCAGTGATTGTCCTACAGTTGCTGAGAGGATGAAATAAACGTCTGGCTCCTCAAAGACAGGCTGTTCTCTCCTTGCAGCAGGTCTTTTGTGAGGCGTGATGTTACACCCACTGTGTAAAGTTAAAGACATCCAGAGTCCTGGAGTGGCCCCTGATGGTTCTAAAATGAGAGTCTTCGTAGCTCGGAGCCTCTGTGTCACTGAACTTGGGAGAGGAACTCTGTGGTGCTCACTGTTGGAGAGGAAGCAAAGGCAGAGACAGGCTGCTGACAGGAGATTCTTCTAGGGTACTGGTGTCATGGTCCGTGAGCCTTTGGGAAGCGTCACACTCCCTAGATGGCTGAAGCACAGAAGACTGACAGTAGTAAGTGTTGGCAAGGGTGTGGCCCGACTGGAACTCTCACACATTGCCGGATGGAGCGTGAAGTGGTACAGATGTTTCAGAGAAGGATTTTTCATTTTTTGTAAAGTTAAATATATATCTGGCCTATGAGCGAGCAATTCCAAGTGTAGGAAGGGGAGCAAAATGAAAGCATATATCCACATAAAGACTCACAGAGGGACATCATAGCAGTCTTAATCACGACAGCAACAGAGGGAATAAGCAACTCTCTGTTAGGAGGGGCTGAGTATTTCATGGAAAATCATACAATGGGATAGTATTTAGCAATGAGAAAAGCTATAGATTCATATAACAACAGATAAGTCTCAGAGATAGCATTCTGAGCAAAATAAATTAGGTATAAAAGTAAACATGAGCCAGGCGTGGTGGCGCACACCTACAATCCCAGCACTCGGGAGGCTGAGGCAGGAGGATCATTGTGGGTTACACCAGCCCTCCAGCACTCGGGAGGCTGAGGCAGGAGGATCATTGTGAGTTCAAGACCAGCCTGGGCTACATAGTTCCGGGTCAGTCTCAACTACACAGTGAGACCCTGCCTCAAACAAACAGACAAACAAAAAGTAAACATGATTTCATTTGTATGATGTCCACAAAGAGGAAAAATTCATCTTTTGGAATAGAAATTAGAACTGTGTTTCCCTCAAGAGTGGGAGGTAGAAGGGTTAGGACTGACCAGAAAGGAACACAAGGAATTCTGGGTGAAAGGCAGTACTCTCTACGTTTGGTTATTTGGGTGAATATGATTGTTGTTATCCAACTGGACACTTAAGATGTGTGCGTTTTCTTATGTATAAATTTGGCTTAATAAAAGATTTATTGAAAGCAATCCTTTAAAGATGATAGTGTTTTATTGAGACAGGGTCTTCCTGTGTAGTTCAGGCTGGCCTTGGACCCACTATGTATCCCAGGCTGGCATTGAACTCACAGTTATCTGCCTGCCTCAGCCTCCCAAATGCTGGGATCAGAGGCGTGTGCCACCATGCCCTACTAGCATGATATTTTTGCTGTCTCATAACCTAATTGTTTGTAGTCATCCACATTATCATGCTGTTTGTCAGGGGTTCTCAACCCATGGTCCGTTAATAGTTTTCAACACATCCTTGAACTCTACGAAATTGAATGCACAATTTTACACGCCCATGTGCTTGTGCATTTCATTTCCCTCCTGAAGCAAGTTCGTAACTATTGTCATATTTTCAAAAGAGTCTGTGACCCATATTTAGAACCTCTGTGTTAGAAGGCTCATGCAGACTGTATAGGGAACCATTTCAGTAGTTAAAAATGAATGAATAAATGACAAACTGTTTCCAGTTTACATTCAAGGGACCAAGCCTTGAATCATTTGCCGATTAAAACTGACATATGTCAGTGGCTCTATGAAACTAACAGAAATTAGAATAACCTACTGCTCTGAGAAATAGAATAAAATCCCGTTAAGAATAGGAAGTAGAATCAGTGTGCCATGAAAAGCTTTCAATTGTATTTATAAAAATATTATTCAAGAGTATTCTCAATACTGTGTCTTTTAAATACTGAAAATGGATTAACATAACAGAAGCAACAGTCACGACTTAAAAATTACTTAACACATTTCTCTTGATGAGAAAAAGCAATTACCATAGTCAGTGCTAACAGAATTATATCAGGTTCAGCTCGGCCAGTGTTTAACAAAAGGAGATGATTTTGATGTGGTTCAGTTATGGCAATTTTCATATGCTGGGTTTGTGAACTGGTTATTCATTCTCAGTCCCTAATTGCCGGGAGACAATGCAGCATTAAATTGATGGTGTAGAGTTCTAAATGTTACTTAAGATGTGAAGTTGCTCCCTGAACATCTGACAACCTTTGTTTTGTTTTACATGGTTATTGACAGGTTTTTGTGGTCTGTTTTGTCCCATGTGTCTTGAGTGTGACATCGCCAGGTATTATGGAGAATGTCTTTGTTGGCCATTGTTACCTGGGTCTACCTTTGCTCTGAGAATTGGCACCAGAGAGAGATATAAAATACAGGTAAGTGCTTTTGAAGTACACGTGAATGCTGATGTCTATGAGAACCTACATGGCCTTCAGTCCTGTGATTTTCCAGGTAGACAGAGCGCTTAAAGATATCACACTTCGTGAAAAGCTTTGAGAAGGGAAATTCCTGATTTCATTCTTTAGTAGGAAGCATAAGTTTAACGAAAATGCTGTATCATAAAGGGAATCTCTGAGAGGAAAATTATAACACAAGTTGCTGGTCCATGGGCCCAGCCAGCTCATTGCTGATGGTGCCCACTCAGATGTACTGTGATGAACAGTAGCAGGAGGAGGTGACTGATTAGTCTCAGCCCCTAAGGCGATGCAGATTCCCTTCCCTCTGTAGACATCAAACTACACTGTCCTCTGTCTGTTCTTACTACTTCAAGGCAAAATGACAGATGGAATTACACCAGGTTTACCACATTATACCAAATTATACAAAGTTTACCAACTTTGGAGGATATACTTGAGAGGTCTGACTTAAGATATAACCTATGTAACACACAGAATTCACTTTGGGGGTTCCCTGGGGTCTTTGAATGAGTCAGTCAATTTCCAGCTCAACTGAGACTGAAGGACAAGAGAAGTTGGGGAGAGCTGGGTCATACATATTAGGAAAAAGGCATCTCTTAGCTGGTGTGGTGGTACACACCTATAATCTCTCTCTCTCTCTTTTTTTTTTTTTTGGTACCGGGGATTGAACCCAGGTCCCTGCACTTGCAAGGTAGGCGGTGGAACCACTGAACTAAATCCCCAGCCCCACATACCTATGATCTCAATACTCAGGAGGCTGAGGCAGCAGGATCACTTTGAGTTTGAAGCTAGCCTGAACTGCATAGAGAGACCCTAACTCAAAACAACAACAAACAAACAAAAAACAAAAAAGGGTATCTCTTTCCAGATGTGGTGGCACATACCTGTAATCTTAGCACTCAGGAGGCTGAAACAGGAGGATTACCTTGAGTTCAAGGCCAGCCTAGACTACATAGTGAGTTCAAGGCTAGCCTGAACTACAGAGCAAGAACCTGTCTAAACAAAACAAAAAAAACAAACCCAAAAAACTCCTTATGCATTCAGGGGAATGATCTCTATGATATATTTTTGAGTGGAAAACAAGGGCATAGGAATATGCATTTATTTGCAAAAAAGATATACATCATATGTGACATATATGTATGTATGTTGTTATATATATATATGTATGTATACACTTATGTAGACGTGGAATTTATCTGGAAATGTATATAACAAACAAACCGTTTTCCCCAGGCAGGTAACTGGAAGGCTGGGGCAGCTATAGAGGAGGATTTACTTTTTATTTCCCATCTCTCTTTACTGTGTGAATTTTGCATTTATTACATTTATTTGCATTTATGTCAAAGAAATGAGTATCAGATCTTAAGAAGAAAAGATTTAAGATATTAACAGAGAAATTATTGGTTAAGTAGGAGGTCCTAGACAAAAGTTTGAAGGGCAGGCTCTGAATTGCAGGTACTGGCTAGTCGCCGAGCTGCTTGGCACGTGGGCAACCTGGCGTCCTGGGTGTTGACTGAGGTGTCAGTAGATCTTGGAAGCAGTGGGAGGGGTGGGCCAGCGGCTCAGGGTGCTGTTCCGTGTAATGGAAATGAGCCTGCCGGGATGGCCACAGATCAGATACCCTGGATTTGCCCTAGGGCACCTTGTGTGAGGACTGGCTGGTGGTGCACTGCTGCTGGCCCTTTTCTGTGTGTCAGGTGGCCCGGGAGCTCAAGATGAGACGCTCTCAACTCTATGAAATCTGTACAGTCCCTTCAGCCAAGGACACTTCGGTTTGACAGCAAGATAACTCCTCCTCCTTCCACCTCATGTCCTCCTCTCAAACCCCTCCTGGAGAAAGACTGTTTTTCTTCATAAGTTTTCTCTGCAACACTAGGAAAATAAATGATCTCCTCACTCTGCCTCTACTGGTGCTCTTTCTTTGTCTGAGTTTGCTATTCTAGTCCAGCCATATAAAGCACATTCTAGAGGTGAATGTTGTACACCTGACCCTTTCCCCCCAGAGTTTTGGAAGGTTGCATTTTTTTCACCAGCTTCACATCCCTTGCATGAGGGATGTCTGGGAGGCTGGAGGAACTGTCATGTGGCTTTCTATTGCCAAACCATTTTTCCCAAAGTGTCAGGGTCAGTAGTTAGCTCCCATACTGAGCACTTAGTATCACTGAAACATGTAGGGCACTGTCCTTTCCTTGTCCTGACTTTTGCAGTCTTAGTTGCATAAATGTGAAAGTCTCAGGTTGGTGCTAATCTTAAACATTTCCCTACCACCTGCTTTTTTTTTTTTTTTTTTTTTTTTTTGCATCAGGCTCAAAGCTTTAGAGAGCAACAGTTTTAGGCCGAACCATGTCTCCTGCCTTTCCCAAACCCCACAAAAAGATACCTGTGACTGTGAACTTATTTGGAAATAGCGTCTTGCAAATGTGATCAAGATGAGATTATTAGGGTGGGTGCTAATCCAGTACGACTGGTATCTTTATAAGAGAAGAGCCAGAATTGCAGACACACAGGGAAGATGGCCAGGTGAAGACTGGAGGAGACTGGAGCTACGTTACCACAAACCAAGGAATGCCTGGGGCTGCCGGAAGCTGGGTGGGCCAAGGAAACGTCCTCTCCCAGAGGCTTTTAGGAAGCAGGACCCTACTGCCAACATCATTTTGGATTTCTAGGCTCCATTCTGACCAAATCAGTGGCTGTTGTTTCTAGTTACCTAGTTTGTGGCAATTTAGTACAGCAGCCCAAGGATGCCAGTAATGGGCTACACTGGGCATACTGAGTGGTGCTCTAGTTTTCGGTGGGACAGCAGCTCAGAACAGAGCTGAAAGCCTAGGTTCTGGGGCAGAATACTTATGTTCAGGACTAACTGTGCAACTATAGGCAAATTTCTTAGCTCCTCTGTCTCAGTTTCCTCAACTAATAAAGGGGGATGGTGCTGTACTGACCTTAGAGGGTTGTGAGGATTATAATAAGTCAAGATACTTAGGGGGAGTGGAAAAAAAAAGATATTTAGAACAGCACTTGGCAAGTAGTAAGGATTCAGTAAACATTACTGTTACTATTTTATGGTCACCTTGTATTTGTAGCACATTGTACTGGTTTTCCATTTACAGTTGGAAAACATACAGGTATACATTTTTTTTCAAATTAAATTTTAAATGAAAATTCAGTCAATTAAAACGCGAATATTAAGTCACAGCTAGTAGATGGTATGGCATACATTGTGGGGATAAGAGACTCATTTTTTGAGCACTTGTAAATGTCAGGCAGTGTTCAAAGGACTCTTTTTTTTTTTTTCCTGGTACCAGGGATTGAACTCAGGATCTTGTGCTTGCAAGGCAGGTGTGGTGCCACGGAACTAAATCCCCGGCCCAAGGACTCTGTATGCTAAGACATTTAACTCTTAATATCCTTCAGGAAGGTGCTATTGTATCTCCATTTTCCAGAAAAGGGGTCTGGGTGACAGAACTGTTAGCTAACCTGCCTTCAGCAACCCAGCTGGTCACACAGGCAGGCTGGCTCTTGGGCCTGTGCTCTAACGGCTGGTTGTACCAGCCAGACTTGTCTCTGTAGAGCTGGACTCACCCCAGACAGCCCAGAGAGGAAGTGCAACTTGTTGTGGCCCTCATTTCCACCAAAACTACTTTTGTGTGTCAAGGATAAGTTACCTCTTTGGGGAAAATTAAATGCTGAAAGTTGACATTTAGTCTGTGATTAAGTACTGTCCTCTCCAAATCAGCTAAACTGAAACAACAACAAACAACAAAGTCTGGCAGAGAATTCCGTGAAATGAAAATAAACCTATTTTTATTGTTTCATGCTAAACCGCATTTTGGGTTTCACAAGCTCTCAGCTGCAGGAACAATGCACATTTTTGGCCAAGGAGGCTTGGGGAATCTGCACGGCTGACCCTTCTCTGCAGAAGAGTAGGTGGCACTTGGTGCACAGGTCTCAGCGTGCTCTCTCCGTGGCAGATGTGAAGGTTGTGAAGGGACGCCTCCAGCCCGGAAGTGCCTTTCCTCTTTACTGCTTCTGATCCATCTAGGCAGCGTACAGCAGCTTATTAGGGCCACAGTGTTAGAGCCACAGACACAAGCAAGTTCCCAAAACTGTGGTCTGAGAGCATCGAGTCTACCACAGAGCAGAGAATTCGTACATGGACAGTTCTTTGAAAATGGACGGTAGAATGGACCTGAAGGGAGAGAGCTCAACGCTAGGACTTCTGATTTTCTCTAGGATATGTCAAGTCCAAGAAGAAAAGGATATGATGAAAATATGTGCTCTCCAGGGGAGATATTATCTAATACTAGATACTGAGGTGAGAGAAGACAACTCTGATATCAGGCATCACATTAACTCAATCTTACAGAAAGTGTTGTGGTACAGATCTGAGAGTTACCCAATACTGAGCTTATATTCTGCATATTTTTCATCTTATTAGAGAATCCCTTTTGGTTTTTCAGGATGCAAAGTGTGGAACAAATCTCTGATACCTCCATGTGGGGTGAGCAAAACCAACATATGTGACAGACCTTTTAATGTAACCCATATAGTCTGCTGTACATTACAAACCCAGGAAGCAAACATCAGACATCTTGCTAAAGTTTTTGGCTTGCCAGTGGAATGTATAGGGAAATGGGCATTCCTGAAACCCTCTATTTTTTGGAACAAACATATTAAAAGCTTGGAAATCCTTAATTGCTCACTTTCTATTTTTCTATTCATCCCCCCCAAAATAATTTCTGTTTAATATAGTTTGTGTATATAAGGTTTATTTACATAATATTCCATAATGACTAATACATTATACCCTTTTCATAAACATTCACAAACATTTATTTATGACTTTTGGTCTATTAAAAAATACTGTCCTTAAAAAAAGTAAGCAGAGCCAGGGATTTAGCTCAGTGGCATCACGCCTGCCTCTCTCAAGCACAAGGTCCCAAGTTCGATCCCTGGTACCCCCCAAAAAAGAAAATAAAAAAGTAAGCAGAGACAAAAGAATCTATAGGTTTTTGGCTTATAATTTCTACAGAGGAGTGATTTTTCCCCCCATCATTTTCTTCATTTTTCACCTAAACACCACTTCTCTGACCAGACAAAGTAATAAGAAGCAACAATTTGAGGAGATGTAACTCACACTTTCTGTGTAGAAGGAAATTTTAGGCAAATTTCTGGGCTGACTTCACTGTAAGATTCAAATCCATCCTTGCCAGCTTCTGTACTCCCTCCACCGCCTTCTGACGCATGACCATTTGGGGCTGTAGGCTGGAACTGAGGGTCCAGAGATGAAAGCTTTACAAAACAGGAAGCTTTTCCTAAGCTGGGTTTAGCCGGCAAGAAGTCAGATTCTTCATTTTGTTTTCTAGAAAATATTTGTTTTACTGGCCAAACATGTTCAAAGAAAGAGCTAAATCTCCATGATACTCTCCCTTATGAGTCACAGAAAGTTCCCAAACACTTAAAAAGCAGCACGTATAAAAATTGGGAGCAGTGTTTTCCTGTTACTCAAGTTGTGAGAGGTGGGAGCCAGTGTCCGAAGATGGAAATGTAGGTAAGGTGGCCTTGAGGACAGGCTGTTAGTACTCAGTGTGGTCAGTAGCTTCCGGGACTAAACATTATGTTGCCTCCCTGTCTCGGGTTCCATGTGGGCACCCTGCCAACACTTAACTTTTCCGCACATGATTGTGGAATTCTATGACTTTACCTTGGAAAGCAAAATCACTGAAACCTGTATGTAGCCGCTAAGGCCTCATGGTAGGAACCAAAAGATTCCAGAACTCGAAGGTGGCATCTTTATATTGATTACTGCTGAGGCTAAAGAGTTTCCGAGCTGAATTCCTCCCAGAGGAAAAGAGACCAACGTTCAGTCACAGCAGTCAGAGAAAAGGGTGCCTTACAGTAAGCAGACCAATCTTTGAGTGTGTGTGACAGAAGTGTGATCGTCTTCTAGTTCGCCCTTCTGTAGTTTCATACCTCTTGCCTCTAACCCAGCACTTTGGCAGACAAAGCTAACATTTTGGGTTTTCTTATTATCACCTTCTTATCATCTTACTCTTATTATCACCTTCTCCTGTGGTTAACTGAGAGGAGGATTGTGGTTAAGAAAGAGAAGTTATTCATTCCCATAAAAAATAGGTGCTAGTTTAAATCCTGCATGTGACTTCAGGAAAAAAATTTTCTGTAAATACAAAACAAAAGGCAGTCCTTATTCTGATTATAGTTTTGCTGGTGCTTGCTCCTATTTATAAGCAAGATGGATAAAAAGCAGGATGCGTCAGCGTGAAATTGAGATCCCAAACTTAAAACCACCAACATATCCCAGTGATGCTGCAGTCCTGTTATTACCTTCAGAGATTAGGGCAGCATATATTCCTATTATTATCTTTAGTAGTTATGGCAGCATATGCTTTAAAAATAGGAAATTTTTATTGATGTCTTGGGGGGATGAAAATATATGTCCAAAGTTTTAGGTATTTGTGACTTTCACTTATATGTACAATGTCTCTCTCAGGTTAACACAGGTGGTTTAAAAATTGTAATCATTTGATAAATCAGCTGCAGAATGTCTTCCAATGGCTTGTTTTTCATGGCAATTTATTTATAAACATAAAAAGGATACACACTTTTCCACAGTGGTTGCACCAGTCTGTACTCCCACCAACAATGGAGAAGGGTTCCTTTCTCCACACAACCCCGCCAACATTTGTTATTAGTTGATTTCTTGAGAGCAGCCATTCTCTCTGGGGTGAAGTGGAATCTCAGTGTTGTTTTCATCTGCATCTCCCAAATAACCAGTGATATTGAACATTTTTTCATATGTTTATTTGCTGTTTTTACTTCTTTGAAAAATGTCCATTCATTTCAGATGTCCATTTTTGAATTGGGTCTTTATATTTGAGGGGCCTGATTTTTTTGAGTTCATTATATATTCTAGATAATAGTCCATTGTCTGAGGAGCAGCTGGTAAAATTTTTTTCCTACTTTGTAGGTTGTCTTTTAGTTCTGTTGATGGTTTCTTTTGCAGTGCAGAAGCTTTTTAATAAGATGAGATCCCAGTTGCTTATTCTTTGTGCTAGTTCCCATGCTACTGAGGATTTGTTCATAAAGTCTTTTCCTATGCCAATGTCTTCGAGAGTTCTGCCTAACGTATCTTTCAGCAAGTTTAGTGTTTGCGTTTTAATATTTAGATCTTTAGTCTACTTGGATTTTAGTTTAGTGCATGGGGGAAAGTAGGGGTCTAGTTTTAATCTTTGACAAGTTGAAACCCAGTTTTTCCAACACCATTTATTAAAGAGGCTATCTTTCCTCCACTGAGGATGATTAGCTCCTTTGTCAGAGATGAGGTAGCTGAGTATGTCTGGAGTTACCTCAAAGAACTAGGACTAGAGGTTCCATTTGACCTAGCTATCCCTCTGTTGGGTATCTTTCCAAAAGAATTAAAACAATCATAACAGTGATATATGCTCACCTGTGTTTATAGTGGCACAGTTTGTCATAGCTGAAACTCGGAGACAGCCCAACTGCCCATCAGTTGGAGACTGGATAAAGATGTGGTTTTTCTATAAAATGGAGTACTACTCAGCCATAAAGTGTGAGAAACTAGAGTCATTTATAGGAAAATGGATGCATATCTTAAGTGAAATAAATAAGAAACACGTGTAAATACTGAATAGTTTCTCTGGTGTGAAAAACTATAAGTGTAAATAAGATCCAAATTGTATAACTGACCATGTGAAATAGGAAGAAAAGGGCTAAAGGTGTGGGGGAAGTGGGAAGGGTAGGGGAAAGGAAATAAGGGAAAAGAAAAAATATGAGAAAAGGAAAAAATGGAAACAAAATCTTTGTAAATAGGGGAGAGTGGAGGGGTGAAGAGAGGGCAGGGGTATGGGGAAACTATGAGAACCAAGACCTGTCATGTAAAGGTACAGGATCCCAATGATGGATGTAACTGTACTGTATACCTAAAAAGTACCGATAAACTCAATAATAAAAGGATACACAGTTATAGCTGATGGTATATCTTTCTACTTGAAAGAGCCTGTCTTTAAGCATTGCAGTCCATGGATTTTTTGTGTCTGAGATTTCTTTTGTGCACCATGTCTTTATTTCCTCGACCACTGTATTTTAACGGGCATACCCTGGATCAGAAAGTGCGGATGTGGCAGGGGGATGTGGGATGCTTGGTGGAGATCAAGGATGAGGTGGGGGTGCTAGGAGACAGTGTGAAGAGCTATTGGTCTCTGTGGTCGACCATCTGGGAGAAGAATATTATGTCGTTCTCTGCCATGCTCTAAATCTGAGCTAGAGAGACAGGACAGACACAGAGCTGGGGTTTGGCGTTGGCTTTTTCACTTGTTAGGTTGGTGCTGAGCTGTGGCAAATTGGCAAGATCAAGTTTGGTTTTGACAGCAGGGAATCACAGGAGGGATGGGAGTCTAGCGTAACCTGACGCAGCACAGGCCTCGCTTGCTTGTCTCCATCCTGGCCCCTCTACCGTTAATCCTGGGCTGGTGACAGGTTGAATCTTTCTCCTATTACCCTCTTGTCTTGGAGACTAGATGACTGGTATTCCTGCATCACACCCGATGTTGGAGGAAGGTGACATGGTCCACATACTTTTATAGATCAGTTTCCATGCAAGCAGATTGTTCTTTTCACCCCAGTCCTTTCTGGCTCTTCCTGAGATGATTTCTGTGAAGGTGAAAAAGATTTTAGTCTCTATTGTGTGAGAAGTATCCTGGGGAGAACTATAGGTCTTTTAAATTTTTTAAGCCTCTTGTGCAGGAGGGTTTGTTTTTCTGTTTTTTGTTTTCCCCCATAAGAGATACTGTGTCCTTCTCAGTCTATCACATCAGGAGGTTTACCAACATGGTCTCTGTTTCCCAGTGCTGGTATGTTAGGGTTGGTTTTTTAACTAAGGTGGTGTCTACTAGATTTTCCAACAGTAAAGTTGTAATTTTCCTTTTTGTGATTAATAAGTATCCTCTGAGGAGATACATGAAGCTCTTCAAGTTTTCATCCTCTAGTTTTAACATCTATTGATGATTCTTTTCTGAACTAATTATTACTGTAGTGGTTACCACATGGTGATTTTTAAATTCTATCAATCTGCCTACATTACTCAGTGTTCTCTTGCAGTAAGGAAGAGCTTTCCTTCTTTTCTCACCTATTTGTATCAGTATGGACTCAGGGTCTCCTGCTTGATCCTGTGGAATATCATCGGTTACTGCCAAAAACAAATAATCAACATCTAAAGATAAATATCAGACAAATCTAAATTTAGAAGCATTCTAAAAATAAATGGCCTATATTCTTGAAAATACCAAGACCATAAAAGACAACGCATTTAAAGCACGCGTTCCGGATTAAAGGAAACTAAAGAGATGTGATGATTGTATGCAGTATGTGGATAGGAAAGGGATCCTGGACAAGAGTTTTGCAATAAAAATTTTTCTATAAAGGAAAATAGTAGGATAATTAGAAAAATACTGGGACAACCGAGTAAGATCTGTAGTCCGGTTAGCAGCACTATATCACTGTCGATCTGACCTTCCTAGTTGTTATATAAGAACATATCTTTGTTTTTAGGAAATACACCCTGAGATGGTTAGAGGTAAATGGTCATTTGTTCTTCAACTTACTCTTAAATGGTTCAGAAAAAAATCAACAAGAACATAGTAAAATGTTACTATTTGGGAAACCTAGCAGAAGGGTACATGGGAATATTTTGTGCTTTTTTAGCAGACATATAAGTCTGAAATTATTTCAGAAATAAGTTAAACTTCACGATCTCCCAGGATTTCCCCGAGGCCTCAAGTGTTTTATTTTCACTATCAAACTCAACCTGCATCCTTACGGTCCCCAAGTGTGTAACCAGCGAGTCTCCCTCCCGACCAAGTCAGTTGTCCCTTTTCCCTTCCTTAGACTGAAGCTCGTCAGGAGGAAGGCACCAATGAGCACTTCTGGTGGCCCCATGTCGGGCGTAGTGTGATTCAGGGGAAGGAGGCAGTTGGACTCCATGGCTTTGTTGCCAGTCCTTGGCTTTTGGCTTTCTGAGTGCATATAAAGTCCAAAATGACCATGTGGAAGGAGAGGAGAAGACAGCTGAAAGAGAGGTGGAAAATTGGCCTGATAAAATTTATTAAGACTTCTAATATTCCAGACTCAAAGTCTGTTCACAAGTGAGTTCCGATGTAAACCCAGTAAAAAGGAGCTAACTACTGGGAGAAAGAGTTTTCCATTCTTGCCTAATTTCTTTCATCTAGAGCTTGGTTTCTTTTCTATCCAGGGATTGATTTGTGCTGAAGAAGCATGCTTGTTCTTTTTTAATTTGGGAGAAATGAATAATGATTACAGCTTAACTCTTTGGGGCCAAGTGTGGGCCAGTCAGAGATCTTGCAAGCAAAGTTTGTGGGAGTCTTACCACACCAGTACTGGGGGTCTCAGCCAAACCACCCGTCTCTAAAGGCAGAGCTATGATCTGTGGCCCCAGAGACTGAATGTAGGAGAGGAGCCAAAGTTTTCAAGCAGCCAGCCCCGTTCCACCTTACAACTGGGCTCCTATGAGCAATCGGGAGGCAGGCACAGAGCAGCACTCAGGCCTCCGCCGCCTCCTCCTCCTCCGTCCCTGCACTGCACTCAGCACAGCAGTGGGGCTGCTGCTGGCTCTTTCACATTCAGTAGCAGATGCAAAGCCCATGATCACTGGGAGGCAGCGTGTGGTTCACAGGGTCAGAAAGTCACACAGGATTTGGAGATGAGCTGTCTTCACTGACTGACTGAACAGGGGACAGGGGAGGGGGCCCAGGGGGTTTCACTTTTTTATTCACAAATTTTAGCCTTAAAGGAGGAGGAGGCCCACCTTCCTCATATCCTGCCTCTTCCTCATTCCTAGGACGGTACCCGTGGCAATACTGGGCATCTGCCTGGAGAGAAGGGCCAGCCTGTTCCTGCCTCAGAAATGGCCACTTGGATCTGCACTTGGATCTGGTGTCAGTAGCTGGGAGAAAAATGTCGCTCTGAGACTGGAGGCGAGGCTGTCTTGAGATTGGTGCACTGGGACCCCATGGGGATTGTGGTGCTTTGTCGGCTCTCTCAACTACATTTATGTGAGGTAGCGTTTCTGAGAGCGAGTGCTGGGGCAGGGAAGTAATAAGGAAGGATCTGTCAAGGGAAGGCTGGCTGCCACATTAATCTCTTGTCCCAGGTTGTGCTCAGTGATGTAGAAAGGACTACTCTAAGATCCACTGACATTTTAATAGGCACCTGAAAACCCTGTGAGTGGGAGAGGCGAGTTTTCCCAAAGCTGGCAAGGCACAGTACTGGGAACCAGCCCTCATTAGCGGGTGCTGTGTCCACAGGCCAGCAGGCTGAGGAGCAGGCAGGTAATAATTCTTTGTTTACCGAGCTCTCAGAAGACAGGTCTATTTGAAGGAGAAACCCTGATGCCTATAGGACAGCTTGTGTCCCACCTTAAGAGAGGCTACAAACAGCAGCCGTGGACTGGAGTCAAACAGCGCGGGTTGATTTCCAAACTCTTAAGACCCATGGATATTAATCTCTCCAGGCTTTGTTTCCATGCCTACAAACATGGGGGTAGAAATAGCATTTTCTTTGTACGATTGTGGCAAGGTTGTTAAAATGAATCAGTATAAGCGCATGGAACAGGGTCAGAGACATAGCAGGAGCTCTATAACTGTTGGTTTATGTTATTACCATAAATAAGAGGCCCCTCAGAGGCTATTTATTGTGACCACGCTTCGTGATTATCTCAAAGAATGGAAAATACTATGCATGGAAAGATCATTAAGCTGTGCTCGCCGTTAACAGTCATTACTAAAGTTTCTTTTGCCACAGAAACCTGTCTCAGCTGCTTGAGTTTTTAAAATCTTATATCCTAATCTATAAAATGAGGATAGTAAGAGCTCAGTATTTATGTGGGTATTGTGAATCAGCCTGTATTATTATCCCCATTATGTAGATGAGAAACAGACTCAGAGCAGTGACGTCACTTGCCCCAAGTCACACAGCAAGTCACGCTGTAGATACAGTTCAGGTGGGTCAATTCTGTAGCCTGGGCTCCTCACTGCTGAGAGACAGAGAGGGAGAGAGACAGAGAGAGAGGGAGGGAGGGAGAGAGAGGCAGAAGGGAGAGCGACTCCAAGTTGTAATGAGCATTTTCTAAATGTATGGGTGGGCATGGAAATTCAGTGAGTATGTCATAATGATAACAAGGGAGTTGACTTTGCTTTTTTTAATAGGGGATCTTTTTTGTTTTGTTTTGTTTTGTTTGGTACTGGGGATTGAACTCTGGCCCTTGTGCTTGCAAAGCAGGCCACTGAACCACTGAGCTAAATCCCCAGCCGTGGGAGTTGACTTTTCATACCTTGTCCACGCAATTCCAAATGACTATTTTGACTTTTTTTTTTTAAATTTAAAAAGGTGACAGGGCTGGGGATTTAGCTCAGTGGTGCTGCGGCCTCCCTTGGAAGTGCAGGGACCCCAGTTCGATCTCCAGTATCAAAAAAAAAAAAGGAAAAGAAAAAGGGACAGATTGCTTTTTACTTCCTTCCTGGTTGCTGCTTTAAAGGGCTGGTCTGTCCCTTTGGAAGGTGCCTTCTAGGATCCCACCGTCCTGGCAAGCTGGTCCATGAGCCAAGGCACTTGCTCTAGAGGTGGTGAATGGGGAAGAAAAAAGAGAACCTGCGGGGCTGCTGGTGATACCTGCAGGAGCAGCTCCCTGGAGTGCATCTTTCTATGACCGTCCCTCTCGTCTGGGAAAAAGGGCTCATCCGTGCTCCAGGTGTTCCTCTAACGAATTCTTACCGCTTGATAGCAAACGCCTGACAAACGCAGGACCCTTAATGGAGCCGCCCACGGGGAGTTTCCTGGAAACCGAGCGGCTGCAGGTCCGCTTCCCCCTTAGTCTCTGGGTTCCGCTTCAGATGTGGCCTCCTTGGGCGCTCCTTCCCGGCCACCTCCGCTGTGCAGCTCACCTCCCTGGGCCATCCTGTCTCACCGCTTCGTGCCTTCTGTCGTACAGAAATCCCGCGCGGTCGTTTACTGTTCGCTGCCGTTGATAGGGCAAGAAGTTTATCTGTGTGGTTCCCCCAGCTGTAGCGAAAATTCCTGGCACACAGTGCTCTGTAGTTGTTGAGCAAATAATGAATAAATGGATGACGTGTCACTGATTTTTACCCAGGAAGAAAACCATCTGTGGCTTTTTTTTTGAGACAGGGTCTTGCTGTGTAGTTCAGGTTGGCCTCGAACTCATGGAGACCCTCCCGCCTCCTGCCTCAGCCTCCCAAGTGCTAGGATCACAGGCGTGCGCCACCACGCCCGGCTGAAAACCTTCCGTGACTTTAAATGGAGATGGCGTGAGCGGAACGCTGGCCTAGCTCCCACGGGCCATACTGGCACGTCCAGCAGGGGTTAGCGAAGCAGCCCATGTACTTTCTGAGTTCCATGCCGGGGACATTTAATTTCTGTTAATTGGCCCCAAGGAGGAGGAGTTGTTATGAAGGTCACCAGTCAGCTGGAAGCTCGCCCGTGTCAGACCTTCTTGCACGTCGGAATGGACATTTGATAAATCCATCCCCAGAGGGTCTCCCCTGTGTGCTTGCTGGCTGCATTCTGGGGGGCAGATGCCCTGAGCATTAGACCTGGAGCATCGGAGGTGGGGAGGTGATAGGGATTAACCAGAGAAGACTGACGAAGGTTGTGGCATTTAAAAATAATGGTCCCATCAGCTCGACCCTGGTACTGATTATCAGCTTATTTGAGAGGCGACAAGAGCAAGGAAATGGATATTTCCAGTCTTTCAGAGCTGGCCTCACTGCTGCTTAACTGTGACCTTAGTCAAATGATTTATCCTCTGAGCTTCAGTTTGTTGATCTTTAAGGAGGGGATGATAACATTTAGCTCATGGGTTCTTGTGAGCATTAAATGAGAAAATGCACGTAAATAATAAGAACAGTAGCTACCATCAGAGTTTTCTGTATGCTGGACACATGCTAATGAGTTTATGTCCATATCTTATTTAACCCCCACCAAACCACACAAGGAAAGCACAGTTTATACCTGAACTTTACAGGGGAGAAAGCTAAAGGTTGCAGAGGCTAAAGGACTCGCCCATGGTAATACAGTGAGCAAATGCAGTCTGGACTCGAATCCAAGTCACTGCATTCCACCGTGCTCTTAACTGCCTGACAGCAGACCTGGCCGGGGCCTGAGGCATCAGCTCAGGACCTGGTGTTGAGCATGACTGGTAAGTGGCAGCTGGTGAGGCTCTGTTCTTACCTTAAGCATTTCTCCTGCTCACCCTGCTTTCCAGCCTTTGTCATCCCTGCAAACTCCCCAGCAGCTACCATTTCCAGGCCCCTTTCTACAATGTAGCATCTCCCTTGATCCTCTCTCAGCCACCCTGCAGCAGAGCGCCTCCTATCGTTTCCACTGTTTAGGTGACTGAAGAAACCTCAGAGAGGTGAGTTAGATTGGCCCCAGTTCAGATAGCCAAGAAGTGGAGGGGCCAGGAGCTGAAGCCAGGGACATACGACCCCAGAGCCCTGGCATTTTACTGTCTACACCCTGGTGACATCCCTCTGTGCTGCCCCTCCTTCAGGACCTTTTCTTTGTGATGAAGATCTTCTGAGTACCAAAACACTCTCACTGTTCCCTTCTCTCCCTCCTGTACAATAGAGCCTAGATTCTTTCTGTATTTGAAATGTGCCTCCATACCCGTTTATTGCTAATAGTTACCATTTATTGAATACTTCCATTCACTCAACAGCCTGCTCAGAGCTGCCAAGCGTGATCACATTTAATTGTAGCAAGAGCTCTGGTTTTTTTTGGTACCAGGAATCAAACTCAGGTCCTTGTGCTTGTGAGGCAGGCAGCAGAACCACTGAGCTAAATCCCTGGCCCCCTGTTTGAGGCCCCATTTGAGCTCTGTTTGATCCCCATTTTACGGATGAGTCAGCTGAGGCCCAGGGAGGTGTTGTAACTTTTCCAAGTTTCTTTTTTCATTTTGCCAAAGGAAATATAGCTAGTAAATAACACACTTGGGACAAAACTCAGGTGATCTGGTTCAAAACTCATCATCCTAGCTATTACATTACTTCTCCAAATCTGGTAAGGTTCTGGTGGCTGGGAACAGAGCTGGTACAGTGATCCCAAATCCTTTTATTGTCTGGTGCTTTACAGTTTGGTCCTCTGTTGGAGACTCCCATAATGAAAACGGCCTCAGCTCCCAAACTCACCAACATCTAAAAACAACTTTAGCTAAAAAAAAAAAAATCAATTTATAAATAGGATGTACAAAACAGTATTTGGAAATGTGGTTTTGATATCTAAAATTAGCCTTCCCTTCACAGCACTGTCACCCTCTGCCTGCTCTGGTCCTTGTCTTGGAAGCTGGTGTGCGCTCTCTGGCTGTGACTGACACGTCCTCTACGTGTGGCGCAGGCCTCCGCTCTCTTCTTGGCAGACACTGAGGAACCGGGGAGAAGTCAGGGGGAGCAGCAACCTAGCTCTGGTCCGTGGGGGCAACAGTTATTCAAATTCCTCTTTTGGCCTTCGGGCAGGTTTTAGCTGTCTCCTTATGTTTTGACTCAGACTTGTTATTTGCTTATTTGCTCAGCTCTCCTGGGTGTGGAAATCGTTCACGGTCCCCTCACAACTCAGGGAATCATTTTCATAGGACACGTCTGGGCTGCAGGACACGAATGACCTCCAGCAGTCCGATGCCGACACTGCAAAAGGTGCTGGTCAGGTTGGTCGGTCTTGGCAGCACTGGTTCCAACGGTGCTAAAATAAAATGCACACGGCACACAAAATGGCCTCTGCAAATGGCTTTTGCCTTTCTTCCTGGGTCCTGGCTGATGTCCTTTTAGTCCTTACTGTGCTGCAGTTCTTGTCTGTCAGCAGTGACCCTATTTGCATAATTAGCTTGCATCTGTGGGTGTTGTCTTTGAACTCTGGATAAACACCAGCAGCACGGGGAACACTGAAAGACATCCGCTCTCTGAGTCCTCTTGTCCCCACTGCGGAGATGAAACTGGGAGTTATTTTGGAATCATATCCCTCTTCTTCTGGGACTGTGCTCTGTATCATTTAGCATGAGGACAGGCAAAACCAGAAATAATCTCACAAAGTGTGAGTGAGCTGGGGAATGTAAAACAATCATTGTGTTTTGATGTCAATGATCCAGAACCACATTGCAAGCTTTGGTTCTTTTTCAAGTTGCATGGCTGTGTCTGGCCGTCCTTGCAGCAGGGCAACTTTACCTTTTGGGTTTCCATGTGCAGAATCCTCTCGGCTATTCTCCTTCCCACCCTAAAATGCACAAGCCCTTACCTTGTTTTTCTCTGGGAGGACTTGACCTTCTGAGCGAAACCTGCAGGGTCTTCCCACTCATCCCAGGGAGCTCAGCAGCATAAATCTTTGTCTGCCCTCTCCAACCTCAGCTATACTAGAAGTATGTTTAGAGTCGCCACTGAAGAAGAGGGAGGTTGAAGATTAGAGTTTGGGCTTAGAGTTATGGGTCACAGTCCATGTTGTCTTGCGCAGGTCATTTGGCCTCTGGGCCTTAAGTCTAATCTCCAAAGTGGGTGACAACAGTGCTTCTTCTGTGAGGTTAGGTAGCATAACGGATGTAGCATGTAAATCACTTGGTGTATGAAAGGTGCATTTTTGTTTCGATTTCTGCTTTTGTCTCAAACTAATTTTGTGACTTTAGGCAAGAAAGTGAGACTTTCTGTCTCATGTTTTTGATCTGAAGGGCCAAAATAGCCTTTCCCTGTATACCTCACAAATGTCTTTCAGTTTCAGATTCTGAGGAGCTGCTTTTGGCTTCTGTAGTCCGCCATCCAGGATCAGAGGAGAGCTGCCTAAAAGAGTCCTATACTCAGCCAGGCAGGTAGAACATGCCTGCACTTGTAGCACTCTGGGAGGCTGAGGCAGGGGGATCAGAAATGTGAGCCCAGCCTGGGCAACTTAGCAATTAGCAAGACTCTGTCTCAAAATAAAAATGAACAATAAAGGACTGATGATGTAATTCAGTGCTAAGGCCTTGGGATAAATCTCTAGACACACACACACACACACACACACACACACACACACACTCAGACTCCTATACTCAACAGTTTGGGCACAGCCTCAACCTGTATTTCCCCATACCGAAGCAGCAAAGAGTACTTGGGAGAATTCTTGCACAGTCCCTCCAAACTAGAACCTCTCAAAACCAGACATATTTGTGCACCAAAATCTGTTTCCAGCAGAGTCCAAAGCCTGAGAATCCTGAGGACAGAAGCCAGGTGGGCTCAAATATTCTGGCAGAATACAATAGCCCAAAGTTGCAATGCTTGCTTTGACTTGTGTTTACTGAGTAACACTGTGGGCTGCATTGAAAATTCCGAAGTCCACCTGTAGGCTGATTACAAGGCCGTGATAAACATGGAATTCAGGATAGTGGTTGTGAGGGAAGAGAGGAGAAGAAAAGGATGGGATTGGAGAGGCACACAGCAGAATCCAATGCTATTGATAATTACAGTTTTGTGATTTTAGTTTGCTGGTTGGTTTGTTTTTGTACCGGGGATTGAACTCGGGACCTTATGCTTGTGAGGCAGGCGGCGGAACCACTGAGCTAAATCCCTGGCCTGATAATTCCAGTATTTTAAAAAGTTGGGTGGCAGGTATATGGTTGTCTTATGATCCTACTGCATATCTCCTATGTAGGAAATGTTTAGTGATAAAGCAGGCAGAAAAGCAGAATGATGTCTAAAACCCAGAAAAAAATGAATAAGAAACAAACTATTCTGTATGAGGACAGTATCTTTCTACGGTAATGTGTTATCTGTTTTCTCTGTCCTGTTAGACACTGTAGCTCATTCTCTCTCACAGCCTGGTCCAGAGTGGGTGATGGATAACTGCTGTCGAGTGAATGGATGGGTGCATGTTTAACGCTCCTCCCTGCCCCTCATCTTTGATTTGAAGGTAAACCTTGGATCCCACCTCTGCTGCATTCTATTTGTCAAAGCGCAGATCAGTGGACAGAGCGCCTCCCCAGAACATTTTGTCTCTGCTCTAGTCGAGGACATAATGCTGGCAGACAGCTCGATCATTTAACATTGCTCTATTTCAAGCAAAATGTCCTTGCATGATTTATTCTCAATGACAACAACCTGCCGCGAGGATCTTGCAGTTAGCGTCTGTGGTTTGGCCCTGCCTCCCAAGCACATTCCCCAGGTGACTGTCTTTCACGGTCACCTCCGAGGTTGCTGCAGGTGCTAACGATCTCTTCTCTTAGCCTAAAGGAGAGCTAGGCTCTGTTCTCTCGGGATGTAAACAGGGGTAATAGCGAGCAAGAGACTGAGGAAAGGACCTTGCCGTTCTGCGGGCCATAGCTATTCACTTCCCAGGGAGGGCATCCGGAAGGGTGTGGCTGGCCCACAAGGTGGGTGAGAGGCTGAGAGGAACACCTGCTCTTCTCACTGAAACACACCTGCCAAATGGATGCCGGAGGAGCTGAGAAGCGCGCTGCCCGTGGAAGGCATCTGTGAAACAGGTAGATCAACATCCGTGGGACTCCCTTCCCAGCCCTTCCCTTCTTAGGCCAACAGCCTGGCAAAAGTGACTGGAAAGGTGTACGACGGCTTTGGGAAGAGTTGTGGGCTTGCGCCAGTGCTCTCGGGCTCTGAGTGACCTCTTTGGGGCCTGTTCTGTACTACGGAGTCAAGACATTTACTAACCAATATGCCTTAGGTACTAGCCAATCAGGACGAAGAAGGGCTTTATTCTAGAGGGCTTCCTTCCGGCTGGCTTTAGTGTGTTAACTACTGGATGGCAGACTGGTGGAGAGGATCTGGGGAAGGGTCGGGGTGTGGGACGGGGAGAGGCTTCAGGGAGCTCAGGGCATCTGTGATTCACCTATCAGTACAGAATGCTTTACTATTTTAACAGCTGGTGTGGCCATATTCCTGTTGACTGCCAGAGCGGAATGTCAGCTCTGCTATACAATATGAGAAAAATGGATTAGAGCCTCCTACTTCACGAGCTTCGGAGTCACTTGGGGAGCTTGTTAAGAGCACAGCTGCCTAGTTCCCACCTCACAATTGCTGCACAAGACTCTCTAGGGCCCGGATCAGGCTCACTGCACTTGGTGTAGCCAGTCCGCCCCGGAGCAGCCTGTCTCTAAGGATTCGGCTGTAGCTTTGGGAGGGTGTACGATGATCCGAGAGGAGTCCAGCTCAGGCTCCAAGGGGAACGCGCCGAGTTCAGGCATGGCTCGGGTCATGTGAGTGAGTGAAGCAAGTTGTGGGGCCATGGCCGACTGATGAGTGGATGAACCCGGACCCAGGTTCCCTGGACTGCTCAGGGGAAGCTGGCCCCATGTGGACAGCCTGTGACCTCCCAAGAGAAACTGAAAGTCACTGAGCTGTGCTTGGAGTCAGTCCTCCACCTCATTAAGTCATAGGTGGGCCACTGCTTCAAACATGTCTGCTCCATAGTCCCAGCCTAGAGATGGCAGGAGGGCAGGGGAAACGGGGCTGGTCCCACAGGAGGGGAGGGATGGCGACAAGCCCTAGGCAAGGATCTTGATGCTGCTTAATGAGGCCATTTCTTCAGAAGTGGTTGCTAGAGACTGTTGTCCTCAGCTGGCCGTGACCCATTGTCACTTCTCACAGTCCCCCTATTGCCTCCAATTAAATCCTACCCTTTTTAAAATTTATTTTTTATATGTGTGGTTTTAAAGCAGGGGGAATCAACAGCCTCAAGTATAAATCCAATTCAGCACCTTTCTTAGCAACATGGTGCTGGGATCTGACCATGGGGCAAAGGGGCACCTTTCCCAGGGTATCTTGAGGCTTAGCAGAGGGGGAGCACTCAGGATGGAATTGCGCCTTCGGACTTGAGGCTGTAGGGTTTCACCTGGGATCCCTGGAATGTTCCACAAAGGAGTGGATTCATCTAAGGACAAGGGAGCTTGGCTTGACTGCTACATTTAAACCCAACTGTCAAAGCTCTCCCCGTGGTGGGAACACCATTTCTCCCATCAGATTGTCTGTCTGACTCTGTCTTGTCCTTCAGGATTCAGTTTGGATTGTGGTCTGGTGTTCCCACACTATGCCGTGTTGGGTTCTTTTTCGCACCACAGTCCGGGGTATGCCCTTGTTTTAGAATTTCCCACTTGGAGTTTCAGTGACCTATTTTCTTAAAAACATCCAAGCCTAGCATTTGTTAGGTGTTCTCTGTGCATCAGCACTGTTAAAAATCATGTAGTATCATCTCAGGGAAGCTTCACGACAGTCCAGTGAGGTTGGTCTTGTTATCATTCCTATTTAAGAAAAGGAGGCTTTGGGAGGTTAAGTAGCTTGCCTGACATCACAAGGCCAACAAGTGATAAATGAGGATTTGAACTCAGTTTGTGTGCAGCAGAGCCCGCTGGGATCTGTGCCTCTATAATCAAAACAGAACTAAGCTGCTTCCTAGCAGTATGGAGCCAGTGCCCTGAAGTCAAGGTCGGTCTTTTGGTTCATACAGCACAGTCCCAAGTTGGGCTTTGATATCTAATAGTCTGTATCCTTGCTCTGTCAACTCTGGTTAGTCTTAAAGCCTCAACTTCCTTTGCTCTCCAATGGGGACAGTTACAGCTACTCTATACAGTTTTTGTTTTTTTGTTTTTTTTTGGCAGTTATATGAGGGTGTGGGCCTGCGGTCCACATTGCTGTGCCCAGTGTGTAGTAATGGTTAGAAACCAGTTGGTGGGATACATTAAAGGTGCTACAGAAGTAAACTTTTATCCAGAAACAACACCCCATATCCCTTTCAAACATTCTTAAAACTCTAGAAAGGTGAGCTTTGGTTTGGGAGTGAGTGAGGTTGGTGCTGGGTGTGGGTGAAAGGTTTGGATGGAAGGGGGTGACAGGCCTCGGAGTTTTCCCATTTCTCAAATCGGCTATCCTGTAGAGATAGTGGATAATGGGGAGAAGACTTCGTTTCATGCTCCATTTTAATTTCCACTTCATAAACATCTCTCCATTATACCCAAACAACTTGCTTGACAGCCACATAAGTGAAAAATTAACTGGATCTGGCCAGGGATTTAGTGCCATGGTGCCATGGCCCGCGACGATCTCACACATGACACATAATGACACATGTGACACATGATCCTTGGCAGGGTTAGGGTTTTGCTTTGTTCTATTACATTCTGAACAAGTCTACAGATAGATTTTTTTTTTTTTGGTTTTTTGAAACAGGGTCTCACCATGCAGTTGAGACCGACCTGGAACTCACCAAGTAGCCCAGGCTGGTCTCGAACGCACAGCGATCCTCCTGCCACAGCCTCCCGAGTGCTGGGATTACAGGCATTTGCCACCGTGTCCTCTATACAGATAGTTTAATATGCCAAGTATGTAGGTAACTAAAAGATACACTTGTGATTCTAAAACCTGCAAGATCTAACTATGGGAAAGATCTAAGTAGGCCTGCATTTTTTTTTTTTTTGGTTTTTTGAGACAGGGTCTCACTAGGTAGTTGAGACTGACCTGGAACTCACTCTGTAGCCCAGGCTGGTCTTGAACTCACAGCAATCCTCCTGCCTCAGCCTCCAGAGTGCTGGGATTACAGGCGTGTGCCACCATGCCCGGCTAGGCCTGCATTTTTTTTTTTTTTTGGTTTTTTGAGACAGGGTCTCACTAGGTAGTTGAGACTGACCTGGAACTCACTCTGTAGCCCAGGCTGGTCTTGAACTCACAGCAATCCTCCTGCCTCAGCCTCCAGAGTGCTGGGATTACAGGCGTGTGCCACCATGCCCGGCTAGGCCTGCATTTTTTTTTTTTTTGGTTTTTTGAGACAGGGTCTCACTAGGTAGTTGAGACTGACCTGGAACTCACTCTGTAGCCCAGGCTGGTCTTGAACTCACAGCAATCCTCCTGCCTCAGCCTCCAGAGTGCTGGGATTACAGGCGTGTGCCACCATGCCCGGCTAGGCCTGCATTTTTTTTATGGGATCCAGTGTTAGCAGCAAATGACATTTATGCATCAAAGTATCCACACTGATGGGCACACAATGAATGTTAAATCCTAACAAGTAAGTTTAAAGAGAATAAATGGGTTGTCTCACAACATGGCCTTGACTCCCTGCAATGCCCCCTCTCTCCTGTTTACAAGGCTCTGCCTGGCCAATGCTGCTCACCTCAGCTCTTTCTTGGTGGAGTCACCTGGTTTTACCCCTTTCTTCCTTGCAAACCCCGTCTCTTTTGCTCTACTTGTTGGGAAGGTCAAAGTTGCCTCCCGCCAGTGACTCTTATCTTTTTCTCTGGTATGTTCGTCTTTCTGTTGTACTCTCATCTCTTCCCCCTTTCTCTCTTCTGTATTTTTTTCACCCTCTCTCTCTTTCTCCCTCCTTCCTCTCCATTTTCTCTTTGTCCTTCTTTGTTCGGCCCCTCTGATAGCAGCTTTACTCTGGGAAGCACTTCCTCCAGCCTTAGACTCCCATGTTCTCATTGACAATGGAGCCTCATGGCAGAGACAACTAGTCTACCCTAAAGGAGCCGTCAGGGAAAGCAAAAATGCAACCGTGTTAACATGCCCCTATTTAAGGCTGTTTTTCAGCACACTATGTTTTGGGAGAATGAATTAATTGTCCATAACACATGCACATCTGCAGCTCTGTGCTTCCTTCTTATCTATTGTGTAGGATTATATGAGGAGAAACAGATTGAGAAGCTTGAAGTATGATAATTTGATATTTCATAGTCATCTTTCTCATTTTGTTTGGTACAAAATCAGAAGTTTTAGTGAGCTTAAAATGTTCAAAGTATCCATCTCCTATAAGAATTATGATTCTGTGGAGGCGCTACCAGTGGCCAGTGTGTAGGCCTCAGAAGATGGCAGGAGCTGTTCTAACGTGGTAAGAGGAGAAAATGGTGACAAGGTCAAAGAAGCAACGCCAACGCTTCCACCTCTGCTGCGCTTTTAGGACATCACAGACATTCTACATGGGACATAGAAGATGAGAAGCCGTTCTGGAGGACAAAGTGGCCACGGCACTCCCCAGTCCTTGGTCTGGGTAGCGGGCCTTGCTGCACAGATTCATTATGCTCAGAAGGCCACTACACCCGGGGCAGGGATTCCTGCTCCCACCTTCCCTCTGCTGGAGGTAAAAATGAGCAGGAGGAGTCCCCAAAGAATGGCAGGATGCTCTCAGTGGAGCACACTGTATTTAAATGCAATTCACCTCTTTGTAGTCTAGGAAAAGCCACCTGTAGATTCATTTGCCGGGAAACATGGTCTGCGTGGCTGAGGCAGTGGACCCTGGGGTTGTAGCCTTGGCAAAAGATGACTTTCTTCGGAGGTCTGTCTGCTGTCCAGAGTGGCAGCCGCTTCGGTGGGCAAACAGGACGGTCACCTCTGGGCTCAAGGAGGCTGCTTCAGGCTGGGACCCCTTGAGGGCGGCTGACTGTTCGGGCTTTCCAGAGGAGGGATGTGAGGTGTGATGTTTGGTGGGAGGAGGGCTGTAATTCTGGAATCTTACAGTTTTTACTTGCTGCAAGAGAAAAGAGCAAAGGAACATGGGTGAGACGTGTACTTTTCCCCTGGGACTGAGTTCATATTGTTTTCCTACATTTGTCCCCACTCAAAATGCCTCATCTATGCGTTATTCATTCAGCAAATACTTATGTCCACCAGGAGTGCTCACTGTGCGTGAAGCGCTGTGAATCCAAGAATGAACAAAGGCAAACAGAAAAGCACAAGTGCACGATGGGGGAGATAGCAGATACCAAGAGCAGAGGAGAACCTCACTGCAGCTGTGATGGGCCTAGGCTGGGAAGGCGCCCTAGAGGCAGAGCTATTTAAATGGAGGCCTGAAGAAGACCGGCCATTATCTGGGAGAAACAGAGTAGGCAATTGTCTGTCAAAAGGGTTTGCTCTCTTCTAGCAAATAAAAGCTCACCTTCCCTGTCTCCCTGTTGCCCTAGTTAAGAGCTAACTCCTGGCCAAACTCTTTCTTGAGGCCTCTCCTCATGACTTTATTTACAGATTTCCTCAATAGCCTTGTAAGCCCTCAGTGGACCATTTGCTCACTAAACACCTGCTGGCTGAATTTAGCTTTCAAGATGTTTGAGAATTTGACTTATTTCTCCCCACAGAAAGGCTGGAAGACTGCATGTAAAAAGCCAGGACTTCATGTGTCTGTTTAAAAAAATCAAGGACTGGGCACGCTGGAGCACACCTGTAATTCCAGCCCTTAGGGAGACTGAGGCAGGAGGAGCACAATTTTGAGCATTGGCTGGGCACCATAGTGAGACCCTGTCTCAAAATAAAACAAGAAAGAAAAAGGGATGGGGAGGTAGCTCAGTGGTAGAGCATCCCTAGGTTCAGCCCTCTAGTACTGAAAAAAAATATCAGATCTGGCACACTGGGTAACTCCCCAGCTGGAAATACTTGGCAGGACCCAAGGAACAGCTCCCCTTTGTGTGAGACTTGTGATCTCCTGTTTGCTCCAAGTCCAGCCTCGCCCTCCTCCTTTTCACCTCTCCTAGTTTGTTAAGTATCTGCCTGGTAATTAAAGGTATTTGCTTTGGCCAATCCCTGTCTTAGGGCTTAATAAAGTATTCTGTAGATACTGGGAATGATTTTTTTCACCATGAAATTCAATCCTTGTATCCTCAACTGATGACCCAAAATTTCTTCATACTTTTTGCCTCTCACCAGCTAGCTGGGGCCTGGAGACTTACTAAACCCAGTCTGAGGGTAATATCGAATAGCGGCTTATTGGGCAGCTGTGCCTGGAAAACTTTAAATTGCTTGAATACTCTGAGTCAGAGTGAGAACTCCCAACACTTACATCAGTCACAACATCTTTTTGCAAATGCCTTTTCCTGTAAGCTATAGCTTAGCATCAGGACCCTGAACTTTTTCATTCCAGACACTCCTGTGCGTCAGGTATGTGGCTTTGAGGACTGGAATTTAGCTTCCCGAGGCTCCATATTCTCATTTTAAAATGAAGATGAAAAAAATACCTACTTCAGAAGGGTGTTATTAGGATTAAACGAGAGGGGACGGGTGAAGTGCTGGGCACGGTGCCTGCAGGTTGTTAGTACTCAGGAAATGCTTAACGAATAGGAGGAAGTTATATCTCCTTCCTGTTTCGGGGAGAATGGTGGAGATGACGGTGGTGGTGACTCCACAGTGGCAGTGATGTTCAAAACCTCAAAGATGACAATGAGTATCTTCTGATTTTCATTTTCTTTCTTTCTTTTTTTTTTTTTGGTACCAGGGATTGAACTCAGGATGCTGTGTTTGTGAGGCAGACAGCGGAAGCACTGAGCTAAATACCTGGCCCAGCGTCATCTAATTTTCTTAATGTCACCTCTTCCTCTCCAGATCCTTTCCACTTCAGGGGTATTTAAAAACCTCCTGTTTCCTAGTGTAAAGAGTAGAAGTTAACAGGTCTAAGCTCTGCCACAGCGGTCACCCTACCTTAGCGTTTGGACTTGACATTGTCCAGCGTGACCTTGATAGTACTTAGATTCTCGCCCCTGTCTGTTGCCTCTTTGACACAGCGAATGACTAACGGTATGTCAAGCCTCGTGTAAGCACTTAAGATCATTTAATCTCTCCAGTCCAACGGGCTATCATTATTCTTGCCTCCATTTTCCACATGAGCCAAAAAAAAGTTCAGAAGGGTAAAGTGTTTTGCCCAAAGCCACCCAGCCAGCAAGTTGCAGGGTTGGAATTCAAAATGAGATTTGTGTGATGCCAAAATCGTGTTTATTCCAAGCCTCTGGGCCTCCAAAGAAGAATGTATAAAGGATTTGCGAGGCATAAAGGAGAGTCGGTTCCATGTCTAGGGAGGGGAAGGTGAAGTGGGGGTGAGGGTTCTTTTGTGGCTGCACTTTTGGATCTTTGCCCAACTAATACTAAAATCTCAGGAGCTGAGACAGTGTGAAAAATTGGGGGCTAAAGAGTCCGGCTCTTGGTGTCCCTCCACTCCTACCTTTTCGATGCCATTCCTTGAGTTTTCTGGTTTCACCAGGATGGATGGAGGGGCAGATGCAGGTGGTTTTGGCGGAGGTTCACTCTTGGTGGGGACGTCCTTGCTTTCCATGATGAGGGAACTGGCTGCCGAGTGGAGCCTGGCTTCACTCCCTCTGCTGACCAAGGTGAGGCCAGTCTCCCCAGTGGAATCAGGCTTGGGTCCCATCTCCGCCACCGCTGAGGAGGAAGAGGAGACGCCCCGTGGCTGGAAGAACTGGAACTGTTGGGGTCGCACCATCATGGTGGGGCTGCGTCTGAGGGAGCCCATCACGAGGGCGGGGATTCCGGACTGGGCTGGTCTCTGCAAGGACCCATCTGAGGGGTTATCAGACAGAAATATCAGCATCAGGGGCGGCGGACAGAGGCAGGTTGGGGTGTGTGTGTCCTGATGTCCTGGAAGAGTGAAGTGCTTTCCTAATTTGACTGTGCTCACACTCTCCCGGGGTCTTCAAAGGTGACCTTATTCTTTTTTTAGTGCTGTTTGCTGATGCAGACAGTAACTAACCGGCTCACTGAATGGTGTATTTGTGTGTCAGAGGTATATGGCTTCTGTTTGGCTCTTCTCTCTGTCTTTCTGTCTCACTCCGTCTCTCTCTCTCTCTCTCTCTCTCTCTCTCTCACACACACACACACACACACACACACCCTGTTCTCTTTTTCCAGGGCTTTCAGATGCAGAGTGAGGAAGAGAGGCACAGAGATAGCTCCACAGTGAGAAGCAGATATAACGGCAGGCAGACTGCAGAGGAAACAAGAGACAGAGACTGCAAAAAAATTAAATATGAGACAGACAACTGAGCAGGATAAGAGGGAAGGAAAGAGGAAAAGCGAGGGGCAGGGAGGACGATTCTAACCTGCTACTTGTTGACCATCTGGCAAAGCTTTAGGCATGAGGTGGGGTGCTTTTTTGGGGGCCCCCTGCCGGGAAGAGGGCTGAATGGAAATGACAGCATGAGTGCTGGACAAGTAGGACACCAGACAGGGGCACGTTTGGAAACACTGTCCAGCGTCAGGGCTGTGTGTAGATGAGCTCCATGCAGTCTTATGACATAGAATCTCGAATCAGACTTTGTCCCTGGAGTCCGAGACCAGGAGGTCACCTCACTGCCCTGTACCTCAGTTTCCTCATCTGTAAGCCAGGGACAGGGACAGGACGTCATGGGGCAGGTGGGGGTTATGGCTTGTGATGTGTACACAATGTTAGTTGGATGGTAAGTGAAACATATTAGGTGCCCTGTGTTTTAGCTATCACTTATTTTAGGGTATTGGGCAATGTACCTTAAAAATACAACGTCTAAGAGTCTGGTTTTGACCTTTTCTGAACTCATTCTTTAAAAAAAATTGGGATAGTCCTCCTTCAGTGAAAGGAAACCATTCCTTTCCTGGGAATCAGAGGTTCACTGCATCCTGGGAGGAAATGGGGGACACACCTCTGAGAAACACTGCAGGCCATTTCTCGAAAGCATCTCCCAGTACTTAGAGTCGTAGGTTATGTGTCATCCAGAGATCTGTGTCTTGTGACACCCCACTGACATGTGTTTGACTCAAAGTCATTTATGTCTAGCATAGAAGGCCTGAGGCAAGGCCACATTCTGCATTGTGACTCTTTGTCAGGCTGGATGGGAACATGAAAAGCAGGACACTGACTAAACACAGTGGGCATTCTCAGCCACGGCAAGCAAGCCCATCACCATTTACACAAGCTTGACCTTTCAGTTTAGACATTTATTTTTCCACTGACAGCCGTGTGAGGTGCATGCGGTCAATTCTCCTGTCATTTCTCTCCGCTCTGGGGAGATTGATAGTTTGACGAGTCTCACCTTGGGAAAAGGAAGACAGAGAAAGCCTCCAGGACCCAGGAAGTCAAAGCAACCCCGGGAAGACATGTCCTGAGGCTCCCACGAATGTGTAGAAAATTGGCTCATGCTATCTCGTCGGTTTCTTATTTTCAAAAGATTTAATGTGTTCTTATTACATGTGCATACAAGGTAAGCATTCAAAGTTTTAAGCCAATCGAGATTTATGTGGAGGTAGGGAATTTATAAAAGAAAGCGTGAGTCATTGATAGTGGCCTGCAATTCTCAGCGTTCCTAAGTGGTCTAGACTGAGTGTGAATGCTTCAACCCTAAATAAATTCTGGATGGACTAAAGATGACCTATTTACTTGTAGTAACAATGACAAAGTATAAAATATTATTTAAAAAAACACTAATGTGTCTGAGAGCTTATTATATACCAGGAACTATACCATCAGTCCCATGGATTATTTTATTAGGTCCATATAGTAATAATGATGACATAAACATTATTTTTATTCCCATTGTACAAATGAAAAGACCGAATAGGTTAGTAACTGGCTCAGGGCTATTGTGGATACAGTGGCACTTTAGTTCACCAACTCAGTTCTCTCTGTGATTCTGGTCCCAAACCAAACTGGATCAGAACTGAATCAAATTTCCCCATAAGGTCAACATTGAACCTAACCATTGAATTTGATTCAGTTCTCATCTAACGCAGTTTGCAGCCAGAATGGTGGAAAAAATCAAGTTTGTGAACCTAGGTACCATTGCGTGTGTGCGTGCACGCGCGCGTGTGTGTGCGTGTGTGTGTGTGCGTGCGTGTGTGTACTGAGGGGAAGGAGTGGTGGAAAGAATGGGAGGCAAGGGCAGGAGGTTCCATTTAGCGAGATTAAGCAGCAGAGTAGTAAGACTGGTGGCCAAACAGGTGGTCAGATGGAAACGCTGCGACAGGGTACTGTGAAGATGCTTTTCTTTTGCTTGGGACATTTTCCTGCACGGAATATTGTTCCACATGTTACTCTTCTGCTCTAATTAGTTGTTTATCATTTTCATGTTTAATCACTTGTTAAGATTGCAAGAGAGAGTGCAGAACCCTGCTTAATTAAGGGACAGTAGAGTAAATCATATTTACTCCACTTGGCTGGTTACAGAGGAAGAAAACCTTGAACTTTTGCAGAACAGTTTCAAACACTTTTTAGAATCCTCCAAAGTAAAAATGTATGTAGAAATTCACTATGGTAAGAGATGAAAACATAGTTCCTAAAGGACAGGTCTGTATATATTGCAATGTAGATGTTGCGCAGGGAAAAATAAAAACATTCTACTGCACTCAGAATGATGAGCATAATTAAAGGGGGTGTCTGTCTGTCTGTCTGTCTGTCTGTCTATCTATCTATCTATCTATCTATCTATCTTCCTTCCTATCTATTTAAAATTTCTAACTGTGGGCTAAGGGTAGGAGGGGGACTTGCTTTTGTACACTTATGCATGCTATAACCTTAAAAAAATCCTAAACACACATAAAAAACCTAATGGGAATCAGTGTCTCTGAGCACTGTGCTCACTTCTTACCTTATTTCTTACCTCCAGCTCCTGCCCACTCACCTCCTGAGACCCTTCCTAGAGCATAGTTTGAGAAGCACTGACCTGGCAAAGGCTTTGGCCAGTCTGTCTGTGTAAAACCAGCATCTACCTTGGCTGTGTTCTAGCTATGTGTCAGCAACCTGACTGCTCTCATCCTGTGGTCACCTCGCATGCAGGAAGAGACCAGGGCAGTGACCTTCAGTCAGTCTGGCTTCAGTACAGTAATGAACTGTTTGGGGTTACAAAGAACCCTTTGCAGAGGTCCTCTGAGGGCCCAGATTCTGCTTTGGTCAAAAGCACCCCACATACCCTGGGCTTGGATCTCCCTTGGTTAGCTCTAAGCTCATACCTCTCTGCCACCACTTACTCTTTCTCATGCTGTTCCGCCCTTTCCGAAGGGACCCTTGTCCAGCAGCTCCGGAGCAGGCTGTGCTCTTCGCAGGGTTGACTATGGCCGTGGGCACAAAGACAGATTTGAAAGGACGGCTTTGCCGGGGATCACCTTCTGAAACGCTGCCTTGAGATGACACAGAAGAGGTGGATAATGTCCATGTGGTGTAGAGACCAGGGCTCTGGGAATCTGGAAAACTAGAGGCCTTTCTGGTTGTTGAACATTTTTTTTTAAAGAGAAGAAACAGAAGAGGAAAATGTTCAGTCAAGAGCCATATTTTCAAAAACTATCATCTCCTAACCATTTACCAAAATGATAAAGATTCCAGGAACTCCTCACTCTCTCCCTACGACACACACTTTATGTAAACCACAGGCCTAATGAGGTGGGCTGTGCCTCCTTACCTCTTGATAACTGTGTGGGAAAGCTGAGGGCAGGGAGAGGGGCTCATACGGAGGCCCTGGTGGAACTAGAAGACTTGAATTTCATCTTTCACTGCGGCTCTGATCCCTCTTTGTTGCACAGCCCTTCAGCACAAGATCTTGCATTTATTCACCTCATTTTGCACTGGGGCAGTTTCTTCTTCATTCATTGGCTATCCCACTTGAGTCTGAACTCTCTGAAGGCAGATTTTATATCCTTTATGTACGGCTTACGTTAATGATTAATGTACGGTGCCATTCATTGTGGCTTACGTGTGTTGAGTCCTTACTGTATGCTAGGCTTTTGCCCGCATCGATACATGAATTCTGTACTACAGCCTTCTGATGTAGTACTATTAGCACCACTATTTTATACATTAAAAAAAATACAGAGATTTGTACTTACTTACTCCAGCAACTGCTAGATTGGGGATTTGAACCCAGCTCCTCTTCCCTTACCACTGAGCTAGCTACACCACCTCCTGGCTGGTTAGAGCATTATCTAGTAGCAGGAAAACCCTTTTATTCTGCTTGAAATAAATGAGCTAAAGCAGCCAGTAGCCCCTGCACATGCACCTTCATGAGATCTTAATTATTCAGCCATAGGCTGTGGTTTCAAGAACATTATTAAAGTTTTATAAAATAACAATCCCTTGTTCATTGTTTCCAGCCTGCAACTCCCTGAACTGCCTGGGAGAGGTGGACATTTTACGGGCCTTTCTTTCCATTTTACCAACCCTAACCCCAACATCACCTCTTCAGCCACTCTGCTGATTCAGTAACCTCTGCTAATTGCCTGGAGTGATGAACTCCACCAAGACCCCAGCACACAGATGCCCTCATGATTTCCTTCTTGTCAATGCCTCCAGGTTTTCCTTTAGGGCAATTTCCATTCACTTTCCTTTTTTCTTTCCTCTCCTTTTTATTAAAAGAAAAATAATGTCATTTAATAATGAACCACTGTCATAAGAAGGTGGAGAAGGTGCCACTTCATTGTGGTCAGTGCTGCCCAACAAGTACGTAGCCAAATGCTCTCAAGGACCTGTGCTCACAGCAAGGGACTTCGTTTGCAGCTGTCACCCTGCCTCTGACCCCTGTGATGCTATGGTCACCAAAGAGGCCGGGGGCTTTGCACTCGCCTACATTCTAGAGAGGAGGCCTGGGAAGCAGAGAGGAATCCCAACACTGGTTCCATGGCAGAGTGCAGATAATCTGCCAGTCTTTTGAACAGAGGCCTCAAGGAGTTGTATGCTGCAAAATGAATTAGTAAGAGGAAAGACAGGTTCCAAAATTGTTTCCAGCTGTAGCAGCAGCAGCAGCAGCAGCAGCAAGGATAGACTACCACTAATTAGGCCCAAGCTAGTCTTATTCTACCAGTCCCTTCTTTGAATTGCTGTTCAAGGACTGAGGTGTGACTTCATTTTTCTGAGCCCAGGACTGGGCCTGATTCCAGGAACTCCTAAATCCCAATTCTCCCATACAACACTGAATCTATCTATGTCTTTTGGCAAAAAGCTAGCACTTACCTAATACTTTCTACCAACATCAAAGTACTTTGCTAACATGCAGTAATTAATCTCCATGAAGACATTATGATCCTTATTTTCCAGAGAAGACAAAGACAGTCTAGATATAAGTGGGAGGAGTAGATGTTGCTTCTGATTTGTTCAGGTCCCTGTGTCTTTTTCCATGTCTGGTATATTACCTATCTGACCTTACCCAAAATTCAAGAGGGGCATTACAAACAGCAGCTCTGCCGGGCCCACCACTGGCAGAGGCTATGGCTGTCTTTATACAGTCTGTGTAAAGTGCTAAAGGCCAAGGAGTAGTGGTCCATCCATCACTTTTCTCTACCCATAGGGCAGCATGTATGCACCTATGTGTCTGTAAAATTTACAAGAAAGAGAAATATACTGGCTAATTGGGCAGAAGGGAATTTGTTGGGAGAATAGGAGGGGGAGAGAAACGGTCTAGGAAACAGGAGGCTTCAGAGGTTTCAGCAAGGAAATCTACGGCAACACGTATGGGTCAGATGTTCCTGCTGGTGCTTTCATCATGAATAGGCATCACCTTTGCCTGCATCCTTTCCTTCCTTGCAAGTTTCAAAGTTCTAGCTGGGCCTCATCCTTAGCTACATGATGGATTGAAGAGGAAGGGGAGGAGGATTTGGTTTCTTTGGCCTCTGAAAAGTGAGGAAAGATCTGCCTCCCGCCAGGACTACATAGAAGAGCAGCCTCAAAGGGATGTTGGTGCTATGAAGAAGGGGTTTGGATGGCAGACAGACAAAAATTTGACAGCTGTTTGGTACAACTTGAGCCCATAAATGTCTCTAGTATTTGATGGCAGAGATTTAGTTGTTGTCAAGAAGAGGTAGGCAGGTTAGTGTTGGTTTACAACTTAGCGGGCTGGAGAACACAATGGCACAGTGGCCTTTTTGAGTCTCACTTGTTCAATCTCGTTGAATCCTAAATATAAACCCTGGAGTTTTGGTTAATTCTTGGCTGTAGTGAGTCCTCAAATTCAGGCTGGCTCAGTTCATTCAGAGATGATACTAGTAAGAGCAAATATTCTAATGCTTGGGAGCCACCCCAAATATCTTACCCTATTTCATAAATGTCTGTGCTACACACAGAAGGGGTGGGATAGCAGTGCAAACAAAAACAAAGACAAAGGAGCCAAAACCCACATGGAATCAAAGAGCAGAAAGGAGCCTTGGACAAGTACCCCAACCCCCTAAGTTCTCACACATAACTTGGTAGTAGCAGTAGAAACTCAGCTGACAAAGGACAGCATTTTCCAGCGCTGAGAAGTGGAGTACATGAAACTTCCCACAGTGGAAAGAATGGTTAAGAACAAGGCTTAGCTGAAGCCAGACAGACAAATAGGGTATATCTTTCATGTCCGAGATTAGGTGGGACAGGAACTTGTATCAGGAAGACCATCTAGGAAAACATAGCAAATGCTGAGAAAGCATTGATTCTTTGTCATTAAATAACCTCAGGAACACGTTTCTTGCCAAGAACTTGTTCTTGGGAATGCTCTTTGGTCACAAGGAAAATCGTGCCTGAACACTAGCAGAAGATATGCAAGTGTTTTGATTTCTGTGAGCTGTGAGAAAGGTGTGGACTCAGTAGCGAGCTGACAGCATTCAAACTTTGTTGAAGGAATGAAATAAACCATGAGTTATAGATTCTCTTAGTTTGCCTTTGGATAGTTTTCAACTTTAAAAAAATCTAAGAACCTTGCATAACTATCATCTTCTATCTCAACTTTCTGCCACGTGAAGAAATCTTTTTCCTGGATCTGTGGGAATCTAGACTTTATGTGCACTCTTTCTAGGATGAGATCTTCTTCTTCACTATCCACCTTGGCTGGAAAATTCCATGGGTTAGAAATGCAGCCTTTTATTGAACTAAAACCTTCTAATCTGTATCCCCTGGACTGTTCCACTGCCCTCCTCTATAACGAATTTACCTCCAGATTTACACAGTTTCTTAAGATCCCTCTGTGTCTTGTCTTCTACAGGTGAAACAAGCCTAATTTCTTATGAGTTTCTCAGTGATACAGTTTGCTGTTTCCTCACCATCTTTGCAGCCCTCCTTCCAGGCAGTGTCTGCCCTCAGTGAAGGTCCCCCAAAGTAGACATATGACTCTTGGTCTGACCCCTACAGAGTACAATGGGCCTGCCACTCTCCCTGGTGTTGTGACCCTCAGATATGTCATAAACACAGTGTTTGGTGTATAGTGATGGCTTTGCTTGGGTTGAGGAAGGTGGAGGTAGGAAGAGTCATGGGTAGCTTTGAGGTCTGTGTACATTTGTGGCCATGGTATAAGATGGCAGGATAAGTTTAACCGTGGACCAATGAAATTCACAGGTGGTGGCAGAATTTAAAAAGATGGGGAAAGTGGATAGGGAAAAGGGCTTGCAGGGTACCTAGAATTTGTTCTGGGGTGTGGATGAACATTTAGTGGTCCAAGTTCATGGAAATTGTGCCTAATGGAGTAGGGTCCTGAGAACTCTGCCCAGGTGTGCTGGGGAGGTCATCTGAGTCACTTTTTAGGTATTCCACTAGGTGGAGTGTTGGGGTGTAGGATGGGATGTGGGTTTCTTGGACTTGTGCAGAAGAAACCCTGAAATCTCATCCTTTTTTTTTTTTTGGCAGTTCTGAGCATTGAACTCAGGACCTTGCACTTGCAAGGCAGGAGTGGTCCACTGAGCTAAATCCCCAGCCCTAAAATCTCATTCTTAATCAAGTTGTCTAATCCTGGACAACGCTTTCCTCATCTGTAAAATATTATTTTCAAGATTATTAGGCATGGCTAGTGAGTTAAAAGAGGCAGAAGTGCTTGTAAACTATGAAGAGTTATAAACATATAATTGTTTTTGTTGTATATTTTTTAAAGAGTTAGGATAACAGGGCAAAGCTGTTTCTTGATCTCCATCAGTTCAACCCTCAGAAGGTCCCTGGTCTAGGATGATCCAATCATCTGACGCCTGAGCTTGGAGGGGACGCACCTGAAAACGGGGATGACGTAGTTGTTGGGGAAGACGCCGACTCGCCCCGTGACCAGGGAGACGCCCCGCAGCCAGCCGTCCTGGGGCTTCCCCAGGACCTTGATGCCTTCTCCCTTTTGCAGGTCCAGCTCATTGGGTCCATGGGCTGAGTAGGAGTGCAGGGCTACAAACCTGGGAGACACAGGGGACCAGGAGGGGAGAGAGTGAGCACGCCTCACGGAGGCCACAGGGCCTACTCGTGGCACACTCAGAGATGCACAGCAGAGTCCCGCAACCAAATGTTCGGCAGGAAGAAAACCTTTAAAAGTTTGAAACCTCAGCACGAAGGCAGATCAAAGTGGGACACCCTGGTTCACACAGCAGTGCAGAGGGCCAGGTACTTGCTTTCTCCATTTCTCTCCCCCGCCATACAGCACCACACAGGTGCTAATCCCTAACTTAGGCCAATGTTGGAGAAAAAGCTTCTGGAGAAAAGCTTTGGTGGCCAGGAATTAGTGGCAGAGACGGCTCTCAAACCTCCAGGTAGCGGTCCACCTAGCGGACTTTTTCACTGCTGTAGTGTGTCCCGGAGAAGACTGTCACAGTCGGCAAGGCTCAGGGAAATGAGAGGTCAGCGCAGGTGTCTCTGACTCTTTCCCACAACTGTGTGTAGGGACGCGTTGGACTTTTAGGAGCCAGATAAATACAGGCAGAGAAGTGTACACTGGGAAGTGGGAAGTCAGGGCTGATTTTTGTTTTTCGGCACATGAGGAATGCTAGCTCCACCGCGGGAGGGAGGGGAGTGAATTTATAATAAACCCAATGCAAATGTCCTCGGGTTAGAATGGACATTGCCTGCTCAGGGCTTCGGAAGAATCACACAGGTGACATTGAGGTATGAGTCAGGGGAGTGAAGATAACAGGTAGCAGCGAGACTGAGGCCGAATGAGTGTGAGTAGCTGCCAGGTTGAGAGCATTAAAGAAATAAAGCAGTATACCTTGTTGGTTTCAGGGGTCACCAGAATATCCCTCAGGCTGGATATTAAGTCGTTCTAGATTCTAAGGTCTATGAAACTTTTATCAGAGAAGTTAGCAGTGTGTTCTCATCTACAGGTTTTTTCCTTTCCCACACTCTATAATTTATGCTGATTACTAAATCAAGATCTATTTATTTGTTTTCCCATTAAGTTTATTGGTACATTTAAAGCAAACAATACAGTTACATTTATCACTGGGTTCTTGTACCTTTATAAACATCTATTTATGACCCAACATTTTGAACCTAAAGAAATACAGTAGAGCTTGCTCAATATCGAGTCTTCCAGGGATGTGATATATAATCTTGTAGTCTCTTTCTGATTTTGTAAAATAACGAGCTAGCAAGTTGTGGCTTGCTAATTTTTGTTTTTCACCATTACTTCCTTCGGCAGTGGTAAGGGAAGTGGAGTCGTTATCTCTCAGGATGGAATGATTTGGTTCATCATGGATATGTTCTATAGTTTAAACTGGCAGAGATGACCCATCTGTGCTAGGACCTAGGGTGGAGGGCTGAAGTTTTTACTCACATGTTAGCTGGCAGGTGTTGCTGGGAGCTGGGCACACTGACCATGGCCATGGAATGTCCTGGAGAGGCAGGCACAGGATGATAAATGTTGACCTACACAGACAAAAGAGTCAAGCAGAGACAATGAACGCCAAAGCCAGGTCTGCTGCAGACAAGCCTGTTGCAGAATGGCTCGATGCAATTGAAAACCCAGAGCCAGCCCTGCATCAGCCACCTTACATCTTCTCTGAGATTTGTGGCTTTGGATAGAATGGGGTGGGATACATGAGTTACAGCTTGCTAGAGTGACCAGAGAAGACTGCGCAGGTACGGGGTGGATGGAGAGCTGCCCAATTCACAGCCAGCACGGCACTGCCTGGCTCCTCACTCTACCTCTTGCCCTACCCTCCCATCTTTCAGTGTGCTCCTCCCTCTGGGAAAACCTGCTTTCAGAAAATGTGATGGCTAGTACTGATTCAAAACTTAGCATTTGACAGTTTTAAATGCTTTACAAGTGCAAAGTCAATTTAATCCTTACTAAAAGTAGCTTATTAAATTGCATTTTGGGATGAGAAACAGGGCAGAAGAGACATTGCTAAACTAAAAGTATCTAAAGTATAAAGCAAATATCTACTCAAGCGTCTATACTATTCTTTGAGTATGTTATATAGATGAACTCCAGAGGAATGTGCAGGTAAGCACCACTATATTGTTTTCTGTGTGTATTTGTGTCAACGATTATATAAATGTATTTGTGGTTGTGTGTGTATGCTAGTGGGAACTTTCAAGGATCTAACTATAGTATTAAAAAAACATTCCTGCCAGGTATAGTGGCATACACTTGTAATCCCAGTACTCAAGAGGCCGAGGCAGAAGGATCACCACAAGTTCAAGGCCAGCCTGGGCTATATAGTGAGTTTAAGGCCAGCTTGAACTATGTAGTGATGCCCTGTCTCAAAAACAAAACAAAACAAAACAAAGCAAAACCCAATCCTGTCACATAGTGAGTGTTGGCAAAGAGACTGAAAAGTTGACACCCTCATATATTGATGGTAGAAAGGTAAAATGGTTCTACCCTTTTGGAAACCAGTTGGGCAGTTGCTCAAATAATTAACTATAAGATTACCAGATGACTTAGTAAGTCTAGTCCTAGTAGGTACACCCAGAAGAAATACCTAATGTATGCCCAAGATAGATAAAAATATATGGCCACACAAAAACTTGTATACTAATGTATATAGAAAAACATAATAAATAACCAAATGGTGGAAACAACTCAAATGTGGATAAATAAAATGGTATATCCATTCAATGGACTATTATTTAGCCATAAAAAGTGAAGTCGAGGGTTGGGGATTTAGCTCAGTGGCACTGATCCTGCCTCATAAGTGCAAGGTCCTGAATTTAATTCCTGGTATAAAAAAAATGAAGTAGTAATACACAGGAGAACATAAATGAACCTCGAAGACATTATACTTGATGAAAGAAGCCAGGTACAAAAGACCACATATTATATGATTCCATTGATAGGAAATGTCCAAAATAGACAAATCTATAGAGATGGAAAGTAAATTTATGATTTCCAGAAGTTGAGGGGATAGAGGACCATAGCAGTGATAGTGAAAGAATTTAGAGATAGGTAAGAATACTGGGTTTCTTTCTGAAGTGGTAGAATATTCTAAAATTGTGGTATTAATAATTGTAGATACAGCACCTGTGACTATACAAAAAGCCACTGAATTGTACACTCTGAAAGGATGAACTCTATAGTTAGTGAGTAATATAGCTCAACAATCCTCTTTCAAAAAAGAAACCATTCCACAATCTTTCATCTGGGTACTCCGACACTGCATACGGTGTATTCTGCACTTTTAAATCAAATATTGTTACACTAGTGTCTTCAGGAAGAGAGATGCCCCTGGACCCGGGAGATGTGTCAAAAGAGAGGCTTGTTACGCAAACAAGTGATCTTATGTTTGTGAAGGCTGCAGAACCACTGATTCAGCAGGGTGAGCTTTGCTTAACACTCCCAACTTTCCAATGTTGTGTTTCAGGAAAAGCGCCTCTATCCACAAACGCCATTCATCCTCTCGGGAGGAGGAAGATGCCACGTGCTAAACCATCTCTCTATTATGCCAGGCTCTACATTTTTACTGCTCTGGGCCTTCATTCAGGAAGAGGTTTCTTCCCCCCCTCCTGTTTTTGGAAATCACGGTGGCCAGGATGGAAATCTATGGGCTTGTGATAGAGTAATTTATAATATGGAATGGGAAAAGAGGTCTCATTCTCAGCCTTTGAGGTATCCCAGAGAAGAAAAGAAAAAAAAATGTGGTGGAGGAGGAAAGAAGCAAATAAGAAAGAGTGAGAGAGGGAGGGATGCGGAAGACTCCAAGAAGAGCAGAGAGTTAAACTGGGGCAGACAGAATAAGAGGATAAAGTTCCATAGAAAATGCAGAGAGCGGAAAGAGGAAGATAAAAAAAAAATTAGGGAAACTCGTACAATACATTCATAAGAAGAAAACCCACTAAAGAATGGGCAAAAGGTACCACCCCCACACAAAATATATATATTTTAAGTTTTCTATATTTATTATGTATATCTTAGGTATACAATACAGTTACATTCCTCACTGGGATCTTGTACCTTTACATGACTTATCTTGGTTCTTATTTTTCCCCCATATCCCTGCTCTCCCTTCACTCCTCCACTCTTCCCTGTTTACAAAGACTTTGTTTCCATGTTTTTCCTTTTCTCACATTTTTTCTTTTCTCTTTTTACCTTGCCCCTACCCCTCCCACTTCCCCTACTCCTTTAGACCTTTTCTTCCTATTACACATCAATTATACATTTTGATCGTTATTTACTCTTTTAGTTTTTCATATAAAATAAAATATATTAAATGAAGCCCATGAAAAGATGCCCAACCCCGATAATTATTAGGGATATGCAAATTTAAAAACCACCAGGAGATACCATACCTATATAACTACAAAAATGGGTAAAATTCAAAAGGCCAACTGTACCAAGTACTGATGCCAATGTGGAGCTACTGTTCTTATACACTTCTAGCGGGGATGAAAACTGGCACAACCATGTTGGAAAACAGATCAACCACTTCTTATAAAGTTAAATATACAGTTACCACACTATTCAGCAATCTTCAAAGTATCACCTGAGAGAAATGAAAACACATGAGAATTTGTATGTGAATGTTCATCACAACTATTCATTTTAGGCTCAAACTGGAAACAAACCAAAGGCCAGTCTACAGTGAAGCAAACAAATTGTGGTATAATAACAGTGGGATACTCCTCAGCAACATATGCAAAATGGGTGAAACTCAATGTCATCACCCTAAGTAAAGGACATCAGACACAAAAATCCACATACTATGTGATGCCATTCATATGAAATTCTAAAAAAATAAGGAAAAAAAACCAGTTATGGTGACAGAAAACAGATTTAAAAACTTCAAAAATTAAAACTGTTAAAATAACTAAAACGAATATTGTACATTATCTGATTGGTGAGAAGCATTCATGTGGCCTTAGCTTGACTCAGCTCAGGCTCTGGGAAGGGATGTGATCAGGAAGGGGATGTGACTGGCTTGGGGTAGGGGCCCCGCAGGTAGGGAGTTGATAAGATAAGGGCCTTGTTGAGCTTTGTTAGAAATTAATGGATATTCTGATTTTGTTGGGTGGAACACTCTGCAGACATCTATTAAGACCATTTGTTCAAAAGCTTCGTTCAGTTCTATTTTGTAGTTGATGTTTAGTCTAGATGATCTGTCTATTTGTGACAATGGGGTATTGAGGTCCCCCCACTACAATTGAATTAGTGGTTATTTGGTTTTTCATGTCCCTGAATATTTTGTATAGTTTGGGGCATTAGTGTTTGGTGCATATATATTTATGATTGTCGCCTCTTCCTGTTGGATTATTCCCTTTACAAGGATGTCGTAAACTTCTTTGTCTCTCTTAATTAGTTTTGGTTTGAAATTTATTTTGTCTTCAAATAAGATATCTACCCCTGCTTTTTTCCAGGTTCTTGTTGCATGGAGAATTGTTTCCCATCCTTTTACTTTTAATCTATGAGTTTCTTTTTCAAGTAGGTGTCTTTCTTGTGTACAGCATACTGTCGGATTTTGCTTCTTAATCCATTCTGCCAGTCTATTTCTTTTGATTGCTGAATTGAAGCCATTAACATTGGAAACAGCCCTATTGCCCATCAACTGTAGACTGGATAAAGAAGTGTGTGTGGTTTTTTAAAAAATAAAATGGAGTACTACTCAGCCATAAAGAATGAGAAACTAGAGATATTTATAGCTAAGTGGATGCACATTGTGGCCATACTTTAAAGTGAAATTAATGTCACACGTGTGTGAATACTGAATAGTTTCTCTGGGGTGGAAAATCTAAAAGTGTTAATAAGGATCAAAATGTATAATTGATATTGTGTAATAGGAAGAAAAGGTCTAAAAGAGTGGAGGAAGTGGGAGGGGTAGGGAAAAGGTAAGAGGGGAAGAATATGAGAAAAGGAAAAACATGGAAATAAAGTTTTTGAAAACAGGGAAGGGTGGAGGGGCTAAAGGGAGGGCTGGGGAATGGAGAAAAATAAGAATCAAGATAAGTTATGTAAAGGTATAAGATCCCAATGATGAATATAACTGTTTTGTATACTTAAAATGAACCAATAAACTTAATACAGATTTGAAAAAAAGAAATTAACAGAGTTACTAAGGGTAGCTGGAGATCGCTTCTGCCTCTGAAGATTAGGGTCAAGTAATCAGAAAAAGGCAAAGAAACTAGGCTGAGGCCCCCAAACTAGGCCCCAAGTAATGTATCAAAATAAGCCACTTTACAATACATAAGCCTAAGCTGCTTGTCCTTAAGCCCCCATCCATAATCCTATTCTTCACCAACAGGGAAGGTTGTGTGACCAGAGAAATTCCAGGGGAGGACCAGAGACAGCCATGGAACTAGATTCCAGAAGCCTACATGGCACAAGGGACTTGATATACAGGACCTGCAGACAAGAATCAACTAGTATTTCACGTTGGAACGCTCTCTACTCATCCAGAGTAGCTGTCGCCTCTCTTTTCCTCCTTCAGTTGTCTTTAATGTAAACTTGGTTTCTTTCATTCTTTACTGACGCTGGGTTTACGATCTCCGAGAGCTGTGTGCTCTAGCAGAGCAGGGGCGTGGCGTGGCATGGCATTCACTCCTCCCCAGGCATTACAGTAGCAAGGGGGCTTCATGGCAGGGGGCACCTGAAGAGGAGAGAAACTGAGAGGAGGCACCTGTGGATCACATCAGGAGAGGAGAACCAGATAAAGTCAGAGGAGAGAGAGGCTGTGGGAAGGACAGACAGAATAGGGCATAAAGGAAAGCCACACCCTATGAATGGAGACACCGGACAAGGTAAATTCTGAGGAGGCAGGTCTGTTCCTGTCACAGGGATCGAAGACAGGAGGCCCAGCCCTCCTGACTGAACGGTCTGGTGGTGGCTCCTTTCCCTGGAATCACTTCAGACCTCAGGAACCTGTGCCACAGGGGTTTGCCAGGCCACACACGAGGTCCTCCAGCAACTGTTGCTTCCCAGCTTGTGCCGAGATCAGGGAATGGGTTTGATGTGAGGGAGGGGTGGGGTGAGCATTTCTGCAACAATCTAAGCATTTCTTTATCCCTTTTGAAGGAATGACTCATTGAAAAGGCGTCTTTATCAGTCAGAGAAGAAGAATCCACTGCCATGTAGCTTCTGGGCATTTGCAGGTCTTCCTGTCTTACGTGAGGGATCTGGGTGCTGGTGCAGTCCTCTAGAAATGCTTCTTGGTCCCCTGCTGCCTTCACTAACAGCCACTTGGGCATAGTGACTACCGATGCCTCTCAGGAGGCTGGAAAACGCTTAGGTCTTGGCTGCCAGGTGACCCAGAAGCGGTCCCATTCTGCGCCGCGGGGACTCTAGCTGCAGGCTCCAGGAAGACGTTGTGCAAAGGGTCAGATAGCATTTTAACACACAGTCTACCCTGTACCAGAGCAATGGTCTTGACAAAGATGGATTCCCAGGATCTAGCTTGGGTTGCATTATCTGGTAGATGCTTAACTGTAAAGGGCTCCGCCACTATGGCCCTGCCAGCAGTTCTAGTCCGCATGTCTTTTCTCTTGGGTTAGCTCTGCTCCTTCCTTGCAGTTTTTCTCAATCTACATTCTTAGCTTTTTTAAACTTTTGAGGTCTCCACTGCACCTTTGCCTTTACACTCACAACTTCACACACTACCCTCTCAGGCACATTCCTAGACCTTCTTTTGAAGTCTGAACGAAAGCCTTCCTGACCCCACAACTCTTGCATTCTGCATGCACCTAAAACCAGAACCATGAGAACGGCACCAAGGTCAGCCACTAGTTGGAGCAGTAGCCAAGCTTTTTTTTTTTTTTTTTCTCCTTTTTTGGCTGTAGGGGTTGAATGCCTATAAAAATTTGAGGAACAACTTCCCTAGGCTGTTGCCATTGTGGAACATGGTGTCTGGGGATCTCTTTTTAAAGAAGAGTCTTTTACCTTTGCAACTCTGAGGCTGTAAAGGCTAGAGTTTTGTTGATTTTTGTGATGTTGTCAGGCCATCCTTTCTGTTGTCTTCTAAAATACTTGGGAGTTTTTTTGCTAGTCTTTTTAGTGATCAATTTTTCTTCTGTTTTATCTTTGCAGTTGCAACTTTACTGGGACTTCCTTTCCAGCCAAACTCAATGTTTTGAATCATTCTGCTGGGCTCTTTTCTTTTTATTTTCAGAATAAATCTGGCTAAAAGCCCCTAATGGCAGCCATGCCACCTGAAAGTTAGACTGCCTTGAATTTTTTTCTGCAAGATTAATTAGTCTGCTACCCTTAATCTTTATCTCAGGCAAAGTCTCTGGACATGAGCAAAATGTAGATAAACTTTTTGCCGAGGTATAATACACATTGTCTGGAGTCCAACAGCCAATATGGTCCCTTTTCCACCAGAATTTCCCCTTAAGTACAGCCTAAGATATTCCATTTCTACTTTTTTAGCCAGCATCTCAAAACCTTTCCAAATTCTTCCTACAAGCCAGTCTCAAAGGCTGCTGAGCCACATGGTCAGGTACAATCACAACAACCCCACTGATGGTACCAAATTTTGCCTTAGTTATTTTTCTTGCAGCTGAGACAAAATATGACACCAAAAGTTGAAGGAGGAAAGGTTTGTGTACCTCATAGTTTGTAGCAGTTTTAGCTCATAGTTGGCTGGCTCTGAGGCAGGGTGACATGGCAGAGCGGCATTGAAGAGGAGAAGTAGTCTATAGCAAATAAGCAGGCGAGAGCAAGCAAGGACTGAGCACAGCTCTTTCTGTCCCTTGTATTTTATCCAGGCTCCTTAGGGCAGATAGCACTCACACCCCTTAATCCTACATACAGCCCATGAGCCTAGCCCTCCAGCCACTTCTAAAAAAGCCCCACCTTGAGTGTGACATCTGGACACAAGCCATAACAGCGTCCAGTGTCACATTGGAGTTATGCTGCACCTTGGGAGAGAGCCCCCCGTACAGCTGGCTGGCAGCTAGGAGGTGCAAAGGAGCTCATGGACTTTAAAGGGGATGAGGAGCGCTCAGCCAATGGTGGCTCTGAGTTGGATGGGGAGGAGAACACGGACTGGAGCACTGTCAACCTGGATGGGGAGAAGCAGCAGCAGGATTTCTGTGCCTCCTCCACTAGCCTAGATGAGGAGCCTGTTGTGAACAGAGCTGGCCACTGCCCTGATCCTGTGTCAGAATAAAGCTCTGCTACAGTCCACAGTTCAGAAGGTGGCCCTGGATGAAGCCCCTCAACAAGTTCCTGCCCTCAGCTGTATACTGCCTTGAGGGCAAGACAGCCATCAGTGACAAGTACAGCAGGTGAGAGGAGTACTGTGGTTTTACCCAGGATTTCAGGGAGAAGAATGGCTACAAGCCAGACGCTAAGATCAAGTATTTAGGTGAGATAGGCTGGAGGCTCAGACCCAAGGAGGTGTCCCAATGGCTGTCCCACTGCTTCCTGGGGAAGGGCTCAGGCAAGAAGAAGATGGAGCATTGGATGAAGAAGCTGGAAAAAGAAGCTTCAGGGACACCACTGGTCACGGTGTCTCTGCCCCAGGAGAAGCAGAAGGCCTAGGAGACCCCATACATTGTGTTCAGCAGCAGCAGGAGCAGAAGCAAGAGCATGAAAGTGAACAGCGTCACTCAGTGAACCAGCTGAACCTGTGGTCCCCTCCCCACCTTAGTGGTAAGCCAGGCTCACTGCTTAAGTGAGTCCTCCACACCCAGAACCATGCTGACTCAGTTCAGCTGGGTGTTCCCACTGGCGCTGACAATCAATCACCACATTAAGTAGGAACAAATTGTTTTCCAGTGTGACTGTAAACAGTTTATACTTCCACCGGGACCATGACAGTCCCTAGAGTTCTTCAGTCTTTCTGTGTGTGGCAGTGCCAGTTTTTTGCTATCTGCTTGTCAGGTGGGTATGCAGTGCTATCTCATTGTGGTTTCAAGTTCATTTGTCTGAGTAGTAATGATCTTGAAGTTTAAAAAAGATCTTTATTAAAAAAACCCCAAAACAGTGTTTATAGACCATTCTTGTTATGGGAAATGCCTACTCATCCTTTGTTTCCCCTTCCCCTGAGGTTATTATTTTCATATTACATTATGAAATTTTAGTATTTTGGATATGAATTCTTTGTAGCTTTTTAAAAATTCTGCAGTGTCTTGGGGTGAACTAAAATTCTTATTTTAATATAGCCAAATTTATAATATATATTCCCTATGGCTCACACTTTTGAAAAATCTTGAATGAGATTTTTATTCATTCCAAGGTCATAAAAATATACTTCTATATTGTGTTCTATAAGTTTTATAGTTTTGCCTTTCATAGTTAAGCCTTTAATCCACCTGGAATTGATTTTTGACAAGGGAGGGATCCAATTTCATCTTTTTCCACATGGGTACCTAATTAGCCCAGACCTATAGTTTATCCGTCTCTCTGATCTGCAAAGCTTGTTCTGTCATAAATCGAGTCTTCACCCTGCATCTGTTGTTAGGTTCTCCAGTAAGTTCTCTGGGCTTAATAGATGCTTTGTGCTCAATCCATGTTGTCTTAGTTACTATAGTTTTAAATTAAAATTACCTACCTGACTAGGTAAATATCATTCTTTTTGCCAACCAAATTGTCTCCTTCTTCTTTAGAAATATCTTGGCTTGGCTTTTTGTTCCTCCATTTGAATTTCAAAGTTGCCCTTTGTGTTCCATAGAAGCAACCAAACTCCTTGGGATTTAATTTCTGGATTAATCTGAGGGAAAGTCAACATCTTCAAGATATCGAATGTTCCTATCTGAGAGCATAGCATAATTCTCCATTTATGTCTTTGTTAATTCTTCTTAAAAAGTTTTAAAGCTTTGCAAACATTTTTTAAATAAAAGTTTTATGTATCTTGTTGAATTTATTCCTAAGGATAAAAAATTTTAATGGCTGCTTTAAATTGAATCTTTTTGGGTCGGGAATTTAGCTCAGTGGTTCCACTGCCACCCTCACAAGCACAAGGTCCTGAGTTTGATCCCTGGTACCCACCCACCCCCAAATTGTATCTTTTTAAAATTACCTTTCTGTTTTTCTTCTTGGTGTATAGAATTTTAACTGACACTGATTTGTGTCCAGTTACCTTGACAGATTTATGCTTATTCTCATTACATTTTTCTGGATTCTTTATAGACAGTACTATCTCCTGCAGATAATGACAGCTAGGTTTCTTCCTTTTAAACACTTACGTGTTTAGATAATTTTCTTGCCTTATTGTGCTGACTAGGAGTTCTAGAAAAGTGTTGAAAAGGGACATAACAGATGTCTTGTTCTTTTTTTCTAATCTTAAAGGGAATGCTTTAGACATTTCACCATTAAATATGATTGTTACTGTAGGTTTTATTTTATTTTATTGTTTTGGTACTGGGGATTAAATTCAGGACCTTGTGCTTGCGAGGCAGGTGTGGTGCCACTGAACTAAATCCATGGTCCTGCTGTAGATTTTAGATAGATTCTATTAATCACATAAAGTTAGTTTCCTTTTAGTCCTAGTTTGCTATGATTTTTTATGTTAATGAATGGATATAGAATTTTACCAGACATTCATATTCTATTGGAAATGTCATTCCTACTCCATTGGAAATGTCATGTGGTCCCCCTCTTTAATTTGTTAATGTGATTACATTAGATGAAGTAATTTTCTAAAGTTTAAACCAACCTTTTAACTTTTGGAAGAACTCAAATCATGATGTATTCCATTTTAATATATATGTGGGAATGGTTTGCGAATATACACAGAGAATTTTGCATCTATACACAGAGAATTTTGCATCTGTGTTCATAAGTGAGATACTTTTTCTTTGTTGTCTTTTCCTGTTTTTTTTTTTTTTTTTTTTTTTTTTTTTTTTTTTGTGGTACCGGGGATTGAACTCGGGTCCTTGCGCTTGCGAGGCAGGCCACCGAACCGCTGAGCTAAATCCCCGGCCCTTTTTTTCTGTTTTTGATACAAAGAATAGCCCAGCCTTATGAAACATGTGGAGAATATCCTCTTCCATTTTTTGGAAGAGTTAGATAAAAGTTGAATATCTCCTTCACAGTGTAAAAGAATCTCATGTAAATCTGTCTGAGTTTGAGGTTTGCTTTCTGGGAAGATAAATAGTGCTGCAATTTTTTAAATGGTCAAAATAGTATTCTGAAGAGTTTTCAGGAGTTGCTTACCAGACATAAAATGTTCTTGATAAACCCTGTTTGTTGGAGATAAATTCCTGAGGAGCATTTACCTAGTAGCCTGCACTATAGAGAAAAGGTACTAATTGAAATGTCAGCATATAGCTTGGAAAGTTCCAGTGACATACACCCTGTACTGTTGGTTTGAGTCCTTAGAAAACTCCAGAGTCCCACTGTCCTATTCAAGAAGGTCCTACCAGCAGCCCTCAAGTAGGTGGACTTTGGTAGCTCCTGGAGACTTAGACAGCCATTGATACAAGAATGGACTTTTGGGCTAAACTGGGTTTTGAGTTTTGGCACTGAGCTTACTGGCTATAAGGCTCAGGCTTAATTCTTCTGTATTTCAGTTTCCTCATTTGTGGAAGGGAGCAACAATAGCAGCCTCCTCATGAGACTCTTGGGTGCTTTCAGTAAGAACACGCATGCAAAATACTTTGCACCGCTTGGCTCCTATGAAGCACCTGATATGTGGTTCCCACTGCTCCTATTAAGAGTAAGAAGGGGAAGGCAGAAGCGTGGGGAGGAGAGGCAGGCAACAGGACTTCCTCAGTAGGACTAGATTTAAGAAGGAAAGAGTCCTCTCTAGGATATAAGGGCCCAATAGGCCAGATTCCCTTGGAGGAGGACCTGGTGACGGTGGCTGGCCTCCAGGGTGCGGGGACACGCGTTTAGGCGTTTCTCTTCCTTCACACCACATCGGGCCATTCTTGTGCATCATAAAGCTTCAGTAAAGGATGGGGTCTGGTGCTTCTCCACAGCTGTGCTCTACACTGGCTTCTTGGGAAAAAGTAGAAAATCTGACCCACACTTCAGACTCCAAAGACCAAGCCTTCCCAGAGCTGCGTCTGGTGCTTGGGCAGATTGTCCCCTGCCCTGCACTTTCTCTGCCATTGTCTACCTTGTGCTTTCCTGAGCCCAAAGGCCTGCTGCCTTCAAAGCAAGATGTGGCTACCAAGGTAGATACCATGGGGTGGGTACTGCTAGTGCTGTTTGAAGTCCCAGAGTACACCAAAACTTCAGTTATAACCCCTGTCTCCCAGTTACAACAGTCCACTCGACGAAGTTACAATTTGGCAATAATTATAATTAAATTCTCTCATTTGGCTTCATTAAAGGCCATAAAAATTTAAACAAGAAAAGGTCCTCTTAAGTCTGCTTTGGGTCCCCTCACTGTATTTATTCACAAAATATGCTTGTTAAGCTTCTACCAGGTCATGCACCCCAAGCTAGATCCTGGGAATCCATCTTTGTCAAGACCATTGCTCTGGTGCACAAGGTAGATTGTGTGTTAAAATGCTATCCGTCCTGCGCCAGTGTCCTGCCTCACATTTTCGTTTGTTTTTGTTTTTGTTGTTTTTGTTTTTTGGTACCGGGGATCGAACTCAGGTACTTGCACTTGCAAAGCAGGCACCGGAACCACTGAGCTAAATCCCCAGCCCCTGACTCACATTTTCATACAACAGCACCCCAGAGTTAGGAAGTGTATGAATATTTTGAAAATTTCATGCTCCTCCCACCTCTTTTATGCACAGAGCAACCTTAACTCCTTAGAAAATAGCTTTACACAGTGGAGACTCAGTGGCTATGAAGGTTATTTCTTGAACTAAGGAAAATAGACCTATGGGAATAGCTGGATGGGCCAACACCAGTCAAGAGGCAATACAGCATAATTGTTACTGAATGGGGAACACGTTTCTCTTCAGTTAAAGCCAAACTTACTGGTGGGAAAGATTTCTCCCATTCCCTCAACATGTCTGGGGTTCCGAACACTTCCTCTCAAGCATCTCAAGAATTTTCTTTGTTCTCACTTTATTGCTCCTATCTCCCCACCAAATGTAAATGGGAGGTGGCTCTGTGCACTGAGCTTCCTGTCTGTAATATCTGATAACTGTTGAATTTGCTGGGCCCCAATGACTTGTGCTCTACGTAACCAATGCAAAGTGCTTACCTCCTGCAAGCCGCCCCCTCCCAAGAGTGTAACCTGCCCTGGTCCACCCCAAAGCGGGGGTTGGCTCTTTGTGGAGAAGTCCCAGACTGACCCGCTGGCCTTAATAAAGGTGTACACCTTGCCTCCAAAACTTGTGCATCTTTCATCCTCCTGGACCACCTATCTGTATGTTCTGGCTGACAGTTTGCTGTTACATTAGGAACTTGGGTTCTGAATTCAGATTTCTTTGATATGGGTTCCCTCTTTGTTACTCTTTTATCATATAACCAGGAGCAAGTTAATTAATCTTCCTGTTCATAATTTCCCCCATCTGTTTTAGCTGAGTTACAGTAGTTGTTTCTCTAAGGATTTGTCAATATTATGAGCCTAAGGGTCTCACTTTGGGGCAGATAGTTGGTGAGGAAAACTGAAATCAGAGAGCAAAATTAATTTAAAAAATCTCTTTGAAGGAATTCAGAGAGCCCAGTAGTCATTTGACAATATTGAATTCTTCTTGGCATCTTTACAGGTTTACTTTTTTTAAAAAAAATCTTGTACTTTACTTTTTTTTCCTGGTCTAATATCTGTAGATCCGCTTCTAATCCCCCATCTCTGGGTCCAGCTCTGTGTCTGTCCCTGCCCGCCATCTCTCTCTCTTGGGATTGAACCCAATGACTCATGTATACTAGGCAAGCACTCTATCACTGAGCAAAACCTCCAGTCCTGTCTCTTAATCCTTTTTAAAATGTCTCAAAGGACATTACAGCAACAACAATGAACATTTTTAAAAAGAAGAGAACAGATAATGACTACTTCCGACATTATCAAGGCACTTTTCTCTGTTCCCTTTGAGTAATTGAGTTCCTTCAATAAATGAAGAATTTACAGTCTTAGAAAAGATAGAGTCTTATTCTTTTTTGGTATCTTGAAACACTACCCGAGACTTTTTTTTTTTGCAAGTCTGCCTTTGTTTTCAAATTACTTTATAGGAGACTCTTGGAGAAAAAACATACTGAAACCGTGACCTCAGTTGGTTGTGTAATAATTTTTCCTTCCTGTGGGATTAACAGAACATGGACACAGAGTCCATCAAGATGAGGGCATCCTGCCCAGAGACAGGCTCAGAAGTGGAAAGGACATGTGATGTTTCCAAAGGCATCTCTTAGAGCTCCTTTCTGGGGGACATGTTTCTGGTCTAGTATGTTCTGCAGAAGTCAGAAGATTGTTTCCCACTGTCTCTAGTTAGGTCTGAACGTTTTTGGTTAGCTGCCCCAACAGGCCTTCCATCCCTGCCTGGCAGTGGGTAGCCTGTGCTGCTTGTGGTCCCCTCAGCGGTCTGCTGTTCTTCAATACTGCGTGAACCTCATGGGCTCAGAGCCTCAGGCTGTTTGAACCTTTGTTACATCTCATCTTCCACAGCATTGGAAAATGAAAAATTGGGAAATGGATCACCTTTGTTTCCACACGTCCTGATATTTTAAAATTATTGTGCTAACAAGAAATGAAAACATTAACTTGCATTAAGAAAGAGGAAATCCTTAATTTTGACCCAGTTTTAGAACAAACGTAAATTCATCATTTGTATCCCCAGCTTTGAGAGCGGTATCTAAGCACTCAAGGAATGTTGTGAATCTGCTTCTGGGAGAATCAGTGTGTCAGCCACCTGGGACAGATGAGAGGAAACTCTTTTTCTCCCACTTCTCTCTTTTATTAGTGTTAAGAGTTTGGAACGCCAGACAGTTGAGATGCATTGGTAAGTTGTTCGACTTTTTGTTCTTTAATTTTTCTTTGATAGTCCCTAACTTAGCCTATTTCCCCAGTCAGTGATTTACCCACAAAACCTGGGTGTCATTTTCCCAAAAGAAGGCCATGGGCTCGTGCTCCCAGATTCTGATAAACAGATATCCTATAGAAACAGTGATTTGAGAAGATCTCATTTCATAGTCAACAAGAGCTCTGGATGTCTGAGTTCTAGATGAGGCAATGTGAAGATGAAAAGGATTTCAAAAGAAAGCATAGCCCCCTTTTAAGGAGTGTGTAAGCTCACTAGTGGGGAAAGCTAAACAGATTTCTGAAATGACAACCACCAGAAATGCTAACTAATGCTTACAGACTGCTTGCAAAGGGCCACACATTCTGAAGCACTCTATTTTCTTACATAATCTTCATACCAAACCAAAGGAAAAAAGTACTGTTATTATCATCACCATTCACATCTCACAGACAAGCATATCATGGCAAAAACTTACAGTAGTTTTCCCCAGGACACAGAGACAGCAAGTCAGCTGAGCTAGGATTCACATTTACGGTTGGACTTTAGAGCGGTGTACAATGCATCGTGTGCTTTTGGAGTTTGAAGCGAGTGGGACTGGACGTAAGGCTGGAAGGTTCACAGAAGTCAGGAGTCAGTGAGGGTGGGGTTCTCATACTAGAGCCGCCTGCTTCCTGTACCTCATTTGCTGGGATGAGCCAGGAAAGGTTTGCTTGGTTTCTGGAATCTGCAAAGACGGCTGAGAAATTTCCTAATCATCCTTCTCATGGACGTTTTATGGCACACTTTTATGACTTTCACAAGGCTTAAGTAGGATGTAGGGCTGGGCTGTGCCTCTGAGCACAGGCTTGGGAAGCCTGAGGGAGAGCAGTGATAGCTTGTGGGTCATTTCACACACCATGCTCAGATGGCCAGTGGCCAAAAGACGTCACCACACCTAGTGCTACTTTGCCCCGGTTGCAGGCCAGCTCAAGTGGCCATCCTCTGTGTAATAACCAAATCTTTAGAAAAAGAGTTGTGGCCAGGGAAGTCAGGTTCATTAACTATATGAATGTTTTTTTTAAAAAAAGTCCAAAGCCCCTGGCTTTAGTATGTGAGAGCTGGAAGGGGGCTTAGATATCATTTAATTTAAAGTGAACTTTGAAGAGGAGGTCACTGGTGGGGTGTGGCTGTAGGGCCAAATCCAAGTCCACTGCAGGGAGAGAGAACTTGTCCTGAGAACTGGTTTGACTAGCTGGTCTGCTGAATTTCTTTTCCAGACTATGTTTTTCTCATTTCAAACAAATGTTTACTGAGCTTTCCAAGTGTCTGGCTCTGTCCCTCATGGAGCTTATGTTCTAGTGGGGGAAGCAGGCAAAAAATTAAACACATATAAAACACACAGGGAAGCAGATTAATTGAAATATGCTCTATAAACACACAGAATAACAGAGGGAGGATAGTTTTGGACAAGGATTTTGTGTGTGTGTCTGCCTAGAAGGACCTTGGGTATGAATCCACCCACAACTAACACGCTCCCTTGCACGACGAATGCACATCTGCATGCGGCCTCAATTTCTGGGGTGGGTCTCTTTCTCCTGTAGTGCATGGGAGGGGACACATCCAAAGTCATATTTTTTCTATTGATGGGAGGCTACAGTATTGGAGGAACAGGTAGTTGGCCTCAAGCCCAGGGGTGCTGGTGCTTTTGTTCTGACTGAGCGCACATAATAAAGCACTGACATGTGGATACACCCTCAGCAAGGGAGGGTATTGATTCAGCTCAAAATCCCCAAGGCTAGCAGAGCATGAGCAAGCAAGGCAAGAGTGAAATGAGCAGAACTTACTGTCAGCGCCCTTTATTCTCTGTACGGTATGTGATGTCGGAGGAGACCCCACAGCTGCATTCACGTGTCGCTCACCACTCCCTACAGACCCCTCCCTTAAATACATATTTCTTTATTGAACTTGTCACCCTTGCAAGAATTCCTTCACTAGGACACTCACATCTGCTTTTATCAAATCCCTCCATCACTTATGCTTTTGTTCATTCAGGCTCATGTTTGCTGACTCATAGACACAGGTACGTGCACCTTCACTGACGCTCACAAAATTTCTCCTCACACCTCACGCATGTATTCAAGTCACACGTACTAAACATCTCTCCCTGCCAGGCTTAATCAGGGTCATCCCTGAGACGGTCAGGGACTACCAGTCACCCTGTTCTTCTGGAGTCGAGAGCAATCAGTCAGGATGCAGGTAAATTCTAAAGCAAGATGGGAAGTGGTACGAGCCCTTCTGGAGGCATAGGTCAGAGGTGGGGTTGCAATAGTGCACCTGTCATCTGGTGCACCTTCCTCCCTGCAGGGATAAAAGTGACCAGACCCACCTACTCACAAAGCATTTTGATGGAGAAAAGAAAATGGCAATGTTTTAGCCTAGAGGTCACCAGCTTTCTGGAAAGGATGAGGCAGTGAATATTTTAGGCTTTGTGCACAGTCTGTCATGACCATCTGACTGCCGTTGTAGCATCAAAAGCAGCCATAGATAATACCTAAAGAATGAACCTGCCTGGGTGCCAATAAAGCTTTACTTTTGGACACTGAAAATGGAATTTCATATAATTTTCACCTGTCATGGAGTATTATTCTTCTTTTGATTTTTTTCCCCAATAATAAAAAACATTCTTATTGCTGATCATACAAAATTAGGCAGTAGGATGTATTTGGCTCAAAAGCTCTGGTTTACCAATCCTCTTTTAGGTCAAAGAAATGAATGCCTAGTGGATAATTTCCAAGTGTCAACAGTAAAAATAGTTTTGGGTGGGCAGTCCTTCCCCTGGTGGCTGCTTCCTGTACTAGGATACAGGGGTAAAGGCCCGGAAAGGACAGAATCCCAGGCATAGGGAATAAGACTTTGAAAATGAAGTGTAGGCATTCTCCTACCTCATTAAGTAGATGATTGATTAAATCTGTGAACTCACTCTGGTCCAGGGCATGTCTGGCTCCAATCTGTTTAGAGTTTGTCTCCTGAGTGCATGCCCTGGCGCGTGACAAGGAGTCAGTAGATCGTAACTGAACGGACGTCACCTGCACATGTGGGCACGCTCTGTCTGAACAGCAGCACTGAGGCAGCGGGACGACTCTCCTAGTCAGTGCAGCTCAGGTTCAGTTAAGTGGCAAAGGAGGAAGGCACGAGAATGCAGTTAAATGGCTTAGGTTGATCCCAGAGGGTGGGGATGATTTGTCCTCCTTTCTGATCTGCCCTGTGCACCTGAGCTGCCCTATATAGTGCTCAATGTGAGAAGGCAGGGCTCCTTTGCAGGAAGTGTCTTGGAAACAGGAAAACTGGGGTTTGCAATATTCTTTGCATATGTAAGCAGGCTGATTAGGTGCTTAGTCTTGTAACTTTCTATAGGGCCTGATTGTTTCCAGGTGAAATGAGCGGGACAAGGATGGATATTTTATCTTCCAAAGCTTATGCTTTAAAAATTATATTTCAGTTATAATGGAAACTATTACACCTGTTTTTTTTAATTAAAAAAAATTGCCCAGGTTGAAGGGAGAGGAAAGGATTTGTGGGGGAGAAAACCAAGATATATTATGTACAGGTACAAACTCCATATGACAAATGTGATCATTATGTATATATAAAGTATACCAATTAAATTAATAAAAAATAAAAAGCCCATTTCCTTGTAATATTTTGTTTGTTTTATGTTTCTTAGAATGCTGCTATTGCCAAGACTGAATTTCCTAAGGCATTAGAAGGGTTGTTACAAGGGGCCATATCTAGCTTTTCCATGAACGCACTTGAGAATCCTATCTCTTTTGTGTCCCCTGGAGAAACCACCACTTGTGAAAAAGGCCTGATTGTCAGCTTATTTCTACAGAAAACATACCATGTAGTAGCTTGTTTGCTGAACAAACTCACGTATTCCTTCGCCAATGTAGCCTGCAAATAATGCCAAATTACTCAGTGATCCAGAATCATACATCTGATTACGTTTGTGGGGTGGGTGGAGGGATGGCGTACACCAGGTGTGCATGCCCTGTTTTCTACTCCCGGGCCTGTGACAGACAATGTTAATCATTCCTATCATTCCTCCCCACTGTGCCTGGCTGCTGCTGGAGATTCTCTCCTGAACTGTCACAGTGGACAGTGGAGATGTCTACACTTGCTGCTTGGGTAGGGAAAGAGTGCAGATTTGGAAGACAGTCAGACCGGGGTTCTGACCCAAACCCTGATATGTACTTGCTGAGTAACTTTGAGCTAGGTACTTAGCACCTTTTGGTCTCAGTTCCTGTGTCTAACGTGGAAATGATAACAATGGCAGTATTCACAGAGACCGGGCTGTATGTAAGACCGTGGCACTGGGTAGGTCACAAAGTAACAGGGCATGTCAGTCTATGCCTGCACATTTTCAGGGGCAGGATGCTGGCAAGTCCACCTGTCCAGCCTTGGAAAGTTCCAGGTTTCTCCAAAACCCTTATGCTTTTAACGTGTGTTTGAGGAGAACAGTCTGCTGTAATTATTCAGAAAAAGCCTTTTTTCACACAGCCTTTACTTAACTGCTATTTATTCTGCACCAACTGTATGCTACACCCTGTTCTACATTCTGAAAATCAGTGATTCTCATCTAGGGGATAACCTTGAGCCCAGAAGACATCTGGCAATGTCTGGAGACATTTTTTATTGTTACAAATGGGTGGTGAGTTGTACAGGCATTTAATAGTATTATAGACAGCTGAGTTAGGTAGAAATATTATAGGCAGTCAGATAGGGCTAGGTCCTCAAGAGAGTTAGGACAAAGGTAAAACACACCACAACTGTGGTCAGAGACACATCTGTTGGAGAGCAGGCCTCAAGATAAAAGACAAGATGACCAGACCTGTATACTTCCCCAAAGGACAAATATTGGGCCTAATGAAGTCTAAATAGGCATCAGTCAACTTGGTGGGTGACCAGGACCTTTGTACCCACCATTTCCTGGAAAAGCCTTTGTTCCTTCCATCCACACCTGTTACATGACTTGTTTTCCAGCTGGACCACTATTACCTGAGTGACTATACTTGTAACCTAATTGGTTGGTCATGGCTATGGTCCATGTTGTAACCATGTGGGTTTTACTCCATAAAACTCCCCTGTAAAGTGGGGTCTCCAGCTACCCATTTGGGACCCCTCCTGCCTCTCAGGAGCTATCTTATGAATAGGATCCTTCCCACTCTTAACCTCTGTTCCTAGAATTTCATTCTTTGATTTTTGAGAACATGAGCTCAGTGTATGAGACATCTAACAGGTTGGGAGATACATTTCATATTTCATTTCCTGTATCAGTGTGTAGAGGATAGTGATAGCTACTAAAACTATTGTATAGGAATTATCTGGTCCAAAATGTTAATAGTGGCAAGGTTGAGAAACTCTTCTGTATGTGGATATCTTATTCAGTCCCTAACAGGTCTCAGTGGAATAAGCTAGTAGTTTTCCCACTTTAAGTGAGCTCTTGCAAAGTTGAGCCACATGGTTGAGGGGGCTGTGCCATTGAGGTATGTCCATGCCCCACGTGTGGACTTCAGCTGCCTTCTTTTTCCCTACCAGCTGTCCTGTACACCTTTTTTCACCTTCCCTTCTCCTCCTGTTTTATTTTGCTTCTCTTGTTTTTCCTTCTTGCTGAGTTCTGTGGGAGGGCCTGTGTGCTGCAGGCCCCACTGGATGTCAGTGATCCCTGCTTCTGGCTCCTAGAGCTAAAGAGTCTGATGAGCAGGCTGGGTCATTCCCTCTTTTCCCTGGGTAGGGCTGCATGGCCTCAACGGTTCACCTGCCAGGATTAATTCGGGGAAAACAATGATGTAAAGTTTAACCTCTCATTGGAGAAACGCTGAATCAAGGGAGCAAGTGAGGTTAATTACCAAATCTGATTTAGTCACCAGAAAGTTTTTTTCCCCAGAGCATCTGAGGGAGCTTGGGCAGGGGTGGGGATGCTAGTCCTGCAAGAGTCACCATGCACCAGGAGGATGGGCACAGCTTGGTGTGGCTTCAGCACAAAGGTGGCTGGGCTGCTGGGGCTAAGGAGAAGTGGGTAAGACCTGGGTAGGCCTCCTTTCCTCAAGTGCTGATTTCTGTTAACCTGTAGGTCTTCTTCAGGCAGGCTTCTCTGGCCTCCCAGGCTAGGAGGCCCTTTACAACAGGCTTCCGTCATCCTCATGCTCAAACTACAGCACTTTGCACGTTAGACTTCTGTAATCAGCATTATAACACTTTGTTTCCTGTGTTTTCCCCGCTGGTCTAGAGGTTTCCCTAGTGTAGAGACCATGTCTGTCTTGTTCCCTGGGTCACCAATGCCAAGTTCAGTGTTTGGTACCTGATGGGCACTCTACGGCCCTGTATTGATTGGCTGTGAGGGGCTTTGGCAACCAGGATCCAGTGTAGGCACTGCACACCCATCATGAGGACAGGGCTCACAGAAAAAGCGGATAGGTGCATATAGAAAATGGTCAACAGAGAGCTGGCTGTGCCTCAGCCTACATGCTAGGCTCCTTCATCAGGTGTTTTCTCTTGCATTCATTCTCAACTTTCCTCACATGGTTCCCATGGAATCAGAGCAGAAGGACTGAAAATTGCTCCAGGGGCCCTCAGGCGCCAAAAGTCACACTTCTTCCCTACTTCTGGGATTGTCACTTTTTATCAAAGAAGTAAAGGGGCTCTTAGAAGCCTTTGCACTCCAAGGCAGGCTCCAACGTGTCAAGGCTCTGAAGTGTGCCTGATGGTTCACTCCCAGCAAGTCCTGTTTGTACAAGTCAGCCCAGGGGCCACAGCATGGGGGATGGAGGAGGGTTAACGATTCCTGGCTTGGCCCAAGAATAATAATAACTGAGCGAACTTTATTGAGCCAAGTATGGTGGCTGAATTCTGGCTATTATCTCATGTATATGCACTGCCTTATTTTTTATCTTCACAGCAATCTTATAAAATTACTACCATTGGTTTCATTTTACAGATATAAAAAAACGGAGGCCTCTAGAGATTAAATATCTTGCCCAAGGTTATTCTGTTCAGTAAGAAGCAATGAGTTCCTTCTCAGATCTGGCTGACACCAAAGCCCATAGTTTTGAAAACCTCTTTGCTAAAAAGCTCTTAGCCTTCTTGAAGAACCCTACCTGTCACCTGCTGGAGCAGAGAAAACTTCTCAGCAGCCAGAAAAAGCCCAGATGTCTCATGTGAATGTGGCGATTGAAAGGAAGAGAGAAGGAACCCCGGCAATGACCATCATTAATTAAATAAGAGTAGCTCTTCTCATGTTATCTTTGCAGCATGCTGTTAACTAATTAAGCCACATAATACTCTGCTGGGTCGCTTTTGTCATTCCATCTAGCAAATGAAAAAACTGGGGCCCGGACAGGCAGAATGCTTTAGACAGGGCCACCTTATTATCAGGGGTGGCCAGGAGTGGGGAACACGCAGACACAAGGATCAGTCACTCCTGGGCCTAGCTGGTGACATGTTTCTTGTGCCAGTAATGTTCACTGCAACCCGGGACAGTGCGTTTCAAAGATGGGGCACTAAATTATATATTTATAGGCACTTTAGTTCTAAGTTATTAGTTTATTTATTTATTTGGGGGGAAGACCTTGTGTCTGTTAAGAAAATACCTCTTCCTGTCAGTTTTCTTACATGGAAAATGAGTCAAGATCATGCCTATATCTGCTAGTAGTGGTTGTGAAAAATACACCTTGGGGAAATCAGATCAGAAGGATCATCTTGATTTTAGAAGATAATTGTCTCATTCCCTGAAGCGAGGGGGCTTTAGTTTCTGACAGTTTAAAAGCTCTGCGGAAAGGAAAGAGGGGAAAGCTAAGAGTGGTGGCTACAGCTTGGTGAATATTGCTAATCCTTGCAGAGGTCCTGCCTGGAAGGATTTCTCCATCTTGCAGCTGAGGACACTGAGGCTCAGTGGGTTTGGTACTTAGTTCAGTGCCATTCAGTTATTAGGTGGGAAAGTAGCTTCCTTTCTTTATGGAATAAAATGAAAACCAACCAAAACACAACCCTAATACCAACAGATTACACAGACTTTTCCAGCATTGTCAGTATTCAATTTCTAACAGTGTATGTTATGGCAGAGACCTCTCATTGTACCTCCCTACGTTGCTTGTGTTTTGATTTATGTTCGTTTTCTTTTCTAAACACAGGAACCCAAAATTAATAAATTAAACTTACATTTGGGAAAACAAAGTTGTTATCCATCCCCTTATCAACCCTAGAGTCCTTTCTTTTCCTGGCTGGAGAAACCTAGTTCTCTTTCTCCAACTTCTGGCTCAAGTGTGGAAGCCAGACCTCAGGAAAGACAAGGGAGTAAGCACATGGCCAAAGAGGTTGGGTCTCAGAGGCCAGTATCAGGGCAGTGATAAGGGTGTAAACAAGGAGCCTGGCACAGGCAGGCAGGGGATATTAGTCCAGCTGGCAGCGGCCAGTGGAAAAGGGTTAGCAGTTGAGTTATGACAAACATGCCAGGCAGGGAGGTAGTGACAAATGAGTTCTGTCTTAGAGTTAGGGGAAGGACCAGGAACAAATGTGTGTGTGTGTGTGTGTGTGTGTGTGTGTGTGTGAGAGAGAGAGAGAGAGAGAGAGAGAGAGAGAAGGAGGGAGGGAGAGAGAGGGAGAACACGAGCTTTGTACCTTTGGATATCCATATATGCTTAGGGCCTATAATGTGGCGCTTAGTGAGATAATTTAAAGAGAGCTCACTGTGCAGGAGGATCTTACCAACAGTGAACTCTCAGTAGTCAGTGCTATCAAGGCATTGCAGCTTTGAATAATTCCAAGAAAAATGATTGATTTGGAATGTCATTATTTTGCCACCCAAAATGAAATAATGTTCAAACCCTTAGACAAAAGGCTGAGGGGAAACCTTGCAATGGATGAGGCAGGCCGATGATATCTCAACTTGAATCCATTTTAATGCAACAAGAGTAGCAATCAGGCATTTTGTACCTCCTAATGTGCTTCAATAAAAATGTACTTAATTTTTAAACAAGAGTTCCAGGATAACAAAATGGAGAAATAATAGTCTTTTCACTGAATGGTGCTGGAACAACTGGGTTATCTGCATGCAAAAGAATACATTTGGATCCCTTACCTCACAAGACATACAAAAATTAACTTCAGCTGGATCATAAGCCTAAATTTAAGGGCTAATGCCATAAAACTGTAGAAAACTAAGGTTAGCTCTTTGTTAATTTGGATTAAGCTACAGTTTCTTAGATCTTACAACAAGAGCAATACAACAAAGGAAAGAATAGATAAAACAGGTATCATTAGAGTTAAAAACTTTTGTGCTTTAAAGAATACCACCAAGAAAATGAAAAGAAAACCCACAGATTGGAGAAATTTTGCAAGTAATATATCTGTAAGGGACTTCATCTGGAATATATAAAGAACATTTACGACTCAATAATAAGACAACCCAACTAAAACATGGGTAAGGGATAGAAACAATTCTCCAAAGAACATTTCTCCAATAAATTCACAGATAGCCATCAGTGAAATGCAAATTAAAACCACAACAGATGCCTGTCACACTCACTAGGATGGCTGTACTAAAGACATAATAAATGATGTGTTGGTAAATACATGGAAAAATTGGAACACTGCACACTGTTGATGGCAACATCAAATGGTATAAGGGCTTTGGAAAATAGTTGGCAGTTCCCCAAATAGTGAACTATGTGGTCTAGCAATTTGTAGGTATATACTCATATGAAAACATGTTTATACAAAAACTTGTACATAAATGTTCACAACAATATTATTAATCACAGCCAAAAAGTCAAAACAACCGAAACGTCCATCAGCTGATGAACAGATAAACCAAATGTTATTTGACCATAAAAAGGAACTAATACTTATTACAACATGGGTGAATTTCAAAACATCACGGTAATTGGAAGAAGTCTGTTATAAAAGATCAAAATGCTGTATACTTTCTCTTACATAAAATGTCATGGAACAGAGTGATTAGAGAAGAATCCATTCAACGGAGCTTCTCCCCTTTTAAGACCCCTCTATCACATCTCTTTTGAGACTGTGAAAGCATCATTTGTGAATATGGATTTGTTGAGTGAGAATTGTGAAATGAAAGTAATTTATATTGGGAGATAACAGTGTAAGAATATAAGCATAGGGTTTACTTATCCCTTTGCATGATTTTCTTTTTCTTTTCTGTGTTTTGGGGGGGTGTACAGGGGATTGAACTCAGGACCTTGGCTCTTTGGAGGCAGGCATGGCACCACTGTACATGATTTGATAAAGAATCTAAAACATAGATTTGCATTGAGAGCGTGTCCAAGGGGGGAAATTATCTCAATACTAAGTAAGAAATATCTCTATGGTATCCCTGAACACTATCAAGTTGGCTTGGGAAACCCCTATGGAAGATGGGGACATAGAATATACCTACAGAGGGTCTGGACTTATAATAGATCAAGCTCCTAGAAATTACTTCATTTGGAATGTTCCAAATATGGCTTAAAATGGGAGTTAGCTTTATAGACCTTGGAATTCCCCAAAGTGCAGGAAAGCTTACCCAAGGAGCTCAGGGAAGGTGCTTGAGCTTGTCACTACTGTTCTGGCATAGAATGGAAGATGGTGGGAAAGGAATTGTATTCCTTATCCTGAATCAAGTGACCCTTCCCTCATTTCTTCTTTTCTTAGCAATAAGAACTAGGAGGGCTTCTGTAATGCAACAGTTACATAAGTGAATAAAACAGGATCCCTTCCCTTCCCTTAGGAAGTTTTCAATCTAGTAAGCATGTTTAATATATATACACACACACACATATTATAGGACAAAGAAGATATTAATTCTGCAGGTAAGGGAAGGAAAGAGTTTCCATGAAGAAATGTTTTGCATGTAGGGGTTAAGGTATGAATATGATTGTGATAGGTGAATGCTCCAGAAACAAATTCCAGAAAGAAGAGCATCTAGTTAGCCAATTTGTTAATTGCCCAGGATAATGCAAGATCTGTACTGCGCACAAGGACAAAAAAGCAGTGAGGAAGCCTTGTACATACTGTGCTTAGTAATGTTGAATAGCTCTCTGCAGCTCATGTGCGTGTGTGACTTGTGTGTGTTCATGTATGTATATGTGTTGGGAGCTGTGGTGCTGGAAGGTGGGTTACAGCCAGACTGTGGAGGACCTACATAGAATGTCGTACTAAGAACTAATTAAGGGGAGGGAGCATGACTTGCCCTCACACCCTGGCTCTGCTTCTAGCTTTGAAACTTTGGGCAAGTTACTTACTCTAGCAGTCTCAAAGCTTTCACATCTGGTGAAATGATACATCAATGCCTAAACTGAACAGCTACAAGAATAATTATAATGTTTATAAATCATCTCTCAACTGTTTTTGGCTTTCAGTGGACCCTCAATAAATAGTACACATTACTGTTTCTCGGGCTATTGGGAATCCTTGGTGGTTTGGGGAAAGACATGGCTGAAAGGCTTTGGGTTTTGAAGAGATCATTGTGGAGGCCATGAATGGAAAAATGGAGAGGGTGGAAGGGTTGGGTGGGGTGCTTCATGGATGGGGAGGCAGTGAGAAGGTGGGAGCAGCAGTCTAGGGAAGAGAGAAGGACCCAAACTAAGACAGCATGGGATGGACAAGCAATAGTTAAAGTGGCAAAGTGAGCTTGCTGACTATCTGGGTATAGGAGGTGAGGAAAGGAGAGCTTTCCAGGTGCAGAGCAGCTCCACACCCTAGGCCTTTCATACACATAAACAGGAAGGCTGAAGAAGGGCACAGGTGTACTAACACTAGAGAGAAGGGGCGGAGGAAGGCAGGAAGACAGTATGCTGAAGAGCAGGACCTTTAAGGAAGCCTACTGTTACAGAAAACAAGAACACCTCACTGTTCTGTGAGTATGGGGGAGGGGTAATAGGCAGCATATCCGGAGCCAATTCAATTTTAGAATCACCAGGGGAGGGGGAGGGTCTTGTACTTGCACGTTCCCTGAAGAGGCATTGTACTGTTAAGGGGCTTGTCTCACTTTTATCTTTATTAATCTAAGGTTTTGTTTTTTTTTTCCTGAGCATGGACTGAGAGAGAATCTCTATGACTCTTCCAAAGGCCAACTGCATTGGTGCCAATTCGCCTCCTTACCCTCCTCACCAAAGTTTTCCATGAAACGTACTCAGGTTCTTCAGGTCTAATTTTTCGGTAGTCCTGGGGAATGAACCCAGTTCCAAGCAATTACTGTACGACCAAATGCAGTTGTTTTTATGATTTTAGTTGAGAGTTATGGTTCATCTGGGAAGTTATTTCTTGATTTTCTACCCAGAAGTGTCAGGTGGTTTCCCACAGGGAGGAAGATAGAGAGACAATGGGAAAACGAAACTCTATCCTCTGGCTTTTCTTTATGAGAAGGTAGCAATCACAAGTCTTTGGTGGTTTAGACTTGAGGGACAATTCCAGACTTGTTTCTACTGTAGTAGGGAAACCAGGCTACTTAACTGGAATGATTTCAGGAAAATGGCTTCGTAGTCTCCAACTACCCTCTGTGGAGCTGGTGAGGCCTAAATATGTTTTACAATTTTTCAAAAGAAATTTTTCCTTGATCGCTTAGTTCAGTCATAAAGGGAATAACAAGCAAATATTTAAATATTTCTCTTTCAGTATAAGACAGAATTTGACAAATTGCTTGTCTGTCTGCTTCCATAGCACTGCACAAAGCTCTGTCATACTTGTATTTACCTAGGATCTAAACTGCATTTAGTGTTTCATAATTTGCATTGCATCTCATTGTCATAGGTTTTTGCTTTTTTTTTGCCAGATTCACATACTATTTGTACCTTTATTAATATTAACTTTAAATCGGTAGAAGAATCTTTAAGATTTAAATAAAGCATTTAAAAGTGTACATACTTCTGTTACGGTTTACAGCTGGGTGCCCCCCACAGACTTTTACTCAGATTGGATTACCAGGCGCTACAGCTGGCTGGCTGTTGGCAGGTGGGGCTTGGTTAGAATGCGCCCACTGGGGGCCTGACCCGGAAGTCATATCTGCCTCTCTGGCTCCTCCCTTCACCCTATGCTCCCTGGTTTGCACAGCATGAGCAGCTTCCTACAGGAACTTCTGCTTCTGTGGCAGGATCTTCGGCCATGCCATTATTTGGACTGAAACTTCTGAAACGTGAGCCAAAATAAACCTTTCCTACTTTAAGTTATGTCAGGTATTTTGTCCTAGCAGCAAGGAAAATGACCTTGACAATTTCTGTGGGCATAAAACTGATACCACTTGCCGAATTTGGAAAATTATCATCAAACAAAATAATTAAAACTGGGCTGGGGATTTAGCTTGGTGGTTCCGCCACCTCACGAGTGCAAGGTCCCGAGTTCGATCTCTGGGAACCAAAAAACAAAACAAAAACACCACAACAGTATTCAATTTAAAAATGGGACACCAGATTGCTGAAAGCTTTGGGTCTGATGCCTTTCTCTCTTTTCCACAGAGAAGATTAACAAGCATTAAAGAGGTGTTAAAGATGGACTAGCTCCAAGCTAAGACTTTTTTTTTTTTTTTTTTTTTTTTTGGTACCAGGGATTGAACTCATGACCTTGTGATTGTGAGGCAGGCGGTGGAACCACTGAGCTAAATCCCCAGCCCAAGACTTTCTTGCTATAGGAGGGCTTGTGGAACATTGGAAAGGGAATACCATTCTTGGCCCATAGTTTTGCACTACTGATTTCAGAGTTTCTACACTTGTCAGTGTGGGTGCCACCAGGGTCGTCCTACCAGTTCAGGAAGCCCTGATTCCACTATGGTTAGCCATGAATTTTCTGTATCCCTGCTAAACTGAATTCCTTGATAGCAACGGGTTCTTCTTGGTGCCTTCTGCACTACACATGATGAATGCTTGGATACAGTAGTTCATGGAGGAACAAAGTGATAGCAAAGAAAAGCCTTCTTCAAGAGCAAAAGACAGGGCAAACTCTTTACTGTGAGGTATATGGGAAAAAGTGCTGGAAAGCCTCGAAGTCAAAAAGGAGTCAAACAGAGCCACCCAAGAAGAGGGAGGCTGTGAATTTCTAGGGTAAACCACAGGGCACAATGTTGTTGCCTGACGTGGTCTTTGCAGACAGAATGATGCAGTGTTAATGACTTATGTTTTAGAGTTAGGAGGTTCTAAAGTCAATCTAGACTCTACCAATTACATGAACTTGGGCAAATCACTTTTCTTTTGTGGGCTTAATTACTTCCTGTAAAGTGGTGACAAATCCTCCTTTACAAAGACTTTTACTGTATTTTTAGAATGGGGGAGGGTTGAAGAGGCTGGAAGCAAAAGACTTTGCTATTAGAGGATATCATTCAGCTGTCAATAGTCTGTCTGTCTGTCTGTCTGTCATCTATCTATCTATCTATCTATCTATCTCTATCATCTCTATCCATCTCATATTAGCCTCAGTAATGTTTGACATTATTACCATCTTGTTTTGGTAGAACAGTCACTAATACTGTAGTTACTAGCACATTCTATGCATTCAATGGATGTTTATTGATTGGAAGAGTTACATTGATCTGTGATTTTTTTTTTCTACAGGAAATTCTTTCCCTAGATTTCCATGTTGGGAGCATTTCTACTTTAATTTCAGGGGGAAATAATTTCATCATTCAAACATGACTATAGCTATCAAAGGCCCAATGTTGTCTTGCCTGAGAGCCGGCCAAGGCATGAGGAAACAGAACTCCACTTTGCCTCTGGTCACAGCTGAGGCCTCAGTGGTCTGTGACGCTGTGGTGCTCAAAGGCAAGATGACATCAGCTGCAGGCATTCTGGTTACTTGAGAACCAGTAGTAGTACAAAACAGAAAGATTTCACCGGGGAAGGGATGAGTTCCTTATCAGCTCAACCCATCCCACCTCCTTTTGTGGGAATGCTCTCCTTTTCACCCTCATCAGCATGAAATTTGCATCAACATAGGATCACCACCACCCCCAAGTCACCCTACACTCCTTCCTATTATTGTGTATACCCAATAAACAGTGGCTAGCTTGGAGAGTCCTTAATTTTTGCCCTCTTTGAGGCCCTAACTTCCTGGCTCCCCATATGCTTTGAAATTATGCAAGTCTCTAATGTCTTTTTTTCTTTAGCCCTCTTTGCCCACTTTCTAGGCAGTTGGAGGGAATTGGCCTCTGATACTTCCCTATGTATACGCCATTATATTTCTAGATATTTAAGTCAGTAGCTTTGATTTCTTGATTTATTGAGTATCTACTAGGGTTAAGGCATTATGTGAGGTGCTGGGGTTGGAAGAGTAGGGGGATCTTGATAAGCTAGACCTAAACACATCTCTCAACGATGGTGGAGATAAAGGAATCAGGAAAACTTGTCATGTGTCCAACTTTCCACTCATCTGAAGGTATGGCTTGCACATGTTTTTTTTTTTTTTTTTTCGGTATCAGGGATCGAACTTGGGACCTTGTGCTTGTGAGGTACATGGGGTATTTTAATGTGTTTTGACAGCACTATGACAAACCTATAAAGTACATATAATCCACAACCACATGAACTGAGAAAAGGATGCGATTGAGAGTAGGCTATGTGAATGCCTACTTTGGAATTCACATTATTTGTGAAAAGTGGGAAGGAATAATACTTGTTTTGAATTCTGTTACGATTCTCCCACTCTTGATCAGCTGTCTGTTAGAGGAGTGAAGTGACCAGGAATAAGAATTCCTGACAGGGAAGATGGCTGTTGGCTACATCTTTTGGAAGCCAACTCACAGCTGAGTGAGCTGCTTCTACTGAGTGTGGGCTGTGCTTTAGATATTCATGTGTCTATTTAAAGAATGGTTTCAAAAAATTCTGTGACTCTGCATTCACTGTGACTCATCAGTTCCCTGTTTTAGACTGTGAATGCACGCATGTGTGTATGTGTGTGTGCAGTGTGTGCATGTTTTGAAAGAAGAACTTTGGGCAGAAAGCACATTTGTACTTGTAAAAAGGTGTTTGAAGTGTGTGTGTAGGAAGTTTTTAAGAAATGTAAGCAAGTGTATATGCAGGAGTGTGTGTGCGTGTGCATAGTGCAGGTAGTGGGCAGATTACATGAGCAGCCAACCTCTTAGTGATTCATAGTAGAAAATGTAAAGTGTATAACTCTTTGAGAAGATACTTAGAAGGGGAAACATGCACACCTATGCTTATAGCAGCACTATTCATAATAGCTAAGTCTCGGAAGCAGCCTCTATGTCCACTAACAGATGAATGGATAAAGAAAAGGTGGTATTTACATACAATGGAGTGCTACTCTGCCATAAAGAAAGATAAGCTTCAGTCATTTGTAGGAAAATGGATGCACTAGGAGACCTTAATGTTAAGTGAAATAAATCAGACACACAAGCTTGAATATCATAAGGTTTCTCTTATATGAGAAACCCAAAGTATAAGTAGAAAAATAAAAGACAGATACAGGAATTAGGGAGATACAGCTTTCTCAGATGAGAAAGGGATCAAGAGATGGAGTGGGGAAGGGTAGAAATAAGGAATTGGAATGTGTTACTTGTATGTACCAAGTGCCTACGAGGAATGTAAATATTATATACTGCAAACATAAAAAAAGGAAAAAGATATAGAGTGTTGTAGGAGGTGATTGTTTTCCTTCCCAGCCAGCACACAGGTCTTTGAGGAGCCCTCGACTTTCTCCTTCCTTCCTTGTCTTGTTAAAAAGGGATTAGAGTCCAATTAAGCCATTTAATCCCAAGGTAGAAATTCACGTTTAAAAACAAGATTTACAGACTCTTGAAAAAAAAAATACATCAGTGCAAGTTGAGGTTTGTCCTTTCAAGTTGCCACCTGCACTTGAGTGAAACACAAAGTGTGTTTCAGCCCAACACCCATCATGCAGTTCTTCTGAATTACTTTGCCTCATACCTCTGCTCCTTCATCTTTCAAAGTAGCCTTCAACCTAGATAGCCACATTCCATCAGACGTACTTCAGCTTCTGCATGGCCACAGTGCATCTTGGCATATTTCTCTTCAGTAGCAACTCAGTGGCCAGGGTTAATAATGGTGAAGGGAAGCCAGGGGCAAGGGGGAAAAATGAGAACCAAGATACAGCATGTAAAGGTGCAAGATCCGAATAGTGAATGTAACAGTATTGTACACCTAAAAAGTACCGATAAACTCAATGAAAACCAAAACCAAAAATAGTATGCAGAGCTAATGATTATTGCGAGCTTAGAATATATTAGGCATCATCGCACTACACACTTCACATACATTTCCTCATTCGGTGCTCCGTAGGGAGACACCCAGGGCTGGCTGGGTGTGAGCCTGTTGTGGTCACCCAGGGCCATCACTTGCGTTTAATGCTCTGCTGTCATCCTCTTGAAATTTGTAATCATTTTTGAGTGAGGGGTTTGAAACTTCATTTGACACTGGGCCCAAAAATTACGTAGTCAGTTTGTGGTCTGTCCCGAAAACACTCAGTAAGCCACAGTTTCTTTTACTTCCTTTTTGATGCCTAATATATTCCCAGAGGATGGGATGGTGAGCCTCACACTGTGATGACCAAGCCACCTCTGGAAAATGGTGTCTCCATCTCTTTGGAGAAGTTCTTGAAGGGGCAGGAGCCATGTCATGGCACTTAGCATGGAATAGAAAAGTAGCTGCGAAGGGAGGCTATTATTAGGCGAGAGGATGGGAATAAAGGGGAAGGGGCACAACAGAGGGCAGTAGGAAAGACAGACACGATCCCAGTATGTTCTTGAATGAAAAGGACACAATGAAACAGTATTTAAAAAATTAACATGGCATAGTAAAAATATATATGGGAAAAAGAGAGTTTGGGCAAGTTGTCCAGCTCCTCTAGGACTCAGTTTTTTCATCTGTAAAATGGGGATAATAGTAATAGCTAACTCAAGATCATGCACACACAGCTCCAATACGCGGTACGTACAACCTTAGTTGGTATTCATTATGGGTGCTTAGTCAGTACTAAACAACAAATATTGCTCGTGACAGGATATGGATCCCTTGCTTATTTCCCAGGCCCCCTTTCTCCAGGATCCCTACCTGTCCAGCGGAGCTGGGGGCAAAGTCTGCCTTCCCCATGGGCTGGGTGATCACAGAGGGGTTGCTGGAGTTGATGAGCACTGGGGTGCTGATCTCCACCATGTGGCGCCCAGAGGGAGAGTGGACCATCCGGTTGAGAGTGTTCAAGGCTGTTGTAATGGAGAACTGCCCGGGTCCCTTCCTTCTGGACCCTGGGCCCCTGCGGAGTGTAGGTGTGTTGATTGTCTTGCCTCTGGGGGGCGACGCCACCAGGGACAGACTTTTTGTGCGGAATGACTGACGCCCTTTGTTCTTCTCTAGGAGGTGTCTTGCGGTGAGGTTTGGCTGAAAAGACAAAAGGTCCGATAAGAAATTAATCTTTCTGATCTAATGTGAGTAGCTAAGTCCCACCCAGGCCAGTCAAGAGCCAGCTCAGACACCACTTCCTTAGTACTCAGTTCAGGTGACCATTCCTGGGTCAGCGTAAGAACAGCTTCCACTTTTCATCAACACGTCCCAATTACTGTGTTCTATCAAGTGATTCTCCTGCACGTCCCCTTTTACTATGGTCTGAAGGGGTGGGGTTAAAAGTAAACCTCAGTACTCTTCCCCAGCCCAGGGTACTCTTCCTTTATCTGGTTCTCCCAGCCATGTTCACCCAATGGACCTTCCCCTCTCCCTTCCGTCACAGGGAGGCCTCACTGGGGCGCTGCTCACCCTCAGAGCCCAGCAGCCCCGCCAGGTCTTTTCCGTTCACATTGTAATTGCTCATTTGCTTTTCACTTGCTGCTTGGTCTGCTGGCCACCTGGGAAGGGGCGCTTTCATTACTCTGTCCTATATCCCAGAGTAGATACTTCGAGAGTATTTGTGGAAAAATGAGTGAGTGAGGTTCAGGTTAACATATTTGATAACTGAGCCAGAATGTAAATGCATTCGGGACCCTGAATCCTGTCCTAAGACTTTTACTGCTTCCTTTCAACACTTTTCTGTCTTTATCTTTTTTCCTTGTCCTGTACTCCTTAGTCTGTGGTGTGCTGGTAAGGCGGCTCTCAGAAAAGGGACTGGGTGGAAGTCTCAATTTGTAGAGTTTACCATTCGCCAATGGGTTTAATAGTTGACTAGCAAAATTCTTAGAAATGTAACAACTGGTTCTTTCCAGCTAGTACTAGTCAGATCCAGCGCATGACTGTGTTGTTATCTGCCTTCTCCTCTATGTTGGGAAGTTTCCACCAGAAATACCTGTTGAATACCCTACCCCCGAGGGCCTCTGTGGGTTCATTTCCTTTGGAAATCTGAGATATGGTGACAGATGAAGGGTTCATATTAACCCTTCAATTTCAGGACAATTAGTTAAGTTTCCATTATAATCATCCACAATTGTTCTCTAAAAACCACACATCTCATTCTAATTTAGAGATTCAACAGTGGAGGTAAAAAGGATTTTTCCCACTTCACAATTTTCAAAATGACAACGCGCGGAGGATTAAAAGAACTGACATAGAGAATTTGAAAGCATGTAGTACTCATCAGGTAGGGGGGTGGGTATTATTATGACGTCCACTTTAAAGATAAGAGAGCCGAGATGTAGGAGTGACATAACACAGTCAACGTGTAAACCACAAAACCACACAGTGTCCTACGATAACAGACAGTGCTGCAGTGTAACAGAGCGACCGAGGGGGGTGGCTGTCAGACTGGGGTCTCAGGAAGACCCTCAGAAGATGACACTGAAGCCGAGGCAACGAATGACACGTGGAAATAGCGGGAGGATCGCGTCACGCAGGAGGGCTATAAGCCAGCGGAGAAGAGGAAAAGAGCTCGGCCTGTGTGAGGAAACACAGGAGAAAGAAATAGAAGGATGGCACAGGGTAGCTGAGAAGTAGTAAAAGGAGAGGCCTCACAGATAGGCAGAGATTAGGTCACACAGGGACCGCCAGGCTTCAGTTTTAAGTGTCACAGGAAGCCCTTGGCAAGATTTGGGTAGAGGAATGACAAGATCTGATTTATGCTTCGAAACGCTCACGTTACAGTCTGCTAGTTTCTTACAGTTAAACACATCCTTAGCCTCTGGCCCAACAATCCTACACCTAGGTAATTTCTCAAAAGAAATTAAACGTATGCACATTCAAAACACTGCTGTGCAAATGTTTATAGCAACTTCTTTTCTCTCTCTCTTTCTCTGTCTCTCTCTCTCCCTTTTCTCTCTCTCTTTCTTTCCTTTTCCCACCCCCTCTTTGTCCTTCTTTTGGAAATGGGTCAGCCAGGCTGGCCTCCAACTCACAGCCTCAGCCTTCTGAGTAAATAGTAGTTTTAGTCATAGTTGTCAACAGTGGCAAATAACCCAGTGTCTTTCAGCTATGGAATAGATAATGAAATAATTACTTAGAAATAAAGGCACAATGCATTCTCAGCCACATTAGCAAAGTGAAAGAAGCCAGCCTCAAAGAGCTACGTTCTGCCTAATGCTAAGTGAAATAAATCAGAGAAAGTTAAATATCACGTTTTCTTCTAATACAAGAAACTAAAAGTATAAATAATTTAAAGAGCAAAACAAAAGAGAGATGGTAGGAAACAGGAAGGTAGAATCTGTGGCAATGGGAAGAGAATCTGAAGAAGACAGGAGAGAGCCAGGCAGGAGAAGGGGAGATGAAAATGATCAGGACACCACATGTCCTAGTTACCCAGGATGAATGTAATGGTTATGTATTGCAAACACAGACTGGTAATAAATTGAATGAAAAGGCTACATTCTGTTCGATCCATATATATAACCCTCTCGAAAAAGAAACCCACAGGAACAGAAGTAAACCAGTGGTCATCAGGTGTTGAAGTCGGAAGGTACTGATGCCATAGGGGCCTCGTGAGGGATTTTGAGGGGGAGCTGCGACTGTTCTGTATCTTGCATGTGGTGCACACAATTGCATACATTTATGAAAACTTAATAGAGCCAGACACCAAAAAAGCAAATGTTACTTGAACAAAATAAAAAAGCTTATTCTGGTCGTTGTTCAGAGATGCCAGAATGGAAGCAGGGAAACCAAGAAAGAAGTTACTAAAATTGTTTAGGTGGGCTCTGTTGGCTGCTTGGAGACCAGCGACCATGCCTTACATACCCGGGGCTCATCCAGTACAAGGACAATGTACATTCTTCGAATTGAGTGAGTAATCTTTTCTGCCATTTCTAGCTTTAGAGAAATGACTTAATTTTTCTGCTTTTGACCTAATTGTTCTGCCGGTGGGAGGGCACCGCCATCAGCTTTCCTATTAGCAGTGCTGACGAAGGGCCCTCTAGGCACTGCACCTGCCTGTCTGCTGCAGGTGCATTCGTGGCTCAGCTGCGGAATAGCTGCAGGTCTCGCAGATTTGTACCCACTCATTTACAGCAATATCCTTGAGGTTCGTTGGGCTGAGCAAGGCTCATCTAACCCAGGCAGGCCCTGTTGGAGAGGATCTAACAAGAACAGGGCATTAAACTCAGTGTTTGTTTTGCCACCTTTTATGCAGGTACAATTCAATAAATCAAATGATGCACTAACAGGAAAAGTTCTGTTTATGCCCCCCCCCAAAAAATTCCCCATAAGAAGCCTTTGTTCCTTCCAATTGCTTTGCACAGCACTGGTAATTCAAAACTTATTTAAAGAATTCTCAGCAAGTGCTAGTCTTAATGAAATTACTGAAGTCAAAATTTAAGTACTGCTTTCAAAAGCTCAATTTAGATTTCAGGTAATTTTTGAAAAGCAGGTTCCCAGATTAGGGCAACCACTTGATTATCTAATCCCCCTCCTAGCAATTAGGAGAACAAATGAAGCAATGGCTAGTTTGATGATAATTTTGAGGGTACTTGTAATCACTAATTTTAGAGGTAAAGTGGTAGGGAGAGTCTCCAAATGAATAATCATTAAATGTAGAAGTTTTGGAAAAAGTTTCAGAAATGGATCATAAAATCAGTGGTGCCTTGCCAGGGATTTAGCTCTGTGATTCCACTTCCTGCCTTGCCATCCCAAGGACCTGGGTTCAATCCCAGGTACAAAAACAAAAAAAAAAGAAAAAACAATCAGTGGTGACTTTCCCTCTTAGAGGTATGAAACATCATCTGAAAATTCAGGTGACTGTGCAAAGATTTCACATCTTCTACATGTCTGATCAGGAGCTAATTGTGCTGATCTCTGTCCTTGGAGAATTAACCACTGCCTCCCAATTACTGTTATTGTCCCACTCAGCAAATGTTGCTTGACCCAGCAAATGACTCCATTACAACTCCAACACATAAATCAGCATGTGGGGCTGCCCTTGATCCCTTCTTTGCTGCACTCCACTTTTGCAATTTCCCAATCCTAAGGATTCTATGTACATACGTACGAAGAGGTCCAATCTACCAGTGTAAGCCACAGTCATCTTGGACTGAGCCATACACCGGCCTCCTAACTGGTCTTTCTGGTTTTCTTCTCCTTCGTTTTCAAATTACTCTTCCCTCTGCAGCCAGAGCAGTCATTAAGAAACCCAAGTCTGATCAAGTCACTGCCTTACTTTTGCAATGGTTTCTACTGACCTTTTGGTTGAATCCAGACTTCTTATGACATGGCTGAGACAATATTCAGCAAGTAACCCATGTCTTCCTCTATTCTGCTCAGCTGACTTAGTCAGGAGGGTTTGGTGGCACATTCAGGCCCGTGGTCTAAGGATGGGAGTAGGAAGTATCGCTTTTGTGCTGAGGCATTTAATTGCTCATTCACAATCCAGTCCTTCAGTACCTCGGAAACTAGGATGCCACGTGTTCCAGAGAGTGCAGTTATGAGACGGGCTTGCCCTATGAGTCTGGGTTCTAACTATGTGAGCATGAGCCTCTTATTATCCTGCACTAAATATGTAGTGTGGGTGAGAAATAAACTTTCCTTTGTTAAGCCACTGAGACTTTGGTGCTATTTATTATGGAAGCATAATCTAGACACCTGGCTGTAAGGATGGCTTACAAAGTCACCCATGATGTATCTTGAGTTATTTCCTTGGCTTCATTTTTGTTACTCTTTTCTTGCAGGGAGGGGGTACTGGGGATCAGACTGAGGACTTTGTGCTTGCGAGGCATGTATGGCACCACTAAGCTAAATTTCCTGCTCTACTCACTTCTTTTTAAAATTCCAGGTCTGGAATTCTTTTGGATCCTTGGATACACTATACTTCCTCATCCCAAAGAACTATTGCACCTGCTACCTCCATTCCCTGAAATGCTCTCCCTCCGTACTTACCTATTTAACCCTAATCATCCATCACAGCTTGGCTCAAGTGGCATTTGCTGACCTCCTACCAAGGGAAATTGCACATCATAACCCCCTAATGGTTTCCTCTACCTCACATTATGAATCATTCATCATACTTGTAATTACTTGAATGTCTGTAGTTTCTGAGTGTAGGGACCCATATCTGTCTTACATCTTATGACTCAGCTCAGGACTTGATATAGCAGGCACACAGTGAAAAATTAGCTGCATGATTGACGGTATGTTTGAGATAGGGTCTCAATGAGCAGTTGGTTTTCTAAAAATTTTTCTGACCAGCTTCAAATAGCTTTTTAGTCATTCACTTGTTTTTTTTTTTTTTTCTTTCTGTGGTGCTAGGGATTGAACCCAGGTTCTTACACATGTTCGGAACCTAGTTTCTTACAGTTTTTGCAGAGTAGCTGTTCTGTGTTAGGATAGCTTGCGAAGTAACAACTGACACACCTGTCAGGTGTTCATAGAGGAAATAAACAACTGAGCGTTCAACTAATTGTTGAAATTTTATGGAGAGTATGGGTTTCTAGCCGAGCCTTATAAACTAAGTGAAATGTGAGGAGATAGCACTGGGTGGGTGTCCTGGGACGCGGCCGCAGGGAGAGGAAAGCATTAGGAACGAGAATATCTTTTCGTGCCAGCAGTGAAAAGAACAACCTTTCTTAGGTGACCTTTGTTGTTCTTTTCCATTCCTCCCTGCAGCTGTTCCATTCTTTCCGCGCTCATTGAATAGAGGGCACACAGAAAACCTCGACCACTGGACCGTGCTCCGGGTGTAACATTCACTCAGGAGCAGCTTTGGCTCTTAAGAATGGAGGAATTGGTCTCTCCTCATTTATGCCTCTTCTATGTTTGCCCTACCCTTTGCAGGGTGGAGACTACTACTTTTACTTCCTTGACAGCTCTCCAATTCTCACGTTTTAACGCTTTATGCATGGTAAGCACCTACTAAATGCAGCTGAACAATGAAACCTCTCTTTTAAATTTGTGATGATTTGCTTTGAGGTAGGGCGAGGTTCATAGCACCACAGATTATGTTATTATACTGAAGAAAGAGGTGGATGGCTTAGCAGGTTTTCTTTTCTTTTTAAAAAAATAGCTTAAAAAAACAAACTATGGAAGAAATAAAATATACACTCATTTCAGAACATTTAGAAAATACAAGTTGGCAGAACATAATGAAAGTCATCCGGCATCTCACCATCTAGTGATTACTACTATTAATATTTTGGTACACATTCTTCTAGTTGGTTGTATTTATACACACACATATATTTATAAAGCTAGTTTCACACAGTTTAACATTTTTTATTGTTGTAGAAAACATATATAAAATTTACCTTGTCAGTAATGTTCAGTAATATGAATTACAGTTCAGTAATGTTGAATATGTTTACATTGTTATGAAATAGATCTCTAGAACCTTTTCACAGTGTGAATTTGAAACTCTACATTCATTAAATAAATTTATTTTAACTTGACAGTGAATCACACATTTTTTCCATACTATCAAATACTCTGATTTTAAATGGAATATATTTTTCTATCACTATAATTTAAAAACTCAATCTTTTTTTTTTTTTTTTTTTTGATACCAGGGATCGAACTCGGGCCCTTGTGCTTGCGAGGCAGGCCACCGAACCGCTGAGCTAAATCTCCAGCCCTAAAAAACTCAATCTTGATTGTTGAGTATTTATATTATTTTAAGTTTTCATCGTTATACACAAGGTTATTATGAATATTTCTGCACATTTGTCCATGTATCTTTGCATAGTTATCTAAATATTTCCTTACCATAAACTCTCAACTGTGGAACTGCAGGAAAGTATATATTGTATGGTTTTTGATATGAGTTTATTTGAGTTTGGATATGAGAGATTTTGCCCATGTACCTCCCCAGCAGCAGAATAGAAATGACCTATTTTCCCACACTCTGCCAGAATTGGGTATTATTGTGTGGCATCTTTTCTTTAGGGACTTTAGATAATTCTGAAACAAGACTTGTGTGAAGTAAGAATTTCTCTGAGGCCTCACTGAGGCACATACAGATTTCCCAATCAGCTTGGATCAGATGTGTGGACTTGTGACTCACGTACCTCTACAAATAAGATAGGGAAGATGCCCACTTTGTCGCCTAACTTGCCTTCTGCCCAGTTCTCATCCACTCGGCTGATTACAGTGATGATATCATCCTGAAAGCGAAAGTCCCACAGTTAGCATTTAATCTCAGTTTTTAGGTGACAAAGGCTTTCTTTCAATGGACATTAGTCTGGGGTCCAAGCAGTTTATGATGAAAAGGATAGAGCTCTTGCATGATTTTTTTTTGTTTTGTTTTTTTTTTTTTTTTTTTTTTTTT
>NW_022900915.1:11935857-11950480 GCF_012274545.1 Fukomys damarensis
TGAGACAGGGTCTCACTATGCAGTTGAGACTGCTCTGGAACTCACTATTTAGCCCAGGCTGGTCTCGAACTCAGAGCAATCCTCCTGCCTCAGCCTCCCAAGTGCTGGGATTACAGGCGTGAGCTACCACACCTGGTTTCTTGCATAATTTTTAAAGGAAATCTTTCTGCTAAGAATAGTTCCTGCTATGAACTTTTTCTATAAAGGGCAGTATTTGGTTCACTAAGACTACACAAGGAGTAGAAATAATTTGGAGAATCAGTAGAATTAATAGGAAAAATTACCAGTATTTGTAATTTTCAATCACCAGCATAATTTTAACTTTTCATCTAAATTAATCTGATGGAGAAATAAAAATGGAAGCCATATGGAGACACACTTAGCTTGGCAAAAAGAACAAATTTCATGCTCATTGTGAAGCCTTTTCAGAACCTAATCAATTTAATATATTATAAAAGCTTTTTATTCAAGTTTTTCTTATTATAAAGGATTATATTTAAATTTGTGCAAATATTTGAAAATACAGATAAAACAAGAAAAGATTTCTATTACCATAAAGATATGAACATTTTTAAACAGCTTGGCTAACACATTTTTCTCAGATTCTTTTGTATCAAGGTAAAATGTATGTACATATAAATATATTGATTTAAAATGATTTTCTAAAAGCACACATGAAAACAATAGCATATGTAAGTCTTAGGGATGGAGGTGGGAAAAATGTTACATTTGACTATAGACATAAACCCTGCATCTAATTTAAGGTACAGAACCTACTCAATACCCAGAAGACACCTTCATGCCTTTTCTCACCCCCAGCAAAAGGTAAGCATTATTCTGATTTCTAGTGCTATATTTTCATTTTGTCTGTTCTTCATACAAACAAAGCCATACAGGACGCAGACCGATTGCCTAACGTGACATCAGGATAATTTTTCCATGTGCATACATGCTCACCAGCATATTCATCCACTAGAACCCTCTGGATTCTTCAACCTCTGTTTCATGCTCCTAAATATTTTACATTAATTTGAATCTAAATTTGCTACTGTACTGTACTTTTCTTAGCTTTCTGTGTCCTCATAATTTATGATCACACATTGGTAGGTTTTTATCTTTTTAATGCTTGCCCACCGTATCAGACCATAAACTCTATGTGTGCAAGACTTGCATCTATTTTATCTCTGGTGTTTCTATCACCTAAAACAACGATTTTACTTAACAGGTATTGAATATATATTTCTTGAAGGTGGGCATGCATGAGTAAATACATGAATGTATGAATAAATGTACAACTTACTAAGACAAAGCAATAGGGAAAGAGCAGCTTTGGGAGGGAGGATATTGAGCAATGTTGAGTTTAGGAAGACTGAAAGATTTCCTAGTGAAGACTCAGCATTCTATAGCCTTCCAGAATGGACCAAACCTCTTTGTGGCTGTTTTACCATAATTTTCCATTTATGTATCTGTTTGTGCCATTAGATTGCCAGCTCCATAATTTATCATCTTATCCCAGCGGCCAACCTGGCATATAGATGGGGTCAAGGCACGACTGAGTGGGGAATAGGTATCACTGTTTACAAATTCCCGAAGAGGGTCAGGGAAGTACACCACACTTCCTTCTTATATCTTCCTCCAGCTTTGTCAGAGCTCTGTGTCTAATGCCCAGAACAAAGAAAACACTCAGTAAATATTGGTGGAATTGAACAGGTTCTTCCTGTAACTACAGCCTAAGTACAACTTTGTAACTCAGACTATTGAATGACCTGAGCTTCCTTCTGCAGTGATAAGAAAATAATGTAGATCATTACTTTGAAATACAGTAGGCAGTGTGTTTTTCTGGTTTGAGGGACTCTGAAGTATATCACATTTCTGAAATTAGTAGAATACAAATATTTTATAAGACAGAAAACCTTTCTTGAGCTTTTGTAGCAGTGCTATTACTTATATAGATCTATTTGTTATGAGTATAAACAATGAAAATAACTCCAATGTTGGTTCCTATGAGAAAATTTGAATGTCTATGGAATAACACACACTGAATCCATAGAGTTAAAGCAGTCTAGATTTAGTAGAACTATCATTACTTGGCAAATGGTGAAGAATCATCCTATGAGAAGAAGAAGAAGGAGAAGGAGAAGGAAAAGAAAAGAAGGAGGAGGGGGGGGTGTGGGGAGGAGGAGGAGGAAGAGGAGGAAGAAGAAGAAGGCGGCCCAGGATAATTAATGTGCTTGAAAAATATATATTGTAGGAGGTTATCTATGTATAAAGGTATGATTATGCTATGTTTGGAGTGTTTTGAATACTATGTTTACAACAAAATAGAAGGTTGTGGATGAGTAGAATTAGGTGACCATAACTTAGGGAGCAAGAATGCCCTTGCAGGTACATTATTAAGAGGTAGGGCTGCTGCTTTGCTTAGCATGATATCAAACAATGTTTGTAATGCTCTATCCACATATTTTTTACTCTTGCTACTCTATCAGGAGAACAGTAAATGTTCTTCATGTTCTGTCTTCAGAGCCTGCAAAGAAAGTGCTCAAAAATACTTATTTTTTGAAGTTGTAGTAGAAAAGGCTTAAAGATTTTCCTAAATACCTAACTAGACTGCTCTACAGGTTTCATTTCTATGTAGTTTGGATTATCTGCACATATAACATACATATGTGTATGCACACATATACACTTATACATATACATCATGTGTAAATATATACACCTTTTACAAATCAGCAAACATTAAACAATCAACTCTTTGTTCTGCCATAGTCTCTGTGTAGTCTCTGATGACTTTGGTGGCCATCCAGAATCTTACCTTGAGGAAGGTCAGGCAATCCTGGTTGTCACGCTTGTCCTTGTTTCGTAGGTCGAAGTTATAGAGGGCCCTGCAGAGTGGGGGTGGCTGGGGCAGCTGCTTGATGACTTCTACGGAGCTGGTGGGGAAGATCCCATTGACTCCATTGATCTCCCCCTGGTACCAGTTCTCATCCAGCTGTCTCCGGAGCAAGATGACATCTCCCTTATTAAAACTTAGGTCACCAGGGTTTTGACCTCGGTAGTTGCATAAGGCCTTCGCTCGAGGCACCTGCAGTGGCCCAGACCAATAAAATACGTACTTAGCTTAGATGCTGGAGGGGCAGAAAATATAACATTAATAACTAGTTGCAAAGCATAACCCATGTGCTAATTGTACTTGTGCATGATCTTATTCACTCTAGGGAGTCCTCTGAGATAGACACTCATTATCCCTACTTATCAGATAGGGTGACTGAGACCCAGAGTGGTTGAGTAATTTGTATAAGGTGACAGACACAGCTGAAAAATGGCAGACAAAGAATCTTAACTCAGGCTACCTGATTCTAGACCCAGGAACAAAATTTTGGGCTTGACCCTCAACTTTGTGAACTTGAGTGACTCTTTCTGAGTCAGTGACTCTGAGCCTGTACTGACTTCGAATTCTGGCCTCACCTCTTTCCACTTGTTTGAGTATAGTTAATCTTAAACTGCATTCATTTATGAAATAAGATATTAGTAGAATACCTACCTCATCAGGGTTGTAGTGAGCAATGAAAATATCTGTAATGCATCTAACAGCTTGCTTACCACATAACATGTGCTCAATAAATGGCATCCTTATTATCATCGTTCTTAATGGAAAGCTAATGATATCAGTTCTACCTGCCCCTCAGTGTTGTTAGGAAGAAAATGGAGAAGAAAACCACCTGAAAATAGAAAGTGCTACCATACATGAGAATGGTGGAATGTAGTTTGTCTTCAGCCTTCTCTAGAAATCATAAACTCCATGAATGTTTGAATCATTAGGAAGCTCAAATAAAATAATCAGTCAGGAGTTAATCATTAGTTTAAAAAAATCATCTGTCAAATAGCCATCTGTCTACATAGTTAATTTACTCAAATGCATTTTTTTTTCCTAACCAAAACTGGCTTGTCCCCAGCAAATGGCCTTACTCTGGTCTTGCTTGAAGTCAGCTTGGCAAATTAAAAAGTGCTAACAGCTTAGGTTTAATTGAAATAGTATTTTATTTTGTGCTTTCCTGAAATAGTAGTCTCCTCTCATTGTGGTAGTCTTGCTATTCATAATGGGATTTAGGGAAGCATTAAATCAGGTCTTTAAGCATCTTCCAACTCTGCAAAGTTTACTTGAAAAGGGAATTCCAAGTAGCTCAGGAATAGCGACAAGATTTCCCACAATTGTGCTGATGAGATGGAGTTGTGGGTACAGTAAAGAGAGCTTAAGTGCTACAAAACTACAGGAGCACAGCTCACCTGGGGAAACACATTGAATGATATTTATTTATTTATGTAGGTGCCAGGGATGGAACTTGGATCCTTGGGCTTGTGAGGCAGGTGGCAGAACCACTGAGCTAAATCCCTGGCCCTGAATGATTATTTCTAACTAGTGAGCATTTTGAACATTTAAAAAATTCCTTGGTGTTTAACTGTGTATCTAACTTTTCTTCCATGAAACAATTGCATTGCTTATGAAAATTAGATAAAACTGGTAAAAAAGAAAATGAATAATGCTGGGGTTTAAGGAGTGAAAGGTATGGAAAGAATTTAGGAAGAAAATAAACTGAATAAGATAAGCAAACTATGTAATTATTATTAATTTTTTAAGGAAGATATTCTTTTCTTGAGAAGTAAGCAGATAGAAATAGGCTAAGAGTAAAGGATTCTGGGAAATGACTCAAACCTGCTAGATTCCCAAATTTGGGAACATCAGGAAACAATAATTGTCCTTTCATATTCCTTCTCCTCAATTTTCCATTCTAATACAGACTGCATTTTTCTCTGTATACAACTGCCTAGAATATTGGTCAAGTTCTCCAGTCTCTTTGGCAGCTAAGTTCTGGCTAATGGAATGAAAGCAACCTTTAGGAAAGGTCCTTACTGAGAGTCTGATTTTCTCTTTCCTTCCTCTGCGCTACTCTGTGGAATGCAGTCATGGTTCCTGGTGCTTTGGCTGCCATCTTGAATAAGGAGGACCACAGCCAATCCTAGGAGGAAAGGCCCAGCTTGCATTGCTGCCATACTCATCCCGGGCCACTTCACCTCCTGACTTTTGTCTGAAAGCTACATAATCTTCCATCTTGCTTAATGTATTATTCTTTTAGATTTATAAAATGGAAAGAAAAGAAGAATGAGAACACACAGAAAAATACTATTCAAACCACTTTTGCTTTGCCTAATGATAATATCAGTAGCTAATATTTATTGTTTCTTCTCATGTGCCAGATACTGTGCTAAGAAACAATAAATGTACTTTGTACAACGGACTTTGTTGAACTATCACAACATTTGAAATGTGTATTAGATCTAATTTCAAAGATTAGAAAAATGAGGGCCAGAAAAGTCAGAAAGTTCCTCACATTTGCAAAGCTAGAAGATGGTGGATTTAAGATTTGAACTCAGAACTATCCTTAAGACCGATCTCTTACCACTAAGCCAGTATTCCTCAAAGGGAAGCTTATGGTTTACATGTATCAGAATCCTGGAGAAGTAAAAAGTGCAGATCCAAGATTCCATTTTTGGACAATGTAATCAGAGTCCTTCGAAATGGAAGTTAAGTGGCTTTGGTTTACTTAAACTCCTCTGCCACCCAAGTGTGATACTCCTGGTGTGAACTATAACTTACTTGAGCTCAAATTTGGGGAATGGTGCTTTGGTGTTAGCTTTGTAGTTTCTAACCTGCTTTCTTCTCTTCATTTCTGGAAGATATTTCCAGTACAAGTGGATTGCATTTAATGAGCACTGAGAATATATATTAAGTCAAAACTATGTATTGTGTTTAAATTCCTTTGAAGATGCTTAAACTTTGAACTCTTGAGATGGTACTAATTGCCCGACTGTCTTCATCTTCCTCACCATTTTTCCTCCATTTCCTCTCCATATAGCTAAGTACTATACTGTAGAAGTAACTTATAAATTCTATTTTAACATAGAGACCCTCTTTATCTTCTTTCTCTTAGTTTTGGTCAATTGTCATTTTTTACTCGTAGGTATAGAAAACATTGACTTCCATGTGCAAACAAGAGTAGGGGGAGGCAGAAATGGGTGGAGTAAGGGAGAGGGAGAAGCAGGAAGAAGGTGGGAGAGAATGCCTGAAACAGCGAATGAAGAACGGAACTAACATAACTGGGGTTCTGCCAGGTCACTGACATTTTTCTTACATTTTTGTACTACTGAACTTTGCATCCATCATCTAATTCATGTGATTTCAAAATCCTATGGAGTAGGGAGTAGTACCCTATTTTACTGACTAGGAAAGACAAGCTCTGTGGTGATAAATGTCACCAGGCAAAGTCACACAGCCGGTGTGTGGAAGACCCAAGGTGAGCTTAGGCTCATCTGACCTCGGAGACCTGGAGCCTCTCATCACACTCCCTCTCTCCCACCCAGCTGAAGTCACCTAGTATATTGTTCCATCGTAAAGCTCATTCAGGCTGTTTTGTAATCAGCATCTGAACAGAGTGTGAATGCAATTTGCTTGCTGCTGGCTGCGTTAACATGAATTATCGAACTCCAGAGCCCTCACATAAAAGTTAAGCACCTGAAGAGACTCAGCTGGCTGATTCTATCCAGTCTTCAACTGCTCTCTCCAGGGAAAATGATTCCAAGTTCCACATCACCTATTATCCATTGTATTGCTGGCAGCAGCTTTTATCACTCATAATTGTTTTCTGTCAGTGCAGGTGCAGGGGTGAGGGGGTGGGGATAAAGTGAGCGTGGAGGTCTCCCAGTCAGATCATTACCAAAATCTTTTGCTTTGTTATTCAGAAAGGCTGATAATTCAAATGTGATCTTGGATCATCTGTGCCTAAATGCATCCCTTCTCTGAGATTTAAAAAGCTCAGGACTTCAGTGCTCCTGTAATTTGTCTATTCATTTATCTCCTCAGTGGGGTCTTGAAGCTGTTAGAGCAACAGTATTGATAGAGGGATAATGTTAATGCATAGAACCCAGAAACAAGGGACAGGGGTATCCAGAGATATCAGTAGGGAATTATTCTGTTGCTTTGCCCAACAACTCCTTCTCTGAGGAACCCCGTGCTCTCTCTTCATCTTCTGATTGGTAGGTCATTCACTCTGGTTGTATCACGCACAAGGTTACATGGCCCCAAGCCAGCCAGTTAAGGAACACAAATGCCCCTAGCGCAATGATTGGTACCCGAAAGGAACTCACAAGGCATATGCATTCAGGGCCAAGTAGTATCTTCCTTGATATGTGACACACAGATACTGAGAAAGAATGACTATTACTTTTGGATCACAGCCCTAAGCTTTGGGCTCCTGGGGCAATATACTGCAGACCCAATTTTGGGCCATAATGTTGAGGATATATTTCAATCATTAGATAGTTTCCAGAAAGAAGCTGTAAAAGGCAGCAGAGCTAGAGATACAGTGAAATGGAAAGGTGGCTCAGTCCATTTTCCATTGCTATAACTAAATACCACAGACTGGATAATTTATAAAGAAAATAAATTTATTTAGCTCATCGTTCTGGAAGTCCAAGAGCGTGATGCTGGCATCTGCTTGGCTTCCAGGGGGATCCTTGTTGCTAGGCAATCACATGATTGAGGGCATCACATGGTGAGACAAAGCAAGCAAGCCAGAGAGCTTATTTTTATAACAAAGCCATTTTTGCAATAGACCATTAATCCACTCATCCATTAACCCATTCATTAGAGAATAACCCTCAAGACCTAAACTCTTCTTAAAGGTCCCACTTCACAATACCACACAATGGAGATTAAATTTCAATATGGCTTCTGATGGGGACCTACAAACCACAGCAATAACTAGATAGCTAGAGCCTCAATAAAATCTGAACCTTTAGGTCCATCTATGCCTGAAAGATACACAGCTAAATGAGAACATATTCTTAATGTATTGTTTGTTATTTAAACTACTTGGTATTTCTTTTTGATAAATAAAACTGAATAATTCCTCCCTTAAAGGACAGAGACTGGATGATATTCCTTGTCTATTTTTTGTGTCTCTCTTTCCTCTCAGGACTTAGATCCAGACAACCCTCAGTTATGAAGCTAACACTGTGTGTATGTGTGTGTGTGTGTGTGTGTGTGTGTGCATGCTTAATTTTTCTCCTCCCATCATTTAACCACAAAGTCAGACATAGTCATAGAAAGTGCACAGAAGAGAGAGAAAACCAACATCCTGGCATTTGAGCCAGAGGACCAAGAAGATGCATGGGATTTAGGCATGGCCATGTGTGTCCACACTGTCCAATGAAATGTGAGCAGAAGGGATGTGAATCACCTCCAGGAGGCTCTTCCTGTCCCCGCAAAGGTGATAAGGGAGGTTCCAGAGGGAGTGGTTCATTCAGTCAGGTCACTAAGTGAGAAGACTGCGGAGCAACTGTGATATCCCAAGGCAGTGCACCATGTGAATGTGAAGTAAATGTTTAAAGTCGCCGAGACCATGTTTTTGTTTTTTAACAAACAGAAAACCTGAACAATTCCTTACTAATATATCTTTGAAATCCCCAAACAGCAAGATCCCATAACAATGAAATATCCAAATAGGAGAAATTAGAAATAGCGGGTGGTCCAGGTGCTGATGAGCCCGGAGATTACTTCCAATTTTTTAAAAAATACAAGGGGTATGGATTGACCAAAGGGTAAGCAGAGAAAACCAGGTGGGGCAGAACCACCAGGGACCATATAAGGACATTCGGAGTGGGAACTTGACAGGTCCATTGGAAAGAGCTCTTTGCTGGCACTGGGAGTGCTTCCCTCAGTTCAGAAAGGCTTGGACTGGTTCTGCCTACTCCTGGCTTCAGGTGGGACCAAATTCAACATGCTGAGCAAACTGCTCCCCGCTTGAGCTTATCATGAAATTGTCCATCTCAGGAGATGGACTCAAGAAAAAAACCATCTTGGCCTTAGGCTCACAGTATCACTCACCAGGCTATGGTTTCTGTGCTGCTGGAGAATCCAGGTTTTGAGTCTGAAGCACCTTTGTATCTCTGTCTCTGAGCCTTGGCCACAGATAAGTGTTTGATAAGTGCTTGGTGAATGAGTGAATGAATGAATGAAAAAACATCCAGGAATTGCTGTTCCTGGAGGGAAAGGAAGCACAAAGGCTCATAGACATGACTGATGATAATTTTCTAAAAGCAAGATTTATTGGCACAAGCTGGAAAAAGGGATCATTTTGTCTTGGAGAATTTTCCTTGTGCAAGGGAGGAATCAAGGTACCGGTTTACATTCTGGTTTTTAAACTTCTGCCAAACCAAAGCTTCTTTGATCTTTATGTTGGACTACTGCAAATTCAGCCTAATACTAATACCTTCTTGTGCTTAGTACAACTTAACAGGTTTGGGTTTTCCAAACCTTGCACATGACAACAAAAGGTTTGGCTTTTACCTTGGAGGATAACTGGGTAAGCCCTTAGACTGTCCTGCCCAATTAGAGCTTTTGTCTACCTGGGGAACTTGGGTCACACTAGGTGGTTTAAGCAATAGCTTTATGGTGGATGGAAACACTGGTATAAGCAGCCGAATCTTGACCCCTAAAGGGCCTAGGGATTAATGGCAGCCACGTGGGTGGACTGAGCTCCAGTAGAAATCCTGGACACTAAATTTGAGGTGCACCAGTATTCATGAATGTTGTCATACATCCTTGCTGGAAGTAGTAAGTGCTTGCCACAGGACTCTACTCGGAGGAGATGCCTGGAAGCTCTGTGCCCTGTCTGTCTCGCCTCTGCCCTGGGCACCTTTTTCCGTCACTGACTTTAATCTGTATCCTTTAACAGGAATATTGTGAATATGACTGCGAATATTCCAGGTCCCCTGAGTTCTGTGAGCACTTCTAGTGATCCTCTGAATCTGAAGGTGTCTTGGGAACCTTGAGCTTTCTCACGGTTTTATTGACAGGACTAACAAGATAGATTATGCAGAGTACTTAAGATGTCTGGCAAATAATAAATGCTCCATAAATAAAGCTGCTTAGAGATTGTGCCTAAAGCAGGAGAGAGGAGTATGAGCATATCCCTTGCCGTTCTGAGTCAGTAGGCATGGCATTTCTCCCTTCCTCTGAGCAGATGTGAATCACACAATCAGGACAGGCCAGTCTTCATCCCTTGATCCTCTGCCTAACTTCCTGAGGTCCAGGAGTTGTGCCGCAGAATAAGGCAAAGGAAGCTGTTTACCATGTGGGATGGGGTGGGGATAAGAAGAGCAGCTCTTCAGGGCTGTTAGCAGCCTACTTTCCTGTTTTCCCTCCAAATAGTTCTCCTCCATTGCTTTGGGTAATCTCACTTCCCCACCGCAGAAGATAATACCAGACGTGCCCATAACCCCACCCCTGGCTCCAGACGGTACAGGTTCTCAGCATATAGCTTGGGGTTCCTTCTGAAATGGGAAGTGCACCAAGTCCCAGAGATGCTCAGTGGAATAACACTGAACTCTCCAGGGAACCAAAGCATTTCTGTCTCCAAATCTTCCTCCAGGAGAGTACAGGACTCCTGTGAAGAGTAGGAGGCCTGTGGGAGCCTGGAGGATAAGGGAAAGCGCTCTCCTGCTTGGCCCCTTCCATTATCACCTTTCCTGAGTGACGCTTTCCAGTAGGTGTGGTACGTGGTGGATGAGTCTTTCCATAGGGCTTGAAACCTTTGCCAAATTCACCGCCAAGGAAAGATGAACAAAATGACCCTCCCACCACTATCTGTCCACTGGAGTGGGGAAAAAAAAAACATACTCGGACTGCGCTACCCAGATTTTCTCCCTTGAGTTGTCTCTCTTTCACCTTAAAGTGAGCGGAGAGCTCTGGAGCGGAAAGAGGAATGACCAGTAACAACAAAACCAAGGCAAACAGCAGGGCTTTTTGGATAAGGGGGACATCTTGTGTCAGGGCTGGAGGTGGCCCCGAGACGTGATCCACAGCTTACACACTGTGCACCTGGGTGGGGCACCGGACTTCACTGGGAATTTCCTCAACTTCAACACAAAGGGAGTTTTTATTATTCTTGCTCTTGCGCAGAAGGTGGCGGAAGAAAGCAGAGTTTTTAAAGCAGAAGGGTAACATTCCAGAAACGTCTTTAAAATACTCCCAAACACAAGTAGGGAATGAGATGAAACCCAGTTGGCAGTGCTGATAACAAGTGAACTTTTGAAATGTGAGGAGTGTTTTGACTACCAAGAGTCATGGTACGGGTGGTTTATTGTGCTATTTTCCCTCCTTGTGCATATGTGGTTCTTAGAAAGGTTGTACTACCACGGTGAGGAAAGGGGTGACGACAAATATCCCCAGTGCTTTGGAGAAAATGGCTTTGAAGAGGAGAACAAACACAGCTGTTTATCCTGTGTTGTTAAAAAGTTACATCTTGATTTCAGATGGTTTACTTCTGAATTAGTGTTCATCCTTTAAGACTTGCATATTATGTTTGTGTGTATGCAAAATATCACTTATTTGTACTATGTTTTGGCCCTACTGGCGGAAAAAACCTGGCATGACCCTTTTCGGGAATAGCAAGTCCAAGAAGTTAGAATTCTTCCCTCTCAGTTCATCTGCCTTGCAGCCAAGATTTTTCATGACCAGGAGCTTCGGCAAATCTGCAGCACGTCTGCCTCCTCCAAATAAAAATTCAGAGCATTCCTCTCATTTACAACAAATGGAGCAGGCGTGATCTTGAAGAAGAAACGCCCTGCCAGTCTGGAGCTGGACTCCGTGGACGGAGCGAGCAGCTGTGCACCCCAAAGGTGTTAAAGACCCGCGTATTACTCTGGGCATGGGATCGTTTCTTTCGGTAGAAAGGCTGAATTTAGGGAAATGCCTGAAAGTGCCTGAGAAGTCGAAACATCACCAATGATTGGCCAGAGAAGTATCCCAGCTGCTATCTGCAATCCTGTTTTACTTGGACATAGAGCCAGTGGTCTTCTTTAGGGGCATGAGATACTGTGGAACAATTAGCTCTCTAGGTGGGTGCCCGCACCTTTGGCATTGTCCTCTATCCTTCTTTGCCTTCAAAAGGCCTTTCCTATCTCCTTCCCACCCCTGCCGAGGCTGGGTTGTGTCTGCTGTCCTGTGAGCTAGTGTACCCTATCCTTCCCCTATCACACATTGTAACTGCTGGCTTACTTTGTCTGCCCACCAGACTGGGAGGTCTGTCGCAGCAGGTGCTATGACTTACTCACTTTCATATTCTCTACACGGGCAAAGTGATGCCATCAATTCATTCAGCCACAATGTTCTGAGTGTCCATAGTAAATAAGACGGACATAAACTCTGCCTTATGGGACCTACACTGTGGCAGCACCTCGTAAATGCTCATTTATTTGTTAAACAGGTGAATAATTATTAAATCATGTCAATTGAACCCAGCGCAAATTCGATATTTTGTCAATAGTACTCCTGACATAAAACTATACCATATCCAGCTAGTTGTTTCCTCCAAGCTGGGGAAAATTTGGGCATGCTAGCTATAGATAAATATTTTATTTTTCTAGGCCATCCTTTAAAAAGGCTCCCTCATGGACTGGAGATACAGCTTAGTGGTTGAGTGCTTGCCTAACATGACAAGGCCTTGGGCTCAATATCTAGCACCAAAAAAAAGGCCCCATTATTTTAAACATGCTCTGAGTTCTATCAACAGCTTAGTTTTTCCAATGTGTATCTGCCTTGGAAATGCCTGCTTGAAGATTTCTTTTCCAACATACCTTCTTCACGAGGTGTACAATCTTCACTGCAGGCAACCAGGATGACGGACAAAAAATGCCTGCTGGCAGCTCCAGCAAAGGGAGCAGAGGAGAGCAAGGAGCTATCTTTTTCTCCTTATTCAGAGCATTAAAACCCAATTTATCACTGGCCACGGGAGCCAAAGAAAGCAGGTCTCGTCAGCTGTCAGTATGGAAAGCTCCGGTCTTATTTCCATGATCTGGGCATCACTGCCACTCTGGCATGCCAAGAAGCGGGCTGGCATGAAGAAGGGGTCCCCTAAAGGATGGCTTTCGGTGGGCCTGTTTCATATGGCAGAAAGAATAGGTATAATCATGCTTTTGAAAATCATGCCAAAATCTTTTTTTGTTTTGGCCGTGGGTAGACATTCTCTAATTACTGCTGCCCATGGTCCCTAAGCTTCTCGTTGCTTTTGCTCTCATTCTGGGATATGCTGGTAAGTCAGCTCTTAAAAGAAGGCTCTCCTCTGTAGCAACTGCTAATTTTCATCACTTCTTCCTTTCCTACTAATAGGATATCACTAATGTAGAGTTGGGAAGAGGTACACGCTACTTCCTCTTGAGAACTGGGAGACGCTGGTTCCTGCACACCACTCCAGAACTCAGTCACTCCCAACACGAAACACTACTCCACCATCTCCAGTACCGAGAAAAACAAAAAAAAAAAAATAGACTATTTCAGCCTAGTGCCACTGCCGACAACTGGGATTTGAAGATACAATTTGCAACACACTTTTGCATCTGCTATGTCATTAGGCTTTAATGGCCACATTGCATGATACTATGTCTATTAGGTGGAGGACGAAAGTGAAGAGGCACGAGGAGGCATAACTGGCTTCAGCTCATGCAGCTAGGATTTATTCTCTTCTAATCTCTCTACTTGTTTCTGATCATTGTCCTCTTACTCTGGACACTGAACCAAGAGCCTACCCACTGAGCTACATCCCCAGCCCTTTTAAATTTTGACACAGGGTTTTGATAAGTTGCTAAATTGCCCAGGCTGAAGTCAAACTTGTGATCTTTCTCCCTCAGCCGCTCAGAGAGCTGGGATTACAGGCATGACCCACCACGTCCAGCTTTTGAGCACCTCTTTGTACTATCAATGAATGCCTCATGCTTTCTCAACTCTTAATTTCTTCCCAGAATGTTCTTTCTACACCCAATCCTGGTTTTTTTCCTGCGCTGATGCTTGTCTTTTAGATATGAGTGTAAACATTACATCCCTGAATGTCCAGGGTAAGGGATCTCTTCTACCTGCCTTTATGACACTGGCTAGTGTTCCTGTCATTGTATTTGTCAGATGGTGCTGAAATATTCTGATATTTGTCTGCCTCTTCCAGACTATAAACTTAGCAAGGGCAGAAACATTTATATAGCTCACCATCGATCCTAGTACCCACACAGTATCTGGCCCAAGTATTATTCAAACGAATGAATCCATGAGTCATGGTACTATACTCCATTTTTTTCATATCTCTCTTTATCACAATCCCACATTCCTCTCATAAGTTGACTGAGGTTCTCTCAGGAAGTGGGGAAGGCTCCTGCTAGATTGTGCAGCCATTCATGCTTCTCCATTGACTGGTTGGAAATATTCATCTACTCTGTATTGACATGGCTCCTGTGGGCTTTGCAAAGTCACAGAAGCAAGCTGAAAAGACTTGAGGATGCTATGAAATGTGCTCATTACATACACATCCAAAAATAAAATACAGTCAGGAAGAAACTTACAGCAGCTACAGGAAAGGATGAGTGTTTAGGGATATCCTGGAACCAGCATAATAACTGCAAGACTGAGCCTTATAAATTAACACTGAGTCCCTCAATTCCCCACTGAGGAAGCAATGAAGTCATAGGTGCTGTGTGTGAGGAGTTGCTGAACTTTTTTTTTTTTTTTTTTTTTTTTTTT
>NW_022900915.1:11950506-11958891 GCF_012274545.1 Fukomys damarensis
GTTTTTTTTTTTTTTTTTTTTTTTTTTGTACCTGGAATGGAACTTGGGCCCTTGTGCTTGCAAGGCAGGTGGCGGAGCCACTGAGCCAAATCCCTGGCCCGTGGAGTTGCTGAACTTCTATCACCACAGAATCTCACACTTACTAGAGGCACTCATTACAAATACCTAGTCATCTTCTGTAAGCACAGGTGCTGCCATTTAAAACAGGCAGGATTGAAATCTGGCACATACTAGCTACTTTACATTACCTATATTACCCGAGTTTGCCTAGTAATACAAATTTCAGGGTGTTCACTTAGCTCTTTGGCATACATGAGTACAATAACCATCATCAGAGGGCCCGATGATGCCTCTAGAAGTACTGCTATCAAATAGAAAGAACTTCCTGCTATGAAGCAAAGTTCTACTTTGTACTGGCCAATCTAGTAGTATTGAACACTTGCCATATGGTTAGTGTAATTTCACATTTAATTTATTTTTAATTAAAGTATGAATAGTCAGGTGAAGCTACTGACCACTGTGTTGGACAGCACGTAGATCTATCCATTACAAGAAATTCAGAGACTGAAGAACATATTAAATGTCACCACAATGCAATAGGAAAAATTCAGAACGTGGGAAACTACAACAAAAATGATTCAGTTTTCCAATAAATACAGTGCAAGAAAAAAAGGAGGGCCACGTGTGTTATGTGTGTGTGTAGAGCCATGTTGGTGAACCTTTTAGAGCTTTCAATGATGACAAATAGCCAGCTGTGGTACACATGCTATAGCCTCATCACCGCTGATCTACGGGTAAGAGATTTAGGAGGCGTCTCAACCAACTGTAACACCAGCTACAGATCTTGGTGGAGTCTGATTCAAACAAATCACTTATTAAAAAACTGTAAGGCCTGGGGAGACATCTGATAGTTAATGATGTTAAGGAATTTTAGATGTGTTCATGGTATTGAGATCTAAAAAAATAGAATCCATATTTTATAAAGGTACCCAATGAAGAGTGTTCAGTTGAAGGAGTGTGATGCATGGGCTTCGTTCAGTTTAATCTAGTAGAGGGAGAAAGTAAATGGGGATAAATTGAAATAGGTGCTTGGGAAGCAGGGATGTAATTTGTGCTCAGCCCAAGAAGCCACCTTTATTTTTGGGGGGATGGACGTGCTGGAAAGCTTGATGAGACAGCCAACTGTCGATTATTCTTGGTGACGGATTTTGAAAGCTGAAGCTAATAGCCACAGTTACCACAGCAACTGAGAGTCATGGTAGTCATTATAAGCTCCTCCCCTCCCTAGATCAACAAGGTGTATGTTTTCCAAGGCTTTCTTTCTGTGTATGCACTCATGCGTGTGTCTGTATACATACGTAGTTTTTTGGGTCAGAGTGTACACATAGTTTATAATTTGCTTTTCTTTTTAGCCTGAGTATATCATAGACATCTTTCCAGGGGGCAGTCCACACCCATCTCATTACCTCTAGATGAGTTTGGCATTCCAGAATCCCTACTTCCCGTCGTTTATTTAACCAATCCATGAGGGAGGAGCATTTTGGCCACTTCCAGTTCTTCACCATCATAAATGATCCTGCACAATCCTGTGTGAACTATAGTATAGTGTATGGTCATACAGAACTGCTTTTCTAACTATTCCCAGGTGAGCTGATGCGGATGGCCTGGGAGCTACATTTTTGGAACCACCATCCTAGCCCCAAATCTGAAGGTTTGCACAACATATCTTGTTATAATCCTCCTTTGGGCCTGAGTTTTCCACAGAATACCACGATGGTAAAATATCTGTGTTCTCAGTAGTTAGAGTATAGCAAAACAAGAAACAAATCTTGCTGTCTCTCTCCAGTTGGCCCCCATTTAGCTCTGGCCAGCATCCCAGGAGCTGGAACCTCTCCTCACACACAGCAGGAGGCAAATGAAAAAAGAAACATTTCAAAGTCTATCTTTAAAGCCTGGCAGAAAGCAGCCCTATAATTACCCTAAGTGAACTAGTTACAACTTCTCTCGTATTGAGGCAGGATTATTATGAGATTGCTCACATAGTCCTGTGGAATTCAGCTAATAAACTTAGAGTTTTCTTTTTTTAAAATCTCTCCTTCTCTTCTAACTACTTCTTGCCTCTATTACAGAAAAAAAAACCAGGAAGGAAAATGAGATATACTCTGAATTAATGTTTCTAATCAGAACACATTCACTGCAATGATGGCTGCTTTCAGAAGAATAGCTTACCCTGTCTAGTTTTTTAATTTAAGCACTGTGTGTTTTGCAAATAGCTAGGGGAGAGAACAGGAGGGCATGGAGTTATACATAAAGACTCACCTTGGGACCACCATGACAAAGGGATTTAGACAAACTAAATCTGGGATTTGACTAGTTCAAAGTTCATACAGATTTAACTTGTTTCTTCAGTGATGTCCTATGAACACACTCAGCCAATGCAGTGGAAGGAAAGAGACCAGGTCAGTGGACTTCAGTGGTCGTTTATATAATCTCACTTTGGGAGACAGGAAGGGCATCCCTGGCTTAAAATGTACCAAGGGCTTATACCATTGGACTTGCTTAGATACAGAGTCGAGGGATATGACTCCAGAAATACGAATTCTTGCAAACAGTTGGATATAGAGAATATGAACTCTTGCAGACAATTGGAATCCCAGTTTCCTGAAAGTAGGAATGAAATCTTACTAATCTGTATTGGCCCATGTTTCTGAGCACATAATTCAGTGTTAAACTTAATAAATGATTACGAATGACAGAATGCAGTTGTGGGAAGAATAAAGGCTTTATAAACATAGTGACTTGCATACAAAACTCAGCTATAGTCTTTGTGGCTGTCTGTAGGTCATTCAGCCTCTTTGAGAGTTTCTTCAACTGTAAAGTAAGAGTCAAACAAAATATACCAACTATACGTGCCCACGCTATTCTAGTTAGCAAGGCCAGTTGGTGAACAAGGCTGTCAGGCTGTCAGAGTTCCTCTCCTCCAGGTGAAAACAGATGTGACCTCAGAGCTAGCCTGCAGCTGCCTCCCAGGAAGGCCAAACATGGCCCAAGAGTAAGCTTACCACCATCCATTCCCGATGAATGGCCCACTGGCATCGTGTCCTAATGTAGCATTGTCTAGGCCTCACAAGTGCACAGAGTAGGAACTCTTACTGTGTACACTTTACAGGTAAGACACCTGAGGCACACAGCATGGATTTACTGACAGCCTCACAAATGGAAAATGCAGAGCAAGACAAGAACAGTCTTCTGTTTCCTTTGACTCTGTGCCGAGGACCTAGTGCTTCTACATAAAGTTAACACTCTGTATAACTTTATTGGTGGGTGAGACTATAGCAGAGTTGGCTGAGAACAACAGAAAAAAATGGTTTTTCTCAATTCTCTCCTGGGTAGGTGGGCTAGACGTGTACGGATAGAGTCAGCCAGGTCTTTTGTCAAGTCAGAGAACAGGCAGCCAGGGTGGGTGCTGGACTAGCTGAACTGCTTGCCCTGGGTCGACGCAAGAGAGATCTGATTTCCAGATACCTTCCTTTCTTCCACCTTGTGCCTGCGGGAGGGTGGAGGCTTTCAGTGGTATGTGCAGCTGTATCTTTAAGACAAGAGACTCAGCCAGTCATGAGAAGAGCCAGGGGTGTGTCACTTAAAGCCACCCTGCGAAGAGCAGGTGTTGGAAAACGGTGGTTTCTGAGAACTGACACTGAGCAGCACCTTGGGAGCCATCTCATTAAAGTGGCTATTGGGAAATCGAGCTCCAGTGTCAGTTGGGAAGAACACAGAGTCCAGAAATAGAATGGGACACTGCAAATGAGCTGTGAAAAACAAACTCAAGCCCTGACCTGGCCGCCTGGGCCCAGATGTGCTCCCACAGGAATTTGGCAAAACATGTGTTTAAGAATCTGCCTGGGTGAGCTGAGTGTCTCTGAGGTTTGGAGCCCAGCTTGGCTATACGTTTTGGCTTCAGTTTCTGAAAAACTCAGGTGAGCCAGAAAAAGGTTCAGAAGCATGTGACTCATTTGTGGTCCTACTGGCTTTACTTCAAGTTTAGGTTTTTTTAATTGGGTGGTTCTTGCAATATAGTAGACTTGCAGGTTTTCTTATTGATTGCCAACTCTTTTAGGAACAAATTTGCATATGGTTGGAGAGTTCTGCTCTCTCTTGTTTTCCATTTTCTATTTTATTCTTTTGCTCTCTCTCTTACCTTACTCCTCTTCAACTACAACATAGTATAGTTAAAGCTTGGTCTATGGTCTAATAGAAACAAGTATGAATCCTAGTTTTTTACACTGTGTGATTTTGGGGAACTTGTTTTACTTCTGTGAATGTTAATTTTCCTTTTGTCCTGTGGTCATAAGAGTAACACTTAACCACATACGGTTTAGAAGAGATTAAACCATAAAATACATGTGAAGGTCACTGGCATAGGACTTACATAAAATATAAGGTTAATAAATGTTGCATATACATAGGTATATTTTTCGTCTCCATTTTTCTTTTCTTCTTGCTCATTACTTTTTCTTCCCTTCCCTGTCCATTTGTGGCAGACTCTGCCATGAGCAAAGCTTTGCCCTTGTATAGGCAGGAACTGTGATTTGTTTGTAATAGAAAAGGTGATGAGCGATTACTACCAAGATCACTTCAAGTTATGTAAAATTCCTTCTTGTCAGAGGCATTTCACTAGAGCTCTGCATTGCTGGCTTTGAAGATGTAAGTGGCCATGCTAGGAGGTTAATATAGCAAGGAGCTGTGGACAGCATCTCAGGAGCTGAAGGTGCCGCAGTCTACACCAGCAAGAAATCTGGCCCCTTAGCATAACAGCCACAAGGAACTGAATTCTGATTATGACAGATGAGCTTGGATGTGAGTCCTTCCTCAGTTGAACTTCCAGATGGGAGTCCAGTCCTGGCTGACCCCTTATTTGCATAGGGTCTAGCTAAGTTGTACATGACTCCTGACCACAGACACTGAGATAACACGTGTGTTGTTTTAGCCTCTAAATTTGTGATAATTTGTTATATAGCATAAAAATGGATACATCATTTTTTCCAGTTCTTTCCTCCCTTCCCACCACTTCACAGCTTACATAATTGTCATGTACATGTCTTAAGATGTAGCAGAACCACTTCCATATATCTCTTGCTGAAATATTTTTTTCTTGCTGAAATATTTAGAAGGTAACAATTTTGTCTTAATGTCAAAATGAAAAACAAAGAACCCCTAAGTGTAGTCAAATGAGCTCAAGTGGAGGAAGACTAGTTATTTTTATGGCCTGTTGGAAGCACCATCTCTTTCCTCCCATGAGAGCCAACAGAGATTTTAATTTTTCTTCCTTCTTAAAAGGATAAAACTATTTGGGGACATTTTGACAACTACCACATACACCAGCAAAGCTTAAGAAAAACTGGATTTCAACCTGCCAAAGATTAAAACTAGACCCATATATTTCACCATGCACTAAACTAAAATCCAAGTGGATTAAGGATCTAAATATTAAAACAGAAACACTAAACTTGCTGGAAGGTAAGTAGGTAGAACTCTTGAAGACACTTGCATAGGAAAATACTTCATGAACAAAGCCTTAGTAGCATGGGAACTAGCACAAAGTCAACAACTGGACTCTCATCTTTTTAAAAAGCTTCTACACTGTATTAGAAATCACCAACAAAGCTAAGAGACATTCTACAATGTGTGAAAAAAATTTTACCAGCTGTTCCTCAAAGGTCTACTATCTAGAATATATAAAGAACTCAAAAAAACAGACCCCCCCCAATATAAAGGCCCAATTCACAAGGGTGAAGGGGGTGAAGGAAGGGCAGGGGTATGAGGAAAAAATAAGAACCAAGTCATCATGTAAAGGTACAAGATCCTAATGAGAAATGTAACTGCATTGTTTGCTTTAAATGTACCAATAAACTTAACAGGAAAAAAAAAACCCAATTCAAAAATGGATATCTGAAATGAACAGACACTTCTCAGACAAAGAAGCAAAAGCAGCAAATAAACATATGAAAAAATGTTCAACATCACTGGTCATTCAAGAGATGCAGATGAAAACAACACTGAGATTCTATCTCACCCTAGAAAGAATATCCGCTATCAAGAAATCAACCAATAACAAATGCTGGCAGGGTTGTGGGAAGATAGGAACCCTTCTTCATTGTTGGTGGGAGTGCACACTGGTGCAACCAATGTGGAAATCAATATGGAGATGCCTCAAACAACTAGCATTAGAGTTTGCATTTGATCCAGCTATCCCTCTGTTGGGTATCTTCCCAAAATAATTAAAAGAATCATACCACAGTGATATATGCTCACCCATGTTTATAGTGGCACAGTTTGTCATAGCTAAAACTTGGAAACAGCCCAATTGCCCATCAACTGGAGATGGAATAAAGAAGATGTGTTTTTTGTTTAGTTTTTTTTTTTTATAAAATGAAATACTATATTGAAATATATTGAAAGAAGGGAAAAGAAAAAATATGATAAAATGAAAAAATGGAAACAAAGTCTTTGTAAATAGGGAAGGGCAGAGGGCATGAAGGGAGAGCTGGTATATAGAGAAAAAATAAGAACCAATGTATGTCATGTAAAGGTACAAGAGCCCAATGATGAATGTAACTATATTGTATACCTAAAATGTACCGATAAACTTAATGAAAATAATTGGGAGAGAAGTTTACCTGGTTTCAGATCCACTATCTTTCTTGGATGCTGTGGAAACTAAGATTAAAAATGCCAGTTCTCAAATCATCATATTATTTTTCTGCTCAAACTCTTAAGCAGCCTCCCCATTGTACCCTAAAGTCTGAATTCCTTAATACCTAAAGGCCACTGTCAATATCTTTAGCTTCTTTCTTTCTTTCTTTCTTCTGATTTCTGAATTCTCTCTTGCTTCAGAGCCTACATGTGATTCTTATACTCTTGAATCTTTTTGACATTTCCTCAACTGGCTTTAATCATTGTTCAAGTCCCAGGTGAGATGTCAAGTCACTGTCGAAAGCTCAGATTGTAGATAGAACAATATGGTTCCTTGAAGCATTCTAAAGTTCACATGCAGCCATTCGGGTAATACTCACAGGTTGCTTTAGGCTGGATTTATATCTGGCAGGAGAAACTAGAGCTCTGGCCAGAGGAGAACCAGCCCAATGCACAGGAGACCTCCAGGCTGAAGATGTAGAAGACTCAGCACAACCTTGCAACAAGATGCCACTAATACTCTTTATGACTTGAAAATGATTCAAAATTTCATAAAGAGATGGCTTCTCTTCCTTCCTTTCCATCGGTCTGAGAATAATAGGAAGATCAAGTTGTATTTGTAACCATGTCAGTGAAAAGTATAAGTTCTGAATTATCAGAACCTCTTCTGAAATACACTCAATATATAAGATTCACTTTTTTTAAAATTAATTTTTATTGGTACATTTAATGTATACACTATAATGACATCCATTGTTGCAAATTTGCACCTGTGCATAATCAATCTTGGTTCTTATTTTTTCCCTATTCCTCTGCCCTCCCTTCAACCCCTCCCTCCCTCCCTATGTACAAACATTCACTTAAAAAAAAATTCTTGTAGTTCTTAACTCATGTAGTTTCCAGTAACCTGGGAACAGCAAGAATGTTTTCTTTTCTTTCACTGACTGTCTTTTTAATTTATTGGGATAAGATAGGGCCTAGTCAATACCCTAGGAAGGAAAGCAAATATAGCATAGCAGTCAAGAACATTGGTTTGGGATCAGATTGCATCAAATACCAGCTCCAGCCCTTAGTGGCAGTGGGAATTTGAGCAGATAAGATACTTAATGTTTACAAGCCTCAGCTTCCCGGCCTCTAAAAAAGGAAACTTTTTTATGATACGGAATACATAAAGAAAATATAAATTTCTCTTTTGCTTTTTTTCCTAATTCTCTTTCCTAGGCAAGACAAGCTGGCCTCATAATTTGATGTGAGTGCTTCTAGCCTACACTGTCCAACACAGTAGCCACCCATGTGGCTGTTGAGTACTTAAATTCTGGTCAGTCAGAATTATAATGTACAGTAAATGAAAAATCTACATTGGTTTTGAAGAGATCTAAGAAATATTAATATGAAAAAACAATGTAAAATGTTTCATTAATAGTTCTTATACTGGTTACATATTAAACTAATATTTTGATATATTAGATTAAACAAAATATGCTATTAAAATTAATTTTACTTTTCCTCAAATTTTTAATGTGGCTACTAGAGTTTAAAATTATATATGGGCTAGCTGGGCATGGTGGCGCATCCCTGTAATCCCAGCACTTGGGAGGCTGAGGCAGGAGGATTGCTGTGAGTTTGAGACCAGCCTGGGCTACGTAGTGAGTTCCAGGTCAGTCTCAACCTCATGGTGAGACCCTGTCTCAA
>NW_022900915.1:11958912-11976472 GCF_012274545.1 Fukomys damarensis
GAGCTTATATTATATTTGCATTGTAGAATAATGTTCTAGATTTTTTCTAGATATAAAAACCTATATACCTACCCAAACACACGTATAGACGTATTTCAGAAGATGTAGATATGTCCTGACACTTGCTTTCATTTAGCTGCATTTTGTGAATGTATTAGAATATTTAGAGCACTTTCATTTAGAATCATAGCTAAAATATTCTGTTGTACAGATATATCATTGTTTATTTAACTGAATGTCCACTGATGGGTTTTGGGGATATTTCTGATGTTTTCTTTTATGAAGGATGCTGCAGTATTTGAGCATCTGTGCACAAATTATGTTAAACACTTAACTGAGTTTCACAAAGTGAAATTATTGCATCCCTAAGTATAAACTGATAAATTAGGTCAAATTTTTAACATTTGGTGTCCTGGGCCCTCTTGAGATTCTGACGAAAGCTGTGAACTCTCTTTTAGAAAATTGCACATGTGGTAAATACCCATGTAGTTTTCCATAGTGTCAAAATTCATGGATGCCTTGAAAGCACTTAAGATATTTTCCAGAGAAATACTTCATAAATTTAATTTCTAAGTGTTCTGTTGACCAGAAAGAAAGTAGACAGTCTCACGTAGTGGTCAAGTCTGGATTCCAAATTCCTTCGCTGCCACTCCTGATCTCTGTAACCACTCAGACATTCCTGGAGCTCAATATGTTGCAGTCCCTCCTCCCTAACACCTATGTCACGGGTCCAGCAAACAACAGGTACTAAGCAAATACTATTTATTTTTGGCACATTTGCCAATTTATTTTTCTTCAGACATCTTTGTTTCACTGACAAAGTTAAGAGACTGCTTCAGTGCTCAGCTCATGGTCAGAAACAGTAGGATACATTAATGTGCAAATTAGTAGAGTTGCATTCAAATATCTATTTAGAGTTTACTTAAAAATTGGAGGCTTTTCTTTACACACATCTATTGTTTTGAAGCAGTTGCCTAAACATGAGCTTTAAATCGCATTCAGCTCATACTAGGACTTTGATTCTAATTGGAGGTTCTTAGCTGAGGGGCCTTTGGACCGCCTCCTTTTTTGGTATTGGGGATTTAACCCAGGGCCTTCTTTCTCACTAAGCTGAATCCCCAGCCTTTTTTTTTTTTTTTTTGAGACATTTTCTTGCTAAGTCACTAAATTGTCCAGGGCTTGAATTTACAATCCTTCTGTTCCATTTTCCCTGAGTTCTGGGATAAACCAATGCAGCTTGGGTCCCTGTTTCTAAAGCATTACTTCTCTATGTTCCAAAAGTACTCATCTTATCCACCTGTGAAATTGGGATTGTTCAGAGTGCCAGAACCCTAGCTCCTCTTTCTCTTGTGTCCCCCATAGCATTTAGTTCAGTGTCAGATAGAGAATGTATATTTCAATTCTTATGAATTAGGACCACTGTCTAGGACATTCTCAATAAGGAGAAAGCGAGATTTTTATTCAAATGACTCCTGAAAATAACAAAAACAATAATAGTTAACATTTATTGAACATTTATAGTGGGTCAAGTGTCATTATGAACTCATTACATACATATTTTCCTTTATTTTTATTGCCCAGGACATAGGTATTATTGATTCCACTTATACAACAGAGGGAACTGAGTCTTCAAAATACATCTCAAACATGTCACTTCGGTGTCTCTCCTGCCACCATTATATACACACACACAAGGTCTCAGTATATTATATAGTTCAAGCTGGCTTTGAACTCACTATGTAGCCCAGCCTGGCCTCAAAGTTGCTGTGATCCTCTTATCTCAGCTTCCTGAATGCTGGGATTATAGGCAACACTATGCTTAGCTCCCCTTCTTCAAGAGTTATACACAAGCTGCTTCTCCCTTTGCCTCAGATATTTTTGCCCAGTGTTTTAGTTGACTCATCCCTACTTATTCTTCAATACCTCAGGGAAGTACTGTTTTTGAGCCCTGAATGTTGTTTTAATTCCTTCTTCCTTAAATAGTATCCCAAGCATCCTTTCAGACATAGACTAGAGCTTTTAGGCCTTTTTCTTATTTCCCAACCCACATTAACATACTATCCATTTGTATGTTTTATTACTTAAGTCTCTCTGAAGAGAATGCACTCTCCGGGACAGTAGAGATGGAATCTAATGTCTGGCACATCATGGCTGAGAAGTAAATATTTGTTGAAAAGATGAATGATGCTTAACAGTAGTCAATGTAAACACTAATTATCTTAGTTCTTTTCAACTTTGAAAACCCGACAATGCCCAGTCTAGTGTGCTCTGGCAAAAGGTTTGTTGAAATAAATACTGTTGAACTTCCATTTTCTTTTCTCTTAGTTTTACAGAAAACTGCCACCACCATAGTTCCAAGTAATAACGACTCTGGACAGTGAAATAGTTACAGGATAAGTTGTAACAAAGCATTTCAGTTGACCTTTTATTCTGGGGTTAAGAGCCCTAGATAACCAAGTGAACTCACAGTACTCTTCCTTTGATGTATATTTACAGGATCACACACAGTCTGAGGTTAAACACCATGGACAAAACAAGACGGTGCCACTGCCAGGAGTAAAACTGAAAACATCGCAATTGGTGGTTGAAATATGATTCTTCTAATGTTTGCTTTTTCGAATAGCCTTGTCAGAATTGACAAAAGCCCAAAAACTGAGTTGGCCACTTCATTTAAATATTCTTAGAACATGCAAGAAAATGTCTTTCTTTATGGAGCACATGTTACAAGAACAAAGGGGAGCCTTGTGGTCAGTCACTTGAAGATCCATGAAGGGGATGCAGAGCAAGCTTCTATAAACTGTACACCTGCCATTGTTGCTGTAACTGTAATTTGATTAGAATTGCAGTTTATGGACTCCTGCTGATAAGGAGACATAGCAATACAAACCCAAACGACTAAAGGAAATGCCAAGAAATCAAAGAGCCAGGGGTGAAGGTAACTTGATAACATTGAATCCAGCGCTCCATCTTCAGAGGACTCGGAAACTCGTTACAGATGAAGGTAGGAGGGACTTGACTGTCCAGTAAGCCTTATAGAATGATAGTTTATGTAAAAACAAATTCTTTTTTGGAATAGTGTAAATGTATCACCTTCCATCTGGTATAAGAATTTTGAGCACTAACTCAGCTGATCTTAATCCCCTTATTCTTTGAAAGTCTTACTCATCAGGGCAAGGGGAAAGTTTATGTCAGAAACTACAGTGAGTTCTATAAAGTAATTAAATATCTGCAGATTCAGTATTTATTTTGTACAAGCTATAAAAAGGGGGGGGTAACTGAACAATACAGAACCATTGCCCTTAGGACTCTGGGTCCAGAAAGATAAACCAACAAGAAATGAGTGTTGGGGGAGAGAGAGAGGGAGGAGAGGGAGAAGGAGAGGGAGAAGTAGAGGGAGAGGAAGAGGTAGAACAGGGGAAATACACAGTCCAAGGTGGATACTGACTCTCCCTTCTTCTGTTGCTCTTTACTGTGTGTGTTTTCTGAGCTTCAACTCTGACGGTGGGAGTGAAGGAGAGGACTTAAGGCAGAGATACACGTGCACAGGCGATGGAGAGGCAGGACAGTGTGAGCACCCAGGGAGTCTTGCTTTGGAACAGAGAAGGAGGTAGCTTGACTCAGACAGGGATCAGCTGAGAAGATTTTCCAAAGGGGCAGCATTTGAACAGAGCTTAAAAGCTGTGGGCATGATTCTGATAGACTGATTGTGAGGTGGTAAAAGCATGGTGTAGAAACTCAAAGGGTCATGGGAAATACTAAGGCACTGGTAAGTGCTTTGAATTTTGGTTTCTTTTTGCTTTTAACTCCCATGTATAAAATGTTAATAATTTTAAAAATATATTTAGGACATAAGTGTACTCTTACAGACTCTCTTCCTCTTGTGAACCCTCTCTCCTTTGTTCTCTAGTAATTCTGCTCAATTCCCATGGTGCCACTGGACCGACCTGCCCAACCCTTGGGTTTCAGTGGTGGCCATTTGGCCCAGTCACACCAATTGCTCAGAAATGCACACAAGAGCCATCGCAAGCTAATTGGTAGAGTTTTCATGGAAGATACCCTCAATTTTTCTGAGATTAACAGCTTAAATACTGATGTAGACTTTGGCTGCCAGTATCTGGCTCCTGAAATGAACCTGCCTGAGAATGAAGTAGCAGCAGGCAGAACAGAGAGAAAGAAAGATAAAGAACCCGTGATTGTGAACTCATGGATCCTGCTATGCCCAATATCCACCCTTCCAACTCCGGAGAAACTACCAACCCTGTAAGCATACCCTGTCACTTCCACTTAGAGAGGAAAATTTGCAAATTATAGCTGAAAAGGTCCTTCCATACAGAAGAGATAAATTGTGTAGACACAGGCAAATTTTCTCTGGAGTAAAAGTTGGTCTAATCAGTACTAACATCTAACTTGACTAACTTTTCTTCCTTGCTGAATTCATGGCCTTAAATTTACTACTGCAGTTAAAATCGTAAAATTACTGTGGTGATCATATGTGGCCAAATAGCTGCTGGGACTTCTGTTTTTTAGATCACAGCAACTAAAATTCTTTTAACCACTCCTTATTATGATTATATCCTATATTTTAGGTATTTGAGTCTCACATTCCAAAGAATCCTGAGGTTTTCTTTTAATCTTCACCTAGAATCCCAAGTACAGTTACTTCATCTACCTTTGAGATTTTCTCTTTTCAGCTCTCTTCCTTTCCCCAGGTGAGAAACAGATAGTAGTAGCCACAGAGGAGTCAGAGTATGAGAAATGAGAGAAAATTCTGAAGAGTTACTCTATCCTTATTTCTATTACCAAGTAAGGGTGACTAAGTGACAACGAAAGATGATCCCCTCTGGGCTTCCCCACTACAGTCTCTTTGGAAGTGATCTGAGGCCAATAGAGGGTGATGGATGCAGGAAGGCGTGGCTCCTAGACCACCCCACTGTCTTTAAGAATGCTATCAATTTGCCCTCTTCATTTTATCTCCATGGGCAACTTTTCAAGAGTCAAGGCTGAGTGATGTTCACTGTAGGAGTATGTGTTAGCAAAACTAATTTCAGCATCTGTCTAAAAATTTCCATCAGTTGCGTGCTGCTATCAAATATCACACTACCTGTGAAAAGCCTTTGAGGTATTGCATTTTAAATTCCTGATCTGTTTTTCAGGATTGTATTTGCTAGCTGTCTTGCCTGTTGGGTTCTTTTTGATCCTGGTTTTGACCCTGCTAATGCATCTTTAGTGTCAACAGCAATTTTACATCCGTTTAATATTCTTCCTAGGTAAGAATCTCATTTTCTATTTCAGTAGATTTCCATTGCTAAAAGTGCCAGGTTTCTATTTTTCAGAAATATTATATCCCCATTCACCCCCTCACAAAAAGAAATTAGATAGTCATAGAAGTTAAACATAAGTGAAGCAAGTTAGTCTATCCGTCATTAAACAAAAGTTCACGGAAAAATATGTGAGACAAAAAGAAGCTACAGAGACATTGGACTTTAATTCCATTTAATTTTATCCATATTAATCACAAAGAAGGCTTAGGATTTAGAAGCAGGTCTTATTTGTTAGGCCGCTGGACCATTTCAGTACAGCACATGCTTACTACGTGCCAGGCTTTGAACTCGGTGATCATGAAAAAAGACTTCTCTTTTCTGGGGTGACAGAGCTGGAACTATGTAAGTCTGAGCCCTTTGCTGTCCTATTTCTTGTAGCATCTGTTTATGATTCTTTTGAATGACCCCCATCTGAACTCCTTTCTGTTTCTGAAAACTCACCTTCTGTGTTTTGGTAGGTGATAGAATTTGCTTCAAAATTAGGAAATTTAAAATGCCAGCTTTTCCAGTGGTGCTTTCAGCCTAGGATCTAGGCTTTGTCAATTAGATGTACCTGACTTGAATTTCAAATTATCAGTTCAAAGAGAGGACTGGGGAAGACTCCTTTTCCTCTGTATGAAGGTGGTACAGCCTACAGCAGTTTGACCTCTAACTGCAGCAACAGGTTAAGGGGCCCAAGAGAGACCTTGTGCTCAGTGCCACAAAGGTCAGGCCTGGAAGCCAGCACTTGGTCATTTGGGGAATTGTTCTTGGTAAAGGTGGCCTTCAGTAAGGCTTTCCAGCCCTCCCTAAAGTTCTGTGAATTGCCTAATATCATTTTATTCATTCTGCTTCTGGTTAAGTTTTTTTTTTCCCCTCTGCAGTGGCCTCTATTGCCTGCTATGCACACTGGAGGATTCGCCTTCCGTTCACATCATTAAGAAGGCACTTTGCAAATGGATAGAATGAGGCAAATACAGTGGTGCCTCCATACTCACGGTTATTGCTTGCGAGAGATGTGATAAGTACCAAAAACAATGAGTAGCAAACAAATTGTTTTGGCTGGAAAGGTATCGAATCACAAGGCAATCAACACAGATAAGTTATACGTTGTACAAAATAAACATGCCAAAGTGTGTTGTGTTCCAAATTTGACTACTTTTAAAGCAATTGAGTACAAAGATGTGACTGAAGACGCAAAGAGTTAGAGTCAGGGCAGAGGTGAGCGATCTATCTGCCAGGAGTATCTGGGCCCTTGGAGGCACCTGAGACCAGGTCTACCTCTAAACTTCCCGTTCTCTGAGCTCACAAATTCCTACTTACAATTTTGCTAGAAGTAGTTTCTGTCACTTGCAGAGAAATATAGGTGAAAGCAAATTAATGTTAGATATTAAGAGCTTCAAAAATGTCCAATAATCTTTTATTCCTCCTTTGGAAATAATCTAAAATGTTAAAAAAATAAACCAAAAAAACCCACCAAAAACCAAAAGAGTTGGTCAAATTGAGCAAATGGTGTTCTTGGATAACAATACCCATGGAGTATAGAGGCACTTGTTGACAATTCTATGCTCATCTTTTTTATACCATTTGTGTTACAGTTTAAAGATGCTTTTATTCCTGCCTTAGTTTTTTTCCTCATCTCTATGTAGCTTGTCCCTGTTTCACTTGGAGTCTTGGAAAACTGCCCTTTGAAGCTCACAACTGGCAAAAACTGTGAGACCATGTAAATGCTCACTTGCTTTTCAGATGAAACTTCAGTTGAGCGAGGGGTCTGAAAGTGTCCTGACCAGGCTCAGTGACAAAACAGCACACATGACGTAAATGTGCTCATATTTCAAATGCGCTTCTTTAGGCTGCCCTCTGGTTTGGAGGCCTTTGACCGCAGCCTGGGAAACTCACTACAACATCCTGGGCAAGAGGCAAGGCAGTAGAGTGAATACCAACTGCTGGGACGGAGAATCAGGAAGCCTGGAGTTTGGTCCTCGCAAAGTGACCTTGCGAAAAGTCCATTCTTCTTGTTAAACTTTACGCTTCAATTTGTATTACAAGACATCGGACCAGATGTTTTTTTATAACCCTTTTCAGCTCTGTGTTTTATGATTCCTTACCAGGTGGCATTTTAAAAGAAAGTTTGGTTTAGGAGTGCCCTTGATGCAATACCCAGTCCGGATCAGGACTCAGGTAGTCATGGGAAGAATTTGTTCAGATGACCTCTCCTTGGAAGGAAACTTTTCCCCAGTCTTTAGAGCCAAGGCTTCTAAGCCAGCTTCCCAAAGGTGTCAATCTGGCCTCCCCCGAGTTATGCTTTCTAGCTGGAGGCAGCCAGGGAGGTGGTTGAGTTGACTCGATAAACCTAGTAAGTGAGCCTTATATGGGTCCATTTGGTGTCAGGAGCAACCATTTGAAAGGGACTTGATGATTTTCCTGAGGAGGAGACTGAGGTTCTGAGAGTTCTAGGGAAAGCTAGCTGGCGGGAGCTGAATGCACAGTTTTAATGCTTGTGATCTTCCCTTCTGCCTGACCATACACTCCGCAGAAGAATACCACCATGAGGTGTCAGATGCATATCCGGAGGGCAAAACCAGTAGATCTCTCTGCCTCTCTCTTGTCTCTGTCTCTGTCAGTCTGTTTGTCTACCCCCCACCCCCAGTACTGGGGATTAAACCTGGGGGGCACTCTACCACTGGGCTGTATCCCCAGCCTTCTTATTCTATTTAGGGAGAGGGTTTTGCTAAGTCACTTACACTGGCCTCAAACTTGTTATCCTCCTGCTTCAGCCTCCTGTGTGTCTAGGAGTACAGGTGTGTGCCACCACACCTGGCTCTTAGTTTTAATGCAATAATATAGTATTTTCAGAGTACCAGCTTTGGCCAAGTCTAGCTTTGTCTTTTCTACTCCCTGTATGACCTTCAGCAAGTTGATCCTTTTGAACCTCTATCTGTTTACTGATAAGGTGAGGGCCAAAGATAATAGTACTTGCCACATAGGTTGCAAGGGTTAAAAAAGAATCGCTTAACATATGAAGCTTTCAGTCAGAGTGGTGATATATAAAGAATCCAGTTCACAGTAAATCCTACTGTTTCTAACTCCCAATTTACTCTTTTTTTTTTTTTGTACCAGGGATCAAACTCAGGACTTTGTGCTTGAGAGGCAGGTGGTGGAACTACTCGGCTAAATCCCTGGCCCCCCATTTACTCTTAAATCCATCCATTTCTCTCCATCACTACCATCTTAGTCTAGGTCACCTATTCAGCAGACCACTATTGGCTGTCTACTTCTGTTCTCGTTCCCCCAAAATTCATTTTCTACACAGGAAGCAAAGTGATATTTTATTTATTTATCTATTTTGGTTCTGGGGACTACATTTGGGCCCTTGTGCTTGTGAGGAAGGTGCCGGAACTACTGAGCTAAATCCCCGGCCCCAAAGTGATATTTTAAACTGAAGATAAGACTCAAAATGTTCTCTCTAAACTGGAAGGCAATTCTCTGTTCTTACAGGGCTGCCTTGCTCTGTCATTCTTCAGGTGCCAGCATAAAGAGGATTTTTTTGTGAATGACCAGATCAAAGATCTTTCCTTTTACTCTTCATTTTATATGCTTGTTTATAGTTAGTTTATTCAGCAGACACTTGACAAATTTTGTAATGTGTACGTGTGACGCCCTAGTGTTGTTCTATCTTCACATCGTAGAGTTCTTTACCATTTCTGGGCAATTTAGTTTATTTCCAATAGCCAGCGTCTGCACTTTTGTTGGAAGGTTCCTTTTTCTAGAATCTACTTTGCCGCTGAGGGTAGTTTTTAACCAATGACTGACACATATGGGGGTACAGATACTCAAGCTCTCTCACCTCCTGGTTAGAATAATTCTGGGATCTGAATTTTATAGTTTCCCACAGTTTTCCCCAAAAGATTAAGCTTGGATGCCTGCTGTGGTAACTGGCTTCATAACACATTTATATTGGGCACCTTTGCTTCCCTATCTGCCATCCCCACTACCCTGATAGCTTCCCTATACAACCCAAATAATTTTGGAGAACTCAAGCCTCTTTTTAAGGACAGTCTCTGAGGACAACCTAATATGACCACGGATTACTTTGCTCTGTTTTTCTTAAAACCAATTATTTAATTGAACTGACACAAGAGACAGCATGAATGATAAAATTAAGGAAAGAATACCCAGAATGTTTCACAAGATTTAAAGTAGGAGCAGGAATGCTATGTGAGAAATAAAATTCTTAAACTATTTTTATCCCAGCAGAGTACATGCTGTGTCTGTCTTACTTGTGGTTGGGCCCCGTGTCTAGTTTACTGCTCAGTGCCTGGTGAACACCAGGCACAAAATCAGCATACTGGATGAATGCCAGTGGTTACTGTTGTTTAAATGCAGATTTTCTTTCTTTCACTGAGTTGAGTTTACACCCATAGCCCCTCCCCACACCATGTAAAATGTTCTATCCAAGTGTAAAGCACACCCTTCCCCAAGTTTTTTCCTGTAAGCTGTTGTTTTAGCAAGCTTTGTTATGGCTATGGGCTTTTTGCAGGAAAAAGACTCAGGAGAGATCCACTTAAGAATGTGGTGATTCTTCCTGGAGAGACCTGAAGCCCAGCATGGAGATATTTCAGAGATGTTTTATGGGGCATAACCCCATCATGCTTATTTGTGGTGATTCAAACAGAAAGCATCTGGAGCCTGGATCAGGTGCCCTCAGTGGACTATGAGATACTTGCTGTTATGTTTCAGCTCTAACACAGCTCCCTAATGGCTCGTGTGTTCAGAGGTGGGGCTTTCAGAAGTTGATTGGGTCATGGGGGCACCACACTCCTCAGTGGATTACTCTCCTAACAACAGTTCAGAATTGAATATGTTTTTAGGTAGAAGCTAGAAGAGGAAGGTCACTGGGGGTGTGACACAGAAGGTGTATCTTCCTCCATGCCTCCTGATTTCCCTTTCTGCTTCTTGGCTACCATGTGACGAGCAGCAGTCCTCTGCCCAGGCCCTTCCACCAAGAGGGATCTTCCTTGGAGCTTACTGACCATGGTCTGAAAACACAAGCCAAAATAAACCTCTCTCCCTTTAAGTTGTGGGCGGTGGGTATTTTTTTCCCCCAGCAAAGAGAAAGCGACTGAGATACTTGTATAGAGAAAGTGGCAATAATAGCTAAAATAATAACAAAACCACTAACATGTGCTAAGTGCATTTATGGGCAAATTCTTGAGTGGTCAATTAATCCTCAGAACCAGTGTCCACGGTAGATTAATGTTACTTATTGAGAGTACTGAGGCTTAACTGACTTATCGAAAGGCATATGGATGATAAGAAGTAGTAGATTTGGAACTGGCTACTATGACTTTAGAGCCTTTGCTCTTTTCCTTGTCTCTTGCCCCCTGGAATTTAAGAATTCTTAAAACCAGCTCATTAGGTGAAAGAAGTGAAATGCTCAGCCTGGAGAAAATAAGATATTAAAATTAGACTGTATCAGTCACTTTTTCATGACTGAGACAAAACACATTAAAGGATGAGAGGTTTAGTTTGGCTTGTGGTTTCAGTGGATTCAGTCCCTGGTTGTCTGGCTCCAAGGCAGAATCACATGGCAGAAAAGAGTGGTTTACCACATGGTGGCCATGAAGTGGAGAGAGAGGAGGAGCTGGGGACAAGAATAGACACTTCCGGGTCACACCCCTTGTGAGCTACCATCTAGAGTTGCTTCAAAAAGCTGCAGGCCCCTTCAAAGAGGTGGCAGATGTATTTTGTGTGGCTCAATTTCAAAAGAGTTTTCTGATATTGCTACCAAGAGGTGGAAGGAATACAGTGTATCCAGGTCCCAGAGATCTGAATGAATTTATGTGGGCCTCTGTGGGAAGTTAAAGAGAGAACTGAGTCATGGGAGAGGTGGTTGGCTGGCTTGGAGCGTACTAAAAATCTCTTAGAGAATCTAAAATACAAAGGAATTAGAAGAATCATACGGTCCCTGCACACGTGGCTAGAACTATGTTGTTTTGAAGTGCCAAGATTTCAACTAGTAACACAACTTGAGAGATACTCACCAATGTCACATTAAATGAGGAAGACGTCAGCTATGCATATTCTTTGCTTAGGGAAGGCACAGCCATGGCACTGTAAGGTGAACTCACATAATGTGATGGTCAGGAACATGGGTTTGGAGTCAGTCTGCATGGGGAGCTATGGGCAAGCTCAAGTTCTCCTGAACTTCAATTTTCTTATCTGTAAAAGGGAGTTTCTCTGTGGATTACATAAGCGTCTGTGGGAAAAGTTTTTGGCACAGGCCCTTGAACACTGTAAATGCTCAAAAATAGTAACTTTTTTTCCCAGAAAACTTTAAAATTTACATTTTTTTCTTTAAAAAAACAAATGCACTTATTTCTATATCTCCTGTATACCCTGTAAAATGTGAGGAGGGGATGTCATACATTTGGAATGCTGGACCCTTGAGATGCAGAGAATTTGGGACTCTCCCCATAGTCACAGTAATTGCTAATATTTATTAAGTCCTCAGGTACATTTCATGTCACACAGTTTTCTGTTAAGGTAGAATTTCAGCTTCTTTTTTCTCCCCACCCATCATGGACCGATTTGCTTATCCAGATGGCAGGTTTCTGTAAGGAATGAAATATAAATATTTTGTTCTGATTCTGTTTATATTACAAGAAAAGCAGGCCCATTGTAGGCCAGAGATTGTCATAGCTCCTGATAAAATATCACCTCCAAATATCCTCCCTTGCACATTGACTTTCTGAATGGTTTCTCTCCCTGCCCTCCTTCCTCTCTGGTGTTTGTTTTTTCTCATATCTCATGTACCCTTTCTGCCTTTCTTCTTTTCTACCTTTTCTTACTGGATATCTTGATTTCTCATCTCCCCCTCTATTCATGTAGATTCATTTTGGTAGCTTAAATCTTTAAAATTCTTACTAAGCAGGACCTAGTTAAGATACAGCATATCATTGGTATGGAGTTGGATTTGGTGAGGATTAACTCATGCTCCAGAAGCTTATCAACAACATTAAAATGGTGATGTGGGTGCCAACAGGAACTGGCCAGCAATGGCAGATAGCGTGGGGCTCCATGGGCTTCCAAGAACATATCACACTTGTCTGGGTCTCTTTGACTGATCCTGATCGGAGCTCAGTCCTTGGATTTAGGCAGACCTGGGTGGAGTCTTGGCTCTTCCACTTCCTAACAGTTTTCTCATCTGTGAAATAGGAACATACCACAGATCTCCAGGGACTGTTGGAAGGATTAAAGGAAAACACATTCATTTTGTATATTGCCCAGCATATGGTATGTGCTACATGATAATAGTAATTGTTAGGTGATGATTAACAACTGTATCTACCTTCTTTTTTTCTGCTGGTCTCTCCCTTCTTGCCTAGGGAAGCAGAAGAAACACTCCATTTGACTAGCATGCTGACTGTCCAGGTTTTGGGGTAGCAACTACAATGGAGGAAGCTGGGAAAAAACATGTCTCAACCACAAAGACTGATGGTTGTGAAAAAATGCTAGTCTTTAGCAAAGCCTTTAGGAAACAAAAATAAGGCAATAAAAAGAAAAGTGTTAACTGCAAACTCTTTTCCTTTCTGATACAAAAGGAAGTCAAAGGAAAAGACGGATTTCTTTTCGCATTAAAAGCTAGCCCTCTGCATTCTGGATTCCTTTTATAATCTCTCAAGTGGAAGAGGACACTGCTTCCTCTATCCACTCCTCTCTCACCGGGTTGCTAATCCTTTACGCACAGAACCAATCTACTTGGGTCTCCCTCCTCCATAGGAATTCTCCATACCAAGGAGATATTTGGAATCTGAAAATTACCTTTCTTGCTTTTCCCAAAAGTGCCCTTCCATTTCTCTGCCATTCTTGTTTATTAAGCAAAATTCCCAGATAAGATTTATTGTCACCTCTCCTTGCTCATATCCAGGCAGCTAGTTAAAATTACAGATAACCTCCCCCACCTCTGAACATAGCCCTATAGAGTTCTATTCCTGCTCTGTGCCCAGTGATTCTGCCACATTGCCTTGGCAACCAATTAAAATACTGTCATATGTACACCGATGCAATTCTTAATTCTGCAAAAACCCGGGCACCCTGCTCAGAAGGCTTGAGCATGCCATTGAAATGGTGCTCTCTTTAAAACCTAGCTCTATTCTCATTTGACTTTTAACCTCCCAGTTACCTCTGAATCCCCTGTGAGAACCTGCATGTTATTTCTAATGCACCTGGCCAGAAGTTGAGAAGCTCCCTTGTCAATCAGATGGGGGCTTGTAGTAATCCCACAGACAAGAATGACTGATCCATTTCCGTTTTTCTAGCGTTGAGGGAAGGTACAAGGGGTTCTTCTTTCTTGAGGCTGGTGACTCCTGCACTAAGGCAATCGTTAGGCACTCTATAATTAAATCTGTAGTGAGTGCTGGTTGCCTTTCAGGCACTACGCTAGGTACAGAGGAGGACAAGACACTTCCTTATCCGTGGTGCTTATGGTCCACTAGGAAGAGACTGGAGCACACAGTGCTGTGCAGCCTAACAGGTGCTGTGCAAGGAAGCTGGAGGGAAGGAATCTGAGGCTGACCTGACTGCCCCTTCTGTGAGATCAGAGAAAGGATTGCGTGGGAGTGGTTTCCTGATGTTTACAGCGTAGGGAAACAGCCATCTGTGGTAAGTGTGGTAGCACTTGAAAGATAACCCTACCTGGCTGAGCACAGTAGCTACTTAATGTTAAATCTGGTGCCAGGCCCCTTGTTAAGCACATTAGACAGAATCTTATGAAATCTTCCCAACAATACTGTGAGGTGAGTATTATTATTTCCAGTCTGTAGCAGTGGCACTAGAGACACTAATTAACTTATCCAGACGCACACAGCGAACACACGTGACTGCGGAGCCTTTTTTCTGAATCCCATGACCATGTTTACTATGTTCAGTTATATCACTGGGAGTCTAATGACTGGAATGCATATTTTAAAAATGATACTCAAATATCTATTGCTCTTATTTAGGAAATTAAAATAAACACACACAAATATGTATACACGCGCACACACCTTGTGCTAGGAGGAAGGGAAGGCTGGGGAGTTAAGTGGGTACAGAATTTCAGTGTGAGAAGATGAAATGTTCTGGAGGTGGATAATGGTGATGGTTGTACAATAGCATGAATTATGTAATGCCACGGAACTGTACACTTAGAAAAAGCTAAAATGGTAGATTTTATACTATGTATATTTCACCACAAAAATGTAATTGTTCAAAAAATGGTAGTCAGGGTCTTGGCAGCATGAGATGAAGGGGCCTTGTTTCTGCCTGCAATGCTGGCTTCCTTTCATGGTGGAAGTCAGGCCAATTCAGTTCATAACTCGGGGGCAAATTCTTTAGAGCTTCTTCCTTTTTGTCACTGGTCTCCCAGTGACTAAGTGTCAATTAACTCATGATAAAGAGTTTTTCTTAAGATCAAAGGAGCACATGAAGAATTTGTGGTATATGACTCAGGAGGTTAGCTATACACAGAGTGGCATTTTCTATCTTCTTTTAAATTAGCAATTCATGAGCCCAGTAATTTTGAACCTGGCCCACCATGTTTTTCAGAGCGGTGTTTATCACCCAAAAAGATACTTAATGAGGTGATTCATGTCAAGAGTATTTCAGTCACCACATGCTTTAAGCCTAAATATAGTATGGTCCTCATTCCTCACATCTCTCTGTAATAGCTTAATTCATAAAGCGTTTATTTCTGCATCATGAAGAGTCATTTCATGAGTCCCTGAAGTCTACCAGACACATAAATGTCTTTCTTTTCCTCTCCTCTCCTCTCTCTTCTCTTCTCCCCTCCCCCTCCTCTTCTCCCTCTCTCTCTCTCTCTCTCTCTCTCTCTCTCTGTACCAGGGATCAAACTCAGGACCTTGTGCTTGTGAGGCAAGTGGCTGAACCACTGAACTAAATCCCCAGCCATCTTTGTTTTCTATTCTTCCATTCCCAAAATAGTCTGGGTTCCTAATATGGATTAGACTGTGGGCTATGTACTTGGAACAGAGTATAAAAGACAACTTGAAAATTGTCTTGGTGCCTAGAAAAAAGATCAGAGAAATGACAGAGATCTGAGATGAACTTCTCTACTCTCTGAGTCCTGAGCTCATGAGCACCTTTGCTGTGAGACTTCAAGATGGAACTTGGCGCAATTTGTTGAGTGCTGTGTTTTATGAGCTGGGGGACCGAAGCAGTGTGACACTGGGGGCTGACACACAGTCAAATTGTGGGAAGCTGTTCCTAGTCATAGGCCTTGTCTTTTCTCACCCGTGTCCTTCCACTTGCTTTGGCTGCTCTAGGGCTGACATTCACATGCACTAGAGCAGTCAGGCAACCTGACCATTTTATGAAAGAAGAATGGCTCTGTCTGCTGGCAACATGGAAACTGCTCTTCAGTTACCCAGTAAGCTCAGCCTCCCACTTGGAGCAGAGATATCTTGTTTGGCTGCATGGAATCCACCAAGCAGCTGTAGATACTGCTGATAGGCCACACGATGGCACATCACCCATTTGGCATGACGGCTGTTGAAGAAACTTTATTACAGAGAGCAGCTGACATACATCTTCCCAGTAGTATCTAGTCATGCTGATAAGAAGGCCAGTGTCTAGTCACTCTGTCTCTTCTACATCTGTTTCCTTATCCCTCCCTTCCACCTTGTATTCTAATTTAATATATCCCTGTCCTGTCCTGCCATCTCCTCACCCAAACAGACTCTGCCTTCTCATCCCTTGAATATATCTGTCACAACCCTTAAAACAAGTGTTTTTTAAGAAAATTACTTTTTAATCAACTGCCTGAGGTTCATTCCCCTCCAATAGAAACATCTCACCATCTAACATTCTCATATACCATGATTTCATGAGAAAAAGCCTTGTTTGTTTTAATCAACCTTATCAAGTTTTAATTTATATGCACAAAATATACTAATTTTCACTGTACAATTTGATAAATTTCAACAAACCTACGTGCTATCATATAAAACATCTCCATTACTTCCCAAATTACTATAGTTTATAATTTTATATAAATGCAATGAGGTAATATATACTCTTTAGTAAGATATTTCTTTTTTCATATCTCAACATTTCTAAAATTGGGTGTGTCTTACAGGGAGCATGTAATATGGTAGTGTTTTTCCCTTATGAACCATAACTAAACAGACAATATACCTTATAATGAATAATATCTTACCATCGGTAAGATTTCTGACATTTAAATGTGCGTGTATGTGTACATCTATGTATAGGCATATTTGTATATCCTTGAATGCAGAATAGTTGATTTATGGACCAGTCTGAGTTGGAGTTGGACACTTAGCACTGGGAAGGTGAAGTCTTTACTTCACCCTGTAAACTACCATAGCAGTGCCCAGAGTTGGAAGCTGATAGAAACTAAATAAATACTGCAGAGGATGGTGACAGTTTCAAAATTGTGTAAAAATAGCTTTTATATTATGACTGAGCATATTAAGTTTAAGATAGCATTTCCAAAATTTTGTCCCACGGACAGCTAATCTTTTTAAAGTCCTGACAAAACAGGAGGGGGGGTGTGCCAGTGTCATTGAAATTTGGGACATGTTTCTTATCATAATCTTCTACTTAGAGATTCCCAATTTATTAGCATTCTAAAAGGTTCAAAAAAGTCCCACAACAAAAGCCCTGTAACATTTTAGGAGAAAATTTTAGTTTTGTTTTAGTATCAGGTTATTTGACACCGAAGCTTTGTAGAAAATTATAGACTACACCTAGTGAAAAAGTAGCTCAGTAGGCTTAAGAATGGGCAAGAAAGGGAGAAGAAATTGAGTGGAGTTTTATTTGAGCTGGTCGAAATAAGTCACGTAATGACACCTGGAATGCTCCTCATGAGTCACGGGCAGAGCAAGTGCTTTCCCTCTCTGCAGACTCTCTCCACAGTGTGAGGGGACATGTGTATAGATGACTTTTCCTATGAGGGAAAGGAAAGCAACATAACAATATGCATTGCTAATGCTTTAGCTGACATGCCCCCAGTGCACGAGATAGATCACTGAGGAGGAGTAAAGAAAGTCCTAGAAACTCGTAGACTGACAGTAAAATGATGGAAAACAGTTCTCCATGTGAACCCAAAGAAAAGCAGGGGTAGCCATCTTATTTGCAGACACAGTAAATTTCAAACCAAAATTAATTAGGAGAGACAAAGAAGGTCACTGCATCCTTAAAAGGGAACAATCGAAGAGGAGGATGACAGTCATATA
>NW_022900915.1:11976801-11980204 GCF_012274545.1 Fukomys damarensis
ATATATATGCCAAGTACTAATGCCCCCAACTATACAAAACAAATATTAAGGGACATGAAAAACCAAACAATTACTAATACAATTATAGTGGGGTATGTGAATACTGTCACAAATAGATCATCTAGACAAAAAATCAACAATGAAATACTAGAACTAAATCAAGCTTTTGAACAAATGGACTTAATAGACATCTACAGAGTGTTCCACTCCACAATCAGAATATACATTCTTTTCGGCTGCACATCGGTCATTCTCCAAAATAGACCCCATGCTAGCTCATAGAACATGCTTAAGTAAATGCAAAAGAATTGAAGTTATTCTGTGTAAATTATCAGACCACAGTACAATTAAACTGGAGATCAGTAGCAAAAGAAACCACAAGAACTTCACAAATGCATAGAAATTGAATAACACTCTCCTGAACAACCAGTGGGTCACAGAGGAAATTAAGAAATTAAAGTTTTTACAAATAAATGATAATGCCAACATAATATACAGAAATCTATGGGACACAATGAAAGCAGTTCTATGTGGGATATTCATAGCACTGTATGCCCACACTAGGAAAACAAAGCAAGCTCAAATAAAAAACCTAATGTTGAATCTTAAGCTCCTGAAAAAAGAAGAGCAAGACATGCAAAGCTCATACAAGAAAGGAAATTATAAAGATCAGAGCAGAAATCAATGCAATGGAGAATAAGAGAATGATACCAAAAAAATCAATGAATCAAAGAGTTGGCTTTTTGAAATAATAAATAAAATCAATAAACTCTTAGCCAACCTTATTTTAAAAAAGGACAGAAAAGGCCCAAATTTACGCAATTAGGAATGAAAAATTAAAGTCACAACAGATCTAGCAGAAATCCAGAGGATCAATACCTACTTCAAGAACCTGTACTCTAATAAAATGGAAAACACAGAAGAAATGGACAGATTTCTAGATACATATGAATTACCAAAGTTGAAGGAAGAAGATATAAAAATTCCAAACACCCCGATAACAATCGGTGAAATTGAAAACAATAAAAAATTTACCAACTACAAGATTCCAATGATGAATGTAACTGTATTGTATACCTAAAATGTACCAAGAAACTTAATAAAGATAAAAAAATTTACCAACAATGAAAAGCCCAGGTCCTCATGGCTTCACTGTTGAATTCTACAAGACATTTAGAGAAGAACTATTGCTACTACTCTTTAAACTTTGCAATGAAATTAAAAGGGAAGCAATGCTTCCAAATTCATTCCTGGAAGCAAGAATTACTTTGATTCCAAAACCAGGGAAAGGACCCAACCAAAAAAAGGGAACTCTGGGCCAATCTTCCTAATGAACATAGATGCAAAAATCCTCAATAAGATACTGACAAACAATACAGAAGGTCATCAAGAGGATCATACACCCTGACCAAGACAGATTTATCCAGGGATGCAAGGATGGTTCAACATACGGAGATAAATAAATGGTGAATACACTATATTAACAGAGTCAAGGACAAAAACCATATGATCCTCTCAATAGATGCAGAAAAAGCTTTTGACAAAATTCAACACCCATTCATGATTAAAAAAAAAAACAAAACCCTGCAGAAAATTGGAATGGATGGTCTTTACTTTAACTTGATAAAAGCTATCTATGAAAAACCAACAGCCAACATCATACTAAATAATCAAAACCTGAAAACCTTCATGCTAAAATCAGAAATAAGATAAGGATGTCCACTATTACCACTCCTGTTCAATATATTTTGGAAACATTAGCCACAGCAATTAGACAAGAGAAAGAAATAAATGCAATAAAGATAGGAAAGGAAGAAGTTATATTGTCATTATTTGCTGATGATATGATACTCTACATAGAAAACCCAAAAAACTCTGCCAAAAGTCTTCTAGGCTTAATTGACAGATTCAGCAGAGTAGCTGGATACAAGGTGAGCACTCAAAAATCAATAGCCTTCTTGTGCACAAATAACAGCCTCACTGAGTGATATTAGGGAAACAATCCCTTTCACAATAGCATCTCAAAAAATGAAACATCTAGGAATCAATCTAATGAAGGAAGCAAAAGACCACTGAGAACTACAACACTGAAAAAAGAGATTGATGAGGATATAAGAAAATGGAAAGACATCCCTTGTCCATGGGTAGGAAGAACCAATATAGTGAAAATGACCATATTTTCAAAATGGCTATACATATTCTATGCAATCTCTATTGAAATCCCAATAGTATATTTCATGGAACTAAAGAAAACAATACAAAAATTCATTTGGAAGAAGAGACCAAGAATAGCAAAAGCAATTCTAGGCAACAGAGACATGGCAGGGGGTATCACAATCCCCAACTGGAAACTATACTACAAAGCCATTGTGATAAAACAGCATGGCACTGGCAAAAAAACAGACCCAAGGATCAGATGAACAGATTAGAAGATGCAGAAACAACTCCAGACATACTCAGCTACCTCATCTTTGACAAAGGTACCAACAATCCTCACTGGCGGAAAGATAACCTCTTTAATAAATGGTGTTGGAATAATTGGATTTCAACTTGCCAAAGAGTAAAACTAGACCTGCATCTTTCCCCATGCACTAAACTAAAATACAAGTGGATTAAAGATTTAAATATTAAAACAGAAACACTAAATTTGCCAGAAGATAAATTAGGTAGAATTTTTGAAGATATTGGCATAGGAAAAGACTTTATGAACAAATCCTCAGTAGCATAGGAACTAGCACAAAGAATCAACAACTGGGATCTCATCATTTTAAAAAGCTTCTGCACTGCCAGAGAAATCATAAGTAGAGCAAAGAGATAACCCACAATGTGGGAAAAAATTTTTACCAGCTGTTTCTCAAAGGTCTACTATTTAGAATATATAAAGAACTGAAAAAATCAGACCCCCCAAATTAAAAAACCCAATTCAAAAACGGATATCTGAAATGAACAGACATTTCTCAGACAAAGAAGTAAAAGCAGCAAATAAACATATGAAAAAATGTTCAACATCACTGGTCATTCGAGACATGCAGATGAAAACAACGCTGAGATTCTATCTCACCCTAGAAAGAATATCTGCTATCAAGAAATCAACCAATAACAAATGCTGGCGGGGTTGTGGGAAGATAGGAACCCTTCTTCATTGTTCGTGGGAGTGTAGACTGGTGCAACCACTGTGGAAATCAATATGGAGATGCCTCAAACAACCAGAATTAGAAGTCCCATTGACCCAGCTATTCCTCTGCTGGGTATCTTCCCAAAATAATTAAAAGAATCATACCACAGAGATATATGCTCACCCATGTTTATAGTGGCACAGTTTGTAATTGCTAAAACTTGGAAATAGCCCAAATGCCCATCAACTGGAGACTTAATAAAGAAGATTTTTTTAATAAAATGGAGT
>NW_022900915.1:11983020-12078747 GCF_012274545.1 Fukomys damarensis
GCTTAAGTAAATGCAAAAGAATTGAAGTTATTCTGTGTAAATTATCAGACCACAGTACAATTAAACTGGAGATCAGTAGCAAAAGAAACCACAAGAACTTCACAAATGCATAGAAATTGAATAACACTCTCCTGAACAACCAGTGGGTCACAGAGGAAATTAAGAAATTAAAGTTTTTACAAATAAATGATAATGCCAACATAATATACAGAAATCTATGGGACACAATGAAAGCAGTTCTATGTGGGATATTCATAGCACTGTATGCCCACACTAGGAAAACAAAGCAAGCTCAAATAAAAAACCTAATGTTGAATCTTAAGCTCCTGAAAAAAGAAGAGCAAGACATGCAAAGCTCATACAAGAAAGGAAATTATAAAGATCAGAGCAGAAATCAATGCAATGGAGAATAAGAGAATGATACCAAAAAAATCAATGAATCAAAGAGTTGGCTTTTTGAAATAATAAATAAAATCAATAAACTCTTAGCCAACCTTATTTTAAAAAAGGACAGAAAAGGCCCAAATTTACGCAATTAGGAATGAAAAATTAAAGTCACAACAGATCTAGCAGAAATCCAGAGGATCAATACCTACTTCAAGAACCTGTACTCTAATAAAATGGAAAACACAGAAGAAATGGACAGATTTCTAGATACATATGAATTACCAAAGTTGAAGGAAGAAGATATAAAAATTCCAAACACCCCGATAACAATCGGTGAAATTGAAAACAATAAAAAATTTACCAACTACAAGATTCCAATGATGAATGTAACTGTATTGTATACCTAAAATGTACCAAGAAACTTAATAAAGATAAAAAAATTTACCAACAATGAAAAGCCCAGGTCCTCATGGCTTCACTGTTGAATTCTACAAGACATTTAGAGAAGAACTATTGCTACTACTCTTTAAACTTTGCAATGAAATTAAAAGGGAAGCAATGCTTCCAAATTCATTCCTGGAAGCAAGAATTACTTTGATTCCAAAACCAGGGAAAGGACCCAACCAAAAAAAGGGAACTCTGGGCCAATCTTCCTAATGAACATAGATGCAAAAATCCTCAATAAGATACTGACAAACAATACAGAAGGTCATCAAGAGGATCATACACCCTGACCAAGACAGATTTATCCAGGGATGCAAGGATGGTTCAACATACGGAGATAAATAAATGGTGAATACACTATATTAACAGAGTCAAGGACAAAAACCATATGATCCTCTCAATAGATGCAGAAAAAGCTTTTGACAAAATTCAACACCCATTCATGATTAAAAAAAAAAACAAAACCCTGCAGAAAATTGGAATGGATGGTCTTTACTTTAACTTGATAAAAGCTATCTATGAAAAACCAACAGCCAACATCATACTAAATAATCAAAACCTGAAAACCTTCATGCTAAAATCAGAAATAAGATAAGGATGTCCACTATTACCACTCCTGTTCAATATATTTTGGAAACATTAGCCACAGCAATTAGACAAGAGAAAGAAATAAATGCAATAAAGATAGGAAAGGAAGAAGTTATATTGTCATTATTTGCTGATGATATGATACTCTACATAGAAAACCCAAAAAACTCTGCCAAAAGTCTTCTAGGCTTAATTGACAGATTCAGCAGAGTAGCTGGATACAAGGTGAGCACTCAAAAATCAATAGCCTTCTTGTGCACAAATAACAGCCTCACTGAGTGATATTAGGGAAACAATCCCTTTCACAATAGCATCTCAAAAAATGAAACATCTAGGAATCAATCTAATGAAGGAAGCAAAAGACCACTGAGAACTACAACACTGAAAAAAGAGATTGATGAGGATATAAGAAAATGGAAAGACATCCCTTGTCCATGGGTAGGAAGAACCAATATAGTGAAAATGACCATATTTTCAAAATGGCTATACATATTCTATGCAATCTCTATTGAAATCCCAATAGTATATTTCATGGAACTAAAGAAAACAATACAAAAATTCATTTGGAAGAAGAGACCAAGAATAGCAAAAGCAATTCTAGGCAACAGAGACATGGCAGGGGGTATCACAATCCCCAACTGGAAACTATACTACAAAGCCATTGTGATAAAACAGCATGGCACTGGCAAAAAAACAGACCCAAGGATCAGATGAACAGATTAGAAGATGCAGAAACAACTCCAGACATACTCAGCTACCTCATCTTTGACAAAGGTACCAACAATCCTCACTGGCGGAAAGATAACCTCTTTAATAAATGGTGTTGGAATAATTGGATTTCAACTTGCCAAAGAGTAAAACTAGACCTGCATCTTTCCCCATGCACTAAACTAAAATACAAGTGGATTAAAGATTTAAATATTAAAACAGAAACACTAAATTTGCCAGAAGATAAATTAGGTAGAATTTTTGAAGATATTGGCATAGGAAAAGACTTTATGAACAAATCCTCAGTAGCATAGGAACTAGCACAAAGAATCAACAACTGGGATCTCATCATTTTAAAAAGCTTCTGCACTGCCAGAGAAATCATAAGTAGAGCAAAGAGATAACCCACAATGTGGGAAAAAATTTTTACCAGCTGTTTCTCAAAGGTCTACTATTTAGAATATATAAAGAACTGAAAAAATCAGACCCCCCAAATTAAAAAACCCAATTCAAAAACGGATATCTGAAATGAACAGACATTTCTCAGACAAAGAAGTAAAAGCAGCAAATAAACATATGAAAAAATGTTCAACATCACTGGTCATTCGAGACATGCAGATGAAAACAACGCTGAGATTCTATCTCACCCTAGAAAGAATATCTGCTATCAAGAAATCAACCAATAACAAATGCTGGCGGGGTTGTGGGAAGATAGGAACCCTTCTTCATTGTTCGTGGGAGTGTAGACTGGTGCAACCACTGTGGAAATCAATATGGAGATGCCTCAAACAACCAGAATTAGAAGTCCCATTGACCCAGCTATTCCTCTGCTGGGTATCTTCCCAAAATAATTAAAAGAATCATACCACAGAGATATATGCTCACCCATGTTTATAGTGGCACAGTTTGTAATTGCTAAAACTTGGAAATAGCCCAAATGCCCATCAACTGGAGACTTAATAAAGAAGATTTTTTTAATAAAATGGAGTACCACTCAGCCATAAAGAATGAGAAACTAGAGACATTTATAGTTAAGTGGATGCACATTGAGGCTACACTCAAGTGAAATTAATAAGACAGACATGTATATATACCAAATAGTTTTTCTGGTGTGAAAAACCAAAAGTGTAAATAAGTATCAAAATGTATAATTGATATTATGTAATATAAAAAAGGTCTAAAAGTAGAGGAGGTTGGAGGGGTAGGGTAAAGGTAAACAGGGAAAAGAAAAAGTATGAGAAAAGGAAAAACATGGAAACAATGTCTTTGTAAACAGGGAAGGGTGGAGGAGGTGAAGGGAGGGCTCGGGAATGGGGGAAAAAGATCCAAGATAAGTCGTGTAAAGGTACAAGATCCCAATGATGAATGTAACTGTACTGTGTACCTAAAATGTACTGATAAAATTAATTTTAAAAAAAGAAAGAAAATCATGTGCCCACCCATATGTCTCAGAGCCCAGGCCTTCCCATGTGGAAAGAGTTTTAGCCAATGAGAAGACTGAAGCAAGTTAATAGACTATTTGTCTCACAAACACAGAGAGGAGCCTGCTTGCAGGAATCACCATGGTCAAAATGATGGCAAAGTCCTTCCCAGAAAGTGCGTGCACTAAGCTCTTCCCGTGCATTATCTCCTTTAACCTCACAGTACTGTTACTATCATACTGTCACTATCTCCATTTTGCGAATATGGGAACTGAAGACCAGAGGAGTTAAGGGACTTACCCAAGCCCTCACAGATAGCAAATGACTGAGACTCAGTCCAAATACAGCCCCATTTGACTCTAAATCCTTAAACATTTACAATTATCAATAAAAGGGAGGCGATTATAAGTAGAAAGGAGGTGCATCGAGAGAGGTTGGCAGCACTGCCAATTTAGGACCATATGGTTTTTAAAAATATTTGCAAATGTGTGTGACGCTGGAGAATCATCTCTATTTCCTGACTTCTAAACTTCAGCCTTTCCCTATCTGTCTTTTCCACCTGCCACATATGGTCTGTGCTATCCCAGGTGGCCCTTGCCTGCTGTTTTGGGGGCCTAGGATGATTCGAATCCCCCTGCAAATTTAGCAAAAACCACCACCTATATCACAGCTCTGTCTCAGAATACATCTGAGCCCAGGAAGGGGCTGGACCACCTGCTGGCTTCTACTTAGCCTCAATTCCCTAAAATGCTTTCTGACCTCATTTTCTCTCCTCGGTTGCTTGCAACACCTGCTGAGAAAGTTTCTAGGACAAAGCCACCTGGTCTGTGTGCCGGTGGCAGCAGGTGTGTTCTTGCTGATATGTGGTAAGACAGGAGAGTATATGGTTGGCACGATGCTTAACAGTGTAGGAAGAAAGTCCAGCCTCACAAGTCCCATGTTGGGAACATGTGGAGGGGAACAGAGGGAGAGAAAGGAGAAAAGGTAAGATGGAAAAGTTAGTGAAGCATCGATGCTAGGAAAATGGACCAGATTCTTGCCTTGTGTGTGGTTTTCTTTGAGCTGTCTACTTGGGGGAAATGAGCTTAGGGAGTTTTCTTTTTCAATCAACTCCTAGCTTTGTAAGAGTCCCGGAAGTCAGGTGCAAAGGAGCATATCCTGGGTAGAATCACATATCTGAATGATGGAGGTAGGTCATGTGGAGGGAAACAAAAAAAGTGAGAAGCCACAGTACCAAGGATCATCTCAGGGTGGCACTTGATTAACAAGGGGGTGAAAGAGGGCGTATAATTTAGAAAGTGTTGAGTCACTTCAATAACAATCACAGCTAACATTTATTGAGTGCTTAATACGAGCCAGTCAAGAACTAATTGACATGAATCACCTCATTTATTTCTCACAACAACCCTCTGAGGCAAGTACTACTATTATTTTCAATTTGCAGATGGAGAATTGGGTGCCCTGAAATTTAGGTGATTCATCCAAAGTACACAACTGTTGAGTGGCAGAATCAGGTCTTGAATTTTGGTATTTCTCAAACCTAAGCCTATAAATTCTTAGCTTTTTCTGATTTACTGTCTCTCCTAATTCAGAAATATTACTAAAGTGTAACAGAACAAAGAGGAAAAGAGATCAGCTATTCAGGAACTCAGATTCCTTTGGAAGACTTGCAAAGTTCCTTTGGCTTCACTGCATTATGGGAAGGAATAAGAACTAGTGGGATTTGTAGTATGAGATGACCTCCAGTCTGTTGATCTTACTCGTTGGTTTGAAATAATTATGTGCTGTGAAAACCTGCAGCCACTTCTCAAGTTTTGTTTTTACACAATCAGCTTGGGAGGGATCTAGACATGTAGGCACAACAGGCTAATTTTTCTGTCTCTTGGGCTGGCACCATGAGGTGTGACTATTGGTTCCACCCTAGCATAACTGGCTGGCACCAGATGCATCAGACCTCTCGGAGCCAACAAAAAGACCTTGATGAGCTTGCTTTTCAGATGAGCCTGGTGAGCAGAGCAGATTTTAGGCTCAAAAAGCTCATGGATAGGAAGTTAAATGAACTCTTCCAGGGTGCCAGGTTATCAGTGAGTCCTCTGAAACAGGTGTTTTACAAAATGGTACCCTGCAACAACAGGTTATTTGTACCATTTTAGGGGAGTACTTTATACTTAGTATTATTCCATCCTGGACTCATCATAGACTCAAGTTTAATAATAATAACTGTCACACTCTCTTGCAAGGGTTATAACTCCTTCTGTTTTGTAGAATGCCTCATGCATGGTAGGGCACAGCAGACAGCCAAAATAATGTTTACTATGATAGCAATCTGCCAAATGCCTTTCATCTAAATTCTCAAAGTGTTTTGCAAACACCACTTAGTTAAGCCTCACAGTGACTCTCTGTTTTTATAATACATTTTCCCATTTTACAGAATTTTAAATTGAGACCCAGCAACCTTAAGTGGCTTGCCCAAAGTCATACAGTAACTTTAAATTAATGATAATGACAAGGCTTTGGATTTACCTGGCAGATGTTTTCTAAGGTGATAGAGTATGTTGCAAAGATAGTATCCACACTATCCTGAAGGCAGGTGAGTAGCAGGTATTACTAGCTATTGGCTAAACTGAGGCAGAAATGGTGAGCAACTCAGGAGGATTTCACTGAGGTTGTAAGTCCACTCCTCTGACTCTTGGAACAGAGTGTGGCACCCCGGGCATTCTCAGTTCTCGTAGGTGAGGCCACTTTCACACTTGCAGGAAAGACAGTTGCACTTTTAGCAGTAGAATCATGTTGTTGCATGTGCCACATTGGTTCATATTCCCATGGATGTGTTCATATTCCCATTGAGAGAGGCAAAGGGAAGAGAGATGAGCCCTTTAAGAAAGGATAGCTCCGGAAATGAAAACTAGGGCTGGTGGGGCGAGGCGGCCAGCTCTGCTCTCTGCAGACTTTACTAATCCAGACCCTGCCTGATGGCAGGGGCCCTTAAAGGCTTGTTTCAGCCACATCGCAGGCCTAGGTTCAGAATGGCTTGGAGGATGGGAATGGGCGCCTCACTGGCACCTCAGTCTGTCTGATGTTACAAGTCCCCACAGAAGAGTCCTGAGGACACCCGGTATGGTAACAGTTTCCTCTTTTATAGGAGCAGCTCTCATCTCAATCTCTATACTAGGAGGGCCCTCTAAATCTTCTATGGCTCAAAACCTTGCTACCTTTTCTCAACACAACAGCCACGGGGCGGGGGGGGGAGATAAAAATCCAAGAAAAGCATGCAAAGCTGATAAAAGGCTCACCTCCTCCCTTTGTCTGGGAACATTTCCTTGGTGACTAATGATACTCTCCTGAAAGGCAAGTCAGATTTTGCAAGGAGTTGTTGAGTCTTAAGAATTCAAGGGGGGTTTACTGACCCAGAGCCAGAGACCTTTTCTCCATAAACAAGGCGCGTTTAAGAAAAGCTTGCTCCCCACCCCCACTCTGCCTCAGCAGGCCTGCAGATTTCTGATTGATGACTAGGCTAGAGCTAATGGAGAGATGTAACAAAGAGTCTTGAGCCCTTTTCTGGAATGCATTCACACACACAAGCACACAGCAATAAAAACAAACAAACAAACAAAAAAAACAAAAAACCCAAAAAAACGTGCGGCAAAGAAATCATGCAACATCTCATTTCTTCCCGCTCTCATTTTTGAATGTTTACACATATCCCTACCACATAGGTGCCTTAAAGGTGCACTGAGCCCAAGGAGAGCTGAACTCTCAGAAAACCTCAGAAACTTGTGCTGAATGCACCTTGCAAGGCTCTTCCTGTTTGAGGAAGGGGTCCTGTGCAAACCCACCAACTGCTCATCTTTGAAGCAGACTTGTGGGACCATGGTGCCAGAATTAAACCTTTCTTTACGCGAGACTTGGAAGAGTGCAGCTTTAATTTTCTAGGTATGCCAACAATCCAAGTCATAGCTTTCTGTGTCCACTTTGGTACCCCGACTCCTGGGCCGATGGTGCAAATAATCCTGTTGCACCATCTTTCTCTTGAGAGGTGCCCTTGAGATGCATCCCACATCCACCTCACCACCAGTTCGGAACAAGTCCCCAGAGCGCGCTTGGAAGGCGAGACAGAGGATTCACAATACCCAAACACAGAAGGCATGACTAGTAATCGCCTGTGCAGCTTGACCAGCTCTATTTGTGTTTTAACTGCAGCACCCACGTGTATTTTATTTATCTTGTAAAGTGAGACGCATGTACAGGGCTCCTATACAAAGGCGTTGTATTTCATGGGCCTTTGCTATCAACCAGTCCACCCACATGGATGCTTCCTTCCTGCTGCGTCTTGGGAATCAGGAGGGAATCGGGAATCGAGTATGCTGATAGCTTCGAGCAGATTATGAATGGGCACTGCCGTAATAGTGCTTTATGACTAGGGATAAAAAGACAGAGTGGAGTAGAATTCAAACAATCCCTGACATCTGGAAACTTCTCTCGGAGATCTGCAAAACAATCAGTAGTTGAATTTGTTTTCTTTCTTTACCTCATACCCCAGGCATTTCTGGCACACTAGTTTGGCTTCAGAGCAACAGAAGTCAAAGACCAAAACCCTAATCTAAAAGGCTTTCCTTGTTGTACTACTTCTGGACAGGAAGTAAAGACAACCTAGGAAGCTTTAGAAGTTTTGAGGAAAACTCAGACAGATTAGACAGGCTCAGGATTCTGCCACATTTCACTAAAGTGATTTCTGCTCCCGGGAGCTTGCCTCTGGGGATCATTGGTGGGGCTCTAAACATAACCAAGAGAAGACTATCCCTAGCTCCCACTGCACACACACCAGGTGGACATGATTTTAACAAGTAAGCTCTTTCTTACCCCATCCATGTGGATTCTGATATTGGGCACCAGTCGGAAAGGGTTGGCCTGCAGACTTCTGGGGCTGGCCCTGCTCTTCCTCAGCACGCCAGGCCTACGGAAGGAGCCCCCTCTCCCTGAGCTCTGTCCGGAGCGCACACCGTCCAGGAGACGCACCAGCAACAGGTTGGCTGGCAGCGCCTCGATGCTGCAGAACACCAGGGTCCTGCATTCGGGGCACCTCAGCTCCTTGTGGGCCTTGAAAATCCTCTGAAGACATGGTTTGCAGAAGGTGTGCTGGCAAGGGAGGACTTTGGCTGTGACATCGAGCTTTTCGAAGCACACAGGGCACTCCAGAAGATCAAGTAATGCCAAATCATCCATTTTATTTTAAAGCTCCAGTCCCATCCTGGAGGAGCGGGTTCCACATTGTAGGGGCAGCTGAGCTGAGGGCCTGAGCCAGGCTCTTGAGAGTCACAATTCCTGCCTGTTTGAAGGAGAAGGGAGGAAAGGAAAAATGTGAGTGCTCTGAGAGTTGTATCCCACCTACATTGAGCCAGTGTCTCATACGGCAGTTTGCAAGTACTTTGTTCCGGAACCCAAGTTTCAAATGACTCATTCTGATTCTGTGCTAGCAGGTATAAGCTTCCACTTGTGCCTGCTGCAAGGATCAGAGGCAACATTCAGCACAGCCCCTGACAACTCAATGCCTCTGCCTGGACGGCAAGAGCTGGGGGACAAAACTGCCCTGTCAAAGTGGCTATACGCTCCTCTGCCAGTTAGGGCTGGACGTGTCCTTTTTACCCCCACCTGGGAAAAACACTCAGGTCATCACTCTTAATTCTCAGATCCAGGCCCACTCAGAACATTTCTGTGACTCTATCTAGCTTTCGTCCTTCCTTCCCTACATGTTTGCTTACTATCTGTATTGCACAAAGATGAGTTCAAATAAGTTTATCTGAACCTCGTGCAGATGTGGAAAATGCGGTCTACAGTTTGTCTTCCTCTATTACTTTGTTATAGCAATGTACTAGAAAAACTTACTAGAAATCCCTTTTCAGAAATTGTTTTGCCATAATTACAGGCCAGGGTACTTGAATGCGTGTGCGCCCCCCTCCCGCCCAGACAATCTTCCTCCCACAAGGTGAAGTCGTGCAGCCTGTTTGGTTGCTTTGACAGTTGCTCTCAGTTTTAACTGAAGCTGATAGGCATTCTGGATGGTGGTCACAATCTGTAAAAACCACGCTGAAGCAGCATGTAAGGTCGTGGGGTGGGTGTGTGGTCTAAAATCAATCCTTGTTTCAGAAAGTTTCCCTTTGAGTCTCTGAAGCCCAGTCTCCATTTAGAAAAGTCTCCTGGGAAGAAGTCAGCTGGCCCTCGGGAAGGCCAAGGCGTGGGTGACCGATGCAGCCAGGCAGGAGGTTTGGCAGGAGAGCCGATGACCCCTCAGTAAGCGAGCAGACGCGCAGAGCAGACGCGACACACGAAGGCGAGATGGCGCCTCGCCTTCCTCTGGTCCGTGCCAGCAGGCTGGGGAGGTGCGGGGCCACTAACCTTGTGCCTGTAAGCCCGCCGAGCTGAGCTCCGCTGGGCCCTCGGCTCGGCTGGACTGCGCTCCTCCAGCTGCCTTCCTTTTCCGAGTGCTGCCTCTCCTTCAAAACTTTAACAACGCAGAGTCCTACCTACTTACTCTCTCAGAGGGATCGCCTTACCCCGCCCAGTTAACGCCTTCGCCGCCGCCCGCCAGCCGCTCTCTTTAGTTTGCTCCCCGCTGTTGCGCCTTCCCTTGTATCACCAAGTCTGTTCCCGGGAGAAGATTGTCAGGGGCAAAGTATGCACTCAGCCCCTAGGTCTAGGGATTTGCAAAGGTTATATTTATGTCTGCTCCATTTTTCTCTTATCTAAAATTGAAGCCTGCCCAGTTATAAACATGCCAAAGTGATTGTGTTTATTTTAAATGTTTTTAAAGATAAGCCAGCCACGAAGGAGACTGCTGCTCTTTAAGACAATTGTCAGTCCCTGAATTTAGAAATGTGCTGACCTTTGGGCTCAATCTCTCTGGAAAATAAAGAGCACTGCATATATACATGTACGTGAAAAATCAAAGCATGGAAGGGTTTTATTTTTTTCTTCTCGCCCCATTAAGTTTATTGGTACATTTAAAGCAAATGATGCAGTCACATTTATCGTTGGGATCTGTACCTTTACATGATGTATCTTGGTTTTTGTTTTTTCCCCATACCCCTGCCCTCCCTTCACCTCTTGCACCCTTCCCTATTTACAAAGACTTTGTTTCCTTTTTTTCACATTTTTCTTTTCCCTTATTTCCTTTTCCCTCTCCTTCCCACTTCCCCTTTAGCCATTTTCTTCCTATTTCACACTCTCAGTTATACCATTTGAACCTTATTTACACTTTTAGTTTTTCATACCCGAGAAACTATTCAGTATTTACTCATGTGCCCTATTTATTTCACTTAAGAGTATAGTCTCAATGTGTGGGGTTTTTTTTGTTTTGTTTTGTTTTAAAGAGGAAAAGTCATAGCCCCTGCTCTCCTCTTGCCCTGTACCCACTTTAGTTATTTCAGATCTCCAAATGACACCTTGTACTTACATTTTTATTTACCAAGCATACATCTCATGTACAATTACAAAGTTATCCCGTTGAGTAAGTAAATAATAATAGTATTACCTAACATCAGGATAACACTTATCTGTGTCAAGTATTGTTCTAAATACCTCACCTGTATTAACCTGCTTCACCCTTTTAGCAACCCAAGGATACACTCTCTACCTTCACTGCACAGGTGAAGAAACAGAGACCCAGTAGGTAAATAACGCATCCTAGGAGACACAGCTAGCAGAAAGCAGGAGGTCTGTGCTCTTAACTACTGTGTCGTGAGAAGATGAGAAGACATGGTTCAAGGCAACTCAACCTCCTCTTTTTTTTTTTTTTTTTTTTTTTTCTGAGACAAGGTCTCATTACGCAGTCCAGGCCGGCCTTGAACTCACGGCATCCTCCTCTTGCTTCAGCTTTCTCAGTGCTGGGATTACAGGCGGGCACCGTGACACCCAGCCTACATTTCATCTAGGACGGCAAGAGGTCAAAAGATAATTACCCGGGGCTGGGGATTTAGCTCAGTGGGGCCACTGCCTGCCTCACAAGCACAAGTTTCCAAGTTCGATCCCCGGTACCAACAACATCAACAACAGCAAAAAGACAATGACCTAGATTGACCAATCACCTTCTTTTTGCAGATGAGGTTTCTATGTCCGCAGGGATCAAGAGATTCTTTGAAGTTGTCTGGTGAGTTACAAACAGAACCCAGATGTTCTTTTTTTTTTTTTTTTTAATACATTTTCTGTTCCAACATAAGAATAATAATTCTTTAGTATGTAGATAGTACTTAGACAGAGCTCTGTGGAAAAATGTTAAAAGGGAACCTGAAAATACTGGTGTTTTAAAAAAGTTCTGTTAGTTTTGAAAAATTAAACACCCATGAAGCTCAAAACAGAAACCTTTCAGAAGGAGATGAAGTTGTCTTCTGAGCACTGAATTCTAATTTTGTGCCCATTATTTCAGAAACCACTTTTAACTCTTTTCAACCTCCCCTTTGAGCTGCTGTCTTCTTTCCTGTCTCCTTCAGTTAATTTCCAGCACGATTCTGTGTCCATAAGGAAGTTGCTGGTGGCCTGAGGCGCTTTGCTGTCTCCTTACTCTGTTTTTCTCTTAGTAAACCTGGGTCTCCTCTGTGAGATGCCCTGCAGTTCCCCTACCGTCTAGAAAGGGCCACTCCAGGGCTAGAACTTCTGCTGCAGGGGCTGACAACATGCTTCCTTCCTCCCTTGCTTGTCCCCCCATACTCATTTTTTATTGGTTATATAGATTAATGGGCTTCATTTTGGTAGAACTGTACATACACGTTGCAAACTTTGCCTTGCCCTGTTTTTTTGGTGGGGGTGTGGTACATATAACATATTTTGCTCATATCAACCTCTCATTGCCCATCCTTGCTTATTTTCACATACACACCATCTCCCTAACACACCATATATGCACCTACATGCTTGCACAGGGACATACACCAATCTCAGAGACAGCAGCATTTGCTGTGTGCCACAGTCAAGTGCTAAGAATTTAAACAAATTGTCTCAGGGTTACAAAGCCTATGATATAAATACAGGTTGGTCTAATTCTACGACGTATGTTCCTTACATGTTTTCTTCTCATGCTATAAAGGCATGCATATGCTCTAAGTACATCTGTATAATCTTTACTGTAAAAATTAACTTTTATACACAAGTCCATCACATGCAAACTGGATGATCTTAGAACTAACCCAAGAGCTGAGGTAAAAAAAAAGGAGCATAGACTCCTCTTCCTTTCATGTACTATCATGGATGCAGTCTATGGCTCCTTCATGTCCTTGCATGGGCAGTGCTTTCAAAAACTTCAATCCTTCCTATCCCTGAGAAATCACAATCAAACCAGCTCAGTCCCAGCAGGCAGGATAGATCCACTGAATTACTCTTTGCCAGCATGCTTGGCAATTGGGAATCAAACCAATGAATTGTGGTTGTGGGATTTAAAGTAGCAGAAGAGGGGGTCTTTTGGCACCTCTCAAATCACACTTGTAGGTGGTCTAACACCACCCACATAGGAGGTTAGTTTTGGGGAAACGTTTTCTTTTGAAGCTTTGGAAGAAGAGGGAGAATTTTAAAGAGGATTTCACCCTGACTTACTTAAATGCTATGTTGGCACCAAATTAAAAGTACACCTCATCCATAAAAACAGACATAAAGGTGAACTCTGCATATCTTGCTAGACTCCAGGCCCCCTCTGCTTCTCCCATCCCATCAACACTCTTGTTTACATTTGTAAAGTTAGGCAGCGATTACAGGCTGGGCTTTAAATCCTTGTATAATGTTTATGAGTTTTTGCTGCTTGTGTTTACATATTAATTTATTTTTATTTAATTTTGTGGTACTGGGGATTGAACCCAAGGTCTTTGCACTGAGCCCTTTTCACTTTTTTGACTTGGGGTCTTACTAAGTTGCTCAGGCTGGATTCAAACTTGCAAACCTCTTGCCTCAGTCTCCCAAAGTACTGGGATTACAAGTATGTACCACTAGACCTTGTTTACATCTCCATCTATGTTAAAAAAAAAAAGTCAGCAAATCCAGTTATATTTTTTTCCATGTTCTAAACACTTCAATAGGTTTCTATTGACCTTAGGATAAAATCCAAATCTTTTTTTCTGACCTCCTTGACCCTCTCTGATCTGGTTTATCCAGAGACACATCTTCCCCTCACTGTACTCCAGACCAGTGGCTTTCTCTTTTCACCCTTAGGACAGTTTCAGTTTTCTGCCATGGGTTATTTTTCATGCTCCTTTTTCTTCCTTCTTCCTCTCTTCCCCTTCTTCTGTTCTTAGTTTCCTCTCGCTCACTCTGTTATTTTAACCTCCCTCTTTGCAGATTTGATCTTAAGTATCTCTTTCTCAGGGAAGTTGTCCTTGATTTTCATGAGTAGAATGTTTGTTATCCTACCCTTCTTCTTTATAACTGTTGAGGATCATAATTGTGACTCAGAATTTGTCATGTAATTATTTATTTAATGCCTGGCCCTCTTATCCAGGTTATAAGAGAGCATGGCACTTAGGTGTCTTGCTATTGTTCTATTCTCATGTTTTATGAGTGGCTGTCGTTGATGCTTTATAAGTGCTACAGAATGAGCTTATGTATGGAAGACTGATTAAGTCTGTGTCTGAGCAGGTATACATCAAACTGTTAAGAATGGTTTCATCTCAGATGTCTGTGGTACCACTTTGAATGTTCTCAGTCCCACCTCTTAATCCAAGGAGTTTTGTAGATTCAGGTCGATGCCACATAGCAGTGCGTCTCCTCCCGCCCGTCATACATCTCTTGCTTCCTGCTCCAGCTTCTCTGATATTGGCACCTAGGTAAACCTTGGGGACTTGCTTACTACTTGCAGGTGGATTACCCAGAAGTATGGGTCATGATCCGAATGCTGGGCAGTGTATGGATCCATGCTGCCCAAGAAATTTCTTTTCTTTTCTTTTTTTTGAGACAGAGTTTCACTGTATAGTGCAGGCCAGCCTCACTCACTGTGTATCCCAGGCTGGCCTTGGACTTGCCTCAGCCTCCCAAATGCTGGGATAACAGGTATGAGACAATGTGCCTCCGGTTGGTCATGAAATCGCGTAAGCTCTGCAGAATGTCCTGTGAGATGAGCACCATTCATGCACTGGGTGACAGACACAGTAATTCAACCTTTTATCAGTTCTTCCTCATTCTTTTGCTCTCCTGTCCTTAACTCCTGTTTCCTAATAAATTAACTTCAAAAAAGCTAAGTGCCTTTTGAATTTAAAATTAAATCAGAAGAGTGCAGATAATTTTTGTTGCTCGTATTTACTATTTATTGGAATTGAAGTGTGTTATTTTAGAGTGTGCTATTTTCATTTGGTCTTAGCCCTTTGGTACACTTGGGAGGTCTCAGCTACCCTAAATCCCTCAAAGGAGTTCAGGTGGTTGGAAATCTAAAGCATTAGAGGCTCAGGATCACAAAGCTACTCTTCAGCCCTAACACATTGGCTTGTACCTCTTTGTTCTCTTATCGACGTACCAAGTATAAATTTGGATATATATTGTAAATATTTAAATAGAGCGATGCTTTCTGTTTCCATGATATTGAATTTGTCCCTGTGATACTGGGAAACTTTTGGGAATATTTGAGGAGGTGAATAACAGGAGGAAGGTGGACACCTTTCCAACAGTGGAATTGCGAAGAAAGGCAGAATGGTGGGGTTTGGGTGACAACTGGACATTGCGTCTTTCTTTAAAGGACATGGGCCTAGAATGAAGTTAACTGTGAGATTTCCTCTGCAATCAGGGATGCGTGCAGGTGAGGAGGGTCCCTTAGGGTATTCCTGTGCAATCACTAGATCCACAGAAAGTGATCCAAACTAAAGAGCCATTATGAAATTTTTAGAGTGGAATTATTGTCCCTAAGTTTCATGAGGAACAAGTTGAATCAGCAGTCAAGAGCATGGCTTTGAAGTCCAGTAGAACTGTTGTGAATCGCAGCTCTGCTGGTTACTAGATAGATAACTTGGGCAAATTACCCCATTCCTATCTGCCTTGGATCCTTTACATATAACAGGAGTAAGTTTATAATGGGCCTCATTGGATTTTTCTGAGGAGTGGATTGAGATGATACATGCAGTAAGTGTTTAATAACTGTAGAACTCTTCTTTCTTTATTTTTGTAAACAGATCTCATAAAATACAAAAAGCCCGAGGGTTCCCACTCAAATCCAAACAATAACATGCTGGTACACGGGACTGGTCAATACAGTGTGCTTTACTGACCAAACTGTGCAAACCCAATGAATCCCTAGCCTTAATCCTTTGCCTCCCCCTTGTATGCCTTTTGCAATAATTTGTTTTGAAAGGAAACTTAAAATATACTTCTTAAATGGGGAACCACTTTCATTTGAGGGTAAGAGTAAATACACATTTAATTAAAGCAATAAAATGCCATTGAATTCCAGTTAAATTCTATTGCCTGCTTAGATTTAAACTTGAGACCTGAGCAATTAAAAAAAATTAGCAAGTGTTGGAGAAGCATCAAGGACTAGCCCAAGACTGAGGTTTTCTCCACCATATGATCTGATGAGTGGAGGAAAAAGAAAAACTTTCTAACTATAAGACTCAGACTTACCATTTTCTTTTAGGTCCCACAGGTTTTAGAAATGAGATGTTACTGGGAAAAGGTGGTTGAAGGGGATCAGGGACTTCTCTGTACCATTCTTGGAACATCTTGTGAGTCTACAATTATTTAAAAGTAAAAATTTCAGTACGTAGCCAATGTCATATAAATTTATATGTCTCTTGATCCTGAACTACCACTTCTTGAAATTTATACTAATGTAACAGATATGTACCCAAATATGTTCCTCATAGCATTACTTTTTAGGTAGTGAAAAGTTAAAAACAGCCTGAACATGCAACAATAGGAAAATGCTAAATATATACAATCTGGGAATACTATGAAGCAATTAAAAACAACAGGGAAATGTATATTTAATAATACAAAGGACAGTCATGATTAAGTTAACATAGAACTTAATAAGTTTATAGGCCCAGTTTATTTAATATGACACATAGGTAATATGATATTGGCACTAGAAAAAGGTAGGACAAAAAAAAATCAGCAGTGGTTGTTTCCGGGTGCTAGAGTTCTTGGTTGACTTTTATTTTTTCATTTTGCTCATGTGCATTGGTAATTTTTCTACATGGACATATACTACTAGTGTAAGACTTTTTTTTAAAAAAAAAAGATAAAAGCAGCTTAAATTATTACAGATTTGCTAAAACACTTACAGCAGAGTTAAATCCTACAATCTTAATAACCAATGAATTACACTCAAAATAGCCATTAAAAATAAATAGCAAAGATCCAAAACTGCTGTAAGTAAATGTTAATCCATAACAGATACTGTGCCTTACAAAAGAAAAGAACTGCTATTAGTCATTTTCTTCCTAACTGGTCTTCCTTTTCTTTACTATTTCCTTTCTGATGAAATTGGTAGATATTTTGATTCCAAACCACAAGCAGGATGCAACCTTAATTCTTATTAAGCACAGAGCAAGTCTGTGCAAAAACTGACAATTTTTCTAGGCTATTGGGTAACCACAATCTTGTACTTTAGATCACACAAGTGAAAAAATTGCAAAGCTCAGTAATTCCCCAAATGCTTTGGTTACTCTTAAGTATCTTTCTTCAGAGTCAGGTCTTCTTGGGCAATATGAAATACACAAGAAAATGTTTTCTTTTTTTAAGAATTAGATTTATGGGATGCGGATGATTTGGCTCAGTGATGCCCACACCTTCCTCGCAAGTGCAAGGTCCTGAGTTTGATCCCCAGTAACAAAAAAAGAAAAAAAAAAGAAGAATTAGATTTATTTTTCCACAAATGAATGCAAATAACATTTATCCAATTAAATAGACATCTTTGTAAAGAGCCTATGAAAAAGCTGGTGATATCTTATTTATATGATATCATATGCTATTTCCTCACTCATCATTGTAAGTTTTCTTCTCTTTCACACATCTTTGTGCTATGGTGTGAGACCCATTTGTGTATTGATCATTTGTGCCTGACACAAGTAAGTGCTTAATAAATATTTGACCAATGATGAGGATAACTCATCGGTGTTTGGAATTCACAACTGAATTCCCGAGGTAAAAGGTTAGGACTTGGAATCTGGAGACATTTTAGACACTCAGCTCTGGCTCTCACAACTTTATGACTTTGTGTGTGCAATAGCTCTGAGCCTACTACATAAAAATGGGATCAATAGTACGTACCTCTCAGGCCTGTTACAAGGAGTAAATTTCCTACTGTGTGTTGGTGACACTTAGAATAATGTCCTGCTCTATAGAAGGTGTTCCAAAGATATTAGTTTAAAATATCTTCATTTTTCTTTTTATCACTTTATGACATTGTAACTTTAACAGTGGCTAAGACGAGAAGCTCTGGCTCCAATGGCCTGTGCCATCTTGTTAGTAGGAATGGGACACGGAGCAAGCCATTTACACACTCAGTACTTGGTGTTCTCACCCGAGAAAAAGGGGATGGTAATAATAACGTGCACCTCCTGGGATTACTGTGAACATACACTGAAGAGATGCTTATAAAATCATTCAAAGAGAGTGACACGGAGTAAGCACTCAGTCAAGTTTACCCATTATCCCTTTGCCAGGCCTCTTATTACATATCATGTTGCATATAAAGTGCAGTTTAAAACTGAGCTCAACTCCTGGTTTCTTTTTCTGAAGCCGTAATTCATTCTGATTCGGCCATTTGATGACCATAACCCACAAAATGGCTCCCCAGAGGGTTATGCAGTCTTGGGCAGCACCTTGTAGAACTTTAGGAGGGGTGGGAGTGGTTATCATGCTAGAATAAATATAAAAATTAACATTATTTTGTGCCAGATTCTGTGCAAAGAACATAACCCTGTTACTACCTCCATCTTGCAGGAGAGGAAACAGATCCTTAGAGAGCTTATGTTTTACCTTAGATAGTGCACAGGGAACCCTGGATTTAGTCCCAGGAAGTTCGTGCTCTTGACTTTCACATCGTCCATTTTCTGCATTCATGGTATTTTTAAAAGAGGCCATCTAAATCTACCTTATTGCAATGTTGAACCTAGAGTTTTATTTTAGTTTATTTTTTGGTACCAGAGATCTAACTCGGGACCTTGCACTTGTGAGGTGGTACCACTGAGCTAAATCCTTGGCCCTAGACTTTTATTTTTAATTCCATTCATTAAAGTTCAAATCTTGGGAACATAATCAGCCTCTCACAGTAGCATCATATTAATTTACAAGTAGCAGGATGGGAAATATACCAGAGACAGGAAGTGGTAGAGTATAGAAAGAAGCTCTTTCGGAGAGAAAATAATGAGAAAATGCCGACAAACTAAACAAAGAATCATGAATACATCTGAATAAAAATTCTTTTGGTTTTCAGTAACAAATGAAGATTCCTATAGAGATAACCAGAATTACCTCATGTTGTTTTTGTGCCTCATTTACGTGAATTAACTTTTCAACTAGAATTCTAAAATATATTTGCCTTGCTTGGTCTGGTTCTTCCATGCCACTCTCCAACTTCTGTCATTCCTTGCCCCTACTTAGGGTTAACCATGGCTTGGATTCTAAGCCTTTTGGGCTTGTCTGTTAAAATTTTCAGTGTGCATTTCCTTTCCTTTAGTAATTCTACATCTCAGAGTCCATTCAAGAGAAATGCTGACAGAGACAATATGCAAACTGTTCACTGTCAAATTCTTTATAGTTGAAAATATAAATAGAGCTAATATAACTATACATCAGGAAGGGAATGGTAACATGTACCAAAACGTAATCATTCAGGGAATACTGTCTGTGGGTAGAGCTGTCTAAATAGACATGGAAATAATGGAAGAAGGAAGCCTAGGCAGTGCTCACTACACTCAGGATATTATAGAAATTTCTTTATAAGGATACATATCAGTGATTGCTGATTCCAGTGCAATTGGGGGCCAAACTGGCTTGATCGGTGGGCCAGGAAGGGACAGTGATAACCCAATGAGGAGGCCTCGCATGAAGCAACTGGCACCAGTCAGCTGAAGCTAATCATTGCCCTTTAGATTTTCTGTGAAAAGATGGGAACCATAGTATCTTTCATGCTGGGTGGTGATGTGTTTACTTAACATTCACCTCCCAAACTAGACACTCCACGAAGTTATATCAGTTATGGGGAAACTTTTGATTTTTATTTCATGGCAACTAATCAAAATATTCAGATAATATGTTGTATGCCATCCTTTGTGGGTTAGCATTACCTTGCAGGCTAATTGTATCACATCAGTCTCTAAAATTCTCTTAGAAGCAGCTATCGCTGGAGAATCATATGATGGGCCAGAATCAGGGAATAATCTTCCTCTCCCTCTAGATATATTGCTTTATGTTTGGGTTTTCTGCAATGCATCTATTTTTTAGTTTTAATTTTAATATAATACAGGTAGATATTATTAAAATATAAAAAGCACTTTTCTCGCTTCTGTAAAAAACAAAATTTCATAACAAAATATTTAAAGGATAACAATAGTTAATACACCGTGTAGCATAATCTTAAAAGAATGGTTTGAGTGTTACTCAGAGTACAAGTCATAGAAAAAAAAAGGGCTCACAAAAGAGAAACAAACAGATAATAGCACAAAACTTTCTTTTCAATGAACCAAGAGAAAGTAGCAGTATAAATGAAATGAATTTGCATATATATTGACATATTTTCAAAACAGTGGAATAGAGAATTTGGGAAATTATTTGAACTACTCCCTAGTTTCTTTTATTTTGCGATTTATTTATATGTGTATATATTTTGAATTTCTCATTATAAGACAAGCTATATAGTTAAAATCCCCCACAAAAACATAGAACAGACTTACACCGAACCAAACTGAGTTTCCAGATAATTCCAAGCTGAAACTAGTTCCAGGAGTTGGGCCTAGCTTTGGCTTTGTTACCGATATCAAGTGTCTGGTGGATACTGCCGCTGCTGGGCTCATCTATACATTGAAAGTAGACTCATCTACGTAGAGCTTCAGACCCAGGTTTCTGTAGCTGTGACATCTTTCTGGCCATGTCGGACCATAGCAATCCCTTGGGGGTGGAAGCGACTTTTTACGGGTATTAGGAGAGAACAATCACATCTTTCATTTTCCTGGTGTATCCAGGGCCTGCAGTAAAAATGAATACAAGGTGATCTTCATTCATTCTTCCATTCGGTCTCTTCTTCATTCAACCATGACACTGTCAGTATTGACTTTGTGCCTGGCCCTGTGCTGGGCACGGATGAGGTGCCTTCATGAACCTCCTAGTTTTGGAAGTGACAGAAGTAGACAGCCTTTCACGAACCCATTGAAAAGTAGTGCGTGAGGGTCAGCACATGGTCCCATGGGAGTGCCACCAGAGGTCCGGGAAGACAGGGCTGGCTGAGTTCGGAGGGACGAATAGACATTATGCTGGTGATGAAATGAAGAGGGTATCGCAGGTCGAGGCCCCAACACTTCCAAACGCATGCAGAGTGAGTGGCCCTAAAAAATGACCTTCCGGGAACTGCCTGGGCACTGCCTAACCTTGGCAGAAGATGTGCATTAGACAAAGCGTGTTAGACTTTGTGAGCAGCCACCTGATCACAAAGTGCTCTGCGAAGCTGTCTGGGATGCCTGGGCTCCCTCCTGAAAACAAATGAGAGCCAATTATGAGTTGTAAGCTGGGAAGTGACAGAGATTGCCTTTAGATTTAGGGGCTGCTTGTATATGTACGTCAACAATATTTTCATTCAGCATTTTCACCTTGTGTCTCTTTACATCTGTGAATCAAGGAATAAAATGTCATCCCTTTAGGTGAAAATTATTAGCAAATTACTTAAAGAAAAAAATCTACAAAAGGGTAAGCTGGCAAACTGTGGTTAATATAAAAATGTATCTAAGTTTGTAACTTTCTGTGCTGCTTGACTGTAGAGACATTTCATGGCATACAAAGCCCACAAGCAATTAAACTCTTGATTTGGAAGGTTGCTGATAAATCCCAAGCCAGTTTCGAGGGTGTGGATATGTTCTGTGTGGAGAGGTTGTTAAAGGCATCCATTACATTAAGATAATCCTCATTGAATATTGCTAAAGCTCCAATTGGCAACTCGTGCTATTTCTGGCATTATTACCCACTAAGGGCTTTGCTTCCTCAGAAAGGTAGGTAAATATTCAGCTAATAGGAAGAAAATCAACATGTTCAACTTGGTAAGAACTTGTCTTCCCCTGACTCACAAGGAGAGAGGGGGATATGGCTGATAGCCTTTGAGAGGGGAAGAAGAGGAGGGTGGAGCAGACTGGTGACACTCTAAAAGTCCCACAATTGCTGCAGAGGTGGATTTTCAGCCCTGAAGCAGGATGATCTCATTTACTGCTATATATGCACTCATCCTTAGTTTCCTTTTTTTTTTTTTTGCCATGAGAACACGTGGATTTGCAGAATGGGTAAATGTGCTCCAGGGAGGCTGTAAGGATTTTAAAGACAGACTAAGCAAGATTCAAATTTTACTCTGCAACTTACTGAGAGCTTGGAGAACTTGCTTAGCCTCCCTGATCTGGTTTAAGAATGCTTAGCTGGCATGGCCTATGGTGAGAAGTAAATGAGATGAGATATTGGTGCCTAGTATCTCTGTCTGTTTGGGCTACTATAGCAAGTCTTCAAAACTGGGTGCCTTTATAGCAACAGAAAATTTCTGCTCAAAATTTTGAGGCCTGAGAAGTCCAAGATAAAGGTGCTGGCAAATTCAGTGTCTGGTGAGGGCTTGTTTTTTGGTTCATAGTAGGTCTACTTTTGCTTGTCTTGACAGGACAGAAAGGTGCCAAAGGGCCTCTCTGAGGTCTCTCTCTCCCTCTCCCTCTCTCCCTGTCTCCCTCTCTTTTGGTACCGGGGACTGAATTTTGGACCTTGTGCTTGAAAGGCAGGCAGGGCACCACTGAGCTAAATCCCCAGCCCCTTTGAGATCTCTTTTGTAGGGGCACAAATCCCATTCATGAAACCTGTGCCCCCTAACTTAACCATCTTGCAAAGGTTCCATCTCTGGATGGTGTCACTTCAGGGACTGAGATTTCAATAGACAAATTCTGGGGAACGCCAACATTCAACCATAGCATTTGGTGACTGGCACATAACTGAAGTTCAATATATGTTTACTTTTTCCTGACTGAAATGAATCTCACTCTTTTTAGTTTCTTTAGGAAGAGCTGTTTGCTTTCCTGGCTATCTGTTGTCTTAAATTTTTACCAGGAGGATGTACACAAATTTAAGAAAGCAGGAACTTGGGGGACAGAATGACCTGCATTCTGGTCCTGGTGTTACTACTAACTTTGGACAGGTCATGCCATGTTTTTAAGACTAAGATTTATTTTCTATAAAATGGAAACAGTAATGTCCAATGATTCCAGTACCTTTGCACTTCCTTCAACCTTAAATATAGAAGCAGATTCTCAAACTTTAGAATGCATAAGAATCACCTGAAGAGTTTTTTGGAATACAGATTTCTAGGCCCATCTCTGGGGTTTCTGCCTCAGTGAGTCCAGATTGGGACTGAGAATATGCATTTCTAACCAGCTTCCAGATGAAACTGATGCAGTGGTTCAGGACCATACGTTAATAGTGCCTGGAACATAGTAAACACCAGGTGGATGTCAACTCCTACAATCTTTTATAATTTGGAGCAGGAGTAGTATTATTTCCTGGATCTAATTCTGAGGTCTTTACTTTATCTCAAAAATTGCCTGACTTTCAATTTATATACAACTAATATAAACACTAAGTGTCCTAGGGGGATAGGATCCAAAAGTCATTATTGTTGAGGGCAGCAAGGAGACCTATATATAGTATTATGGTGTCCACATGACCACATGCCAAAGTAGTTTTATCATCCTGATCCCCTTGTGGTGTGCCTGGATTAAAGAACAAATTTCTGGAACATTCTCCTACCTTATAAGACTGGACGAGATGTTGGGAGCACAATTTTGGGAGATTGGGGCAAATGACCAGAGACTGCCACAGGTTAGAGTGCTCTTTGGGGACTTGTGACAAGATCTACCATTGTACGGTTTATAAGGATGTGAAGTATGTATCTTCCCACTGAGGCAATCGTAGGCCCTGATGCAGATGGCATAAATAAGGACACAGTGACACCTCTGCCACTTAATGAAGAGTCTGAATTACAGATCTAAAATTAACAGCTTCTTCTCCTCCTTTCCTCCCACCCTCAACCCATTGCTTAAATCCTTCATAGTCATTGTTTCTCAGAGCAACCGAGTAACAAGAAACACTGCCTGGATTTGCAAACTCTCCAAACACAACCAAGGTGGGCAGGGTTGGCACTCAGGATTGTGATAGGCTTGAAAGTCTAGGTTCTGGGGTCAGAAAGATGGGACCATCTTACTTTTTAGCTTGAAGAACACACCCTTCACAATTACTATTTTCTGATCTAACTCAAGGTCCATAGAAGTACTTATTTCAAAGGTTTTTGTGCGGGTTAGAGATGTATGTATGGACTCAATAAATGACAACTATTGTTGCTGTGGGTGTTTGGTTTTTTTTTTTTTGGTGGTACCGGGGATTGAACTCAGGTCCTTGCACTTGCAAGGCAGGCCACCGAACCACTGAGCTAAACCCTGCCTCAACTGTGTGGATTTTTAAAAGAGTTAATTATTAGACCCATTATTGCATGACCCCCTGACCTATCACGTTTCCAGGATTAGACAGGTTTGTTCAGTTGGTTTGTGGGGCTGAGTCTCCATTTTCCCTGTTTGCTTATTTGGCTTTGGACTGAAAGAGAAGAGTAAAGGGCCTGGAGGAGGAAATGGGGAGATGTGGACAGTGGAAGCTCTAGGAGGGGTCTGCTCCTGCCTGCTCCAACTACAGATTTGTGGCCCCTGGAAAACAAGGGCTAGAGCCATAGCTCAAGGACATGTTGACCCAGGTGACACGGGAGACTTTGTAGCTGCAAGGTGGCAAATGCAAAGCAGGGGTGGGGAAAAGGCTTATACGTGGCATGTGGCAGGGGATGTGGTGGGAGCAGACAGGAACTGTCTCGAAATGGCTTCTCCGGGGTTTGGGGTTCCGGGATGAAGTACCCCAGGCAGGAGAGCAGGACTGTGTCGGTGCACAACATCCATGAGAATGACAATATCTTTCCCAGTGGACTCATGGATGGGCAGCAGGAAGAGACTTGTTCCCAAAGTTTGCACTCTGGGTGGGAGGTCAGAGCAGCTGAGGTGCATATGGCTGAGGCTGGCAGCAGGGTGCTGGGTGCATGGGAAGCGCTGGAACTGGTAGGTGTTATGAGCTGTTCCCTGACTCCCTGACCCTCCCCTATACTCTCAGGACAGGGATCAAGTCTTGAAGGACATGAGAACTCTCAGCTTGTTTTCCTCCAGAGCTCTTTGAAGAATGCAGTGCGGAGTATTAACTGTAGTCCAAATATATTTTCCCCACCAGAGTCACACAGTATTTACTTTGGAGAAGAAAGAATGTGCCTTAGGTACCAAGAAATAGTGATGATCCTTGACTAAACTGCTGAGCACTACACAGAGAGTCAAGACATGTTAGTTGAAACCTCAGCTATTTAACCCTTTAGCTGTGAGGCCACTGGCCAATCACTTAACTCCTTCATCTGTAAGATGGGGAGAAAATCTACCATCAGATATTAAACCTACAAGTTTTGGAAACTACAAATTTCCATCGAGCGGATTAAAGGCGAAGGTTTTGGCGTGGTTGACTATGAGGGATATTGGCTTTTGACTATGGGTGTCCCTTATTCTGAAATAGTGAAGACTAAGGAAAGAGTTCAGGTATGGTAAAAAAAAAAAAGTGTGTGATGGGGAAGTATTTTGGGACATCTCTGGGTGTTCACCTGCTATCCCTGAGGCTGGTCCCCATGGCATGAACCCAATAATCTCATCAGAAGGTGTCACTGGGCCAGTCCTGAGGAGCCTTCCTTCCTCTGCACACCACGGTGGGCATTTGTTACTGCCTTTCAGGATGTGAACTCCTATATCAATGACTGTGTTCTCTTCTTCTTGCTGAACAGCCCCTAGCACAGGCCCTGATCCCCATGGACATAAGCTGGGTCTTCATGGAACAATTCAGTGGGAGGATATGTTTTCATTTCTGGAGTCATGGTACGTGTCTCTATTCTGCACCCTTTTGCTCTCATTCTCATGTATCTTCTCTGAAATGTCTTTTCAGTGATCCACAGTTCTTGAGAGTCTAGAACATGGAAGCTCAACCATGAATGTAGAACATCAGAAAACTTAGGACAGAAGTGTAAGAACTGCTTTCCTGAAAGAAGGGAAAAGAAAAAAAATACATGAAAAGGAAAAAATGGAAACAAAGTCTTTGTAAAACGGGGAAGGGTAGAGGGGGTGACGCGGGGGAGGGGAATGGGGAAGAATGAGAACCAAGACCTGCCATGTAAAGGTACGAGATCCCAATGGTGGATGGAACTGTACTGTGTACCTAAAATGTACAGATGAACTTAATGGAAAAACAACAACAATAACGATAACCAACTGCTTTCCCTCTGAGCTGTTTGTGTTTTGGGAAATCGGTGCTGCACGTGGAAGGAGACTGGTCACTGCAAATGGGGTGGGAATAACAGGCAAATCCTTGGGATCTTTAGATCACAATATTGCTCTTGTCTAAAAGGTAGATATGGGTCTCTGGCTTGGGAAATAACTGCTTTTTTTTTTTTTTAGAGAAAAACAAATCTGACTGTCTTCCGTTGTTGCTAGGATTGAAACAGGTGATTTGTGTACTGTATTTTTTTTAGTTGAAGTCAGATTTTAATTTTATTTTTATTATTATATATATAATTTTTACTCCCTCTTCCCCTCCATCCTTCCTTCTACCCCCACCCCAGATCCCCATCCCATCTTCACAAAGTCTGCCTCCCTGTTTCCTATGATCTATCTTTTATGTTTTCTTTATTTATACTTTGGATTTCTCATATAAGAGGAATCATATGATATTTAACATTCTGTGTCACGGTTATTTCACTTAGAGTTATGGATAATTTTTACTCCCTCTTCCCCTCCATCCTTCCTTCTACCCCCACCCCAGATCCCCATCCCATCTTCACAAAGTCTGCCTCCCTGTTTCCTATGATCTATCTTTTATGTTTTCTTTATTTATACTTTGGATTTCTCATATAAGAGGAATCATATGATATTTAACATTCTGTGTCACGGTTATTTCACTTAGAGTTATGGTCTCAAAATGCATCCATTTTTCTACAAATGATTAAAATTTATCCTTCTTTATAGCAAAGTAGTTCTCTATTTGTATATACATTTTATCCACTCATCTATTGGTGAGTATATAGACTGATTCCAGTATCTAGGTACAAGTTGTGCTGCTATAAACGTGGGTGTGAATGCATCACTGTAATATGTCTTTAACCCTTTTGGGGAGACACCCAGCAAAGGTAGAGCTCGGCCAAACGGAATTTTTAGTTTAAGTTTTTGTGTGTTTATCTTTTCTGAATGCTGCTATGATTCAAAGTCAGACAATGTCTTGATTTCAAGTTGGTTTCTCTTGTTCCTATGACTTCTCAGACATTAGTGACAACAACTTTGGTGAAGTTGACAGCAATTTCCCTGAGTGCTTTGCTCTATGACAATTTGACAATTCATACATTTCTCACAATAACTCTAGTAGTTGGCTATAATCTCAATCCCATTTTACAGATGCATAAACTGAGGTTCAGAGGAGTCAAGGGTTTTGCCAAGGTACTACACTAAGTCACCTTAATTTCAGCCTAGTTTAAGTCTAGGCTTGATAGCTACATCCATACCCTCCTCCATCCCCTGAGCTGCCTCCTTTGGAAAGTGCAAGGTTGGGTATGATGAGATTTCACAGCTGGATCTCCAAAGTATTTTCTAAGCAGTTCAAATCAAGCCTTTCAAAGCACAGATTTCTTTCTGTGATAAGAACCACCCCCTCTTCCTTCCTTCAAGGGCTTTTTCCTAGACTCCCTTTAGGGTTCTGCCTGGGGTCTGTGTGAGAAAATGGGGCAAGAAAACAAAATAAGAAAGCAAAAGACCCTAAAGCCTGTCATCTATCAACAATAAAGCAAGACTCCCCCAGCTTTGAGAAAATGTCAGTCTGATTCTCTTTGTTCTAAAAGCTCCCGCTTCATACAGTGTCAATTTCCCTCTAATAATGAGCCTTTTTATTCCTGCTCTAACGACTGTAGCTTGTCTTGAGGATTCTTATCATCTCTATTGCTCATCCATGATGACAGATACACGCAGGGTGAGTTTGTCACTTCCCTTCTTTTCTCTTCCTTTCCTGTCACACATGATTCCCACCCCAGCACAAGTGGGGGCCCTGAACAGCTCCCTTTCCTCCACCCCCTTGCCTCCCACACAGCTGTGCGCAACTCTTTGAGTTTTCCACAGAGTGTCACCTTCTCTTCCATCAATAAGCTCATAGCTTTTTTCCCCCACCTCACTACAGGAGACTTTAGTGTCACCTGGTGTGTGTGGATACTTCTTCCCTGGGGGGACCCAGCAATTTTAACAAGTTGTACATTTGAGCAAATATTTATGTTGCATTAATTCTGTTTCAGGCACATGATGAAGACATTAGCTAGATATCTCATTTGCTATCAGGTGAGATGGATCCTGTTGGTAAATGTGTTTTACATCTGAGGAAACTGAGGCACAGGTGATGTCCAAGGACACACAGCCCTCTAGTGTTTATATTATAGAGCCATTTTTTTTTTTCTGAGGCAGGGTTTTACTACATAGTTCAGGCTGGCCTTGAGTTTACTGTGCAGCCCAGAATGATCTCAAACTTGCAGTAATCCTCCTGCTTCAGCCCCTCAAGTTCAGGAGTTCAGGTGGGTGCCACCAGGCTAGGCTAGAGCTTATCTTCTTAACTAGCACACTTAAGGTTGTTTCTATGTGAAAGTTGGGGAGGTTGAGTATAATCTTGGCCTTTGAAAGTTTTCAGCCCAAAAGATTTCTGCAGAATTAAGGTGGACAATTTCTTTGGGAAAGGCCAAGCCAAGCAGCAAAAATAACTAATGATGTTTACGGAGAATCCACAGACTGTTCAATTTTACCAAAAATTGCCATTGCTTATTTGTAAGGACAGGAATGGTACAACCAGAAATGGTCCCCTGCACCTGTCTCCAGTGCCCACCTCCTGTGGACCTCCTCCAAGGTCACCTGAATGTTCCCCATCTTCTCCCTCACTGGCCATCCATGGTCAGTGAGGGGGCCTGGAAAACAGCAGTTCCCAGGATTAGCATCTTTTACAGGACCTACCCAAATAGCGATCCTAAAGAAAATTCAGGATTCCTGGGACAGGGTCCTAGGATTTCTCATTCTTACCATGCTCCTCTGGTGACCCTAATGCATGTGCTCAAGCTCCTATTTAAAAGTAACCACTGTTCTTTGACTACAGCATTAGGAAAAGGAAGTGAAAAGCACCAGTTGGTCTGGCCTCACTTTGCCTTGGACAGTCTCTCACAGGTGGTGAGAACATACTTGAAACCCAGAACCTCAGCATCCTTCAACTACGGTTGCTGTTTGTTCTTTACCACTCTGCTGCCACTCAGGGTGCAGCCAAGGAGTTGCTCATCTTTAGCTGTTGTGCTTATTGTAGAAATTCAGTAATATTTGTCATTAATTTTTAATCTTCTTAATGAGGGTCAAGATTTTTATCATTTGTTCTAAGATTTCCTACCAGAGGATCTGTTGGCACAACTGAAATGACCAGGAAAAAGTGAGGAAGAGATGATACTACAATGGACAATTTATAATAACAGCAGCTTGGTTCGGTAAACAGCCAGGAAATTTGATTTCCTCTGATTAAATTATGTTAGAAAACTCAATTTTGACATGAAGTTTTTTTTTCTACAAAGAGGAGTGGCTACCTTTCCCATCCTCGATAAGATCGACTGCGAAGCATTCACCATTATTACACTTATTTTTCAGCCAACACAGACATGTCAAGTTACCTTTAATCACCAGCTCCACCAGCTTTGTAATAAACCTCCAAACAGGTAACTCTGCTAGTAGTTGTTTGATTTTCCTTGGTATTATGGCTCATGTTTAGATGTTCACTGAAAGTCTCACTCAGTCATAAGTGGGCCCTTTTCAGAGGTGGCTGGATCTAGAACGTGTGATGCTGGACTTGATTCATGGTGCAATGAGAATTTCAAGGGCGCTAGGATTAAGGGCGTGAGTGTTACCGCCCTACATAGCCTGCATAAGATAAAAGGGGCAGAAAGACAATGTTTTTAAGTCCCTTGATGCTTTGCTATCTTTGACCACACCATCCTGCCTTAGAGGCAGCCTATTATGGACTGACATGTCTACAAACTGTGAGCTAAATAAACCTTTTCCCCCTTAACTTTCAGTATTGGGCACTTTGTCTTAGCAAAGAGGAAAAAGTAATTAAGATACTTGGTCCACAAAATGCTTCTAAAACCATAGCTCTTCTGATGTCACATAGGCTTGAAGCTCTCCAAAGGCAGGAAGCACAGCTCTCCCAAGTGGATCTCACAGCGTCTGACATATAGAAGGTGTTCAGCAAATATTTGTTGATTTAGTGATTGTAATTCTATAAATCCAGTTTTCTTAAGGGTCATTTTTACCTGAGTGAGAATCTATGTTCTGAACCAGTACAAGTACATGTAAGGTTTCACTCTTCGTAGACAAAATGAGAAAATTTAGCATAATGTATTACGTTTTTCAGAAAGGTACATTTATTTGATCCAAAAGACTAAGACTGTATTCTTCTGGATCTTGGGGTATTAACCTTAACTTTATTTATCAGGTGGTAGTAATGGATGTAACTACTTTGACTAAGTTGAAACCTGTCCTGTTCTTTTAAATAGCTCCACATCTTTTGCCTTGATTACTGAAGCAGCCTCTGGAAATGTCCTTCTTGAGTCCATGGCTGCCCCTGTCTGTAGCTGCCCACAGCTTCCCTTCTCTATATCCACGCTGTCCACATCCATGTCCATGCCTACCCTGTCTATGCCCATGACTGCCCTTTATCTATCCAAATATACATCTGCCCCATCTGTGTCGGTGGATGCCACTCATCTATATTCAAGACTGCACCTTACCTATCCATGGCCCTTGTGCTCCTTGTCTATGGCCATGGCTGCCTCACTCCATCTATTAAGATTTAGTTATAAGCAAGAGAAGTTGGTTCTGGCTGATTTGGGCATTTCCTCAAACCTAGAAACATTATTTAGGAGAGGATGGGTCTAAATATAATGTGCTGTCTTGAATTTGACCCTAGAATAGAAAAAGGACATTAGTACAAAACTGGTAAAATCAATTTTACCGAGGAGTCCATGATAATCTCATAATAATGTTTTAATTGTGAAGGATGTTGTCAGGTAAGATGTTAACAATATCAAAAACTGCATGAAAGTTATGGGAAATATTTGTACTATTTCTGTTAGTTTTCTGTACATAGTAAATTATTCTAAAATAAAAGGCTAATAATAGAAAAATGCTCCTCTTCTATGAGGTATGATTGAAACATATGATGGATATTTAAATTTTAACCTGTATTACAGTAGAAGATACTATGCCATTCAATCTCCCGAAAATACTCTCCTTTGATTTGAACAGATTCATGTCATCAATCTTGACACTTTCCAAGAGTTCTGCAAGTTCTCTTTTGTGAATGTCTTCAGGTGCTCTGTTGTGGCTACCTTGACATTGTGAATAAAGTCAAAACATGTACCTTTCATGTTTAGTTTGACTTTGGGGAAGAACCAGAAGTCACAACGTCCCAGATCCAGTGAATAAGGTGGGCGAGGACACATGGTGACGTTTTTATGAGCCTTCTCTTCTGTGGGATGACACTCGGCAGCAGCATTCACTGAAATCTGATCACATCTCACAAGAACACTGGCAAAAGAGGCCTTCCAGAACCGCTGCAGACAGACGCAAGAGTGATGGGATGTGTGTGTGTGAAGCGAGGGGTAGTATGTTGAGAAGGATTGACAACGATGTGTCTTTTACTGTAATAATTTTTAAAATGTAAATATTCAACATATATTATGACCATTATTCTGATGTGCTCAGCAATCCACTTGGCCGGAGTTACATTTTAAAAATGTAAATCAGAATGTATCAGTATTGGGCTGTGGGTATATTTCACGGGTAGAGGACGTACTTAGCCTGTGTGAAGCTCTGGATTCTATCAGTCTCCTTAAAGCTCTTCTAACGGCTTCCATTGCACCATAGATGGTATCTCAGATCCATATTGGGCCCTCATAGACTGGTCCTGTTTGTTACTCTGCCATGTCCTGCCTGTCTATCCCAGTGTTGGCCACTTTGGTCACACTGACCTTCCTATAGTTTCTACCTGAAGGCCAGGCTTCTAATAGGAGCCTGAACCCTACTGTGAACTGTGCATGCAAGAGATCTAGGTTGCATGTTCCTTATGCAAATGTAATACCTGATGATCTGAAGTAGAGCTGAGGTAGTGATGCCAGTGCTGGAGTGTGCCTGCAAAAACAGATTGGTCTTCAAAAACAGATTGGTCTAGGGAGGGCAGAGGTAAGGGGAAAAAATGAGAATCAAGACTTGCCATGTAAAGGTACATGATCCCAACAATGAATGTAACTGTACTGCATCCCTAAAATGTACCAATAAACTCAATAAAATTAAAAAACAAAACAAAACAAAACAAAAAAAAACAAAAACAGATTGGTCTTGACTGCAGAGACCTTAATGAAGAAATTGCTTGCAGATTCATACCAAGACCCTATTAGTGAGTGGCAAGTGACAATTAAGCTGCATCTGTTATCAGTCTTTATAGTGGCAAGGGATTTGATGTACTTCAATTGTAAAGGTGCATCTAGGGGCAGGTTTTAACTTAGAATCTGACACTTATTTTAGTCCACACATGGCCTGCCCATTATTTTATTTACCACTTCCACCTGTGCTTCTTTCTAAGACTGTGTATTCAGTCACAGTTTTGGTAAGTCTAAGAGCAAACCCTACCCAAAATGAATAGAAAACAAACATCACTGGAGAGCTTCTTTGAAAAGGGGGAAAGACCGAAGAGATAGCAGAAGACTCTAACACTGCCAACAAAAAGACAACCACATTTAAAAGAAAATGCAGTGCTACCATGGTTCACAAACTTAATTTGTTCCACGATTCTGGGAAGATGGCCATGGTCATGTTTGTCACCTGTTGCAGAGTTTGAAAATGGGAGCAAAATTTTACTGTACCAAGAGGCTTACTTAAATTACAGGTTCATTATATCAGGTGCTTCACATTCTCCAAGCCTGCTTGCATAATATGTGGTGATGCATTATCCAGTGAAGACATGAAACCTTCAAAACTGCTTCACCACATAGATACAAAGCACCCTGCATTAAAAGAGATATCTTTGGAGTTTTTCTTTAGAAAAAAAAGTGAATGTGAAGTACAGCAGCAATTACTGAAGGCCACTACTTCAACAAATACATCTGCACTGAGAGCATCATTCTTGGTGGCTAATCACATTGCTAAAGCTAAGAAGCCCTTTATTATTGGTATAGAGTTGACTCTGCCTGCTACTAAGGATATGGGTCATGAATTTCTAGGAAAAGCTGCAGTTTAAAATGTAGCATGTGTTCCATTTTTTTGACCAGCACCAAAATTACATAAATTGATGAAATATCAGAGGATATTGAGGCCCAGAAGTTACAGAGGATTAATAAGATACCAATCCAGGTTGATGAATCTACCAATGTTGACAACAAGGGAACAATGCTTGTTTTTGTGAGATCTGTTTTTCAGGAGGATGTGCACCTTTGTTACCAACCAAAACCACAGCCATGGAATGATTGCATATCAGAAAAACTGAATCCGTCATTCTGTGCTGGTATGTGCATGGACAGAGCTGCTGCCCTGACTGGGAAGCTTTCTGGTTTCAGTACTTGGGTTGAAGACTTGGCTTCTGCGTTCGAGTCTGTGCACTGTGTCATCCATAGAGAAATGCTAGCTAGCCGAAGAAACTCACTGGAACTTAGCAACATTTTGGAGGCTGTGATTAAAATATCAATCATCCAAAAACAAAAAACAAAAACAAAAAGCCGGGCGTGGTGATGCATGCCTGTAATCCCAGCACTCAGGAGGCTGAGGCAGGAGGATCACTGTGAGTTCAAGACCAGCCTGGGCTACATAGTGAGTTCCAGGTCAGTCTCAACTACCTAGTGAGACCCTGTCTCAAAAAACAAAACAAAACAAACCCCCCCAAAACAAAAACAAAATATCAATCACACTGTATGTGTCCTTATATCATATTTTTTCCCACAACTCTACAAGGAGACAGATGTAGAGCATGTCTTCTTAGGCATGGGAGCAAGATGGCTGCATAAAGGTGCTCACTGGCCAGGGTCGGTGAGTCATCATAATCAGAGATCAGATTTCTTTTTCTCTCCTTCCTTCCTTTTTCCCTTCCTCCCTCCCTTCCTCCCACCTTCCCTCCTTTCCTTTCTCTTTCTTTTCTTGTTTTTGGTCTCTTGACACAAGATCCCACTATGTAGATGGCTTGAGCTCATTATGTAGCCCAAATTGGCTTCATACTCATGGTAATCTTCCTGCCTCAGCCTCCTGATGGATAGGACCACAAGTGTGCCTCACTATGCCGGGCTTTCTAAAGGTAGATCACTAGCCAGAGTTTCTGAGTTATGAGAGCCACTCCAGATATTTCTTTTGTAAAAAGTCACCACTGGCAACACATTTCAGTGACCCAGAATGGGTCCCCAAACTTTTCTTACTCATGTGACATATTCAACCTTTTCAGTGAACTCAGTAGGTCATTTCAGGGGGGAATGATATCTGTCTTTGAGTCAGCAAGTGAATGGGATACATTCAATGCCAAACTGTAATTATGGGGGTGACAACTGAACTTTGGGATTTTTTGTTTTGTTTTGTTTTGTTTTGTTTTTTGAGACAGGGACTCACTATGTAGTTGAGACTGACCTGGAACTCACTATGTAGCCCAGGCTGGTCTTGAACTGACAGCGATCCTCCTACCTCAGCCTCCCGAGTGCTGGGTTTACAGGCATGCACCACCACGCCCGGCTGAACATTGGGATTTTTAACATGATCGAAGCCTTAGCCAAGATTTTGAAGAAACTGAGCCATGGTCTTCTTTCTCCCTGCTGGTGCACTATTACCTATGCTACCTTTCAAAAGAATTTGAGCACTACTTCCCAAATACTCCCACACTGGGAGGGAATGGATCCACTATCCACTTGTGAATCAGCCAGGTGAATTGACTTTATCCACATCAGAAGAGGATCAACTGCTTGCAAATGCAAATGATTATGGCCTTAAAATTATGCCTGAGACAATTTCAAATCTCCATATGTTCTAAATTAAAGTCAAGCGAGGATATCCTGAGATTGCCGCAAAAGCACTGAAAAGTCCATTTCCAACCTCCTATCTTTGTGAAGCAGGGTTTTCTGCAGTGACAACAACCAAAACAGGATTGTAGAGTAGATTATATACAATTGACCCTCGAGTTATGACCAGACTGACATATGAACAACCTTGGGTTACAACTGGAATTTTAATTTCAACTTGTGACTAAAGTCTGGAGTTACAACCCAAATGCTGGCAACTTGTGCTTCCAGATGGTTTCCCATACAGATTTAACCCTTAAAGAGTTCTGGAAGGAGCATTACAACATCCTTTCCTGTGTGGGGTTCATTGAGAAATCCTGGGACAGTGTCTCTCTAAGGACACTGAGATTTGCCTGGATACAGGAGAGAGACTTTGAAGGCTGTGCAGAGGAGCCTGAGCCTTCAATTGACCAACATGAATTATGACCAGCCCTCGTGAATGAATTGAGTTCATAAGTCAAGGGTCCTCTGTATAAGGGACACACACTGGGTGTCACTACTTTCTATCACTCCCTAATGGGACAACCTTGTTACAGGAAAACAAGCTCAGGGCTCCCAGTAATCCTGCATTATGGTGAGCTATATAATTATTATCATTATATATTGTAATGTAATACTAATAGAAATACAGTGCATGTTATGGCTTTTATCTAGATGTCTCTCCAAAACCTCGTGTGGTCATAGAAGGGGGCTCCTCAAAGGTGGCTGGCTCTAGGGTTTGTGCTACTGGGATCAATGACAAGATGTGGGGATTGATTCATGGTGTGATGCTAGGATTCAGGGTGTGAATCTGGGTAAGATATAAGGGACAGAAAGCACTGTGGTCATGGTTTATTGCTTGCATGTCTGCCTTCTTTCTTCTGCCTACCACAAGTTGTTTCTCTTCCTCAGTGCCCTCTTGCCACCTTGTCTTGGAGCCAGCTGATTATGGACTGAAACCTCTACAAATTGTGAGCCAAAATAAACTTTTCCTCCTAACTTTGGGTGTTGAGTATTTTGTCTCAGCAACAAGAAAAGTAACTAAGAGTCAGGCATGGTCGGGCACGCCTGTAATCCTAGTGCTTAGGAGGCTGAGGCAAGAGGATTGCTGCGAGTTCAAGACCAGCCTGGTCTACACAGTGAGTTCCAGGGCAGTCTGAACTAGATAATGAGGCCCTGTCTCAAAACAAAACAAAACAAAAAAAGAAAAGAAAAGAAAAGTAACTAAGGCACAAGTCTTCTGCCAAGAGTACAGTGAGAGTCAAGAGTAGCTTCCTGACCCTGAACCTCTAATGCTTTAGATTTCCAACGACCTGAAGTCCTTTGAGGGACTTAGGATAGGCTTATCAATATCCCTTGGACTCCCTGAACTGACACATCGCCTGGTGCAAAGCTGGCACTCAACATGATGGGTGTCATTTGGGCCACTGCCTTTGACATTTGCTGGCTGACTTGATGTGTTAGCTCTTCATCACTCCAGCCAAATGCCCGAGAAAACAAGTTAAGGAGGAAGTGACTATTTTGGTTCACAACTTCAGAGGTTTCAGTCCATGGTAAGCTTCCAGAGTTGGAGGGGCATCATAGAGGAAGCTGCTTATCTCATGGTAACCAGGAATCAGAGAGGGGGAAAGAGACACAAAGGCAAGTCCCCAGTGGCCTACTTCCTTCAGCTAGGCTCCACCTCCTAACAGCCCATTGAGCTATAAACCGATCGATAGGTGTTAGGTTAATTCACCGATGAAGTTAGGTTAATTCACCGATGAAGTTAGGTTAATTCACCGATGAAGTTAGTGCCCTACATACATGAGTCTTTGAGTTACACTTCATATTTGAACCTTAATAGTTTGAGGGAATTTACTTTAGAGACCAATCACAGACTACTTTATTTATCTGTGCATTGTCAGGGCTAACCATTAGAATACACTCAGTACCTACTGTTTGAGTGAATAAAGGAGAGAGTGGGGAAAAGCAGTCTGGCTATAGGACCCACAGTGGATTTTGGAATTCAGTCTGTATCTAAATGCTGCTCGCAGAGTGGGCCCGAAGGAGGACTCCAGTTCATTTTGCCTGGGTCTTGGGTCAGGTCTTCCTACTATTTCCTTCTTCTACGTATCTTCTTGGGCCTCTGGGCAGCCACATTTTTCAGCAGCGCAGCTCTTCTTGGCCGTGCCGCTTTCCTTTCCGCTGCTCTCCCTTACCTCTCCATCCCTGCTGTTGCTGAGTCAGGTCCTTCCTGAGCTGCAGACTCCCTCCAGCTGCCCCTGGGACCTCACTCAGCAATCACTACAGTACGCAGGGGACGCCAGAAGAAGACGCCTAACCTCCTCCCCCGGTCAACCATCAGTCCTGTATCATCTCTGATGTAAACGAAAAGCAGGAGAGGGCCGTAGAAAGAGTGTATAGTTCAAAGTTAGATCAAACGGGTTCCAAACACGCTAACTATGGGTGATGATGGATATGTCAGCTAATTTGATTGTGGCGGTTAGTACACAGTGAATGTGTATCTCTGATCATCACACTGTACACCTTGAGTATATAAAATTTTCATGTCAGGTAAATAACCTAAAATATACTTTCATAAAAAATAAGTAAAAACAAATGTGACACGTTTGAACTTGCCTTTCAAAAAAAGAAAATATTAGAGAGTAGAGAGTAATTACTAGAAGCTGGGAAGGAGGAGAAAGGGGAGGTAGACAAAGCTGGATGAGATGAATCAAAACACACACAGAGAGGCCTGAGTTCTGGTGTCTTAGAGCACTCTAGAGTGAAAACAATTTGTTAAACATTTTGTAAGAAACTAAAAAGGAGGAGTTGGTAAGTTTCCAATAGAAGGAAATAAGAAATGTTTAAGGACACAGAAATACTAATTACTCTGACTTGATCATTAGATAACATATACATGTATAATATTATTACGCTGAACTCATCAATATGTACAATTATGTGTCAATTTAAAAAGAAAATAGAGTTTAAGATTAACAAAAAAAAAACCTGCTCTACAAAATAAAAAAAACCCTCCTTGTAATATATGAGTGGCCTTGGGCCGGAAATGGACCTTTTCTAGCCACAGAATGGGGTGCGGCTGTCAGTGGGCACAGGGACGTGAGTGTGCACACACGCTCTTACATACGCCCTTCACAGGCTGACCTTCTCATTCTTTTGGCCTTAGCTTACGTCGTGTTTGCTTTATCTAAAGTAGGGTTCCACCTTGCATGTCATCCCTTCAGAGTCCTTGTCACAATTCATGATTAACTGTTTTGTTTCAGAAAAAAACCTGATCCTGGTGTATGAAAATTGGCCACCAATGGCAGAAAGTGCCAAGAGGTGGACAGATTCCGAATTGCACAAAGTGTAATTTACTGGGAACTTAGGAACAGAAATATGCTTTGGTGGTAACAAGACAGATGGCCGGGGGGAGGAGTTTAAATGCTGAGGCAGGTAAAGGGGAGCTGTAGTTAACCGCAAGGTACTTGGTCTTCCTCAAAAACTACTAACATGCAGTTAGGAAACATTTTGGGCACTAGTATGTGGTACAACTTGGCTATCTTAATGACTATTTGTCCTATAGGGCTTGGTGCCTGTGCCAGGGACACCGAACAGTAAAATGGCAGTCGCGCAAATATGGCTGTAGTCGTGTCAGACTGGAACCCTATGGATTTATGGACCTTTTGTGTTGTCTTCCAGTTAGATTGTGAGTAGGGAATAGAGCTAAAAGTCATCCCAGGTGTAGCAATACTGAGTGGTATAGAGTGGATATATAATTTTATCATTATTAAAAATAATTATATCATTATTATGATGTTATTTTTATTGAAGTGAGAATATTATAGGAAAGGAGAAAAAAGCAAAATCTCCTGGCAACAAGATCTTCCTCTCTTGGTTAATGGAGAGGGTATCAAAGATTCACAAAGACCAAGCTGCATGGGGGGCAGGTGACCAAGGGACTCTCATCTTCCAATGAGTGCTGGTTTATGTTTCATTGTTTGCCAATTTGTGATGGGGGCCTGAGTTTGAGAAAATGAAATTTTTCTTGGAAGTCTTTTTCCACTCCAGCCTGCTCATGTAGCTTCGATTTATTTTCGTAATGAATTCAGCTGGCATTTTCCCTCTGGAATCCTGTTATTAAAACAAACTTGCCAGAGACTCTGCTTGCAGGTACAACAGTATGGGAACAAAATGAACTCTGATGTACAATACGAGTCCCGATATTGGCTCAGCCACAGTATGACAGTTACAAAGAATGAGAGCAATGGGAATCTCGTTAAGCTTCACAACTCAGCACCTGCCTCCGGGAGAGGAGAAAATCAAATCTGATCACAGTGTCCTGTTAGCCTTGTAAATAAATGCATGGGAGAGAGGAATTTTTGTAGGGAAGAAAAGAGAATAGGAATATTAATCCCAACTCTGGTCATTTGCTGATAGATCTCAGAAGATGAAATGAAAAGGGTACAGAAGAGAAAGAAATTGAGGTCACAGTGCAAAGGCTCTATCAGGTAGTGAGAGAACTGTTATTAGTCAATCAACATCCATCTATTGGACACTGACTTCTGTGCTGGCACTGTTTGGGGCGTGGGGATAGAGTGGTGAGCACGCCAAAGTCGTTGCTCATGAGCCTACATTCTGGTAGGAGGAGCCAGACAATAACCAAGTGAGCATGTTAACCAATAACTTCTGCAATGAAAACAAAACCGGGTAACAGTGCAACTGGGCTACAGTAATGGGAGTGGTGGAGATTATGTTAGGTGGATGCTCAGGCAAGTTCTCTCTGAAATGGTAACATGGGAGTGATAACTGAGTATCTGGGTGAAGACAGCTGGACAGAGACAGAAGTTAACAGCACTTCAGCTGAGAAATGAGATGGAAGTCTGAAATTTGCTCAACATTAGGGCTCAGTCCTCTCCAGTTACTGAAATGCAAATAATTACGTTGTCTACTTTCTTTACTACCTACTAGGGATGTGTATAGTTTACTAGCTATGTAGCCTTGGACAAGTTATTTAATCACTTCAATTTGATAACTATAATATGGCAAGATGAATGACTAAATGCGTCAGAGTCTTGCGATGAGAATTATGTGTGGTAGCAGTAAGCACAACTAATCATGACCGTTTATCATGTGCTGGCACTATGCTAAGTCTTCATGTATAGTAGTTTATTTAATCTTTCAAATCTCCTTAACAAGAAAATGAAGAAACATCATTGTCAATGAGGATATTGAGTCCAATAGGGTGAACACCTTACTTTAGGGCATTCACCACATGTGGCAAATGTGAGATTTGGATCCAGGTGCTCTTTAAAGCATTCGATCTTGTTTTCATGTCATACAGACGTAGAAGCCTTGGATCAGTACCCATCAGATGCCTGACACGGTTCCTACCCACAGCAGCCCTCAATGCTTCAGGCTCTATCATTTCTAAGTATTTCTTCCACTGCACAACAAACACTAGTGATTTCAGAATTTACATTTTTTGAATGTGATATTCAGAAGTCAGTGATTTACTGCACAACCGGAGATGGAAGCCACATCTGATTTCATATTCCCAGGTCTTTTCCCTACAGTGTGCCTCCTGGAGCTTTGCTTATTATAATTAAGCATATTTTGAAAGAAGCCCTCAGAACCACACACTGAATTTGCTTCAGTAGATTCAGCTGTTTGCAAAACAATAGGTCCAATTTTCTTCCTTAATACTGCTTCTATTAACATTTAAAAGATCTTTCCATATTCATTGTTTCTATTTTAAGCAAAAAATCGGCAGAGCATTTCAGTATTAACCAGTTGATGAAACCCACCAGGATTCTGAATCAACACCCACTCTGCCACCTGTCAGCACCAGTGTCACTCTCTGTGCCTGCCTTGCTCCTCCTTGTGCTCAGCCCTGGAATTTCCAGGTTTCTTGGAGACATCATGGATAGGAATCTTTGTTCCTGGTGAGTTTTGTTCATTTGTACTTTGTTATTCCTGTCCTCTTGGATTTCAAGAGCTGAACTTTAAAGCTGAAAACTTAAAAAAAAAAAAGTCACATTGGCTAGAGGCGCTGAACTTTAGAACTGACATCTGGAGGAAAGGACATCTGAACTCATTGCAAATATGAAATGTCTCCTAAAGACTCATGCACGGAAGGCTTAATCTGCAGTGTTCATGGGTGGGGTCTAGTGCGGTGATTGGATCTCGAGAGCGTTGATCTCAAGAATGGACTGATGAGTTCGCCTGACTTGTCCACTAGAAGGTGGAGTCAGTCTGAAAAGCAGGTCCTTAGGGAGTACTTCTGAGGGGTGTATCTCGGCCCTGTCTCTCCCCGTCTCTTTCCCACCCTCTCTGCTTCTCAGGTTCCACAAGGTGAGCAGCTTTCTTCCAACCACATCCTTTGACCATGTTGTTCTTCCTCCACACAGGCCTCAAACAATGGAGCCAGCTAAACATGGACTGATACCTCTGAAACTGTGAGCCAAAGCTTTTTTTAAGTTATTTTGCCTCAGGTATTTGGTCACAGCAACCAAAAGCTGACTGATATACCTTGCAAGCCACTTACAGCTGCAAGTGGGAGAAAGGATGTGACAAAGGAAAGGTGAAACAGCAAGAACATCTTCCCCACGTAACTGATGAGGCTGAAGCTCCCTCCGATCCTTCTCTGTGTTGGTGCAGTTTTACAACTCCAGTGCAGATTCTTTCTGCAGATCTGAAATTCTATTATTCTACCACCTACTCTGTCTCCACTTAGATGCCTAGCGTGCATCTTAAATCTAAAATAATAAAAGCAGACGGCTGACCCTCATTCCCAAACTTGCTTCTCTTTCGGTATTCCTCACATCTGCTAATAACTCTATCCTTTAAGGTATTCAAGTGATAATGTTGCCATATTCCCCAGCACTTCTTTTTTTTTCTTCATTGCTTTCCACGTCCAATTCATCAGCAATGCATACTGGCCTTGACCTTCTAAATAGTTCTGAGGCTGATCACTTCTCACTACCTTCAACGTTCCCACCACTAGCCAAGCTACCTCTTCTCTTTCCTGGTTTCCATGGTCTCCCGTCTGGCCTTCTGCTTTCACTCCTGCCCTTCCTCATGAGTGGCCAGAGTGATCCTTTCAAATATGTGTCAGTGTATACCCCTCCTCTGTTCAAAACTCTCTAATGGCTTCCTGCCTTTCAGAGTGAATATTCCTTTTTTTGAGACAGGGTCTTGCTGTGTAGTTGAGGTGCTAGCCTTGAACTCACTGTGTAGGCCCGGCTGTCCTCTAACTCACAGCAGTCCTCTTGCCTCAGCCTCTGAGTGCTTGTGTTACAGGCGTGCACCACCACCCCTGGCAAGTTTGATTCTTTGAAGCGGCTGTCCAGTGCCCCTCTTCTGCAGGGTCACACTCATCTCAGGTGAACTGCCTTCACACACTGAGTCTCAGCTGTTCATCTATCGGCCGGGCATAGTCTTACCTCGGGGGCAGAAGTCCCCTTGACTACAAAGAAAGTGTTTCTCCTCATCCAGCCCGATTCTCTCAGCAGTATCAGCCATTTCTTAGCCATGCCTCCTCTGATTGCACTCGGTAAAACTGCAGACCCACTGATAGCCTGTTCTCCCAGTTCTCACTTTGCCTCATTCCATTCCCCCAGAACACATACTGTTAACGGATAGATATTTTACTTAATGATGTTGTTTTCTGTCTGTCTGCATTGGTCTCCACTAGAATGTAAGCTCCAGGAGGCCAGGAATTCTTTTCCGCTTTTCTTCTCTATTTGCAGTGCCCAGAACACTGAGGTAGTGAGTAGGCACTTAAACGCATATGAATGATGATTGTTAAAGGCGTAGCATACTGCCAGCCTGCACTCCATTACAGACAGATGAAGGCCAATTCTAGGAGGAACGGAATGTGATTAGACAGGAAAGAAAAGTGATGGGTTAGCTTCCAGAGTTACTGAAAATTCAGAGTACTGTTTTGGGAGTGGATCCATCCCGAATGCAAATGAGGCCATCAGTCACTGACTCCCTTTATCTATTGTCTCTGTTTTTGTTTTTAACCTGTTAGCTTCATTCTTGGGCAGATTTTTATTGTTATTACTAATTTCAGACTCACATATCTGCAGATGTGTATGAAGCACTTATTTTCTAACACTTTGGTCTAAAGTTGTAGGAGACCATCTTACTGGTCTGGTTCAAGGCAAGTGTCTGCCCTTGGGGCAATCACCGTGATCCAGTGAGGTGAAATGCATCCGTTGGCCAAGTTGGATCTTCCTACCATCCCTGAGGAAAGGGAAAGAGTGGAAACAGCAGGACCACCCACACACCAGGGACTGAAAGAGAAGGAAGGCTGCCTCTGTAAAGGGAAATATAGATGCCTTTGCCAGGCTCACCCTACTTTACCACCAGAATGATCTTTGTGAAAAATGGTTTTGATCTTGTGACTGTTATAATCCAGAATCCTCAATAGCCACCCATTAAAATAAAATGCCAAAATCTATTCAAAAGCATTCAAAGTTCATTATAATGAAATTCAAGTCTGTCCTTCCAGTTTTATCTAATCCCTTTAATAATCACTCATTTATCTAACAGGTATGTTTAGGTTCCTACTAACTGCCAGGTAGTCTTCTAGGGACTGGAAATAGAGTAGAAAAACAGACAAGAATTTCTGCCCTCATGGAGCTTGCATTCTAGTAGGGACCAGTGCAGACAGACCATAAACAAAATCATTAAGTAAAATACACAGGGTATCAGGTAATGATACATCTTCTCATTTTTTTGCTCAGAAATACAGGACTATGTGCCATTCTTGGATGGCTCCTCACTCACCCGTCCACCCATTGTCCATAATACTTATTAAGTGCTTACAATGCCTCTCAGTCTTTATCCACGTAATGAATGCTCTCCTGAAGGTATTTCACCTTCCCTATTATACAAAACATTCTTTATGCCCAGATTCAGTGCCACATTCTTGAAGATACCCTCATTTCTTTCTTTCCCTCCATGCAATTCAAAATGATTTATTTTCTCCATCTTCATCATAATAATTTATTTATTTATTCCTCTCTGGAGGCACCATTTTTGGTGGTCCTCAGGTTAGTGTTATATATGCACATATTTATTTCCCCTGTTGGAATCTAAACTCTTTGAGGACTTGGAAATGCCTTCCCCTTACACAGCCAGGTAGTTACAATATGTTGTACATATAGGCAATGTGTAATAAATGAAATGAATGAATACTAAATTCAGTTGGCTTAAAATTTGTTTCCTTTATCATTACTGGTGAAATTTTTCTTTGTATAGCACATTTGGGTTTTTAAAAACGCATTTATTTTTATAATAATATTCCAAACTGTGTATTATCTCTATTTTATTGATGAAGAAATTGAATATCTGATGTCAGGTAACTTTTCTTATCTATATATAGCTAATTAAGTAGTAAGGGCAGGAACTGAATTCAGATCCAATATAGTCTCCATTAGTTATGGGTATTTTGGTAACAAGTGATAGCAAGTTTAATGAGTGTAAGCACAAAAAGGAAATACTTTATTGTTTAATTGATGGTCCCGAAGAATCAGGCTTTTTGTTATTCAGTTTCAGGAGAACTATGTAGTTCCTTCCCCAGTGACTCTGAGCTGGTTGTGTCACTCGTTTTGGCCAATAGGATGCTAGTTAGCACGATGCAAGCATTCTGAAGCTTGGTAAGCTGCTGGCACACTGGGACTTACCTGATGGAGTGCTCCCTCTTAGAGCGCAGTTCATACCCCAAGAAGCCCAAGCCACCTGGAGAGGAACCGTCCTCCCATCAGCAGCCCCCCATGATCCCCAGCTGTTACCAGAATCAAAAGCCAGCAGTGAGTAGGCATCCTGGATGTTCCAGTCCAACCCAGCCTCTAGATGGCAGAAACCTCAGCTGTGCAACCATGAGACAGAATACAAAGTTCGTCATTTACAGCCATTGGGTTTTGAGGACAGCTTGATACTCCACAGTGTTATAGAAATATCAGGTAAACATCTGGTTTACCCTTTCCAGTGTTGAACCGGTCACTGTGGTCACGGCAGTGGGTTCTTCTACATCCTGCCAGGATGTCACAGAGCAAGGGAAGAGCGCCCATAAAATAGTGTATGGGGAATTGTGTGGGGCAAACAAAAATGGGAGCTCTGGAGCCTGGTACAAATTACGAAAAGCTTGCCTACCTCCTCAGTGTGTTATGAAGGCATTTATTATGTCAAGAAATCATAGATTATCAGAGGTTTAAAAGTTTAAGTCCTGGTCTTTTATTTTATAGTTACTAAAATTAAGATATAGGCCAAGATTACAGGATCAGACCAGAACCTGGGTTCACAGCTCCTGCTCAATTCCTCAACAATGATGGTTCTCAGAAGTGTTGTAGAAGTAGCCTGTGTGACTGTGTGTGTGTGTGCTTTCAGTATGTGACCTGCGTAGGATGGAGGCTCCTTGACGTGGGTGATGTCCAAGAGTCCCATGTTCAGTACCTAGGTGCCCTCTGGGAAGAGATGTACACATACAAATCAGCTGCCTGGGTCTGAGACTGGTGAGACTTGACTCAGCCCTGACAACATGCTGCCTTACCTTTACTGACCTGCTGGTTGTTACACCAAGCAGTCCAGGGTGTGAAGTGCTATGAGATTTTTATGGGAAGAAGTACTAACAGACAACACTTGGGACATCAGGATTCATGTAATGCCTTGCTTGGTATGAATTTGTGGCTCTTTAGACAATTCAAAAACAATTTTTTGTGAAATTTCCCAGAACATTTTGTTTTATGAGGCAAAAAATGGCTTTCACTGCATGAGCAACAGTTCTATATCTACCCGGGAGAAAAGCAATCAATTGTGGCCTTTGACAAATCAATAAGTATAGGTAGGAGGTCAGATTCCTTGTCTGTGTGGTATCCATCATTCTCTTCCTTCCCACTACTGCTGGAGATAAAGTTGTACGATTTTCATCCTGAGAGAATTTAGGAGCTTTAAAATCTATGATTTTAGAGAAGAGGAAACAGAAGTCCAGAGAGGGCTAGAGGCTTGTTTCAGGCCCAAAGCAATTTCTATGGATTATGTTGGGATTAGAGCTCCTACATTTTGAGTTTGAATAAAATCCTCTTTCCATGGCTCTTAAACCTTTTGTGACTTTAGTGGCACCAGTGATACAGGACAGAGAATAGGTTTTTCTAGAAAGATTTTTAGCTTTTTGTTACTTTTTAGGTATACAGTACAGTTGCATTCATTATTGGGATCTTGTACCTTTCCATGATGTATTTTGGTTCTTATTTTTCCCCATTCCCCTGCCCTCCCTTCATCCCCTCCACTCTTCCCTATTTACAAGGACTTTATTTCCATTTTTTTCCTTTTCTCACATTTTTTCTTTTCTCTTCTTTCCTTACCCCTACCCTTCCCACTTCCCCTACTCCTTTAGCCCTTTTCTTCCTATGTCAAATTATCAATTATACCATTTGAACATTATTTACTCTTCTGGTTTTTCATACCTGAGAAACTATTCAGTATTTACTCAAGTGTGTCCTATTTATTTCACTTAAGAGCATAGCCTCAATGTGCATCCATTTAGCTATAAATGTTTCTAGTTTCTCATTCATTATGGCTGAGTAGTATTTCATCTTATAGAAAGACCACATATTCTTTATTCAGTCTCCAGCTGAAGGACATTTGGACTGTTTCCAAGTTTTAGCTATTACAAACTGTGCTGCTATAAATATGGGTAAACATATATCACTGTGGTATGATTCTTTTAATTCTTTTGGAAAGATACCCAGCAGAGGGATAGCTGGGTCAAATGAGATCTCTAATCTTAGTATTTTGAGTTATCTCTTTATTGATTTCCACAGTAGTTGCACCAATCTGCATTTATACCAACAATGGAGAAGGATTCCTTTCTCCCCACAGCCCTACCAGCATTTGTTATTGGTTGATTTCTTGATAGCAGCCATTCTTTCTGGGGTAAAGTGGAATCTCAGTTTTGTTTTCATCTGTGTCTCTTGAATGACCAGTGATGTTGAACATTTTTCATATATTTATTTGCTGCTTTTACTTCTTTGTCTGAGAAATGTCTATTCATTTCAGATGCCCATTTTTGAAACGGGTCTTTATATTTGGGGGGGTCTGATTTTTTTTTGAGTTCTTTATATATTCTAGATAGTAGACCTTTGTCTGAGTGAGAAACAGCTGGTAAAAATGTTTTCCCACAGGGCCGGGGATTTAGCTCAGTGGTTCTGTCATCTGCTTCACAAGCGCAAGGTCCCAAGTTTGATCTCTGGTACCAAAAAAAAAAATGTTCCCACATTGTAGGTTATCTGTTATCTCTGTTGATGGTTTCTCTTGTAGTGCAGAAGCTTTAAAAGATGAGATCCCAGTTGTTGATTCTTTGTGCTAGGTCCTGTGCTACTGAGGATTTGTTCATAAAGTCTTTTCCTATGCCAATGTCTTTGACAGTTTTACCTAATTTATCTTCCAGCAAATTTAGAGTTCCTGTTTTAATACTTAGATCTTTAATCTACTTGGATTTTAGTTTAGTGCGTGGTGAAAGTTATAGGTCTAGTTTTAATCTTTGGCAGGTTGAAATCCAGTTTTTCCAACACCATTTATTTAAGAGGCCATCTTTCCTCCACTGAGGATGGTTAGCTCCTTTGTCAAAGATGAGGTGGCTGAGTGTGTCAGGACTTATTTCTGCATCTTCTAATCTGTTCCACTGATTCTTGGGTCTGTTTCTTTGCCAGTACCTGCTGTTTTTATCACAATTGCTTTGTAGTATGGTTTCCAGCTGGGGATTGTGATACCCGCTGCCATGTCTCTGTTGCCTAGAATGGCTTTTGCTATTCTAGGTCTCTTCTTTAAAATGAAGTTTTGTACTTTTTTTTTCCTCTAGTTCTGTGAAATATACTGTTGGAATATCAATTGGGATTTCATTGAATCTTATAGCAGTTTTGGTAGTATGGCCATTTTCACTATGTTCGTTCTTCCAACCTAGGAACAAGGGATGTCTTTCCATTTTCTTACATCCACTTCGATCTCTTTTTTTCAGAGTGCTAGTTTTCAGTGTTAGAGGTCTTTTGCTTCCTTCATTAGATTGATTCCTAGGTATTTCATCTTTTGGATGCTATTGTGAAAGGAATTGTTTCCCTAATTTCTCTCTCAGTGATTCTGTTATTTGTGTACAAGAAAGCTATTGATTTTTGAGTGTTGACCTTATATCCAGCTACTCTACTGAATCAGCTAAGTATAGAAGTCTTTTGGCAGAGTTTTTTGTCTTCTGTGTAGTGTATCATATCATCAGCAAATAATGACAGTTTACCTTCTTTTCCATCTTTATTGTTTTTATTTCTTTTCTTGTCTAATTTCTATGGCTAATGTTTCCAGAATTATATTAAACAGGAGTGGTGATAGTGGACATCCTTATATTGTTCCTGATTTTAGCATGAAGGTTTTCAATTTTTGACTGTTTAGTATGATGTGATGTTGGCTGTTGGTTTTTCATAGATAGCCTGTATCAAGTTGAGATAAAGACCATCTATTCCTATTTTCTGCAGAGTATTTATCATGAATGGGTGTTGAATTTTGTTCAAATGCTTTTTCTGCATTTATTGAGATGATCATATGGATTTTGTCCTTGACTCTGTTAATATAGTGTATTACATTTATTGATTTCCATATGTTGAAACATCCTTGCATTCCTGGGATAAATCCTACTTGGTCAGGGTGTATGAGCTTCTTGATATTCTGTAGTCTGTTTGCCAGTATCTTATTGAGGATTTTTGCACCTATGTTCATTAGGGAGATTGACCCAGAGTTCTCTTTTTTGGTTGATTATTTCCCTGGTTTTGCAATCAAAATAACACTTGCTTCCAGCAATGAATTTGGAAGTACTGCTTCTCTTTCAATTTCATTGAAAAATTTAAAGAGTAGTAGCATGATTATTCTCTAAATGTCTTGTAGAATTCAGCAGTGAAGCCCTGAGGATCTGGGCTTTTCTTTGTTGGTAATTTTTTTTATCTTTATTAAGCTTCTTGGTACATTTTAGGTATACAATACAGTTACATTCATCATTGGGATTTTGTATTGGTAAATTTTTAATTATGTTTTTAATTTCACTGATTGTTATTGAAGTGTTTAGAATTTTTCCAGAGAGGTTAAACAATTTATTAAAGATCACACAGTTACAAAGATCTAAAGCTTGTGCCCTTTGGATTATCCTGTACTACCTTTTAGGGGGTAAGATGTAATGCTTCCTATGAATAAAGCTCTAAGTATTCAGTTAATGCTAATTTGTGCCTAGGGGAAAATGTCATAGGGATATGTAGAAGTTTATTTATATTTAAAAGCTAAAGTCTGCCTAGTGAAGTTGGTTGAGGATGTGGGTTTCAGGGCCACACTATCCAGGTTCAAATCCAAGTTCCACCAGTTATGCCTGTGTGACCTTGGCATTATGCTTAGCCCCTCCATCTAGGTCTTTTAAAAATATTTAGCTTCCTATTTCACATTGTCAATTATCTCATTAGGACCTTATGTACTATTATAGTTTTTAGGAAGACAAGGGCTAAAGGTGTAGGGAAAGTGGGAAGGGTAGGGGAAAGGTAATAAGGGAAAAGAAAAAAAATATGAGAAAATGAAAAAAATAGAAATAAAGTGTTTGTAAACGGGGAGGAGAAGAGGGGGTGAAGGGAGGGCAGGGATAAGGGGAAAAAAGAGAACCAAGACCTGTCATATAAAGGTACAAGATCCCAATAGTGAGTGTAACTACTGTATACCTAAAATGTACCAATAAACTCAATTAAAAATAAATAAAAATATTATTAAATATTAGGTATAGCTTTAGCATTTTCTCATAGTGTTGTGATGAGAGTAAAAGAGAGATAATGCTTGCAAATCACTTAGGTGATCAAAAATGTTGTGTCCTCTGATTTTATAATTTGCAAGTTAATTGGTGTACATGACAAAGCATAAAATATCGGGAAGGATATATTATAAATTTAGAGTAATAGTGGTTTTTTTAAAAACAGCACTGGGGATTAAACCCACAGCTTTCACACTGAGCTACAACCCTAGTCTTTTTTAAATTTTAAATTTTGAGATAGGGTACTACTGCTAGGTACCTTGCTCAAACTTGCCATACTCCTGCCTCAGCTTCCCAGAGTGCTGGAATTACAGGCATGCCCCACCATGCCCAGCTAGTAAGAATAATTTTTTAGGATGAAACAGGACTTCTGTTTCATTCTTTACTCCCAGCTCTTTTTTTTAAATTCATTTCCAAAAAAACATATTCATGTTTTTACTTGTGTGTTTTTATGTAATGTCCTGTTTTATTTAACCCTTATGTCATTTCCTAAACTTTGAAAAAATTTAAAAAATATTCCAGGAATTCCATTATTCTTGTTACATTTTCCTGGATCAATGAGCCTGGGCAAGTTCTTCTTTTTTTTTTTTTTTTTAAATTCAATTTATTGGTACATTCTAAGTAGACAGTACAGTTACATTCATTACTGGGATCTTGTACCTTTACATACCAGGTCTTGGTTCCCATTTTTTCTCCTTGTCCCCACCCTCCCTTCAGCCTCCCCTCCCCCCCTTCAAACACTTTAATTCCATTGCAAGTTCTTAGTAGAGAGGTTTGAAATGAGTCAGGAGGACCTTAGGCCAGCTCACTGTTACTGCCCACCTGGCCTGACCCAGACCTTTTCAGACCCACATAGTTTTCCATACTCTACTGTGAGCTCCTTGGGAAAAGGGCTGCAATTACTGGGGTCACTTCTGTGGCCCTCTCCCCTAGTGTAATGCTTTCAACAGAGCAGGCACACAATCCCCTCACCCAACCACGTAAAGTCCTAGTTTGTTGGGCTACACAGCCTCAGTTCACTCTCTTCCCTGCAGGTGGCAGAGTCCTCCTCCTCCTCAGCTCAGACTAACCAAATTTACCAAAACCAGACACAGTGCCTACTCTCAGTAATATATTTTCTAACATCCTTCACAGTTCTGGATTGAAATTAACACATTAAATATCAAAGTACATCCCCTTCTGTCTCTCTTAGACAGAATTTTTCTTTCCCTCAATAAATTTTTCCTACTCTTAAAAAAAAAAAAAATCAATGTACAAGTATAACTTCAAAACAATGCAATGACCTTGCTATAATATAATGGAAAAGATGAGAGAAAACTAATTAATAGTAAAACATTATATATTTTAATGACAAATGCATGGGTGGGTGAGAGTTTTCTGGAAGTTATGAAACAGTCAGATGCTACACTTCTGTCTAGGGCCCCGGTGAAGATGATAGCTGTAGGCACTGTCTGGTACTCCATATTTTCATCATGAAATAATTTCCCCAAATAGCGGACAACTCTTGGTAGGACTCTAAATAAAATGAAGTATAAACTTCCCTCAATTTGAATGTATTTTCAGTCCCCCAAAATGTACTGTACAAGTTCACAAACTTAATTCTTTCCATGATTCTGGTCATAAACCAAATTGGTCACAAACTGAACCATATGCAATGGTTAGGTTCAGTGTTGACATTATGGGGAAATTTGATTTGGTTTGCAACCAATTCAGATTGTGATCAGAATTGTGGAAAAAATTAAGTTTGTGAACCGAGGCACCACTTGTATATCAAAGCTAAGTCCCCACTCCCACCAAAACTAAACAAATAACTGGATTAAACATACAACTAGGGCCTAGGCTTAGATCATTAAGAAGAGTATTTTACCCTTGAGAATCTGAAGTGTGGCTCAGTGTTTTGTTGTATAACATACTGCAGGAAGTCGTGTCCCTAACCCTCTCAATTACTAAATGCCTGTGCTGTTTATTCACTCTGTGTACCAGCACTAAAAAATATTTCCACAAATTTCAATGGCGCCCTCTAGGGGGCACTACTGACCTCATGAAGAATGTGCATAATATGAAGGTGGTCACAAACTGACTGAAAGAGAAGTCACAGGTGATTTATGGCTCCCAGCATTGAAATGCAGCTAGTTTGATTAAAGATATAAAATTTTCATTTAATGTTATTGATATATAAATTTAAAAATTGATGCTCAATTCAATCATTGGAAAAGTTTTAAGTATGATCCCAACAACTTGACCATATGAATCTTCTTTGTCAACTATGCACTTTATGAAATCTGAACATGATGAACTATTTCTGACTGAAAGTTTAGTGAATGAATTGAGATGCTCTATAAATATAAAATACACATAGTAATTAGAAGGCTTAGTAAGTACAAAGAATGTAAAATGTCTCGTGAATACTTACACTGGATTCTATGTTGAAATGATAAAATTGTGGACATACTGGATGAAACAGTATAATCAATTTCACCTGTTTCTTTTTGCTTTTAAATGCTGCTACTGGACAATCTGAAACCAAATATATGGCTTGTGATACATTGTTATTTGGAGAGTGCTGGGATAGAGAATACTTGGAATCATTTTTTTAGCTGCGGAGATGAAGAAATACATAGTAAAGTCAGATGTGAGAGAGGAGTGAGGAAAATGAGTCCCTTTTCTTTAGCAGGCAAACCAGAGGCTCCAGAAACTAGGCCTTTGGATGTTAGAATAATCCTGAGTGACTAGTATTTTTTAACGAAGGCCTGGATTTTGGCAGGGTTAATGTTTCTCCACTACACTCACCGTATGCTGGGCCCTCTGGGACCCTGATCAGGGGGGTTGGCCTGCAATACCACAGGCTCAGGCCAACTCTGCTCAGAGGCAAGGAGGAAAGGCCATTTCAAAGCTGGAGGAAGAGGGCCTCTCCCTCCATCCTGGGGATGTGCAGATAATGTAGGGGCTACATTTTAGAGTGCACAGTGGGCTGTTGCCCTGAGGCAGAGCTTAGAGACCCAACTGCACAGTAGATAAAAGTCTGTTGTGGGTTTTAGACTCTGATGAGACTAGTTAAAATCATTTTTAAGGAATCACCTTTCTCTTTCCAAGTGGTCAGTTTCGTGACGGGAGATGGGGCATTTCATGGTGAGAAGCATGAGCTTTGGGGTCAGACACGGCTTAGAATAACGACTGAGATGACATGGCTTTGGGGCCCTGCACAGGTAATTTAACCTTTCTAAGCTTGCGATTCCAGCTGCCCAGTCTGGGAAGTATCTCTCAGATAGTAAATGCCCAGTAAGTGGTTGCTCTTCATTACGAAGGGGTGCGAGTGGTAGCTGGGGAGAATTTCTAAGTAGAAAAGCCTTTTAGAATATCTCCCAACATCTTTTCTTTAAATACTGGCCCAGGACATCAAATTCCAAAAAGAAAGTTTTGTAGATATTGTGTCTTGGAATTGGTCTATCCCCTAGTGAGATTGACAAAGTGTATTAGGATATTACACATTTGGAGAAGTCTTGCAATAAATAAATCAGTTTAACTGGCTTTTGCCCAGCATTTCCCAAACTTATTTTATTAGGATTAAAAAATAACTTTTAGCTCTGTGTCTTATACTTCGAGAAATGACCAGGGAGAAAATGTTCTCCCTTCTAAGCAGAGCTGCTTGACCTTATAAGTTGGCCAGATTCTTCCTGTTATGTGGATGGAGGAAAGTGGGCCAAGCAGTCAGACGCCACCTACATCCATAGTGACAAATCATCCCCAAGGGAGCTTGGACAACTTTGGAAAAAGATTTTTAAAAAAGTGATCATTAGACACAACAGTCTCTTGAAGCACTGCCTCCCGATTTCCTATTTTAGGCGGTAGTGGAGCAGGGGCAGATTATACACTTAGAATTTGTTTGTCTTGTATTTTATAAAGTCCATGAACCTTCCTGACTATCTGCAAATGAGCAATAACTATAATAACCTTCTGCTATAACAATATTTCAAATGGAAACATGGGGCTGGAGTTTAAAGACACACATACACTCAGAATGTAGTAACATATGAGCAGATTAAAAGGATATGTTTAATTTATATGCCCTACGCTGCTTAGAAATTATAGATTTAAAAAGATCTCTGAAGGATGACGTTCATACTCAATTTGCAATAATTACACATTTCTTTCATCAAGACACATATCTAATATAATCTCCCAAATCCCAAAATACACATGAAAATAAAGCCCAGTAAATGACATCAGGCAGGATAGGGTAAAAATGCCACTCCTAAAAAGATTTACAACACACTAGGGTCTAAATCAAAATGCACAGAAACAAACCTAGGCATCTGTGAATCTTCTTATAAAAGCATCATTTCTCCCTGATTTTTTATTAGAAACATTTCAAATGAACAAAAATCAGAATAACAGCATAATAATCAATAATTGAGAGTTGTGACTTTTTCTATTTTTGTATCATACACACATATATTTAAATATACACATATGTACAAGTATACTGAAGGGACAGATTTTTTTCATATTAAATTGCAGGCACGGTGACACAGTTACCTTAAATACTTAAACATGTATCTCCTGCAAAAGGGATGCTATCCATATAATTGCATAACATTATTTTGCTTAAGAACATTAATAACTCTCTAGTTCCATCTGATAGAAATTCTAGAGTCAAATTTCATCATGAAGCAATCAACGTTCATATATTACATTTAGCTCTCTTTAAATCTGGATTTTTTTTTTTTTTTTTTTTTGGGTACTCGGGATCAAACTCAGGTCCTTGTGGTTTGAAAGGGGGGGGGGGGGGGCCCCCCCACCAAAAACCCCCCCCCCCACAACACTTTTTTTTTTTTTTTTTTTTTGGGTACTGGGGATCAAACTCAGGTCCTTGTGCTTGCAAGGCAGGCGGCGGCACCACTGAGCTAAATCCCTCACCCATGGAATATTTCTCTTACTGCTAGTATTTTTTTCCTGACATATTGACTTTTTTGTATCAATACTTGTAGATTTCTCACAGAGGGGCTTTGTCTTTCTGATGTTTCCTCTTGGGTATTTTATTTCTTCTATCCTTTATTATTCATCTAAATAAAAAAATTAGACTTGATTGTATAAATATTGAAGATTCTTTTCCTGAATACCTCATAGGTAGGCTCATTCTGGCTGGCATTGTTTCCCCGTAAGTGCAAACATGCCCCCGTCAGTATCAGGATTGTTTTGGTTTGAACACTGTCTAATTTGAATTCAACCAAAGGGAAAAATGGTAGAATCCTCAAGATTTAATTTTCTCTAGTCAACTGCATACATTATCTGTTTCTTTAAATGTGAGGCATTTCTAATTCAAAATTAGTGCTTACTCATTATGAAAAAGGTGAAAAATATACAAAAAAGTATGGAAAAGAAGAAAAAAGTTACTGCTTATCTTCTTTTCAGACAAAGCCACTAACATTTTAGCATAATTCTTTTTCTCTGTAATATGATGATTGCTATATCATAGAACATAAAATTCTGTTACAATTTTTCCTACTTGATTTGAACTATAAACATTTTTTCATATTATGTAAAATTTTTTAATAACTCCTTTAATAATGACTGTCTTTCAGATTGTGGAATTCCTACCCCTGGATATTTAGGTTGGTTTCAATTTTTTCCTAGTATAAATAATATTATGGAGAATATCTTTACCTAGAAAAATGTTTTTTCCTTTTAAAATTTCCTTATAAAACTATTGAAATAAAAGAAATGAATTCTTAAAATTTATTTTGCTCCTGATTCTCAAAGTAAGACAAGCTTATCATTGACAAGTAAAATATAATAAAACTGAAAAAAAAAGGACTCCACATTCCCCACCCAGAGGAAGTTGTTATTAGCATTTTGACATGATTTCTTCTCATACAGGCAGTTATTTTCCTTTTGAGTAAGGATCAAGAATATGAAACATTTTTAAGGCTTTTGAAATTACTACCAAAATTGTTTTCAAATTACCATTTGGTAATTTTTCTGGAAGTACATGAGTTGTGACTAATCTGAAAAACACTAACATCTAAGAGTCAAAAAAGTAAATATGGTTATTTAGAAACTTCCCATAAACTTCATTTTGGCTCCCTAAAACTCTGTGAACATGGGATAGGGTATAAAAAAGTGGTGAATAAATGTTACTTGAAAAACATCTCTGGCTTTTGGAATGGTTGCAGCCCACAGTTTTGAAAGGCTGCCTTTGTCAATTCATTTTGGAGGAAACTGGACATGTTTATTTGACAGGTAGCTATGAAAGTGAGCTCACTGGTCCTTCTACATGAAGTCGAGCTATTGATCACTAATATTTACTTCCTGGGACAGACAGGAGAGAAAATACTCTTCTAATTAGGGGTTTCCAATCTTTGTCATGTCTGACATATACAGAAAATGATGATATTGTTCTATACTCTGGAGTAATGAATGAGGCTGATATAGTCCTGAGCCCCACCTGGCTGCCCTGAGGGCTGAAGAACAAGATCTTAGACACCTACAACCCATCATGGCACATCTGTGCCAGCTGTGAATTCTATGGAACCTAGAGGTGTTAGGAAGATCATTACTTTTTTAAAAAATTTGTTTTTCTAGTTTTGTTCTCCCAACCTTTTCAACTTATACTCAAGGACCCTAACTGTGACACGTTTCCTTTATACTGTAGAAAGGTAGATATTTTTCTTAACAAACTTCTGATCCTCCCTCTTCACTATTCTCCACAACACATGCTCTATTCCCATTCTGAATGTTTTATTTACTATTTACCCTCTCTCATCTAAAGTCACTCATTTAACAATTATTTGATGAGTTCGAGTACATACAAAGGCACTTTGCTAAGCACTGGAGATAGAGAGATGGTATAGACAGCTTCTGACTCTAATGGTTCACACAAGATTGGGAAAGTAAATTGAGGACCCCAGCATAGAGTCCTGATCTCCTCCAAGGTGCTCTGAGGCAAGGTGAAAAGAAAGACATGGAAACAAGAGTTAACAGAAAGCAGGAAGCTGGGATGGGCCACACCAAGCATGTGGTGAGGACCCCAAGCGACTAGGACTGTCAGTATTTATTGATTATACAAGCATAGGTAAGAATAGGGGAAGGGGATATGTGTGGTATCCCGTGACATCAGCTGACACAGGCAGGGCTTGTAAGAGTGTGGGGGGGTGAGGCTTGCAAAAGGAGCAGAACAGACTAAATGTAGGTTGTGGTTAACTAGTAAACTACTAAAACAATTAAGGGAGGGGTAGCTCTAGGAAGGAATGTGATTTGGAGCCGTATGGTCCTTGGCCACAGTGTTATCTCACTTAGGAGCCCTGGAGCTTCACAGATCGGACTTCGATCTCTGCAGCAGCCACTGGTGGGGAAGTTATACTCGCTTGCATGCCATTCAACATGCTTCTGAGAGTCATATAGGCCTCATCCAGTTCTGAGCACACTGTAGCCAATTATGGGAGGAAAATGCCTGCTCCTTACTACAGCCTGCTCTAAGCCTGGCGGCAGGGAGTGTGGCAGGGGTTCTACCACAAAGGGAAAGTGAGAAGTACTTTAAAGGTTGTAGGTCCATAGCTCCCTGGCTTGCTCCCTAGGGCAGTGGGAGGGAACACTTCCCAGAAGCAGTGAGTTTTAAGGTGTGACTTGAAAGAGGAGTGTGATTTTTATTCACCGATCAGGAAACAGAATATTGCAGGTGACAGAAACTTGAGGTTTTGAGAAACTCAAGAGCTCGTGGGTGTGCCTGGAATGCCAGTTCCAGGGAGCACCTGGGAGTGTGACGGGATGAGGCTGGAAGGAAAGAAAGATGAGGCTAGGTTATGAGGAACCTTATCTTGTCACATGCCAGAGTTAGAACTTGCTATGCAGTGGCTCTCTGGACAAGATTTATAAACTGGGTTTGACATTTCTAGACTTTCTGGGAAACCTTACTTTTGCATCAGCGTAAGAAATGTAATTGGGAATGGGTAGGGGAGTCATTAGAAGGCCACTGCAACTTTGAAGACGGGGTGATGAGGCTTTCTAGGGCCGGAGTGTGGGGTGGATGAAGCAGCCAGTGGAGGCAGAACCCATGGGGGTAGCTGTAGGAGAATGGTCAGTTTGGGCAGTTAAGCGAGTGGCAAGGGCATTAGCAAAGACCCTCCCATTCAGGCTTTTCCGATCCAACCCACCCTTTTAGATGCAAGCTGAGTGCCCTTTTCTTTACCAACAGTCTTTTTCCATCCTTTCCAGATAAACATTCTGGGATTCAGCATTGGACACTTTGCTCTCCAAGCATAAAATTATTATTTCATCTATGTTAGGTTTTTTTCTAAACTGGATTGTGGGATTCTTCTCAGGACCCACAGCCCATGAATCTCTGATATTTATCCATTTACCATCACAGTGTTGGCATTTACCGGGTCCGACAGGCACTGGGGACTAATGTTGAACTTGCAAATGAAATGTTAATAAAAATTACATATAAAGTTGAGATGTTCTGGATAATGCAGGGGTAGAAGACTCAGAATCTAAGATATTTGGCCTCCTCCCTTCTAAGCAGAAATTCCCAAGAACCTCCACTGTATCTAGGCCCCCATGAGACACAATTTGAAAATTTTCAGCTTTGTGGATTGATCATAATTTTTGGAGTCCAGTTTGAGTTTAAGCTTCTTTTCTGCCACTTTCTTAGCTGTAATAGGGGAGGTAGATGAAGAAACAACTCCAAGATTCACTTTTCCCTTCATAAAACAGACCTAATACATTCTTTGTAGGGTTATTGTGAGGACAAAGTAAGATAATGCATGTAATAATCTCTGGTGATTATCTAAATGTTCACTAGATTATAGTTAAAAATTGTTAACATATTAAGTGCCTGATTCTTATTGAACCAGTACTTGATTGATCTAATAAACTTATTTATTCTTGTGTTAAGGAAAATCAGGATTGGGGGAAGTTATGGTGAGCTTGAGATTAAGAGGGGAGCCAGTTTCATCTTATGTTCCATCCACTCCATAAACCCATGTCTACCTGCCTTTCATGAGGGGCTATCAATATTTAATGTATGAGTGTCAGTTGCTGTAAACTGAGCACATCCCCGCACCGACTTGAATTAATCATATGTGGGAGGAGAAAGCATAAAATGCCTTTTTCTCAGAGCCCTAAGTTTCACTGGCTACACGGTAAACCTGGAAACCACAGGGTAAAGTTCCTCCTAATGGATGACCCTGAAAAGAAGCTGGATCAGAAGAGCAATGGAAAAACCCGGAAAGTACGATTTAAAATCTCCTCCTCCTACAGTGGCCGAGTGCTGAAGCAGGTCTTTGAGGATGGGCAGGAATTAGAGTCACCAAAGGAGGAATACCCTCATAGTTTTCTCCAGGAGGCTCTTGAGCCCATGGATGGTGTCTACGGGTCTGGGGAACCCCCCAAGTCCCCACTGTATGCCCCTAGGCTGACTGCACAGAGGATCAGTGTGTTCAGAGAAGGCAGTGCTTACACCTTGGCCGGCAGCCAGCCTCTGTTCAATGATTACAAGGGGAATGACCATAAGGTTGGTATTGTGTGTGGTGATAAGCTTTAAGAGTAGGACTTCCTAAAAATGTTTAGAGAAATACCTAAATACTTCAAATATGTTTCTTACTTATGCTCAGCTACTAGCAAGAGTTATAGGTGTACCAAATGGGAAGCTGTTATTAGAATAATATTTCTGGGACAAAAATAACATGCTGTCGCCTGCTCATTAGAAAGTGCAATGAGCATAAATAGTGTTCAAATTCCATCCAGAGTAATATATTGTAATTGGGGCTTTGGCTGTATATTCTCCATGTGTAAATTAAATAGAGGTGCAGTGGTTTTCACTGCAGGTTGCTAGAGTGCTGTTCTAGAAAATTATGCAGCAGTAGGTCATTTTATTCCTGAAAGAGTTGGGTGTTTGAAGGAGACCATTTTACTCCAGCCAATTACTCAGCTTGGGGTTTATACATGTCTTGTTTTTTTCTCTATTGCCTTCCTACGGCCAACTTTTAAAAACATTTGCCTGTTTATTTTTTGCCCTTTGCATTACTTATTGGTTGGAATGCTGGGAAGAGATAGTGAAAAGCAAATCAACCAGAGGAGATGTTATCTCCTCTGAAGAGTAGTTCAATGGAGTATATGTTTTGTCTGTGAATTTCAGTTATCTTCCCCTGTACCACGGGTAACCAAAAGTCCACACATGATTTTCTCTTAGGCTCCAAGAACCTGGAAAATACCTACTGGTTTCTGAAATTTACAGGTGATGTACATTTGCTTACGCAAAGTGGGACCATCAATGCCTTTTTTCTTTTAAAGATTATTTATAATTATATAATGTATCCAGGTTATTAGTGAATAGCACACCAGGAGATGTTCTCATCTTTAATGTGTGAAATTCAGATCATTACTCTCTAATCATTTTTATTTAGTTTCCCGAGGGAATAGGTAATGTGCCTGTTGCAGATAAATGTATTGGATTTACTGGCATTGGTAAAAATATACTTATAGACATGTCCACAATGACTAAAGATAATATCAGGTTTCTTTTTGATATTAGAGGGAACTGGGATGGACGATTCCTCATGTTATTATAATAACCTATGCACTACAAAAGGCTATCATACATTATCTCCATTTATCTTACTGGGTCTTCATCACAATCTTGTGAAGAGAGTAAAAATGTAGTCATTCTCATTTTTCAAATCAGAAAAACTGAGTGCCAAGTTGATAAAGGACCTGCCCGATATCACAGGATTCTTAGGCGGAGAGTCAGAATGAGAATCTAGATCTTCTCATTCATCATCCTGTTTGTTCTGTGACACATTCCTCTTTAAAGAACAAGATCACTCATAATAATAATGATAATAACGACCACCCATTGAGTACTTACTATGCTGTACATACTCAGCTGTGTATTATACCTACAGTATTCCTTTCAACCTATATCTATCTTACTGGCACATTTAGAATGTACAAATTCATGCTTCATTTAAACCTTCTACAAGGCTATGGTAGATAATTTTGGGTTGCTTCATAAGTCATTTGCCAAACTTGGCATTTATGTAAATGTATGATGTCACGTGGACTCGCAAAACCAGATAAGCGAGTCTTCATGTAGCATGGCACAGTTGTATAAAATGCGGAACTCAAGAGACCATCTTGAAGATTTGATTCCTGCTTGTTCTCAGTATTCTTATTTTCTCTGTTCCCTCATCAAGCGTCATATCCCAATCTTAGCCAGGCTCTGGGATGAGGAAGGTCCTGATGGACTCATGTAGTTTTGCAAACTGAGTTCGGTAGTGTGACATGAGAAAGAAGGAAACGAAACCTTGCATGTCACAAGTTTTAAATAGCAGACCCTATTGTGAAATAATCTCTAGTAAATACCAGCTGTGAGACCACAATGAGCAGCAGCCAAGCGCAGTGATTCACAGGAACGTGTCTGAACACGATCACCTATATTTGTACACAAATGTTCTTGGCAATTCGCGATTGCCTAACACTGGAAGCTGCCTAAGTGTACCCTGTCTGAGGAATGGATGACCTCAATGTAGCACATACATATAATGGAAAGCTTTTGTAAATCGGAATGGGTAGAGGGCTGGAAGGGAAGGATGGGAGTGGGGAAAGACAAGAACCGATATATAGCATGTACAATTACAAATTCAGTTCTGAATGTGATCATAATGTAGACCTAAAATGGACCAATAAACTCAATGAACAAAAAAAGAGAGGAAAGCTTGATACACTGCAACATGGATAAATCTTGAAAATATTAAGCAAGCAAAATTAAGCAAGTCACATAAAACAAATACAGTATGATTCCTTTTACATGATGTTCCTAGAATAGTCAAATTCATAGAGACATAAATTAGAACGGTGGTTGTCAGTGCTGGGGGAGAAGGAATTATTGTTTATTGGATTGAAGGTTTCAGTTTGAGAAGAATAAAAAGTTCTGGAAATAACAGATGGTGGTGATGGCTGCACAATCCCTTTTTTTTTTTGGTAACAGGAATTGAACTCGGGTCCTTGCACTTGTGAGGCAGGCAGAGGAACAACTGAGCTAAATCCCTGGCCCATACACAATAATTTGAATGTACTTAATGCTAATAAATGCTACACTTAGAAATGGTTGAAATGGTAAATTTAATGTTCCATATATTTTACTATAATCATCGTAGTAAAGCAAGGGCTGTGATATCAGTCAAACTTAGCCTTGCTCTACCCAGCTCTACCTACTCACTGCGTGAACTTGGGCATATGTTTTAACTTTGCTCAGCTTCACTGTTCTTGTCCATGATATGAAAGTAATGGAAGTACCTCTTAAGAGTTACTTATGGTGACCAAAAACAGATATTAATCAGTACATACTTAGCATGGTGCCTGGCACCTTGTATGTGCTTAGTAACTGTTACCTACCATTGTGATACTGAGAAGGCGCTTATCAAAGAAATGTTGACTTAAAAAATCATCTGTGTTAAGTAGAAAAAGTAGTTTTAAGTAATCAATATTTTAAGGCATTAAAACTGACTGAAATTTATAAGGTTTAAAAATAGGAAAGGAAGGGAGGTACATTTACTGAATACTCACGTTAGACATATTGCGTAATTCTATCTTTACTATACTTCTCTATTTTGTGGAAAGAGTTCTAAAACAAGTTTATAGTGGTTAACAACTTGCATAATCTATCAGTGTCAAAATCTGAATAAAATTTAGAATAGGTTTGTCTTCAAGTCCCATTAAATTTCTAGTACCCAATAAAAGGTCAGTGCACTTGAAAACAGCAATGGAAAGGTTTAATGGCGCTGGAATAACAATCTATAGGCATGTTGCCACTGACACAGGAGTATTCACAAATGCTCAATCATCACAGGTTACCACTGTGGACACAATGGAAGGGACTGAACAATTCCTGGCTCCATCCTGGTCCTCTATAATGCAAGAATCGATGTTCCTCATGGGTAATTGGATGTAACCCGATAATGTGGACTTTAATTACATCCAGAGAGTTTCGTAAGACGCAAGGCATAATTTGGCTGTCAAGATGGGTAAAACTTAAACCATCAGGGTTATTTGGGGCTCTCTCTCTTTGGAGTACATTAAAAAATATTGATTATCCTGGGTGCCTCAGATATTGGCAGCTTAGAGGCAGGGGGCTGGAGCAGGGGGTCTTAGATTCTCTTGGCGAATTGAGAGTTTTGCCTTTAAAAAAGAGGAGGGGAAAAGGAAAAGAAAAGAATAGAAAAAAAAAAGGAAAAGAAAAGAAAAATTTCTGTGGATGTGAGAAAGCTTCCTGGTAACTGAATCTCTTTGGCTATTAGTGGAAGTAGAAATGGAACCTTCCAAAAGTACCACCATCCTTATCTCCTGGTGTTTAGAAACTGATAGTACAGAATGTGAAATAGGAATCCAGTGTGCATAAAATAATAGGAAAAGGAAGCTGCTACATGATCTGTTGAGGAGAGGGAGAGAAAACAGGGCCAGATAGGAGGCTTGTGGCTTAATAGTTGTTGAAAACTTCATGACTGTTTCAAGGAAGGAAACCTGAATATTGAAGTCTTGCTCAATTCACATTTGACTGATACATGGAGGCTTTAAATACAAGACTGCTTAACTGTAGGATCTAAATAGATTTGTTTTATGCAGTTCTATACACAAGGCAAAATATTTCATGCTGAGGTATTTAGTTATATAGTGTGAATGTGCATGTAGTGCTGAAAAGAGTTTTTAATAATAACAAGTGTCACAATGCACACCTTTGCATTTTCTCCAGTTTTTGGCAAACCCGTTTTATATGCTTTTCTCAGCACCTCCCACCTCCCAGAAGCCGATATCATTAGCCTCAGGGTTAGAATAAGAATATTTCATAACAGGATCATTCCTCAATCAGCTCAGAAGCTAGCAGAGAGTTGGGCAGGGTCCTGGAAATTAAGGTCCTACCTATTGACTCTTATCCACTGGGTTTTGGAATGTTAGAGGCCCCCTGAAGGGAGTCTAGGTAATAGAAGGGCACCTAGGAATCTCAAGATAGTTCCAATTTACCACCAGCGTAGAATCATTTCTGTATTTTAATGACTAGCTTGTTTGTAGCAGTGTTTACCAGCTACATGTCAGCCCATTCGCAGATGAGCAAACTGGCATTCTGAGAGGTACACAACTCTCCCGCAGGTACACAACTGTCCCACAGATGGACAATAGAATTGGGATCCAATACTGATTTTCTCCATACTCTCTTAATTCTGGTTAGAAATATGTATTCTTGATCAAGTAATTCCAAAATACTTTAGTTCTCCAGGTTGCTACAGTTTAGGATTGAACCCAGAGTCTTGTGTGTGCGAGGCAAGTGCTTATAACTAATCTCTACCCCCATCCTTGTTTTTTTTTCCTCATTGAGTTTATTGGTACATTTTAGGTATACAGTACAGTTACATTCATCATTGGGACCTTGTACCTTTACATGACAGGTCTTGGTTCTCATTTTTTCCCCTTATCCCTGCCCTCCCTTCACCCCCCCTTCCCTATTTATAAATACTTTATTTCTGTTTTTTCATTTTCTTATGCTTTTTTTTCTTTCCCCCTATTACCTTTCCCCTACCCTTCCCACTTCCCGTACATCTCTAGCCCTTTTTTTCCTACTTCACATTGTCAATTATATCATTAAGATCTTATGTACCATTATAGTTTTTCACACCAGAGAAACTATTTGATATTTATACGTCTGACTTATTTATTTCACTTAGGAGTATATTCTCAGTATGTATTCATTTTCCTTTGAATGAGTCTAATTTCTCATTCTTTATGGCTGAGTAGTATTCTATTTTATAGAAAAACCACATCTTTATCCAGTCTCCAACTGATGGGCAAATGCATCCCTAGGTTTTGTATTGTATTGCAGTATTGCTAAAATTTGTTCCCAAGCCAAAAAAAAAAAAAAAAAAAAAGCTAACACAAAATAAATCCATATAAGGAAACATGAGCTATTAATGCTTTAGGATGTATTTACTGGCATAAAATATTTTTATATTATATAGATAATGACAAAATAGGTTACAACAGAGTATGTGCATCGATCCTATATTTGGGGAAGAGTATATATTATCGGTATTAAGAATATGAATTATGTATGAATTTGGTTTGAATTTGGTTAAGTACCTGACTAACTTTGTCACTTTGGTGAGGTGCTTAACCCTACTAACTCAATATTGTCACCTGTACAATGTAGAAATCATAGCATCTATTTCATAGGGAATTTGAGAGGGATTAGCAAGGATGCAATGCTGGTAAAATTCTTAGCATGATGTCTGATGCAAAAATAGTACTCCACAAATGGTGCCTGCTAATATTATGTATGTATAGGAAAAATGTAAGAGATGTTTTTATAAAATAAAGTGTTTCTTTGCATTTATTGAGCTCTCATTGTGCCTAGCCCTGCCTTGAGGTTGTGGTATGTGGCTACTCTAGAACTTGACCTGTAGGATCTTACACTCTGCGTAGTTAAGATTTAATTGTTACCATGAAAGAAAAGCAGGAAGCTGGTTTTCATGGCTTTAAGAAAGAATAAATGAGCCACTAATGAACTATAGCACTGAGATCTGATAGGATTGAAAGTACTGGCTGGTAGTAACCCCTTCTCTCCTATTTCCTGGGATGTGGACAGGTCCTGCAACCCTGTCTACGGTGATTGGTGGTAAAGGTATCATGCTCATTCTCCATTTCTCTAGCCCCTACCTATTATAGATTTTGGAAAGATAATCATCTACACAAATAACCTGAAAATCATTCGAACCCCAATGGACAAAAGGGACTTCATGAGGAAAATTCTCCAGAAGGAAGGGGAGGCAGAAGAAGAGTGTCTGATGAGCAAGGAAGAAAGCTACGGAGACAGGGACCAGAATGCTGGGCCTCTGGAAGAGGTAGAAGGCACCTTCCCCCATAATCAGTACACACAGGTGCGTCTGGCACAGCCTGCCCCACTCAGGTGGGGAAAAGCTCTACAACTATGGTCTCCAAATTGTTTTGGTTACAAACTACTCAAGCAAGATACTTAAGATGTTTGAATGCTAAAGCGGTAAAGGTATTTTAATGCCTATTATATTTTACTGGTACATCATTAGCAATAGTTGTTTAAATATATATTTCAAATATTCATAATCTTTTTTGGGGGGGTTGACCGCTTTCTTGCTTTCACTGTACAATGTGGCTTATGAACTGCTAGTGCTAGAGATGGAAAAAAAATCAGTTCTGTCTTGTCCTTGTTGGTTCACTTGTGCTTCTATTATTGTCCTTGAGGACACTGCGGAAACTACATGCCCATTTTGCAGATTATTTAGTTAAAAATAAGCACTATCATTCATAGGTGCATGTGTCTAGGCATGAGTAAACTGCAGTGTGTTGCAATACACTGAAAGTGAAGAAATGATCTTGACGATACTAACCACAACACTGAATGTGTTCTCCAGGGTCCTGTGACTGTCTGACTGGGTGAATCTGTTAGCATTAACTGGTTCATTAAAAATTGGTATACAAATTTATTTAATAACATTAGTAGAGCTTCTTGCCTATTTTTAGATAAAGTAAATATAAAAAGCTATATAGCCCATGCCACCTCAGAAACCATTGCTTAGGCACATTCGGAGGACGAGGGGAAAGAGGGCTGGAATTCATTCATCTGCAATGTGGCTTGGGGTGGGGAGACAATGTTCATGAATTTAGCCTAAAAGGGTAAAAGCTTGGGGAGCAGGAGAAAAGAATTTGCTTTCTCTTAGATTCAATCTATTGGGATTTGGAGCATACTGTGGGACGCAACCTCATCTTTGTGGGTTGGTATGGAAAATTGGCAAGGGGCTTTCCGGAATCTGAGTGATCACCCTAACTCTGGGGAGGTTATGAGGTTGTGGTTGGGTTTTGACTGATGGCGTTAGACCACGATTCCAAAGACTCCCTATTACCTCATTTCTCTTACTTTGCAAATCTACTGACCTCTCTACAACCCCTCTAGAATCCATTTTCTCCTCGTCTTTGCTTCTCACCCCCCCTGTACCACAGCACAAGCCACCTGGGCTCCAGCCAAAGATGCCTAAAGTGCTGTTCACATCTGTTCATATTTCTTTCCAACTTGATATTATTCTCAATAAAATGGTTTTGACATGAGAGTCTGATTCCATCACCCCCTTCTCTTTTTTTTTTTTTTTTTTGGTTCCAGGGATCGAACTTGGGTCCTTGAGGTTGCGAGGCAGGTGCCAGAACCACTGAGCTAAATCCCCGGCCCCCATTACCCTCTTCTTATACCTCTCACCCCTCAAAGCTTTTAATGTCCTCTTATTTATTGTACATTTCTTTTGTCACTGGATAAAACATCTAACACACACTACTTAAAGGAGGAGAGATTTATTTATATTTCTAAGAGATACAGTCCATGGTCATTTGGCTATAAGGCAGGAATATCATGGCAGAATGGTACAATAGATCAAAGCCATTTAGTTTATGGTGGTCAGGAAGCACAGCAGGCGAATAGTGCCAGAGAGGAAGGGGCCAAGGAGCTATATATATAACTCTACATACAAGGTCACACCTCTATAACCCACCTAGACACACCCAGAAGGGCACTTAACTAATCTCCTAGGCCACTCCGGAGCCAATCAAGTTGCCAATTAAGCTTAATTGCCACAGGATAAAACCAGAAGTCCTTGTTTGTTCTAGAAAGCTCTGCTGGCTTCTCCAGCCTTGTCTCTCGCACAGATCTCCTGCTCTCTTCCCCAGACACACTGTCCATCTTTCAATCCCTCATATGTTCTTTGCTTTTTCCTATGAAAGGCAAATCCTCTCTGCCTGGCAGTTTCCCTAGGTTCTATGCCAGATTCTCTTGCCTTCTGCACTGGATGTCAAGTGGGTGCCTCACCTCCTCAGAAGGGTCTTCCTTGGCTTGTATGAGGATAAAATCTTCTAGCCTGGGCTGGTCAGGGGACTCTGCCTCTCTCCTCACAGGTGTTATCTTTTTCATCTGTGTGGTTTTTTTCATTAATGTTTGATCTCACCTGCTAGAATTTGGTCTCTATCAGGGCAGAGGCCATGTTTATATAGGATGCAGCACTGTAGTGCCAAGAAAAACAGAGCTCAGCATATGTTAAATGTTTGTGGGAAGAATATTCGTATTTGAGACCAAAGTACCAGCTAGTAGGAAGTATTCTATTGTTATTTTCTATTGCCTTCTATGCAGAATATTAAGAATCTAGCATAGCAGCAGGTACATGAATGTTGCAATCCGAAGTATTATTTTCCCTTCCTAAAATTCTTTAATTGCACTGTTTCTCCTACCATATTGTAACACGTAGGAGCACACATTTTCAGAAGAGGGCCAGAAGTGGTGAAATGCAGGTCACACTGCAGACCTGAATGAAAAAGCAACAGCAGGACTGATAGGACAATTACTTTTAAATTCAATTTAGAGGGATCCGTGTTTTTAGCTGTAGTGCTGTAAACTAGGACAGAGCTATGAGGCAGAAGGTTTCCGAGAAAGGTTATACTTCACTTGTCTGTCCTTTAAACTCTGTTTTAAATTGCTATTTGTTTGTCCAATCCCTCATGCAATAAACGCCCAGACAAGTTTTATTCCAAAAGAGAGGGTCAAAGAACATCAAGGAGCCCCTTCTGACAGAGAGATTCTTTGTTCTGTTCTACGGAACCCAGACACGGCGAGAGCCTGATGAAAGAGCAGGGCAAGGCCGAAAGCCAGGCCACGCTTGAACCTCTACATCAACTACAAGGAGAAGGAGAAGAATAATTGAATTGGGCCACAGTAAAATGTGCAAGGGGAAAAATATCTGGCTTTGTGCTCCATGGATTTGAGGCTATAAATCATCTGACCTTTGTTATGCTTTATGATAATAAAGCACGTTATGCTTTCAGATAATAATAATGATGATAATAACAACAACAACAACAGCTGCCATGTATTGAGGGTTCACAACAGCTAGGTACTACGACAAGCGCATTTTGTGCAATGTCCATTGTATTCTCACAAGGGCCTTGTGGGGCACTTATTACTTAGTCTGTGGCTGGGTAATCTGAGGCTCAGAGGGGTTCAGTAACTTGCCAGAGGTTTTATAACCGTTTGTTTGCCAGACTCATGATCATATTTATATCCCTGCAGTCTCCAGAATGGCTACATAAGCTCTGTTGTGTAGCTGTATTCTATATCTTCCCACTAAATGTTTTCTGAGAATTTTAGAAAACACTGAGAATGGAAGAAAGAGGCTTATATTTTTTTTAAGGCTTGTACAGAAGAGGTCTCTTTGAATACTTGTTCAGTTAATGAAATGATTAATGAGAGCATGTTGAGGGTAAGTGATTTGAGAATGAGAGGACAAGAATGGAAATTCTAGTGAAATCTCTAATAATATACCCTAGAACCACGTGACATTAGATGTTATTTGATTGAAAATGTGTTTTTGTTCTCTACATTAAGACTCACCAAATTACTTCACAATATCTGACCTGGCATTTTCTGCAAATGAATTTTTGGCTCACATGTATAGCATTATAGTAGTGTTTATTGTATTTTCTTTAACAATGTTGATTTATATCATTAACATCTCACTGGAATCAAACAAAAAACATAAAACATACTAGATTTGGCGAAAAATGTATCATAGCAATTTGCTTTAAGAATATTTTGGCAAATACATTTATTTTGGATACTTTAAGGAAAGAAAAGAAATTTCTGCATTGTCAATGTTAATATGTTAAATGTGGCAACAATAAAAAAATTAACAAATGAGTACACAGACATAATGAATTTCTTGCCAAATGAGTGATCACTTCCATCCCCTAAATCTAGTATAAATTAAATGTAACACCTTCCTAAGCATTTTGCAACATGATGGAGCCATTTTTGAAACTCATGCCTCCCTTTTCAGACACTTTTTTTTTTCATTCTTGGATTATAAAACAAAGGTGTGTTAGTTGGGTGGAGCTATGCAGTGGACACCAGCTGTCTTGCTCCTAGAACTTAAGAACAAAAGTGGTTCTCTGCACATGGTTGTGAATGACAAATATCGTGGCAGGCACAGTGCTAGATGTTCAGGAAACATTAGTGAAAAGGTCCTAGCCAAGGAGCAATCTGTCTAGTCCTCAGGAGAGTTTGATAGGGTAGAGAGGAGATGGGCTCCTGACGGGGGGCATGGCTTCCTGGAGGCAGAGCTGCACAGCTAACACTGGGAAGTGATAGGAGTTTGCTGGTCTGGGGTTAGGAAAGGGTTTCAGGAGACCAAGTACAGAGAGACCCAAAGACAAGCACCTGATACAGTGACAAAAAATTAAATCAGCTAAGGAGACTAGGTTTCATCTTAAGGTTTTACCTACAGGGCAAGTGCTCATTGAAAGGTTTCTTGAGTACTTCCTATGAAGCAACCACAATTATAGACCACTTCATAAGACTCACATCCATGGGTAGAAGATCCCATAACAGGCCAGGCCCCATCCTGAATTCATGGCCAGAGTAGGTGGGCATCTGGCCTAGGACTATGGGTGAAGGATGGACTTGAGAAGATGCTTAGAAGATGAAATGGACAGGACTTGGTACTGCACTCACCTGGTGTTGATATGGTGTAAGCCTTGTTTCTTGGGAGACACAGCTTATAAGGAGTTTGAAATTGCCAGTTTTCTTGAGATGTCTTCAGGGAAAAGAAGACAATAGGCCGGGGACATTTTATAAGAGTGAGAGTCAAGGACGAGAGACTTATTGGCAAGGCTTAAAATGGAACTGAATTTTGTGGGGAACATGTGACTATCCACAGAACACTGCATTTACATATATTTTCTCCAATTTAATAGTCCAGCCACTCAGAACTGTAAACATTATCATTCCTGTTTTACAAGCAGAGATGCAGATTAGGAGAGGCTAAGGGGATTGTTTAAGTTGTGTAGCCTACCTCAGACATCAGCTGCAGTCCTAGTCCATTGGCTCCAGAGTACAGAGCTCTTGATCACTGGACTTTACAGTTCTCAAAGAGAATAAAATATTTCATATTTCAGAGCTAGGTCTTGAAAGCAAATACTTTCATTCATTTATTAATTTGTGCATTTATTCATTCATTATCTACATAGTCTCTTAGTCTCACAATCTTTCTGGAGCATAGTATAGGGCAACTATGAGGAGGGGCATTGGGAGCAGGAATTAGGAGCATGAATGCTGGTGCTCAATCTCCTAAGATCAGAATCTATCTCCTCATCTTCCATACTGTGTGTGTAGCATCCGCAATTAGCTTCTCAGTACCTCATTTACCTACGTGTAAGACAGGGGTGATAGTATTCAGACCACCTCACTGTGAAATTGTGAGGATGAGATGGATTGATGCCTGGAAGCTCTTTGAACAACCTGGCACCTACCAAGGATGCTACAAGAGTTCACTAATAGTATTTGGCAATGAGGAAGATAAAAGTCTTTGCCCTAATGGAACTCACAGAAATAACATGTTGAATGCTAACAAGAGTGATGAAGAATGTGAAGTCTCAGAATGCCAGATGTGTCGGCAGAGGGATGCAATCTTAGCGATGTTTATCAGAGAAATCCTCTCAAAATAACTGTGATTATTTTGTGTCCCAGCCAATTCCCTCACTGGCATTTGGGGGAAGCATTTTTCTCTAATTTTGTCCTACACTTTGCTATGACCCCGTGCTATACTGACCTACACATGAATAATGAACTTGAACTGCTGCTCTGCCTAAACCCTGACCTGTCTTTTGCAGGATGGGGAGCTTCCAGAGGACAACTGTTTCCACTGCCGAGGGTCCGGCAGTGCCACCTGCTCTCTGTGCCATGGCAGCAAGTTCTCGATGCTGGCCAACAGATTTAAGGAGTCCTACCGGGCCCTGAGGTGCCCTGCCTGCAATGAGAATGGCCTGCAGCCTTGTCAGATTTGTAATCAATAGCTGTGGCTTTTGTATGTCCACTTCTATTGTACCCTTCCCAATGTTATTTATAATAAACTGCTCCCTCTTTCCTTTCCCGCTCTCAGCAAGGGAGCCAGTGCAACTGCAATCACTTTCACCACCAGCAAAACTCAATTATTTGATGACATTTCATGAAGCTGGTAACATCTTCATGTGGGTCTAAGTAGCAGGGGCATTTTTGAATTAGTCTGCTTTGAGACTGGTTCTAAATGATCTTTCCAGGAACATGTGCATGTATCTCATTTGACATAGCTCAGTTTTCTCCTTGCACCAGTGAACAAATAAATGTACACTTCAAGCAGCAGGTTGAAGTCATTTTCTGGTTGGAAGTTATTTTGCAAAATTATACAATGAGAAAGGAATAAAAAGGCAGATTTCTGATGAACTGAATTTCTGTTGCTTGTAATGTATCTGAAGTTGTCATTGGTCAAATAGAATTTTTAATTAAGCAGAAGAGGGAAGGGGTAGCTAGTGCTGAATACCCTGGCAAGCCACAGCAAGCAAAGCAATATGTTCATTCTGGAGAGAGGCAAGCCGAGGAAGTCCTTCCTTCCAAAGTCTCTTTTGGGTGCTGTGCTTGGGTAATATCTATGCAGGCAGTGAGCAGTACCACCTCTTAGGTCAAGATGAAATAAGACAATTTTGCATGCCTCTAATGGGTGAGGTTATAAAGCCAGGTCAAAGCTACCTAGGATAAATTTGGTGCTCAAATATGTGTGTGTGACAGTTCTTCCAGCTTCTGAATGATTACCAAATAAACAAATCCATTTTAAGTATGAGAGTCCAGCCACAATCTCTTTATAAAGGACTGAATATATTTTATAGGTATCTATTAGAAACCTCTAAGAGAAAAAGTAACCAATGCTGATTTCTGGCAGTTATACTTCTACTGTTCATAGATGCACTTAGTAAGGATGATTCTTTCCTCTTAAAGCTGTTTAGGAAGTAAAAAAAAAAAAAGTTTGTTAATGAACTTTTATGTCTCTAACACCCACTCCCACATCCCTTGAGAATAATACTGAAATCTCTTATCTCCCATAACCCTTCAGAACAACATTGTAAAATCTGTTGTCTATTGAGGTTCATTGCTTTTCTGGGATAATGATTTTGATTTTATAACTTAGCAATTTTGCAAGATTTGTTTATTATTCTGTAATACTCAGCTGCTAAAATAATTCAGGAATGGAATGTATTTTGGGCGATATAAATGCTTCTAATAAAGAAGCTGAACATATTTTCTGAAGCCATAATGATTTTGCCTGTCCTATCTCACTCTTGCTCACCAGTGTCCTATGCTTTGGCATGTAATGATCTCCTGCCTCCATTTCTGTTTCTTGTAGCTGTGGACTCTTCTGCCTTTCCACAGAAAGCAGTGATGTCAAGAGATCTTTATGTACTTGCTGCTTTTTAATAGGAATGTTTGACCACAAATATAGTTTGACAAAACTGCTAGGTCCTTACTGTACAGTCCACCCAGAGAAGCACTGGCCTTCTGGTATCTCATGAATCTTACAGTTTTAGGAGAGGAGACAGATCTATAAAGAAATAATTACAATACAGCATGACAAGTGGGGAAATAATTAAAACAGTGTGACTTTAGTGGCTCTGACTTCAGGCTCAGTGTTATACCATTTTCCAATTTGTTTCTCTAGCCTAGGGCGGTTATAACTTCCTACAGTTATTAATCTTTGTATCCAAATCCCGTAATATATTCTCTATGTTTGAAATATTTAGAATGGCTTCTGTCTTCCTGACTGGATGTCAACTTATAGAAATGTTTGGAGCAGAGGAGGATTGTGATGATCTTTTTAGCAGCCCACTTTAGCTGCTGTTTTGAGAGAAGACACTATAGGCCATGAACAGACATGGGGAGCAACCAGGAGACTATTGTAATGATGCTCGGGCCAACGTAGTAAAAAGTGGTGGAACTATGATATCTAGTATTTTGAAAGTAGAACCATGGGGCTTTTCTACAGTTCTTTGAAGGTGGAAATAATATTTATGATCCTCCATGAGCAAACTATATACCTGAGTTCTTTCCCACTAGGAGAGGTATGTTTTCACTAAAAATATTCTGTTTCCAATTTGTAAACTACAAATATTTGCTAGTGGATTGGGCAGAACTGAGATAAATTTAGGGCCAAGTTAGCCAGTTGATATTCCTAGGAATAAGAGAATTCCTTTAGAGATAGCAACAAACATGATGATGCTGTGGTTAAATAATACTATGTCATGCCTATAATTCCAGTTCCCAGGAAGGCAGGAGGACTGCCACTAGTTTGAGGTCAGATTAGTCTACATAGTGAGTTCAAGACCAACCTCAACTACATAGTGAAACCCTGTCTTAAAAAGACAAGCAAACAAAAATAATACTATATCCTTTGAGAGCTCAAAAAAAATTTAAATGGATGCATGTCTTCAAAAACATAACATTAATCCATTCACTTATTCATCAAATAATTTCTCACTGCATTTCTGCTATGTTCCAGATATTTATACTAGGTCCTCAGAAAACAAAGATGAAAAAAGGCTTAGTATTTATCACTAATGAGATTACAGTCTTGGGGTTTAGTCACATGAATTTGGCTTTACTATTTGAGGAAAACACTACTGCTAACCATTAGTACTTAATCTTGTGACTTTTGTTTCCTCTGCTTGGCCAGTTTAGTTGGGCTTGGTTTGGTGACTGTGTATAAAATATATTTATTTAATAAATACATATCAGCCTTATTGTGTGCAGGACCATGTTTTAAGCATTTCATACTTGCCAACTCCTTGAATCATCTTAACAATGAAATTAATTCAGTTCATTGTTCACCTTTTAGTTCCATATATTCTTTGGACATCAGACCTACCTGGACTGAATAGTAGGCACTTTCTATGAGTCTCATAAGTACTGGCTTTCCTCAGCCACTGGGAAGTCAAACTGCATGGAAAATGGGACAGATATCTGGGGCTAATATTGCATGATAATAACGAGATAGCAAGACTTCTTTTGTGGACTGTGCAGGGCAGTAGAACCATTCAGAGGGCTCCTCCTTCCTTCCTGCTCCCAATCTTAGTTTATTCCTACTGTTATTGTGTCAGCAGGATGACTCATCCTTTTGGCCACCTGTAGCTCAGCCTCCGGGCCTATTAATACCTTATACACCAAGCCCTGCATCCCTTCCCACACCTGCCCTTCTTGGAAGACACACGTGGTCTGAAATGGCAAAGTATTTCTCTCCCTATCAGTCTAGGAGATTTTGTGAGGAAAAAAAAAGAGTTCTTAGACCTGAAAACCTTTCTCTCTAGAGCAATCCTGTTTTTATATTGGAGTGAGTTGCGCAGTTGAACATTTTTGAAAATAACATTTGGCATTAACTTGTGATCTATAATTTACTTTCCAAATTAAACTGGTCCAAAACATCAATTAAGCTTAGGTTGTAGGGAAGATGATGTTTTCTTACTCTAAGTCTTCCACAAATATGAGTTGCTCTGGTAATATATTCATTTAGATGAGTGCTGGTGACATTTCTTAAAACAAAACAAAACAAAACAAAACTTTGTGCTTCACTAGAGCTTATTCAGGGTGAACTTATACTAAAAGTAAATCTGAAAGAAATGTTTGCAGTTGTTTTTATCACCTGTACTCATTAGTTGCATCTCCTCATTTTCTAATTAAACACAGTAATTATAGAGAATTCACATTCATGCAATTATGTGAGAAATGGAGTTACGTGTGTGTCAAAATTGCGGCATATAATTACTGCCTGTGTTAAAGAACATGTAAAATCCAGAGAAGAAAATACCTGAAACCATAATTCAGTAGATCTTCCTCATTTCTTGAGAGTCAGGGGAGGGTGGGTGACAGTTAAGTCAGGGTTTGACAAAACTAGAATCAGCTTTTATCTTTTTCTTTTTTTAACACCATGAGCTCCCTCTTTGTATACTCCTCTTAGCACCACATTTATCTGGCTTCCAAGAGCTCTTTCCCATCAATGGTTATTTCTCAGACGATTGGGGCTATCAATTTACACTAAGGTATAAATGGCTTATAGATTATGATGATGCCTGCTTTATTCAGGTTCAAAGTGTTACCTTTTTCGGAGGCCTCCCATCTGTCTGTTATGTACAAGACACGAATGGCCACAAAAATGAAAGAGATATTATACCTTCCTTCAAACATATCCTAGATTCACAGGGAACCAGAGACTTAAATGAATATTTGCAAAATAAAGTGATGTCAAGAAAGGGAAAGAGAGTAGTTAGCTCTTTTATTTTTTTTAATGTTAGGTTCCCTCATCAGTTATGACGCTCATCCATCACTGTATCTCCAGCATCTTCCCACACTGCTTAGCATGTCCGGTTTCAATAAAGACTTGGTAATTTATTGTGCATACAGATATTTTAGGTTTCACCTGCAGGGCTTTCTGTGTGCTACTGTCTTATGAGCTGATGCATTAGAAAATTTTAAAAATGAAGAGCTTCTAAAATGGCTTCCAATGATCCCCACCTCCTGGATTTCCTACCTCGTAGAAATGCTTCCCCACCCTGAGTGTGGACTGGACCTAGTTACTGATTTCTAACAGCAGAATATGACAAAAATGATGAGATATTACCTCTGAGCTTAGGTAATAAAAGCCTACAACTCCTTCCATTGCTTTTTGCTTGCTCAGCTGATGAAGCCAGCTGTGTGTCATTAGGTACTGGTTGGAGAGATCCATGTGACAAGCCACCTCAGCTGGCCTCCAGCCAGCAGCCAGGGGAGGAGCTGAGGCCTCTGTCCACAGCAAGCCAGGAGCTGGGTCCTGCCAGTGACCAGAACAGTGAGTCTGGAAGGGACTCCTTCCTCAGTTGGGCTTAAGATGACTGCAGCCTGGGCTGACATCTTAACTGAAGTGTGTGGGAGGCCTGGAGCCCAAATCCCCTGGCCAACCCCTGCCCAGATCTCTAATCTATGGGTTGGTAAACTGTGAAATAATAAATACTTTGAGTCAGTAAGTTTTGGGATGACTTGTAGCATGGGAATAGATAGCTAATACAAGGGTAAGAGCACCTTTTGCTAGGTCCTTTAGCCTTTTGTGTCTAAAGGTTTTTTTGAATGGGGAGGAATATTCAATCAGTTGTTCTTTGTTTACTGTTTATCTTATTATGTTCATGAATCTGATACCTCAAACTGAAAACCAGTTTTTCCTGAGGCCTTTAAACGTCAATTACAAATTTATTAAGCAAGTCATTTAAAACAGTTTAACTAGGTGAAAATTTATTTTTAGAATGGCTAATCCTTTTAAATTTTTCAAAACCCCAACTCACAAACATATAAAAACAAAGATTACAGAATTTTATTACTATAGTTTCACTTAAATCTACTCTAAAGCATCAATATCATGGATTTGATGCTTTTTTTTATTTCTGTGCTTGCATTTCTAGGCTTGTTTTGATACATCCTCAGGGTTTCAGTATTATTATTTTCCCCTTTTGGGGTCACAAAATTCTTCATAGACCCAAACAAAAGATTATCTTATCAGAACAGCTTAGACTGAAGGACTTGGTATATTGACTGATTAATTCTTGGTCTGGCTTGTTCATTTCTGCCAAGGTGATTCTAACCTAAAGCACCTTTCTAGAGTAAGTATTTCTATAGTTACATGATATCTTTCATGCCAGTGAAACTATTTCAGACCTTATCTTATGCCTAGGGTTTAATTTTGCAACCTAATATCTACCCCCTAATTTGTTCTTTTCAAATTCTCACTTGGCCATTGTTAGATAATTGATTTTCCTGTCATAATCAAATATTGATTTAGTCTCAGCATTAAAAACTGACATCTTGCTTCTTAGCACTGAGAGCTAATTTCCTCAGAACTGAGGGGCTAAGTCAACTGTGGGAATGGGTAGTTCTCACTCTTTTGTAAGGTCTCTTGGTAATTAATTACTTTGGACACCACAGAACTTCATTTCTGGCCGGTATTGTGAGTGTCCAAACTGAATAGTTCTTTCTGCTCTTAATACCTGGGACTGTATGGTTTAGCTTTTTTGGTATTTTTTCTCCTAAACAGACAGTGAAAGGCAGATGACAATGTTTCATCAGGGTAAAAAAATAAATAGAAGTATATCTAGCTCTCCTACTTACAAAAAGCAATAAAAGTACACATGGTCTTTTATATTCACCATTTTCTAGAATGGTGACTATTGGGGCTGACTTCATATTAACTTTTCTTTTTTTAATTAATTTTATAGGTAAATTTAATATACAGAATATAATGACATTCTTTGTTGGAACTTTATACCTTTACATAATCAAACTTGGTTCTTATTTTTTCCCCATTCCCCTGCCCTCCCATCAATCCCTCCCTTCCTCCCAATCTATAAAGACTGTTTGAATTATTTTTCATTTTCTCATATTGATTCCATTCCCTTCTTTCCTTTCCACAACCCTTCCCATTTTCCCTTTCTCTTTGTCCCTTTTCTTCCTGTTTAAAATTATCTGTTATACCTTTTAGTCCTTATTTTCACTTTGTTTCTCACACCAGAGAAACTACTCGGTATTTGCACACGTGTGTCCTATTTATATCACTTAAGAGTATCACCTCAATGTGCATCCATTTAGCTATAAATATCTCTAACTTTTCATTTTATATGGCTGAGCAGTATTCCATTAAAAAAAAACCAACACATTTTCTTTATCCAGTCTCCCATTGATGGGCATTTGGGCTGCGTCCAAGTTTTAGCTATTACAAATTGTGCAGCTATGAACATGGATGCACATATATCAGTGTGATATGATTCTTTCAATTCTTTAGGGAAGACACCCAGCAGGGGAATAGCTGCGTCAAATGGGACTTCCAATCCTAGTTCTCTGAGGTATCTCCATGCTGCCGTTCACAGTGGTTGCACCGGTCTACATTCCCACCAGCAGTGGAGCAGGGTTCCTCTTTTCCCACAGCCCTGCCAATAATTGGTAATTGGTTGATTTCATGATAGTAACCATTCTTTCTGGGGTGAGGTGAAATCTCAGCATGGTCTTCATTTGCATTTCTTGAATGACCAGTGATGCTGAATATTTTTTCATATGTTTATTTGTTAATTTCTAGTTCTTTGTCTGAGAAATGTCTGTTCATTTTAGATGCCCATTTTTGGATTTGGTCATTAAATTTTGGAGGTCTGATTTTTTTAAGTTCTTTATATTTTTTACATAGTAGAACTTGGTGAAAATATTTTCTCACATAGTGTGCTATCTCTTCATGCTGTTGGTTGTTTCTCTTGCTGTGCAAAAGCTTTTTAATAAGAAGGCATCCCACCTCTTGATGGTTTGTGCTGGCTCATGGGCAACTGAGGTTTTGTTCATAAAATCTTTTCCTACACCAATGTCTTCAAGAGTTCTACCTAACCTCTCTTCCAGCCAGTTTAGTGTTTCTGTTTTAATATTTAGATCTTTAATTCATTTTAATTTTAGTTTAGTGCATAGTGAGAGATATAGGTCTAGTTTTAATCTCTGGAAAGTTGAAACCCAGTTTTTCCAGCATCATTTATTAAAGAGGCTATCTTTCCTCCAGTGAAGGTGTTTGGCTCCTTTGTCAAAGATGAGGTGTCTATGGGCTGGGGATTTAGCTCAGTGGTTTGGTGGCCTGCCTTGCAAGTGCAAGGACCTGAGTTCAATCTCTGGTACCAAAAAAAAAAAAAAACAAAAAAAGATGCGGTGTCTGTGTGTGTCTGGACTTGTTTCTGCATCTTCTAATCTGTTCCACTTGTCCTCAGGTCTGTTTCTTTGCCAGTAATATGCTGTTTTTATCACAGTAGCTTTGTAGTGTAATTTCAAGTTGGGGACTGTGATATCCCCTAACTTCTCTTTATTGCCTAAAATTGCTGTTGCTATTCTAGGTCTCTTCTTCTTCCAAATGAAGTTTTGGATTATTTTCTCAAGGTCTGGGAAGTATGCTGTTGGGATTTCAGTGGGGACTGCATTGAATCTATGTAGCGGTGTTGGAAGTTTGGCCATTTTTACTATGTTGATTCTTCCTACCCAGGACCAAGGGATGTCTTTCCTTTTTCTGATATCCTCATCAATCTCTTTTCATAGTGCTATAGTTTTCAGAGTAGAGGTCTTTGATGTCTTTTGTTAGGTTGATTCCTAGGTATTTTAATTTTTTGGATGATATTATGAAAGGAATTGATTGCCCCATTTCACTCTCAGTGAGTCTGTTTTCTGTGTAAAGAAAAGCCATTGATTTTTGTGTGTTAAACTTGTATCCACTAACTTAATTGAATTTGGTTCTTAAGTCTAGAAGACTTTTGGTGGAGTTCTTGGGGTCTTCCATATAGAGTATCATGTCCTCTGCAAATGATGACAATTTGATATCTTCCTTTCCCATCTTTATTTCTTTTATTTCTTTCTCTTGTCTAATATCTGTGGCTAATATTTCCAAAACTATATTAATCAGGAGTGGTGACAGTGACATCCTTGTCTTGTTCCTGATTTTAGTGTGAAGGATTTCAGTTTTTGACCATTTAGTATGATGTTGGCTGTTGGTTTTTCATAGATGGCTTTCATCAGATTGAGGTCAATTCCAATTTTCAGTAGGGTTTTTGTCATGAATGCATATTGGTTTTTGTCAAATGCTGTTTCTGCATCTATTGAGATGATCATATGGTTTTTATCCTTGGCTTTATTAATATACTGCATTACATTTATTGATTTGCCTATGTTGAACCATCCCTGCATTTCTGGGACGAATCCCATTTTGTCAGGGTGTATGATCTTCTTCATGATCTGCATTCTATTTGCAGTATCTTATTACATATTTTTGCATCTATGTTTATTAGTGAGGTTGGTCTATAGTTCTCTTTTTAGGTTGGGTCTTTCTCTGCTTTGGAGCTCAAGGTGATGAATTCAGGAATGAATTTGGGAGTATTGCTTCCCTTTCATCTTCACTGAAGAGTTTAATCAGCAGTGGCAGTTGCTAAATGTCTTGTAGAATTCAGCAATGAAACCATCAGGGCCCGGGATTTTCTTACATGGTAAGTTTTTAATTACATTTTCAATTTCATTGATTAATATTGGGTTGTTCAGAATTTTTAGGTCATCTTTGTTTGGCAATTCATATAAATCCATTTCTTCTGTATTTTCTATCTTATTGATGTAAAGGTTCTCAAAATAGGTATTGATGATCCTCTGGATTTCTGATGGGTCCATTGTAATTTCACCCTTTTTATTTCTAATTGCATGGATTTGGGCCTTTTCTTTCCTTTTTTTGATCAGGTTGGCTCAGGGTCTGTAAATTTTTTAAAAAAATTCTTTTGAAGAATGAACTCTGCTTCATTTTTTTTTGTGTGTGTCATTCTTCTATTCTCTATTGCATTGATATCTGCTCTGATCTTTATAATTTCCTTTCCTGTATGAGCTTTGGATTAGTCCTGCTTTTCTTTTTCTAGAAGACTGAGGTTCAGCATCAGGTTGCTTAATTGTCCTCACTCTGTTTTCCTAATACGAGTATTCACTGATATGAATTTCCCTCATAAGACTGCTTTCATTGTGTCCCATAGATTCCAATATGTTGTATTGTCATTGTCATTTAATTGTAGGAACTGTCTGATTTCTTCTTTAATATCCTCTGTGATCCATTGGTTATTCAAGAGTGTGTTGTTCAATTTCCATGTGTTTGTGAAATTATTGTGGTTTATTTTGCTATTGATCCCAAATTTCATCACACTGTAGTCTGATAATATAACGGAATCTCTTCCATCCCTTTGCACTTACTTAGACATGTTCTATGAGCAAGTATATGGTATATTTTGGAGAATGAACCATGTGCAGCTGAAAAGAATATGTATTCTGATTTTGTGGGGTGGAACACTCTATAAACATCTGTTAAGTTCATTTGTTCAACAGTTTGATTGAGTTCTAGTATTTTGTTGTTTATTTTATGTCAAGTTGATCTATATGTGACAGTAGGGGTAATGAGGTACTCCACTATTATTGTGTTAGTGCTTATTTGATGTTTCATGTCCACTAGTATTTGTTTTATAGAGTTGGGCACACTAGTGTTTGGTACATATATACTTATGATTCTTATCTCTTTGTCTTGGATTGTTGCCTTTACAAGGATGTAGTGTCCTCCTTTGTCTCTCTTAATCAGTGTTGGTATGAAATCCATGTGATTTGCTTTTTTACAGGTTCCTGTCACATGGAGTATTATTTTCCACCCTTTAACTTTCAGTCTATGAGTTTCTTTTTGGATTAAGTTTGTTTCTTGTGTGTAGCATATTGTTGGCTCTTGCTTCTTGACCCATTCCACCAATCTGTTTTTTCTGATTGATAAATTGAGACCATTGAAATTGAGTTATAACTGATATGTACTGACCTAGCCTTTTCATGACCTTTTCTTTTTTGTTGGATTCTCCCCCTTGCATTTCATGAAAATTTCTTGTCATGCCTGATGGATTCATTCTGCTGGACTTTCTGGGGTTATGATCCTTACTGTCTTGTCCTAGGATATTGTTTAAAATTTTTAGTGTGCTGGTTTGGTATTCATGAAGTTTCTAAGGTTGCTCTTTGTCATCAAAGTATCCTATTTCTCCATCAATTTTGAAAGATAGTTTTTCAGGGTACATCATTCTGGGTTGGAGGCTATTTTCCTTTAGGGTTTGAAATACTTCACTCCAATCTCTTCTTGCCTTGAGGGCTTGTGTTAAGAAGTCTCCTGTGATTCTGATGGGCTTTCCTTTGTATGTGATTTGTTTCTTTCCTCTAACTGCTTGTAGAATTTATTCTTCTGTTGGGTTTTTGGAAACTTCACTATTATTGCCTATGTGTGGATTTTTTTTTTAATCCTGGCTAGTTGGAGTCCTATATGCCTCATTTATCTGTATGTCAAGTTCTTTCCCCCTTTTTGGCAAGTTTTCTCTCATTACTTCTGTGAATAGTTGTTTTTTTTTTTTTAAATGTATTCTGCACCCTGTCCTTCATTGTCACCTATCAGTCTTATGTTATTCTTCTTCTTATTATTCCAGCAGCTGCTCAATTGATTTCTCATGGTCCCTTACTATTTTTAAGAAATTTTTCTTTTCTTGTTCCCTAATTGCAATCCTATCTTTTTTTTTTTTTTTTTTTTTTTTTTTTTTTTTGGTACCGGGGATTGAACTCGGGTCCTTGGCAATCCTATCTTCTATATCTGAAATTCTATCTTCTCATTGGCTCATTCTGCTGCATAAACTTTCAATGGAGTTTTTTATCTCCTGGAAATCTGTTTGCATCTGCTTTATGAATTTCATTTGTTTCCTATGATGGGATTCCATCATGTTTCTCAGCTCCTCTATTTTTTTTTAATCTGTGTCTGCTCTAGATTTATTAATCATATCTTGCACTATGGGCACAATCTCTGCTGTTATCTGAGAAATTATTTCTGACTTCTTTTTTTCCAGATCCTCTTCTGTTGCCAGTTCAGGGAGTTCAGCTGGTTGAGTATTAGATTGTTCCATCTCGTTTCTCTTTGGGGTTGCCTTAGGTGATCTGGAAGTCTGGTTTTGGGGCTTGTTTCCATGTCTTCTCATTTCAACAGATGAAGCCTGCTGTGCCTTTATTAAGACAACTTTTAGCTCAACTCTCAGCAAGCCACCTAGAGGCCTTTTCTCTGCTTCTCACCAATTCCTGGGTTCAAACCATGATGCTATGGGGTGGTAGCTTGAGCACCTGTGCAACTCTTTCCTGGGCAGGCCTTAGCTAGGCAGGTTTACCCAAGCCTCTGGGGCGAATCCCTGGCTGGGATCTACCTGCAGCTGTGCTGGTCTGGACCACACTGCTGTTCCCGGGGATCTGTGCACACTCACCAATGATGCATATTAACTTTTCTATTTTGAGTCATTTGGAATTCAAAGGCTTTCACAAGGTTCTTCTTCCTGTGAGTGTGATGATGATTTTGATGCCCAAAATTACAGAGACATATCATTTAAAAAAATAGTTAGCAAGACTAATTTCTTAATTGTGTAATTTCTTAGAATGTACACCAGGATGACAAAACTATAAAAGACAAGAGGGAGTTATCACTACAGGAGTGAATATAAAGGGAAGGAAATGTGACGGGAATGAGACTTCAGGGTAGGGACTAGAAGAGTGGATGGCCAAGTTTTATTTTCACCTTGGGTATACATTCGATTTCTCTGCTTTGTCACCAGATTTCTCTGCTTTTTGTTAGCTCTCTTTTCCTTTACATACTGACCTTATCATCCTTGAAAACATTCTTGCCACTGTATATGGCTACAAAAAGATGATGGAGAAAGGTTCTAATTTTTTTAAATATCCCAAATCATGAAAATAGCTATTTTCCAAGGGATTCTGTTTATTTTCAGTAGGAAATAAATTTAAAAATCTAGAGCAAGAATGTGTTCTAAGCCAGGGTGCTAGTGAAGTTGCTGCTGGATCACTGAGAGTTTAAAAATGTTTCTAAAGGTTATTATTTCACACCGATATTTTCAATTTAACTTATTAGCTGCTATTCCATACTTCTCTTATATTAGATACGGTTTCATCAACTTATAAACTTTTCTCTGAGTTGACAACTGGCTTTTTGTTTTTCTTTGGTATGATGAAACTCCTAGATACGGCCAAGACATACCCAATATCACAATGCTATCTTTGGGATAGCAATGCCCAAATGTTTATCATTCACATAACTCACAATGTCTTTGCCATATCAATTGGTATTTCTGGAAGAGCTCAGCATTTGAATCAGTGGACTGCGTAAAGAAGATCTCTCACCAAAATGTCTTCCTATCTGTTGAGGGCCAAAAGAGAAGAAAAAGGCAAAGAAGAATCAATTCTTTTCCTCTCCTGGAGCTGGATATCCATCAACTCCTGGCTTTGAATGTCAGAACTCCAGGTTCCCACCTTCAGACTTCAGCACTTAGAGCAGGAACACTCCCTGGTCCCCAGGCATCTGACTTGGGATTGAGAGCTACATCATCAGGAATCCTGGTTCCAGCACTTTGGGTCAGAACTGGATTATGCTTGTTTGCTTTCCCAGTTCTCTAAATTGTAGATGGCAGATAAATTCTCACCTCCATAACCATGTTAGCCCATCCTAAAATGAATCCTTTTATATCCTATTGGTTCTGCTTCTCTAATACAGATTCAAATATTAAGGGTCTTGGCTTAAAGATACATGGCTTGTTATGTCTAGGTTAACAAGAAGATACATTTTAGTAAGACAGTAACAGGTAAGAGATTGGACTAATAAAATAGATTATCAAAAACTTCTATAATAAACTATACTACAGCGAATTGAAAAAACACATTTCTGAGAATTTTAAATCAATGTAATACATTAAGGTATTATGAAAAACTAAGAAAAACTATATTTTCCATTCTCTTATCCTGTCCAAAAGATGAAACACTCTTGTTATAAACTCGCTTAGAAAAGTCCAGTTGGTTGAAACATGAGGCTGATTTTATTTTTGTTGGTCATTAGTTATTTGACTACTGAGAATTTTCATCTTAAGTAGACTTTCTTATATGCATCTGAGTAACTGTGTTTTGCCTCAGTTTCTTCACCTGTAAACCGAATAACAACAATACCTGGATATTGTGGTGAGGATTCAATAAATTAATACATGAAAATTATTCTAAGCAAGTAAGCAATGCTGCATACATATTAAATGCCCAGTAAATGTTAGCTACTATTATTAAGAGGTTGTAATAGTGTCTTATTTCCTTTATTTTAAATAGTAGCTCCACTACCCAGATATTTATTTATATGCTATCTTATCTAAATTCCATAGAGGAGTCAGCACTTAGTTTTTGTTGTGTGCTAGAGAAACAAGGAAATGCTAGTCCTATAAATCTAGCCCTATCTGAGAAATTTACAATCTAATTCCAGTGGAATACTTCCTCATCCTATGGCTTGATTGTGGAGAACATATACAGCAGTAAAAGTAGTGTGATATTTAGAACTGGTTGGTCCAGGGTTTCTACAGTGTTCACTGAAAGCCCGGCCTTTTCCCAGTTATTGGCTCCTCTTATTGGGATGGTGTCTGTTATAGTTTGTATGTTAAATATCTCTCAAGAGCCATGTGTTAGTCTTGGTCACTAGCTTGTGCTACAATTGGGAGGTGGTGGAACCTATAGAAAGTGGGGCCTAGTGGAAGTAATTTAGATCATTGGGGGTGTGCCCTCCAAGATATATTGAGAGCCCATCCCTTCCTGTGAATCCTAGAAATACTTATCCCAGGGACGAGCACTACTAGATATTTTTTTATTTTTAAATTGCCCTCCCTCTTGTTAACTTCATCTAGTCCTACAGCTAGAGGGGAGGTCTACATTGGCCTTTACTTCTGGAGTTTCCTTAGATTAATCACAAGCTGTGACATTCCTTCCAAGGTCATGAGCATCTTCTGTCTCACTGACATCACATGTTGTAGTAGATAAATCAACTTTTCAGATTTGTGCCCAGAAAATTGACTGTGGTGGTCCGGCCGTCACAACACGAACGTACCTGAGTTGGGGAGTGAGGATTGAGAAAAGACAGCACACTCGATAGTGTGGAGACAAGAGGTCCGATTTATTACACAGAAACAGCTCCTTTTAAAGGCAAGCCAACAGGAAACATCAAGCAATATTAGGGAGGAGATCAAAGGTCAAACTTAACAAAGTCCTTGAGCCGGGCGTGGTGGTGCATGCCCGTAATCCCATAAAACTAGTCTGGATTACAGTGAGCTCCAGATCAACACCCGTAATCTCATAAGCCCAGCCTGGATAATCCCATATTGCCCAGCCTGGATTACACAGTGAGCTCAGCCTGGATTACACAGAGAGCGCCAGGTCAATCTCCTCTGCATAGCTGAGACCCTCATCTCAGAAAAGCCAAATAGAGTCATAGATTGTGTCAATGCCTCAATGGTAGAAGTTACTTTTCCAATGTCAAATGCCAGCGGGCTCCCACAATTGACATGTAGGCTTCTTCTTTATTCCAGATCTGAATTCAGGGAAGCAGATATTAATGGACTAATGAGCATCTTAGGGGTACTAAGAATGATCTCTCCGCCCTTTAAAAGTTGCTTAATGGGTTATCCAAGGTAATTCTGAGAATATTAATGGAATGTTACTTCATGCAGAAACTACAGTCTGGCCTAGTCTCTTGGTCACTATATGTCACAACAATGGAAGCAACTATAGTAAAGAAAAGCAAGACTTTCACATGAGGATAATGTTAGGGTTCAAATCACATATAAAAATTTGCTACATTCTTGGAATTAACACTTCACCTTTCACACTCAGCATCTGTTTTTTTCTCACCTCTATATTTTCCATGAGTTAGGGATAGGTTCAGAGTAGCCTTGTTCATACAAACAATGCATAATTACCATGCACAATATTCACTCAAGCTGTTGAGAGCTAAAATAAAACCAGAAACCATTTCATTCTAAGACATCACAACCATAGCAACTAAAAATTTTCTTTTGCTAAGATCAGTCTTAGCTTGGGGAGGTGACCAAGATCAGAATAAACAGTGGCACGTGGATTATCTTGAGGTAACCATTTTAGGCAAAGGAATTTTTTCCCTCAAGGGGGAAGGGATTACTCAAAGGTCTTTACAAGAATCTTCTATTTCTAGAGGTAATTTCTCCAGTATCAACACTTACTTTTCAAACTTTAGTTTCTCATGATTTTATATGTCACCAACATTTTTTTGACTGACAACCTTTCCTTAGAAAAAGCAGTGCCTTTGATCAGAAATTTTGTGTGTTCTGGCTTCCAATCATTTCCATATTCTTGTACCTTGTACTTATTCGATTATATCTTTGCAGACAAAAATTTGGGGAAACCAGATTCTTTACTTTTGGAAGAGTTAATCAGTCTCTCTGTGCTTCAGTTTATTCACCTGTCAACTGTGGATGACAATGATGTGGCAGCGCTACACCCACATCCCCTCTTCCAGGCCAGTGCCTCTCACCTGCCTCAAAGCTGTGCTGCTTACTGAGACTTGTTATCGATCACAGGGGACTTGGTCACCCAGTCACCTTGCTTCCATGGGCACCACTCAGTTCCAGAGCTTCCTGCAGGATTGGCTAAGGCTTTGGATGGAAACAAATTTGGGAGCTGATTATATCTCTGTCAAATCCTGCATTTCTCCACTTCCCCATTGATGTAACTAATCAATGTACCCCCAAGACCCCTGCAGGTAAACCCCATAAGTCTGTTTCCGTGGAATTCAAGCTAAGGTAAATATCTCTTCAGACTGTTTCAGAGATTGACAGTATATGCGAAGCCCTACTGAAGCACCTGCATTTGGAAACAGAATTATCGTTTGATGTCTGTCATTATTCTTGGGTGGTAATTCATTGACTAATAATATTCCCTTTTCAGTCAATCATATCAATCGGTCCTTTGAGGAAAAAGAGTGTAACAACTAGCCAAAGTCATTGTCACAATATTCTTTCTCTGCCCTGGGTCTCTTCCTAGTTGCCTCCTGGGCTCCTTCTCTTCCCTTCCCTTCCCCCACCACTATTCCCTCTAGGACTTTACTTTCTTCCCTGATGAAAAATGTGGAGGGACTGAGGTACAACTCAGCAGTAGAGTGTTTTCCTAACATACATACAGTCCTGGGCACCATGCACACACACACACACACACACACACACACAGGAAAAGGAAAGAACTTGTTAAAATTACTTTAATGGACTGGGCTGTAGCTCAGTGGTAGAGTAAGGGTTTAGCATGAATGAGTCTCTGTGCTTTTGCTTTTGTCATTACCATTATCTGTAAAACGATCACAGCTGACCTTCAATAATTTCTGGCCTTCAATCTGATGTGAGATCAGCATTTTAAAATTGTTCTTTCCAGACCAAAAGCATCTTAAATAGATGCTTTTAAAATGCATGCCATTAATTGCTACTGCTTTTACCAAGAAAATTTCCCCTTTTGTACTTACAGTAAGAGGAGAATTAGTCTTAAAAGATGCAATTTACCAAAAAAAAAAAAAAAAAAAACCGACTAAATTTCTTATTGGGTTTTTAAACAATCAAGATGAAAACAGTTGAAATAAAAATTAAAAAGAGTACAATCTTCAAAGGTCTTAGGAGCTGGACTCACTTGGAGATGGAAAACAACCAGGAAATACAGCATTTTTTTTCTTTTGACATACACATTTACTACAGCTAATTTTTCTCACATATCATATTAGGTAGGAGTCTCAGTTCAAAGAGACAGAAAATGCTAGTTAAACACCAAAAGAGATTTTACTGGAAAGATTCTGGTGAAGCTCAGAGAATCCAAAAGGAGCTAAAGAAACAGGGTAATGCATGGAATTTGGGGGCTAGAATTGGAGATGTGGAGCTGCCATTTTCTTCATTATTCATCTCTGCTCATTTATGTCTTGTGTTATGGAGTTAAATTGTATTCTCCAAGAAGTCACTGGAGTCCTTACATCAACATGGCTCCCATGTGTAGGCACAATAATAAAATTTGTGTCCTTTGTCTCCTGTTTAAATTTAACTCTCAATTTAAATCTTCAGAGGAAAAATTTGAACTTCCCTGTCAGATCAGGTTTCTTCCCCACTGCCGAGCAAAACTCTCAATAGCTTTTCATCTCACACAAAGTCAACTAGAAGATTCTATGTGACCCGCATCTTTGTTTTCTACCTTTATCTCCTAATACTTTGCTCTAGCCACACTGGCTTCCTCACAGTTTTTAAATACACTAAGAACATGTGTGTCTCAGGAGGTTTGAACTTCAATTCCCTCCCACCAGAATAATCAGGTCCCAATACAGGCATGACTTGTTCTAGCTCTTCTTTCAACTTGTTTACTTAAGCGTCACTTTTTGTCTTATTTCTTTTCTAAAATTTTACTTTTTTTTGTAGCAGGGATGGAACTCGGGACCTTGTGCTTGTGAGGCAGGTAGTGGCATCACTGAGCTAAATCCCTGGCCCTCTTTTCTAAAATTTTTATGCACTCTCTCTCCCCATTGCCCCATCACCAATGATTATCCTTCTTCCTCTTTCTTTTCCTCCTCAGCAACAATAAATCATATTAGGTATTTATTTTCCTAGCAATTGGAATTTGATGGACCTTTTAGGGTCTCTGTGATATGTTGGATGGTTTGAAGACCTGCTGGCTCCTTGCCCTAAAATATGTCCTCTCTGCTGAACTGAAACTCTTGCACTTTTGAGTCTATGATAAATCTCTTCCTTTTTAAAATTAATTTTATCGGTACATTTAAGGTATACAATGTAATGACATTCATCATTGGAAATTTGCACCTTGACATAGTCCATCTTGGTTCTTATTTTTTCCCCATTTCCCTGACCTCCCTTCAATAAGCTGGGTTTAGTGATGCCATGTGTCTGATACATTCTCATTAAAATTGTTATGAGGTTCTGTTTTAATCTCCATCTATTCCCATTTGGTACCCTGATTCCAGGAACTATAACCTTGTTGCCTGCCCTGCCTGAGGATCTAGCCAATGTCTGAAATTCTGGGTTGCAGGAAGGACATTTAGTGATAATCTTGGCTCCCTCAGTCTTTTTGTTGATGGAGAGACTGAGGTGCAGCAGGGTCAGAAAGGATACAGTTCAAGGCCATTACCTACATTAAGTGCATTTATAACTTTATTAGTGTGTATTGTGTGCCAGCTATCATATTAAGTATTGGATAGACAGGAATGATTAACACACAGTTCTTCTCAGTCTGTAGTCCCATGCAGTCCAGTGGAGGATTTACATACACAGACAGTTAGAAGATTGGATAAAGAAGCTCAGTGATAGCTGGGTCTAGGGTGCACACCTATGATCACAGTTACTCAAGAGGCTGAAGCAAGAGGATTCCAAGTTTGAGGCCAGCCTGGGCAACTTAGTGATAACTGTTTCTCAAACTAAAAATAAACCAAATAAAAAGGGCTGGGGAGGTATCTCAGAGATTCTGGATTCCATCCTCAGTACTACACACACACACACACACACACACACACACACACACACACACACACACAAAATAAGAGAGATGATCAGGATAATCAGAAGAAAGAACTGAATTATCGGAAAGGTGAGAAAAGTGGAAAGAGGAGAAGGAAAGGATTCCATCTGCTTATATATCCCAGCTTTATAAATATGAATCATTCATTCATTCAACTAAAATGTATTGGATGTTTACTATGCTCAAATCATTGTGCCTCATGTTGAAGATGCAAAAGATATGAGATATTACAAAAGCTCTTTGGTAAGATATTTGATATTTTAGGGAACAAGTAAGGTCATGAGATTCTAACGTTGGCTAGCAAATTTCCAAACTCAAGTCCCTGACCAGTTGAGTCACACAATTGCAAAACAAAGCAAATTGGTCTCATAATTTCTATCCTCTCCTTCAGGGGAGTAAGATTACTATTGTACAAACAGGCTGCAATTCTAAGTCATAAGATTCCAGGCTGGCCTCGTGTTATTAAGCCTCACTGGCATTTTTACCTTCAGAGTTCCCTGATGTCCTTGCCTAGGCCGGGGCATTTGTTCTTACACAAGTTTCTCAGCCAGTCATTCCCAAATAGTGCCAACAGGAACTGGTCCCTTAATGTTTTGAGACACAGCCTGGACCTTTATTGGTCACTTAGAAGCTGGTGAGCAGTTGTCCAGTGACACATTCTGAAAATAAGGGCTGGTAAGAACGGAGTGGGGCAACAGGTTTCTGGGAATGGTTTCCAGTGATAACAAGGCAGACATAAAATATCACATGTGTGAAGGAAAATTTCACCTTTATTCTTAGAAGATTCATTAAAAAAAAAAAAAACAACCTGATAACTGGAAGATTAAAAAGAAAAAAAGCCATTTCTGCAAAAATGGTAAAGCAGTAAATAGCAACAAATCAACAAATGTGAGATTTGGAAACTACACATTGGAATATAACAACTTGGGGAAGAGGAGCAGGGAGGTGAATCCCCAGGACTCAGGAAGGATCTGAAGGAAAACTGGAGCCCATAGAGAAAGTGAAGACAGACTTGAATACAGAAAAAGGAGGTGGCAAAGTACAATTTCTCACTGGCTCCTGGCTAGTCGTGTGAGAGAAGAGGCTCAAATCTGAGACACAGTGAAAGTGGGTGATGCCATAGGCCCCCAGGGAGAAACAAACTGGTGGAACAGAGTAGTGAATGCTGAGTGCTACAACAGCTGGTAAATGACTCCAGTCCAAGTGACTGCTATGTCCCCTGGAGAGGGTGTTTGGCCTGATACCATTTTAGGGAGAGGCCAACTGATCCCTAGATGTGGAGAGGCCATTGGTTGCCTTCATCTCAGGACTGCAAGTGTCAAAATCCCACAGTGACTGGATGTAGGACAACTGCAGGAGACAACCAGGGCCAGGGAGCTAAGGTTAGGCCACCAAGAGATACTCAGAGTGTAGTAGGCTGAACAACTCAGGTCTGAACCCCACAAGCAGAGACCAGAATCAGTCTGAACTTCTGTGGAATTGAAAAACTAGTACTGTCACCCTGCCCTATCCTACTGCAAGCTTGTTGGGATCATTCAGCATGATTTGGACTCTGTCTTCCTCCTTCGTTTATCAGTTATAGCAGAGATATGCCTTGAATTGGATACTACCACAAAACTAGATATCAGAAGATAACCACAGGCTCGAAATCACAGAAAAATCTCTCTTTTTAAATTAATTTGATTTTTTTTTCTTTCTTGATTTTGTTTTTTCTTGAGTGTGAATATTGCTTTTAGTTTTTTTTTTGTTTTGTTTTTTCCTTTTTTCTTTCCCTCCTGTCTGCTTCACCAGTTTCCCAAAGCTTGGATAATTTCCTTTGGCTGTTAGCCTTGCTTCTAATCTTTTTCTCTTCTTTTGTTGTTCTATTTTTCCCTCTTGTCCCTTTTATATTTTCTCCTCGGAAGTGAAAATCACTCTATTGAGGGGATATTTATTGTATATAATTTCCTGACTTGTATTGATTTTCTTATGTAACTATAAATCTTCTACCTATGATTAAAGGTAGCAAACTAAAAGTTATCATAGTTTGTATTTTCTAGATTGTGCTTGATGCTATTGTTATTGATAGTACCACTTTAGCCAACATGATATAGTTGTGATCAGTTGTTCTTCCCTGTATGCCAATACTGAGATTGCTTGGGGGTCTTAAACAATACCATGGTCCAGTACCAAAGAACTTGGTTCTAGGCCAAACAGGCAGCAATCTCTCATCCCTAATAAATTGAATAGGCAGGATCTTGGGACAGACTCAAAAGCCAAAAGCTAGCTATGCCCAGAAATCTCTGAAAATTAGTCATTTTCTAAAGAAGTTTCAATACTAGTAATAAAGCTACTTACCTAAGAATTTATAAGGATCAATGCAAAACACAAATTTTTAAAAAATAGAAAATGAGAAGAGACAGAAGCAAGATGCAACCCTAGACCTCCAGCTTTCCCAAAGCAAATCCGGGGAGCAATGAGGTGGAAGAAATCAAAATCCACCCAGCTGAACTTTCTGAAATGGTAGCAGCAGAAATAACAAAGCAAATGAATGAGTCTCTAGAAAGAAAACAAATAAAAAATTATACAGTTAACTAAAGAGATGATGACCATAATGAAGGATATGCTTAATGAATCTAGAGTAGATACAAGCAAAAAACAAACAGCAGTTTAGGAAAGTGATGGAAACCATGAATGCTCAACATAAGAAGAACTAGGTTCCATAGAACAGATTCAAACAGATATGCAGGAGATTAAAAATTCTATTGAAAGTATATGCAGCAGAACCAATCAATGTGAAGATAACATATCATAAAATGACATTATAGATAGCATACCAGGTGAAGATAGATAGGTTTGCAGTTAGCAATCACCAAACAAAGGATTTCTTAAAAATAGCAGTGGAGGGACTGGGGATTTGGCTCAGTGGTTCTGCTGCTTGCCTTGCAAGTGCAAGGGTCAGAGTTCAAACCCTAGCACCCCCCGCCAAAAAAAAGCAAGGGATCAGGAGAAATCAATCCAGCAGCTGCCTGATGATGCAAAGAAGAATAACATAAGATCTATTAGAAGCAAAGAAAAAAATCAGAAGAGTACAAAGGACAAAAATCCCTGTTTTCCCTGTTGCAGAAAACTTCCCAAGTATGGAAAAAGACTTTGACAGATAAGTAGAACTCCAATTAGCCACGATTAGAAAAAACTGCACCAAGTGATATAATAGTAAAGATTCCAGAAATTAAAAATAAGAACAGAATATTAAAAGCTGTTAGAGAAAAGAAACAAATCACCAATAAAGGAAAACCCATCAGAATCACAGCAGATTTCTCAACACATACACTTAAGTCAAGGAGATCTTGGAGTGAAGTATTGATGTACCTTGCAAAATTATCTTTCAAAATTGATAGAGAAGTGAGATATTTCCGTGATAAAGGGCACGTGAAGAAATTCACGACAAACCAGCACTTCAAAAAGTTCTGAAAGATATTCTAGAAAAAGGTAACAAAGACAACAATTCTATGAGTCCCAACAAATTGAATCCACCAGGCAAGACAATCAATTAAACAAGGGGGAAAGAAAAGGAAACCAACAAAAGGAAAACAATATGACAAAGATTAAGTCAATACATATCAATTATAACCATCAATGTAAATGGTTTTAATTCACCAATCAAAAGAGACAGATTGACAGAATCTGGTATTGTGATATGCGTGAGCTGGCTGTTAATGTTAAACACAGCTATTACTAAGTATTAAATTATATAAATATATGATGAAGTTATACTTTAGAAGGTAGTAAATATTAAAAACTCATCCCATTGTAATTATTTTGCTACATTTTTCCATACCAGCATTATGGTTTTTTTTATGTCTATACTATGTGAATGGTGGAAATAGTATATAATCTACTCCTGAGCTTCTATTCCCAGCTACATAGCGACATCACATTGGCTGCCTGAAACATGGTAGGAGTATTTGCACCCTAATAATTAGCACCCTTAGAAATTGGGGCTTTGCTTTGAACTTTTGAAAGGAGAGGTACTTGTTAAGCATTTGTCAGCTCACCTCTGGACTGGGCAGGTAAGTAGAGACTGTCCTTAGCCAAGTGTTGACAGTTCACTAAAAGGAACATAAGGGAAGGCAGAGGGTTGCACTGGTAATGAAGAAATGTTTTCTATTTATTAAGTGAAAAAAGAAGCAAAGTAATCACCTGAGAATAAGGCTGAGAAAGGAGATGTTGGAGTTCTGAGGTGAAAATAGTGTGGGAAGCATAGGTGGATAAGAGAAATTTAGTATTTTAGTAGAACAGTGGTCCAGCGCCATTAAAGGCTCCGTGAGGGGGGAATTTAAAAGGAGGCCTGTCACGACGGGTTCATATTTTCTTGCCGTCCTTTTCGGGTGTGTGGGTTACCATTAAAGGAGACTTATCCAAGGCTAGGGTTTTGTCAGACCTCTCTGACTGCAGGGCAAGGGCAAAGTAGCTGTCAGCATCTCAGAGACCATCATCTGTGTTAGGCCAGCTAAAACCATACCCCATGCTCTGTAAATTAACCCACCGTCCTCTTTACTTTCCTACCTTGTTGACTGGGTGCTAAATCATCTGGTTTATTTATTCTACGGGGTGGGTGGCAGGGATCGTGTTAAAGTCACTGAGGAATCCACAGTGCCTACCACAGTGCTTGACAAATAGTAGGTGCTCAGAAACAAATTTATTGAAAAATGGATCAATGTGCTCATTTAGTGATATCTTTAATTGGGAGTAAAGAATACTCAAAATTCTTTTTGCAATCTTTTTTGGTCCTCACTCCCTGGTGTTTAATCTTTAGTGAACAAAGAACTTCCCTAGAGTTGAAAGCCGAATTCTTTAATTCTTAGACACGCCTGGGAGTAGCCACATTTTCTCTGTAACAAAAGCCCGACCCTCAAGCTCCAGACAGCTGTCCGGGTCCTGTGAGCAAAGCAGTTGCTGGCTCGTCACGCCAGACTCAGCAACGCCGAGCACGGTCATATTACCACCCTAAAGTTTAAGGGCTGCAGTTATTACACTTTAAAATTCAGCGCTGTCAGCACCAGTGCAAGCTTACTTCGCGTCGGAAAAGCGCAGCCCAAGTCCAAGGCCTGCACGGCGCGCTGGACCGGCCGGC